>NC_089596.1:19777560-20377560 GCF_019320115.1 Miscanthus floridulus
AAGTAGTTCGCCTCACCAAGGACTTGACTCAAGTGAAAGGCAAGGCGAAGCAAACCCAACTTCATCAAGATAACACCGTCAAGGGAGTGAAGAAGCTTGATGAAGGACAAGCCGTGGTTTGCTATGTGTGCCACAAGGAAGGCCACAAGTCCTATGAGTGCAAGGTGAAGAATGGGGGAGGAGAAAAGAAGAAAGAGAAAAAGCAAACAAGCAAGCTCTCCAACACCTACACCAACAAGGTGGACAAGAAAGCCTCCACACCTTATCTCTTGAAGAAGAAGAAAAATGACAAGGTGGTGGCCATCAAGGTGAACAAGCAAGCCAACAATGGGGTCAAACGCTTTTGGGTGCCAAAGGAAATCATTTCCAACATGAAAAGCACCAAGAAGGTTTGGATCCCGAGAGGAAAGTGAGAAGTCCAATGGACTTTGGGGAATTTGGAGACTTGGCAAAGTATGGGTGCATTTCATGGGGTGCATCATGTTGGACAAAGTTATTGCCAAGTGGGTTAGTGAATACTATGGACCCAAATTCCCCTTCCCATGTCAGGTAACTAGATTTCATTTACTTCATTTGGTATTAGATTTTCCTACAATTGGTATCTTTAAGCATCTAGTTATCTTCCATGCCTATGTTTGCATTTACATGTTTAAATCATTTGCCTTGCATACAATAGGTATATCATATGGTAGGCTTGCTCGGTTTCATTCTTAGCCCTTGGAGCAAACCTACATGGTTTAAAATTGTTTAGAAGCACGGCACATAGCTTGACTTACAATTATTTATTTAATATGTGCCAAAGTCCATATTGTAGATAATTTCTCCCAAGTATCATCTTTCAAGTGGTATTTTGATTCTAAAATCAATGTGCATGAGGACTACAAGTATTCCACGCTTGCATGCACAAATTTAGGGGGAGGATTATCTACAAGATGGATGCTTTGGGACTAACACCTTTTCAAGTTTATCATGTGTGTAGTAGTCTCATTGTAAGGAAAATGGAGTCCCCGGAGAT
Organism: Miscanthus floridulus; assembly: GCF_019320115.1. Classification (NCBI taxonomy): domain Eukaryota; kingdom Viridiplantae; phylum Streptophyta; class Magnoliopsida; order Poales; family Poaceae; genus Miscanthus; species Miscanthus floridulus. The sequence goes on from NC_089596.1 coordinate 19,778,576, forward strand.
AAGCATCGTTCTTCATTTGGTATCATCATGTTGACTCCATTTTGATATTTATATGCTTTCTCCATACATTATATAGATTAAACTCATTTGTGCAATAATTTGCCAATTATGCATATGCTTTGCCCTCTATCATATGTATGCATATATTTAGGGGAAGCTTAGTCTATATAATGTGAGAGTCAAATTTTGTGTTCTATCCAATTCTACATACAAAGGATCACAAAGTTTGACCCTCCCTTGTGCTACTAATGTCTTCCTTTTCAGTGTTTGATGCCAAAGGGGGAGAATTTGGAGGACCAAAGGCAAGCATTAAGTTAATGTATACAAATGGTAATGGTCCGAGAAAGGGAGGATAGTGGATTATGGATTAGTCTAAGTAATAAGGAGAATTTATAGGAAGCAAGACTTTAATCCATAATGCCACATGGGGACATTTGCAAGGGCAAGTTAGGTCTTAAATTGGTATCATAGTCTTTCAAGTAGTATCTCTTAGCATCATATAACCTTGCCCCTTGCATTGCATCCTAGCAAGAAGATAGTTTTTAAATTCAAAATTTTTTATTATTTGCTTGCTTTGGTCATGTTGTCATCAATCACCAAAAAGGGGGAGATTGTAAGGAAAATGGACCCTTGGTCCATTTACTTTGGATTTTGGTGTTTGATGACCAACACAACCAAATTGGACTAATGAATTTTGCAAGTATTTGTTTTGTAGTCCAATAGGGTGCAAGACGTGACTTAGACAAAGGCGACGTGATGATCCAATGATCAACACCTCAAGCAAGACCTTAGGAGCACAAGAGAAGACCCAAGAAATCAAGCAAAGTCCAAGCATGAAGATAGGAACCAAGCCGTACGCAAGATCGCGAAGAAACGAGCTCGCAGAGGCGACCGGACGCTGGACCGGACGCTGAAAGCGCGACCGGACGCTGGACCGGTGGCTCAGCAGACAAGCGACCGGACGCAAGGACCGGATGCTGGCGGCAACCGACCGGACGCAGGAACACAACGTCCGATCGAGTACAGAGAGGTTCCAGGCGCGCGAAACTGCGACCGGACGCGTCCGGTGGTAGGCGACCGGACGCTGGCAGCGTCCGATCGGTAGTTCGCGGCTGCAATGGTCGGGACGACCGGACGCGTCCGGTCAGGACGATTCAGCGTCCGGTTAGTAGCAGATTTGCGGGAGTTCGACCCCAACGGCTACTTTCTCAGTGGGGCTTATAAATACAACCCCCAACCGACCATTTGGCAAGTGTGGAGCTGAGGAAACATACCAAGGGTGTTGATACACCATTTTAGTGATCTCCACTTGCATAGTGCTTAGTGTTTCATCAGGTGATTAGCGTAGGTGCTTTGTGAAGTGCTTAGGTTGATTAGACCACCGCTTATGCGCTTGCTCTAGGTGTATGCCTAGTGTTTAGTGAGGTTTGCATACCTCTTGCCACCCCGTGCTTGCGAGCACAAGAGTTGTACATCGGAGGGGCTTGAAGTCTTGCGAGATCGCACCAACATCGGAGGGGCCGAAAGCTTGATAGTGAAGACGGCGGGGAGCATCCGGGAGAGGCTTGCCAGAAGGCACATTGGAGACCCACTTGTGCGTGGGGAAGGCCCGAGGCTATCCACGGAGTTACCCGACCGGGAGCTTGGCCCTTGCGAGGGATTCCTTGCGAGGGGCTCCAACGAGGACTAGGGGGAAGCTTGCGCGCTTCTCGATACCTCGGTAAAAATACCGGAGTCGTCGACGGGAGTTTGCACATCTCTACCTTGCTCTTTAAGCTTCCGCATTTACATTGATCATATTATTATCATTTACGGTAGAGATAGCAACACGCTAGCAAAACCGTTGTTGCACATCTAGATAGATTATCTTTTGCATATGTTTTGCTAGAGGGAGAAAAAGAGGCCATAGTTTGGAGTTAGATTTTTAAGTTACCTAATTAACCCCCCCTCTTAGGTGTCCACGTGTCCTACATAGGGTTCGGTTCGGTTCGGTTTCTTGGTACTTCGGTTCGGTATGGCATAGAAACCGAAGCCGAAACCGAACATCGAACTTCACAGAAATAGAAACCGAAACCGAACCGAAAAACCGAACTACCGACTATTCGATTCGGTTTCAGTTCGGTTCGGTTCGATGTTCGGTTTTCGGTAAAAAAGCGGCCAGGGTGACATACATACCAATATATACGCTCTTTTTGACCTGCTATATACGTTATCTTTTGCCCTGTTCACTGATAAGACATGGCTGAAAGTACTGTTGGCTGATTTGTTGTGTGAAAAAATACTGTTCGTTGAATAAAAAAATACGGCTTATAAGCCAAGCGAACAGGACATCTGTCTACATTATATATATATATATATATATATATATATATATATATATATATATATATATATATATATATATATATATATATATATATATATATAAGAGAACTACTACCCTGTAGCTAGCTATAAAATAACTTATTCTGTAGCCACTTTGAGTTACGATAATTACTACGTTAATTTACGAGATTATAGTAACTCCTTACTAAGCGGTTCACTATAACGTTATAGTAAATATCCCTGTGTTATAGTAACTCAACTATCATAAATATGTATTGACATTATCGTAAATGGAGGTGGCTACATAATAACTTATTTTGTGGCTATCTACTGAATATACTTATATATATATATATATATATATATATATATATATATATATATATATATATATATATATATATATATATATATATATATATATATATATATATATATATATATATATTCGTCCACGCATTTTCTCCATCACCTCCTTTATTTTCGATGCCTTGTAGAGAGAACCATCTCAGATCTGGACGCTTGCATTTGCAATTTTGCATGCGTGCAGGCAGCCATCTATCTAGAAAGCCTGGCGCGGTCAGAGTTGATTGAGAGAGTTGTGGCTGCACGAGAGCAGCAAGCCAGCCCGGGCGAGCTGCTGTCTGTCTATCTGTATGATCATATCCAGGCTGACCAGGCACCAGTATCCATCGGCCGCGGCCGCGGCGGGCGGCCGGTCACTCACGCCACGCCAACCAGCCGCATGCGCCGCACGATGGAAACGTGGGCTAGCAGGCTGTGCAGCCAACAAAATAATGAGCAAAATCGGTAAAAAAAAAACAGTTGCGACCGCCGCAGCTCGCAGATGTTGACCGCCGACCGGGATCTGGTACACCCAGCCCTGGTGCTTGCCTTGGGGTCCGTCTTGGCGGAAGCTGACCTCTGCGCTCCTGATTCCGCCGACTTCGCCGCGCCTGGAGGTGTGCCTGGCCGTTGAATCATCCGGCCCCTTCATCGTCCGCGCGCGGCGCACGGGATGCGAGAGAAGAGCTCCCAGCCATGGACGAGCTCGAGCGCGAGGTACATCTTCGAGTGGGTGAGCGAAAGCCATGGACGGACGAGCAGCCAGCCACCATGGACGAGCTCCCAGCCAACATCTCGAGTGGGTGAGCTCCAGCCACGGACGAACGAATAGCCAGCCACCAAGGATGAGATCCCAGCCACCATCTTCGAGTGGGTGAGCTCCAGTCAAGGACGGACGACCTCCCAGCCACCACGGACGGACGAACTGACGAGCTCCACGGACGGATGAACGGACGAGCTCCACGGACGAAAGTCTCGAGAGCGGCGGGATGCGGGTTCAGCGGCCGGCACAGAAGGAAAGGGTGAGCGGACTCATCCAGATGCTAGCGCAAGCCAGGCTTAGCTAAAACGGCCCTCCCTCGCGTTCCCAGCAAGCCACCATGGAGGAGCTTTTTTTTTTGGCTTAGCTGAGTCTGACAAAAAGCCCAAGCGACCACGGCCCAACTAAGTTGGGTAGACATGGACCAAATATTACGACGAGGAGTCGGCCACAACCTCCCTCTCTTCCCTTCACCGCACGCCACACGACGCCGCACGACCTCTCTTCCGTTTGAACCCCTGGAAGCGGCGAGGAGTTGAGCCGCACCAGGTACACCTGTCCAGACAAGGACATGCACGTCTGCTCAGTCCGCAAGGACCGAGGGGACAGCCATCTCGGAGCAGGCACCATCCCTACGCCACACTGCAGACAAGACAGGACCGCCAGGCGGTGATGATAGGTACGATAACCACCGTCTGAATACGGCCCGATGGGACGAGCGTACGACCCCACCCATTACGGGATGGGGCTCACGATAGCAACCTTGACTTTCAAGGTTGTCCAAGCCAACGAAGGCCACGACCCAGAGCTTGAGATCGTGGCCACCGGCTCTACGACCAGCAAGACTACCAACTCCCGTATGACGAACACGGGAGATCAGGAGGCCAAGACAGAGACCACGTCGCATAGGACAACTGGCGAACCACCATCGTGCCAATAGTGTCGTTACGACCGTCACAACAGCACCACACCACCCCATACCGCGACGTGGGCACAAGATCATGACAACAACCATGCCCGAACATGCGCTACACCAAGACAAGACGAACTTCCTTGCCGGTCAAGATAGCTAGTTTTATTCCCTCAGGCTCATGACCACTCGGTCGGGAGAACTATCTCTTTGTATATGGCCTGGCCCTGAACTCTATATAAGAGCAGCCAAGGCACCCCTCCAAGTATCTCTAGATCATCTAGCTCATAGATTTCCACTCATCTACCTCATTCACCCTTCTTGCATACCCCATTGTAAGAACTTCATAGCATTCAACCGAGGAACACGCACTCGATCTTCTCTGAGACTGGTCATAGGGCTCCGGCCTAAACCAGTATAATTCCTTGTGTCTTTTGGATGCAACCATCGTCTTCCTGTAGCAGCGCGTGACATTCATACAAATTCATTAGTCGGTCGACAAAACACCGACAGTTGGCGCACCAGGTAGGGGTCAGTCACACACTTTCTTTGTTGAGAAGGAAGCAATGGCTCCTCACACCATTGACGGACTCGCCCACGGAACAGTCCTCGGTGGCCGTATCCGTCATGGGAACCCCGAGTTCGCCAACGTCGACAAGCCAACGCCCACGTTCGCCTTTGGCCCCAACTAGGTCTTCTATTCTGGAGTCCTGGACTCCGAGGCCTATGGCAGACACGCTCTCGGAAATGGCCTCCAGAGGCCGCATCCCAGAGTTTACCTACGTAGGGGGACGCACCCTCTGTCATCTCTAGCCATGGTCAAGACTTCCGCCCAGGAAACCCAAGGCCCATGGCTCACGACAAACTCACCCGTGGAATGGCCCTTGGCGGCCACATCCACTTGGGAAACCATGAGTTCACCCGTATCGACGGGCTAACGCCCGTTGCAAGCTTCTACCCTATACAGGCTCTCCACGCCAGAAGTTTGGATGTCGCGGTAGGATCACGCCTTGAGAAGCGTCTTCGCCACCGGTGGGATGCAGTGGATCAAGGTGCATACGAGCGATGAAACCATCCACCGCCACGTGGTGTCATCGCAAGTGACCAAACGGCTGACCGACATCGCGCCTCGCAAGGTCAAGTCCGGAGCCCAGGTCAAGCTGTGCACATCGGATTGGTCGTCCGCCATGTCATTACGAACTGTCTACTCTCACACGGAGGTGTGTGCATCCAAGGACGCGTGTCCTCCGAACGCGCACCACGCCGTACTAAGCAGATTGCGCCACGACACATTCAGAACCTGCATCCACAACAACAGGTCCCACCAACTCTCCATCATGGACAGCAACCATAGCCAGAAGCAGAGAAGCAATGACCGCTACGCCGTCATGGCACGAGGTCTCAGGCATCGAGACTCTCGAGCCCTCATGACCAAGGACTTCCCTAGGTCAAACACGAAGAAACCATCCGCAGAGGCCGACGAGCCCGCCTAGGACATGTATAAAATAGCAATGAACTAAAAGAAAGTAGTGATTTTCAAATGGAGACTAATTACATACCTTTTGGAAACCCCAAACACTTAAGCCCAAGGTGATCACAAGCAACTCTTTATTCTATATTACAATGGTGGACTAGACTAAAGGTGGAAAGTATAGCAACAGTGGAGAATGCTTCTTCTTGCCTCATAGGTTTGTAAAAGGAGATCGTCATCGTCGTGCCCGACAGAGAGGAAGAAGGAGGAGGCCGGGCCCGACGGAGAGGAAGAGGAAGAAGAAGATTCCGGCGAGGAGGTCCTGGCGTCGGAGATGACAAGCCCGCCGACGTCCCTTGCCCAATTCCCCAACTCCGGTGGGGTTAGAAGAGAAGGGGATCAGGGAGGTAGGCTGGCCAAGCGGTGGGGGCGGCGTGACGGCGGCGTTAGGGTCCTGGTGGCGGCGAAGGCGGCCAGGCCATGTCGGGGCGGGGAAGAAGGGTGACATTGTGAGCGTTTTGCTAGAGCTCGGCGACCGCGGAGCTCCGGCGAAACCGTAGAACGCCGCGAGGCGGTGTGCGGCGGCGGGGGCGAGAACGAGGAGGAGGGTGGGATCGAGGGGCGGGGGCAGGAGGTGGGCAGCGCAGCCGCTAGCCGAGGACGGTGGGTGAGGAAGGCAGAGGTGGACGCGCGAGGTAGAAGATGAATAGGAGCCAGGTTGTGCGATTCCCCAATCGCGCAACCGGACACACTTTAACTCTCTCCTACCAGATGCATGCGCCTGGCTTCTTCTTTTATAGTCGCTCGAGGAGCATTATGGAGCGTTTTGAATTATTTGCCTTTATTGTTGTCTGGACATCTGGACAGTGCTGCGCTCTTCAATAATTGTCCTGACTATAGTGGCACATCCATTATTGCCCTTTCATATTCCTTTTGCGTTGCCTTTTGGTGCCGGTTGTTTTCACGTGGCCTTTCAGATGACTTCTTAATATGGTCTTCCATGCTTGAATGTTTTTTATAATTTGAAGACCAAATACATGTCAAAATATTTTTATAATTTAATTGAATTCTGATCTCGTGGAAGTGTGTGTAAAAGGAGGTCGTCGCCGTCATACTAAATGCATCCACCTGGCTTTTTCCTTTTATAGCCGCTTGAGTTGCCCTTCAATAGTTGTCTCGGCTATACTGACATATCTATTATTGCCCTTGCATATTCCTTTTTCATTGTCTTCCATGTTCTTTCTAGATGACTCTTTTGTATAGACTTCCATGCTACAAATATCAATTAAGTTATAAAAATATTTCTTAACATTTATTTGGTCTTCAAATTATAAAAATATTCTGGTGTGCATTTGGTCTAGCAATTAGGGCACCCGCAATGGGGTAGGAACGGGGTAAGAAGCATTTAATGCAGCCTTACTACCTGAAGGATACATCATTGTGGGGACATGCAGCAACAAATGCCAGGTAGTAGGACTGTTTCCGGCAATGAGGAAATAAACAACAATATTTGCACAGTATTTCTTGTCGTCTTGTTTATTTGGGTTTGTTTGGCTGATAATTCATGGCTGAGAGTACTATTGGGCCTTATTTAGATCACCTCCAAATTCCAAGTTTTTTCACTCTCTCTCCATCGCATCAATTTTTAGACGTATGCATGGAACATTAAATGTAGGTAAAAAAAATAACTAATTGTACAGTTTGGTTGTAAATCACGAGACGAATCTTTTGAGCCTAGTTAGTCCATGATCGGACAAAGTTTGTCAAATACAAACGAAACGTGCTACAGTGTCCAGATTACAAAAAATTGCAATCTAAACAAGGCCTTGGCTGGTTTGGTGTAAAAGAAAAATAATGTTCGTTGGCTGATAAATCATGGCTTATAAGTATAGTTGGTCGTTTCCTGCCGTTGTACTCTAGCAATTGCTCCTTCCTGTTGGTGCCACTTCTTCGTCTACATTTTCCTGCCGTTGTTGCTCCTTCTTCATCTACGGAAAGCTTCTCTCTCTCGCGGGAAGGGTCGCAGGAGGTTGGGGTATCTCACATTATTTTCTTTTGCGGGCCCGACCTTATATAGGATAGACATTGATCCGTTCGGCTTATCCCATATTCGGCTTGTTTAACTTCTTTTTTTAGTCGGAACAGTGTTTTTCTCTCACAATAATTCAGCTAGAACAGTGTTTTCAGCCAGTTTCAGCTAAAATTCTACCAGCCGAACGAGGCCATTGTGCACCGGGTAGATCACACTACTTCCGCCTGTTCCTTGGACCCACGTTATTACGAGTCCGGTAGTATACATTGCGTTGCGCCTGCTCTTATGCTATCTCCAACAACAACACCCAAAATACAAGACTAATTTGTCATTTGGGTAGTGATACAACCAAAAGGTTCAATACCTATTCGACATCTTCTCCAACACCAAGATCTAAAAGAGAATCTTTCTGTAAATGAGTTTTCAGGAGCGAGGATGTTCATATTTGGATTGTGTCTCTCAGACAACCCAAAATAGGTCTTCCGTATAGGTACTCTGTTGGAGGCTGATTTTAGGTCTCTTGCTATCTATTTTAGGTTTGAGTGCCCATATAGATGCCTTGTTGGAGATAGTCTTAGGAAGCAGCAGGCAGCTTGACAGCACAAGTGTCTTGACGACTAGAGAGCAAGATCAACACATGGTCACATGGAATGGCATACAAATGTTACATATATGCAGCGCAGCCTTATCACGGGAGAAAAAAATTCTACCAAAACATGCAAGATTGGACGATGAAAGCCACTGCAACACCTGCTCCAACTCATGGCTCTCCGTAGATAGCATCCAGCGTGACTTGGCCAAGCAACCACTGTGAAAAACCCACTGGACCTGAGCATCGGGACAACGTACGGATCCGAACAACTCCGGCATGGATCCGAGCAGCCATGCGCGGAAGCACCATCATCCCCCATTGCTGCCGGTCATAGAGACCGAGAGGAGGCACAGGCACTCCACGCGGCTAGGTCGCCGCCTATATATGACAACTATGGAGTGAGTGACTTGGGACCTGCAACTACTGGAAGGCAAGTTCTATATATCTGCAGAATCCAAAATTTGTTTTTGTTCATATTAGTTTGTTTTTAAACTTTATTAGCAACAAATTGTCCTAAATGATATGTTTTTATGATCGGAGGGAATACTTGGTACTTGTAAACCGGTAGCATTGACCGGAGGACCGGGAGTACCGAGAAAATTCAGGTGACCTTTTGCGTTCCATTTATGTTCATTTGCGTTGCACCATAAACTGATCTGAACATGAGCTGAATTCACAGGAACAAAATTTATGTTTCAGTAATTTATTCACAACAGAATGGAACAAAGTTAATTTAAGTTCCATTCACGGGAAACATTGGATTCATGAAGAACTCATGGACATGCACAAAGTCTGCAAAAGCAGTCTGAAACAAGATGATGTCAGATGCCTGACGTCATGAAATGGCACGCAGCGCAGGAGGCCAAGCAATGTTCCCCGACCCCATCTTCTACATCTACAAATTCTATATCTACCTGGATGCCCCATCCATGGCGGGCGGCGGGCCGGCGGCTACTACTGCCTACCAGCCATGAGTCAGCGAGCTAGTATCCATGCGCAATGCAAGCCTCCCAGAAGAGCCTGTTGCTCTCGGTCGTATGGCCGGGTCCGGCCACAACAGCAGCCGCCCCGCCCTCCGCCGCCGCGGCCGCCTGCGGCCGCGCGCAACCCCCACCGCTGGCACTGCCCGCAGCGTCCTGCACCATCCGGCGCCACCACGGGACGGACATTCTGCTGTCGACTTCTTCGTTCTCGTCAGCCTCCACGTCGACCACGTCGCCGTGTGCGCCACGGCCGTCGTCGTCGTCGACGCTAGCAGCGTCGACGCGACTTTTATCGCCACCGGCGCAGCTGCAGGACTCGGCGTCGTCCTCGGCGTAGGCAGCTGCCACCGATGGACGACGGTCCCCTACTGTGGAGGCCGACACGGGGGCGTCGAACTCCGAGTCGCCGGTGGCTTCTTGCGGCGCGGCGGCGGGTGGCGCCGGCGCGGGAGCGGGAGAAGCAAGCTTCGGGCTGGGTATGGGATGATGTGTGCAGTTGTCCATGGCGCCGCAGAACGCCGGAATGACGACGGGGGCGGTGCGGCTGGCGAAAACGGTAGTCAGCAATATTTAAAGGAAGCTGCTGCGTCACCGTGTCGAATTTGGACTGCAGCTCTAAGTTTCGTCTGTATCTCTGTTCTCTATCTATAACAGCTCTAATAAAGGTTTTAGCTTTTGGAATTGGACTTAGTCGGTGTGTTTTGTTCTTTCTTATTAGAGATTAGAGAGTATTTCCAATTTTCTCCCCAAAAGGTTACGGTTTTGGAGGCATGTGTCGGCTGATGTGTAAAGCCTAAAGCAGGGCCATTTAACTTTGCGTGCATTATTTAGTAACAAAGAAAACTTTTTCTCTAAGCTGGATAGATATGCTTATACCTCATTACATACATGTTGTGTTAGAAGGAAAATAATTATTGCTTGTTCTGAGTCATAGACTCATAGGGTAGGCTTAAAACCATGTAATTAAAATCAAATTGATCCATGTTTCCAAAGAAATCATATATATTTTCTACTTGAGCGGAGGTAAAACTTGCAAATGGCCACGGGAATGTAGGGGGGACGTGTTCGTTGTAGGGGCATTGAGGAAAACGTAGTCTATCTTCCCATGATACTCCATATTGCCGTCAACAAAGTCATCTAGTCCCTCTGGGCACTGGCGGAGCCACGTGGAGGGCAAACTAGGCCAGGTCCCTGCCTCTGCTAATAGTCCTATATCTTCCGCTAATATCTATAGAAAAGCAGCTGGCATTCGATGTGAAAACAGGTCCAGCTGATGGAAAGTGAAGAGAAAACATAATTTAGTAGTCCTGATAACTTGAAAGACTTGATAATTGATATATGACACAATATGATGCATTAATTTCAACATGATCTTATTGAACAATTTGGGCCCCGGTTGTTTAGTCCCATGCTCTGCCACTGCCTCTAGGGCGGTGATCTCATCGTTAATGTCCTCCATAGCACCCCAGGGGATGGTTGGAGTTGGAGGTGTTTCACTACACATGAGGGAGGCAATCGATGGAGGAGACCTGATAGGTGGCTAACTTGCTTGTATTCATTATTGTTAGGAGCAGATGGGACATCAAAATGGTGAATGGGAAGTCATTGATGTGGATCTCCATTATCGGGTAGGTTGGCACGAGAGCACGAATGATGTATAGTGTGGGGGCATGGGGAGGAGACAGGGGCTAGGTATGGTTTGGAGGTCTGGGGTTGCACTCGAGGCGATGAGGTTCAGTAGGGTAAAGGCGGTGGCAAAGGCTAGGGGCATGATGAGCGGAGGGAGGGGGCTAGGAGGGATAACAACGCATGGTGTAGCCAGAGATAAAGCTGATTGGAGGAAAGACATGGTAGGAGGGGCAGCAATGATGTCATTAATTAGGTTCGAGACATGATGTGCCTAGCCGAGGACATGTCGATTTGTGGCACGGGGAGCAAAAGGGGAGAGGGGGCTGAGGCAGATGTCAGATTGAAAAGATACACATATAGCCTGGTTTAGATTGCCTCAAAATTCCAAGTTTTTTCACTATATCTTTATCACATCAATTTTTGGACGCATGTATGGAGCATTAAATGTAGGTAAAAAAATAACTAATTGTACAGTTTGGTTGTCAATCACGAGACGAATCTTTTGAGCCTAGTTAGTCCATGATCAGACAAAGTTTGTTAAATACAAACGAAACGTGCTACAGTGTCCAGATTGCAAAAATTTGCAATCTAAACCAGGCCATACTCCCTCTGTCCCGACTTAATTGTCGTTTTCGGTTTTCGTGCCATAAGTTTAACTCGATTTGTAGAAAATACTAGCAACATTTGTATCTCTAAATAAATTTATTAAAAAACTAGATTCAAAAATCTTTTCGATGATACTAATTATGTATCATAAATAATAATATTTTTTAATATATATTTTGTTAAAGTTGTTTCTTGGAAAGCGAGAACGACAGATATTAGATATTATGGGACGGAGAGAGTATTCTTTTGTTTGCCACCGATGGTTAATAGTCCAGGTGGTTGTCAAATCCTATGAGAGTTGTGTCTCGGCGAGCTACCGTTGTAGCTAAGACTAGTAGTAACTCTCAAGGGCGGAGTTAGGTAGGCATTGAAGTCACCGTTACTTGCTACATTGGCGCATTGTGCAGGGTGGCATATAGAAGGAGCTAGACCGTTACCCGTGACATTAGCGCGAAGCACATAATGCTAAGGCGCGACTAGCTAGCGACTTTGTGGCAGAAGGTAGGAAAAAGAAACCGCAGCTACTAAAAGCAGGCTACCGATCTAGTCTGGGATGGTAAGGCCTGATCGTTTGAATTTATCAGTCGGTTTATCAGTTAGAATCTACAGTATTTTTTTCTCACAACAAAACAGCTTCAGCTGACTTATCAGCCGGCTTTAATACTAGCCGAACAGATCCTTCTCGTACCGCTACTCAAAAGTCTTTTTTAAAGCAAAAAAAAGTCGACCATCAAGAGGAATGGGATAGTATAGTAGCTATGCATGATGATGATGTATTCTTGTCCAACACTGTTTTGCTTCTTTACAGTATATATATATATATATATATATATATATATATATATATATATATATATATATATATATATATATATATGACAACCCATGTCATCTCATACACCGATATACATGTGTCTATATATATAGGAGAATATATTCAGTAGCCAGCTACAAAATAAGTTATTCTGTAGCTACCTCCATTTACGATAATTTTATATACTAATTTACGATAATGTCAATACATATTTACGATAGTTGGGTTACTATGACACATGGGGATATTTACCATAACGTTATAGTAAACCACTTAGTAAGGAGTTACTATAATATCATAAATTAACATAGTAATTATCATAACTCTAAGTGGCTACAGAATAAGTTATTTTGTAGCCAGCTACAGGGTAGTATATATATATATATATATATATATATATATATATATATATATATATATATATATATATATATATATATATATATATATATATAACTTATTCCGTGGCCACTTTGAGTTATGATAGTTACTATGCTAATTTAAGAGACTACAGTAATTCCTTACTAAGTGATTTACTATAACATTATGGTAAATATCACCGTAAGTTATAGTAACATGAGTATCGTAAACGCATATTCATGTTATCGTAAATTGGTATAAATATTATCGTAAATCAAGGTGACTATAGAATAAGTTATCCTATGGCCAGCTACAGAATAGCCTTACCATCTATATATATATATATATATATATATATATATATATATATATATATATATATATATATATATATATATATAAAGAGAGAGAGAGAGAGAGTATAATAACGGTTTTTTTGACCTCCTATGTTATCTTTGGGGACGTCTTTCTTCTCCAACTCGGTCGGTCTACATGCATATGGTTTCGTCCACGCATTTTCTCCGTCATCTTCTTTTCGATGCCTTGTAGAACCATGCATCGTCTCGTTCAGTAGCGTGTTCGTTTACTCATATATGATCGTAGATTATAAGCTGAAATAGTATTTTTCTCACACACCAAACCAACCAAGAGTAAATAATCCACGATCCTTTACGTCTGCCGAACAGGCTGCACCGTACAGTGTACACTGTACGGTCTCTGGACGATTGCATTTGCACCGTACACTGTACTACTACTCCAACGACGTGCATACAAACGCAAAGGGCCAAGGGCCAAGGTCGGCGGTCGGTGTCGGTGTCGGTGTCGGTGTCGCTCCCCTCTTCTAGAAGCCTGAGGCCTGAGGCCTGAGGCGGTCAGAGTTGAGAGTAGAGTTGCGGCTGCACGAGCAGCTGCTGTCTGTCTCTAGCTCTGTCTATCCAGGCAGGAGTATCCATCGGCCGGTCACTCACGCCACACGCCACGCGAACCGGCCGCTGCACTGCGCATGCACTCGCACTCAGCCCACCGGAATAAAAAAAAGGAAAAGGAAAGTCTGTGGCGCCCACTTTTTTTTTAGGGCTGCCTGGTGCCTGCGGCGCCCACCAGCTCACGAACACGAAACCACCACCTCCTCCCTCCGGTCCGACTAGACGAGTACGTACACGTCACGTCGGCGCTCGGCAGCGAGCGAGCACGAGCAGGGCCGGACTCAGATTCGGTGACTTGCTGTCACGACTCGGTCTAACAAAGAAGGGCCCACAAGGGAAGCGCATCAGGAAGCCTAACAAACGAGTCCAAGGCCCAAAGTGGCGCAAATGATTCAAGCCCAGCTGTGTCTGCTGGAGCACGGCGATGCCATTGTAACGGAACGCCTTAGGGGCCCTTTGGAGCGCTTCGTGTACCAGATTCTAGAAGAGAATCACTCCCCCGCCCGCTGCTAAACGTTACGGCCCTTTGGTTCGAAGGAATGGCAAAGGAATTTTGGAGGATTGAGATTCCTATGGTTTTATTTCTATGGAGCTCTTTGGTTTATCGGAGAAACAAAGGAATAAATCCTTAGGATTCCATTCATGTGGCCTCGTTTGACAGAAAACAAAAAATGAGATCGAAGCTCTTGAAAACTTTCCTAGCGCGAAAAGGACAGCTCGCGCGCCTCACGCCCTCGCTCGTCTCCCGCTCGCTCGATTCGCTTCGCGCTTGTGTCTTTCAGAACATTTACAGCCCAGTCGAAACAGAACGTTTCCCCAATCCCCATCGCAAGCCAAGGGGCAACAGCGGCCGCCCCATCGCCGGGACGGCTGACGGACACCGTCGTCGGCACAGGCGATGGCCGCGCCATCCCCGGTTGAGGCGTCATCGGCGCCGTCACCTCTGCACGAGACGGCGCGAGGTCCTTCCCATCGCAGACCATCGAGTCGGCCTGCCTCAACGTCGGCGATCCAATCCGTCGGAACCCATCTCCGGCCACCTAGTCCGGCACTCGCAGCGACAACGCCATATGGAATCGTGCATCCGCGAGCTCCTCCGTCATCCAGGTACTTTCCTTTTCCCCATCTGCAAGTGCGTTATTCTTCCCCATCAAAAGCGAGTCGGAGGCGGAGCTCCCCATGCGACCGCACGGCATCCTGAGGACGAGGCCCCAGCGGCAGCTGCTGCCGCCACGCCGCTCGCCCTAGCCCTGCTCCGCGCCCGCGCCGCTCGCCGCAGCCCTAACCATGCCGCGCACCGGCGTTGCCATGCCGTGCCGCTCGCCATACCCAGCAGGCCACCACAGCGCCACTCGCTAGCAGGTTGTAGCCATGGAAGAGGAGGATTTGGGGGTGGGGGATGGTTGCGGCGAGCAGACAAGAGGCGCAACAGCAAGTGCCGCTGGCCACGGGCTTGGCCGGGCTGTTACTAGCGTCGGGAGCCTGCAGCTACAAGAAGCAGAATGAACTGATGCAAAGTAGTTTGTTCTACCATATTTTATATGCCTAAATCATATAACATACTTTATTTTATTGCAAGGGTACTGATGCCGTGGAAAGGATCCACTCAGATTAATGTGGTTGATCAACGCACTTTGTCTGATAAACAACAACACCACTCCCAATCACAATGGTCTGATTATGCTGACGATGAGCATTGGTCTACAGAAAATACCCAGGAACTAGATGATGCTTTTTCTCATTTCAGATGCACCAGTACCCTGCCTATAATTTATAGTTGTATATTCCTGATGAAACAGAGTCTATGTAATCTTCTGAACTGCAGTGAATTTGGGGACCACAAAGAGAGCCAGATGGAGTCACCAAATGAAACTATTCCTTATTGATCTTTTAAAAGAACATGATGTGCCGGGTTTCAGAACACATAATGCTTGGAGTAAGGACGCATGGACAAACATTGTTCGTCGCGTGAATGCAAAGTTTGGTACATCATATTCTGTTAACCAAGTCAAACAGCAGGAGCAAGACTTGAAGAAAGCATACCAAGTCAAACAACAGGAGCAAAGTTGCACGTCATCCTGCAGGTCGTCATGCCGAAGGGAGAACCTGTCAAGGCATGGACCATTATGCAAGCAAAGCAAAGAATGTGTTAGTTCCATCAACACAAACAACACAAGTGGCTGACACATATGACTCACCATCTCCAACGTTAAATGCTCCGGGTGAATCAGATCTACAGTTTCATCTTGATGAAGAGACAGAGGAGGCAAACTTTGATTTTTCGCAGCCTTCATCTAATCATGTCCATCAGCCACAAGCTGCACCTACCTCCACACACATGCATAGAGAGGCATCTGATTCTCGACGTGGTAATAAGAAACAAAAGAGCAAAGTTGTTCTCTCGGATGATGGATTTCATGAGAGATACCTAAAACTGAAGAAGGAAGAAATAGATCAATTTGCTGCTATTGAGGAGAAAAAATTGGAGGATCCATACAGCATCAACAAGTGTGTCAGTATGGTTGAACGCTTACAGGGTCTATAGATGGGAGAAATATTGGTGGCAGCCGACATCTTCAAATGCAAGGAGAACAGGGAAGTATTCTTATCATTTTCTACCGATGAATTACGGTTGGCTTGGCTTAAAAGGGAAATTGGGCGTGCGCAAACAAACCTTCAGGATTTGTTTCAGGATTAGAGAGATGCCAAGATGTACTTTTGCATTAGACTGAGAGCTTTTGGTAAACTTGGTTGTAGCTAGTTGCTCTTTTGGTGTATATACCATGACAGTGAGGGGTAAAAAAGTAGAGTGCTATCTCATGGATTTTATTTAGAGAGATGCAAGTAGAATACTAGAATATATTAAGTTGCTAATTTGGAGTACAAGGGCTACAATGACCCTGAATTTAATATCACTATATACAATGGTACTAAGGCCTTCGTGCTATGTAACGAGCCCACATCCTTCGTGCTATGTCGTCTCGCTTTTGATTCTCAGCTTCTCTAGCGTTATTGAATGCTTGTATGTCACCATTGTAGTTCAGATCTCCATCTGGCACATCAACAATCTGGTTTGCATCAATTTCAACATTGGAGGTACATGGCCACAACATATCTCCGTTGTGTAGGCGTATGAAGTTGTGTAGAACACAACAAGCAACTGATATGTCTTTATTAGCCGGGTAGTGTGCACCAGTTTTCAGAATAGGAAACCTCATTTTTAATATGCCAATTGCCCGCTCAATATGGTTCCTTAGCTGTGCATGTCGAAGATTGAACAATTCTTTGTAATCTCGAGGCTTTTGCTTAGCTCTTCCTTGTTCCTTTAAATGATATCTTGTTCCACGATATGGCGCAAGAAATTGTGTTGTGTTTGCATAACCTGCATCTACTAGAAAAAATTTACCAGGAGGTACTTCAAAGCCATGGTTAAGTGCATCATGTAGAACCCTTGCATCTGAAGCTGATCCCTCCCAACCGGCATGAACATGTACAAATTTTAGATCGAAGTCACATGCTACCATAACATTCTGAGATAGTGTTTGCTTTCTATTCTGATATGGTTCTTGGTGATCTAGTGGAAGTATCATTGGTATATGAGTCCCATCAATACAGCCAACACAATCCTACAGAAATAAAAAAAAATAACATTATTTATATGGTATATTGTCTTTAAGTAGTTTGTTTGAACGTATGAAATTTAAGAAAACAATCAAGTGCATTTGTTCATACCTAAAAGAAGGGGTGGAATTTTGGTTTTCGCAAAATCTGGTGCGAGTGTAGCAAAGGTGGGCGTATATATACACATGTAAGCTGTGTAATTGCATCAAGCACTGCTCCAAAATGACGACTAATTGTTTCTCCACTGTGCTGAAACTCATATTGCAAGGTCTCATTACTTGCATTTTTTGCTAGTGCATATAAGAATATAGCAACCTTCTCTTCTACTGAGATCCTTGAATCATCAAGTAGTTGCTTCTCATGCAACTTATTGACCAAAGCTTGGAAAACACCAACTTCCATTCTGAAGTTCCTTTTACTTAGGCTCTCATGGCCTGTTAAGATTTCTTGAACACGCTCAGCTCCTGACAGTTTTGATGTATGTATAGGTTTTTTTACTAGATGATGGCTTTGATGAATCTTCTATGGTAGGGAGAACAAATAACATGAATTCATCTTCATTTTGTGATCGGCGTCGATAGTTTGGATCCATGACTAACACAGTGGAAAACCAAGTAGGGTACTCAAATATGTTGCAGATTCACTATAAACAGATGGCTACCACCTGGTATTCGAGATGTGAAATAACAAATAAATGTCACTAGCAAGATTGACGTGTACAGAACAAAAACAAAATTATGAGATTCATGACTCACCGTATGAAGTATCTGGTCAGAGCTCTTAAAGAGTTTGGAGGTGAGCTCGTTGTGTTTGGAGATGAACTGTGTGCTTGGAGATGAACAGGATGTGGTTTGTACAGGCGCGTGTGCATATAGGCGCATCACTTCCCTCTCTGCAGTAGGAGGCCACCGGGCCCAGGCGCACAGGGCACGGCCGCCGTCTGGACTTCGATCGATTCACGGTCCCGGCGCGGGCCAACAGCAGGGGCGGTCGGCGGAGCGGCAGCGGGCCAACGGCGGGGCGGTCGGTGGAGCAGCGCGGGCGTGAAGGAAGGAATGGACCCAGCGGATCGCGCGCGTCGCCGGCGTGCAGCTATGGAGGACCGGAGGGCGGCCGGCCGAGCGGGTGAGCGGCGCGGGCGCGTGGGGCAGAGCCACCGTGCGAGCGTGATTGGAGGCTGGGAGTGCGCCGTCACTGCTCTGCTACTGCTAGTCTGCTTGCCCTATCTCCTAAGGCCATCGGCTGTGCGTCATGAATGGGCCAAGCCGCCAAATTGAGAACGGGCCAATTTAATTCAAATTGAGAGCAACACGCTGTACAATTCCTTTGGTTTTCCTGAGTTGTTGCCAAAGGGCTTCCAAGTCCATATTCCTATGTTTCTAATTCCATAGGATTGGAGAAGTGGTGCACTTCATTCCTATAATTTTCCTTTTCCTATCCTTTTTCTACCCTCCAATCCAAAGGAGGCCTACAAAAAAATGACCCAACTTCCTCATGAAATTCAAGTAAATCACTCTATCTATTTGGTATACAAGCGAGAGAGCCGGAAAAAACTGCTCTCCTAGATTCTCTCTAGCTCCCTATTATATTTTGGTGGGGATCAACTGAGAATCAATTCTCTGCTGATCCCCACCCTGCTCCCTCCTAAGAATCCAGTGAAATCACTCCATCGGAGAATAAGGAGCAGAGCTGAAGAATCCGGGAGCGGAGCTCTCTCAAACGGGGCCTTAGGCTCCGTTCGTTTGGGGCAATTCGACGCTAGGAACAATTCCATCTCTGGAAAGCTAATATAAATGAAAATAACGATCCGGCCCGGAATTTTTCCTGGGTGTCATTCCTAAAGAAGCGAACAGGGCCTTAAAGAGAGAGGAGAGGGGAATTAGAACATGCCTTGGTTATTGTCGGCAACAGGCGGCGAGTTGCGGCTCGAGATCGCCGGCGACACTGATTCCACCATACTTGTATCATATTCGTAAATCCAATTCTAAACTCGATATCGTGATCATCGTTGCACTCAGTAGTGTAACATCTGTAGTCATCCAAATCCTGGCGCACAAACACCGCACGCGTCTGCAAGTTACTATGAAGGTTGAGGACCAGCCTGCGTTGATTCTCAACAAGTTGGATGAGCAATCGAAGGGGATCTTTGAGAGCAACCGGCGTATGCACGACGTCCATGAATCGATGGCGAAGCTCAAAGTGACCAAGGTCGATTTCGAGCGCTGGCGCCCCCAAGTCGATGGCTGGGTCACCGATCTACATGACTGTGTCGATAACCTTCGTCGACGGCTCGACGCGCTTCAATCTACCCCTACTATGGTTGTTCCCCATCTCGATGAACCGGGATCCGCTTCAATCAAGGTGCCGGGGTCTGCACATCTAGACCTATCCTCTTCGAAGGCGGCACCTAGGCACTATGTTGAACCCCATCACCAGAGTGATGGTTCAGGGGTCGTCTATACCCTCAAACCACCTCTGGTCAAAGGTACGAAGCCTGGTTCCTCAGTTCCACATGCGCTGCGCGATCATGCGGTATCGATCGGCCGGTCACTCACATGGTCATGCTACACGCCACGTGAACCAGCCGCTGCGCTGCACGATGGAAACGTGAGTGTAAGTGCAATCAAGCTCTAAGTGGGTTTTGGTGATGTTGACCACATAATTAAAGGACTAATGGCTTTGACAAGTGTTTGACAGGATATCTTTAACCGTGGATGAAAAGAAACAAAGGAGGAGATTCCTCAACTTGAATCGATGGCTTGCAATGGCTCTAAGAGCTATGTTAATTCATTTTATATTTTGAAATTGAGTCATAGGACAAGTCACTATCAATGGGGATACTAATGGTGTGTTGGGTGGAACCAAGTGCTCAAAACTCCATCTTCAACTCAAATAATCCCAGCCACAAAAAGTCAACCGAGCTGAATTCTTATCTGCTCTGGCCTACGCGGAACCTCCGTGCTTAGTCGCGGAACCTCCACGCTCAAGCACGGAGGCTCCGAGGTCTATCTGACTAGACCATTTTGTGGGTGATGTGGGTGGTATTTATACCATACCCCTTCGCCCCAACGGTCATCTTCTTCCTCATTCACTCAGACTCGAACTGAAGCTCTCTCTCTCTCCCAAAGTTGGTGCTCCCAACTCCCTTGCTCAAATCTTTGTGATTCCTTGAGGGATTTGGCTCTAAAGAGTGAGAAAGCTCAAGAAGATCCCTATCCTCCGGTCTTGTGCACTTGGTGAAGCCCTAGCCGCTTGGTGCATTCGTTACTCTTGGAGCTTGGCTCCTAGATGGCTAGCGGTCATCCGATAGCTCCCAATCTGCTGTGGTTGAGCACCGGGAAGTTTGTATTACCCTTTGTGACTTAGTGGAACCCTCTAACCTATTGCCTTGGAGATAGGTTGGAGAAGAGGAACGAGTTGAAAGAGACTCCATAGCCTTTGTGGCTAACCTCAACAACGTGGATGTAAACAAGTCTTTGTGGCGAGTTGAACCACAGGATAAATCCTTGTGTTCACTATGATTGCTATTGTTGTTGCTATTACTTGTGATTTGGTTTGATTTTTAGGGTTTGCATCCGATCTACAAATTCCTCATCTTCTAGGTGCAACCGACTGTTTGGATAGGTCAACATTGTGGCAGAACCGTCAGAAATAACACACTTACAGAGGCGCTCATCTTCCACCATACACTAAGCACCCTGAAAGCAAGCTACAATGGGCGGTATCCGTCGGGCACACCCCATGGGAGAACCCGAAAGATCCACATTTTCCCTCAAGGATCCAATAATGAGAACGAGTTACAATACTTAATACATTTCATACATCCAGAGTTCTTAGAAATTCATTATTACATTGCCAAATGTCAGTGTGCGGAATATTAGCAGTGAAATGTAAATAAACATCTAACGACAGGGAACAAGGATCCGTCTGTGCCCACCAGAAGAATCCTTCACACAATGGTACTCCTCAAGCATTACCTGCAACAGGGGTAAATAAACCCTGAGTACACAATGTACTTAGAAGACTTATCCGACTAGTGGGAATAATTTCCCGACTCCAAGGGATATGCAAAGCTTTATGGTT
Organism: Miscanthus floridulus; assembly: GCF_019320115.1. Taxonomy (NCBI): domain Eukaryota; kingdom Viridiplantae; phylum Streptophyta; class Magnoliopsida; order Poales; family Poaceae; genus Miscanthus; species Miscanthus floridulus. The sequence continues at coordinate 19,800,033 of NC_089596.1, forward strand.
TGATGGGTTTCTTTTGTAGAAAGTAATACTAATAGTGAGTCCTTATTTATGTTATTATTAGGAGCCATGATTAATTTATTATCTAGCCATTCTATATAAGCACCTATTCTACTTTCAAGCAAGAGTTGAGCAATCAGTTCCATTTCATCACCTTTCATCTTTCAGTTCTTACTACGATGCTAAACCATAGACAAGCCATACCAGAACGCCAGTGATTCGTGAATCAATGCCTCAAGCTGGGTACCCCAAAAACACATACCCTACTTGTACCCCAGGAACAAGCAGGACCAACCCATCAACCTCCTGTCATGGGGTTAGGTCCCCATGCAAACTTGGACTCCAAGCCCTCGCTTCTAAGTCCTAGACTTAGTGCGGTGCAAGGACCTCCACCATCCCCGCCTCCAATCAGTCGGTCTGGAAAGAGCCAGAATCCACGACAAGAGAGCAACAAGTCTTCCCTGCGCCCATACCCAAGTATGTGCTCGGGATAATAAATCTATGACTTGCCTAGAGCTCAATGCAACGGTTGGTCCTTAATCGACACAGACAGGGAAAAAATATAACCAAGCTATGCCCTGTTAGCTGCAGGACACAACCTTTTACACCCATCAATACCCAAACCATATCTCTACCCAGTCACCATTTTTCCTTTCCACCATTTTATCATGAATGATCATAATTATCACCTATGGCAAGTAACGATAGGTTACTCGCGCTACCGAAATCCTGAGCATAGCAGCTACTCGACCTATACTAGTAGGACTCATAGGTAGATGTATTTATGCATGTAGTTTCCATAAAATACCTAAAACATTAATGCACATCATATATATATTCAATGATCATAAAATATGGGTTATGCACCGGGGCTTGCCTTGGGTAGGCGGTGGGTCAACAAAGTCAACACCAAAAGGCTCTAGGGCTCCCTCTTGCATGAGGATCTCCTCCTTGTACTCCTCAATGATCTCTTCGTAATCCTGTTCGTCCACGGGCACGAACTCTACTAACTCGTGATCTACATGCATGAAATGATGATACAACACTTAGTAATATGACAACAGCAGCTCTTAAAATAAAATACATCTATTTAGTTACTAAGCTAGTCCTACCGACTAAGGTGCTAAGTTACCTACTGTCACCACTAACAAGTATGAAGCATGACATATATTATCTTAGGAACTAAAGGTATTCTTACTCTTAATATCGGTTTACTTTATATACGATAAAACAAGGGTACTAGCTAGTCTATTTATTGACCTACCCTAGTGCTATAAAAATTACAGTGAGTACATAATAATCTAATGAACCTATTGTAAAAATTCTATGACTTAATCTATCATCCATTTGCCACAATAATTTCTACAAATATTAATCTACATAATACTAAGCTCTCTAATTTGAATTTATGAACCTATGAGTATCATAGCTAACTATAAACTAACTACACCAACAGATAGATAGCATTTTTGTGAACCTAACAAATTTTGTTTTACTATTTTTGGACATCTATAAGATTTACTACAATTTATTAAAGTTCAGCTCAAAACTAAATTGAATAAGCATTTATCACCTTACTAGAAAATGGAAAACTCAATTCTACCACGCGGCCCAACGCAAGCGGCTCAACCCAATTCAGCGCAATGCGTGCGCACGCGGCGCACGGCGCGGCCCACGTGGGGGCGCGGCCTAGCCGGGCGACAACAGCCCGCGACGGGGAGGCCCGCGCGTCCCGGCTATTTTGCGAAAACGGACCTGACCTAACGGAGAATCACACTGAGACCAAAGACACTATTCCTACAGTCACCCACTTCGCAGATAAACCCTCGGAACAACATGTCTTCGCAACGACTACACCCTCGGCCTCCCACGCGCGCACCGACACTGGCACAGGGTGGTTACACCAGCTAGACCAGCCCTTCCCTGCCCTAACTACGGAGCCGATACCTACCTAGGAGTTAACGTGAAGCACTGGGCGAAGGAAGCATGATCTGGGACGCCACAGCAAGGCCGAACCACAGTGGTGGAGATCCTGCAACCACGGCGGTGGTGTTTCGGTGAGTTACAACAATGCCGGAGAAATTAGGATGGCTAGTGAGCTCAAGGAATTCACCACGGAACCAATCGAGGCGGTGGTTCGATCGGAGATGGCCCGAGTCGAGCTAGCCGCGTGCGCACGGACGGTGTGGTAGCACACGGTGGTGGCAAGGCTACGTCAGGGGAGGCTAGGTGGCGGTAGTGATTCGACAAAGGTGTGCAGGGTGATTAGCAAGTGAAGGCAAAGCTAGCGGTGCAAGGAATTGATACGAGCAGCACTGGATATGGAGCATGCCTTTGATGTAGACCAACAAGGTCTTATTGACCTGACGGAACAACAACTCCAAATTGGAGCACGGCACGGCGAGGCTCGCTTCAAGGTGGGGTCGGGTGGCTGGCTGGCTACTCAGCGGAGCCAAGGACAAGGTTAATTGGATTGGGGTGGCTCCACCACGGTGAATTTAGAGGAGCAGGTACGGCGACCATGGCGCTAGAGAAACGGGGAAGACATGCATGGCGTGGCTTGTTGCTGCCGTGGCGGGACGTGGCCGTCACTTCGGTGCTCAATCGTGTACGACTACAGGCGAGGGGGAAATGGCCAACGCGCACAGGACGGTGGGCCGCACGGCCATAAACCACAAGCCGACGACGGTGGCTCGGCCCTGCGCCGCAGTGGCATGGCACCGATCAGCGTAGCGTCGCATCGAGCATGATGTGATGGTAAGGGCAGGTGGCCAGGCGATGTGTGGGTAGAGCCAAGCATGGTCACGAGCGCACAGTACTACCGACGAGCTCGAGGCGGCAGCGTGGCCAGGCGGACACGACGGCGATGGCAGAGCGCACGTAGGCGACCTCGCACAAGCGGTCACGGCCAGCAGCAGCGGGGTGTCGCAACGCGTGGAGTTAGCGACACGGCGAAGTGGCGGCAGTGGGCTAGCCAGGGCAGCGGGCCCGCGGCGACGGCAGTGGTGGCCGAGCGGCCAGGTCGCCGGGCGCGGCGTGCATGCATGCGCGAGCGTGAGCGCGAGCCAGGGCGTGGCAACGGGTGACAGTGGCCCGTAGCGCGGGACCAACGGTAGGCCCAGTTAGCGCGGTGGCGCGCGTGCGCGTCGGTGGCCGGTGCGGCAACGTCGAGTGCCGAGCACGGTGATCGTGCCCCAACGCAGAAACCGTGTTGTGCACGCTTTTTAAAGTGGTCCTAAAATCCAACTCGATGCTCCAATTGCTAAACCAGTTTTTCTACACTCAAGAGGGTATGTTAAACTACTGAAACAAGCCCTAATACCCTACCATTGCTTAACCCAAATTTCCTACAAAAATTGTCGAACTTAGCTTCGTCGAACTATTTTCCGACTTACAAAAATTGACTAAGTTCTTGTCGGTTTCGCGTCGAGTTCGATTTCCAAGCTATCAAATATGCTAGCTAGCGAATTCCATTCTCGAGCGCAAGTATTTCACTGCCACCTACGAAGTTTGTACCATAAACTTTATTAAAGTGTCGGGTATGCGTCCTATAGCATTTTCGTTCAATAAAAATTCATTTAGAACCCTAAGTGATATAACGCGACATGAAACATAACATTCGTTTCGCGTTTCCGATGAACGTTTCGAGCCACAGATATTGATTTACACTCTATAATTCATACACTATCATATAAACATGATACACATGCAATGTTTTAGCAAAAATTGTACAGTGTAACACCGAGGGTGTTACAAACATACTCTCCAGGAAGGCTGGTATTACATTCGATCTATTTTTCATTCGTTAAATTCCGCATTAGATCGATTTTATACTCTGATCCCCGAAGGTTCCACGCTCAGTCCTGAAACCTTCGCGCCCCGGAACCTCCACGCTCAAACCCGGAGGTTCCGCGTTCTGACTGTTTTTATAAGTTGATTAAATTTCAGAAAAAGATCTATTCACCCCTCCCCTCTAGACCAGTTGCTAGATCATTTCAATTGGTATCGGAGCTAAGTTTCCTCGTGATAGCACTTAACCGTGTGAGGAAATAGCAAGTCCTAGAGAAAGGGTACCGGAGGAAGATGGAGAGGACCGCTTTGAGGATGTTCTTAGTGAAGAGGAATCTAAAGCTCCTGAGGATGATGCCACAGCAGCGCTTGAGCGACTTTCAAAGGTCAAGCTTGGTGCTAAGGGATTCTCCAAGGGAGACAAGCAAAGAGACAGGAACAAGAACAAAGAGAAGAAAAAATACAAAGCAAGAAGAAAGGTGCAATCAAGTCCACGACCAAGCAGCAAGTCGGAGAATGGAGATGATGATGATGAGTACTATGCTCAAAGGCTACCCAAAAGAACACTCAAGTCTAACACTAAGAGATCATATTCAAGCGTATCATTTAAGTATGATTCCGTAAATTTACCTAGGCCCTGTTTAGTTACCTCCCAAAACGCCAAATTTTTCAAGATTCCCCGTCACATCGAATCTTTGGACGCATGCATGAAGCATTAAATATAAATAAAAAATAAAACTAATTACACAGTTCAGACGAAATCCACGAGACGAATCTTTTAAGCCTAATTAGACTATAATTGGACACTGTTTGCCAAATAACAACGAAAACGCTACAGTGTCCATTTCGCCAAATTTTTCGGAACTAAACCGGCCCCTACTAACACTCACATCAACATACCCACGGACAAGTTACCCTAATTTAATTGGACCAACTTTGCCAAGCGAAAGCATACGATGAAGATTCGTCTTATTGGACTCTATCCGGAGACGTGGAATATGATCGACCCCTGCCCAACTCGCTGGCCGCCGGCGTGACGTGACGTCTAGCTCTAGCCGCACCGGGGGGAGGTGGCGGTTTCGTGAGATGGTTGGCGCCGCAGCCCGCGCAGGCAGGAGAGCAACCCCCACAGACTTTTCTTTCCTTTTTTTTTCATTCCGATGCGCAGCGCAGCGGCTGCCGGTTGGCGTGGCGTGTGGCGCGTGAGTGACCGGCCCTGCCGCCCGCCCGCCGCGCCGGGCGATGGATATGATACTGCTGCCCAGATAGAGACAGACAGCAGCTCGTGCAGCCGCAACTCTCTCAACTTCTAGAAGAGCGCCACCGATCGAACCCCTCTGGGCCCTTGCGTTTGTACGTACTGTAGTGTATGCCCAGCGGAGTAGTACAGCATACACTGCACAACTTTTTTTGTTTTTTCAACAGAAAGAGTGTAGTAGTCGTGTGTGTATGATACTCGTATGCCTTTCTAGATAGATACGAAATCATTTGCGCGTACGTAGACCGAGCAGGTCAAAAAGACAGGTATATATTGGTGTATTTGTATGTATATGCTTATATTTTATGAGAAGGATGGTCACCTAGACAAGCGTACTAGCATGCCTCTAGATATGCCATGGTCTCCTTTTTTTTTTTGCTTGAACGAGACTTGTTGAGTAGCAGTACGACTTTGCCATGGAACACTCCAAGTAGCCTACTTTCTCAGTAACTGCGGCTTCTTTTTCATGTACCTTTTGCCACAAAGTCGCTAACTAGTCACTGCATATATAGGGATTTATCTCACACGTCACGTCACGTTCTGTTAAGATAACACCTTTGGTGCTCGTCCATTTTTCTTAAAAAGAAAAAGGCTGTCCATTTGACGTCAAATGATGAAAAAACTCTCCACCGTTCTAAATTATAATTTTTTTTAGGTTCACAACTTCTAGATACAAAGAAAAAGCTATATATCTGAAAAGTCATAATGGCTTACAATTTAAAATAGAAGGAGTACTTACCAGTGCTAAAGGCCGAACACAAAAAAAAAACTTTCTTTTTCGCTTGTTTTAACTTTGAGTTTTTTTTTGCTCATTCACAACAAGTTTCCTTTCTTCTGTGATTTTAGTGAGTTATTGTGGATGGAGACTCACAACCACCTCAACACCTTTGCCGCTACGCTTCCACTGCCATTCTATCAAGCTTCTACCCCTGTTGCACACCGTGGCCACACTGTCCCACCCTAAGGGCGTCCTCAACAATATGAGACAACAGCTACTTCATATATACCATGTTATCGTCACTTCATTATATGAACCCTACATGTAAGTGATTTTTCATTCTACATATTTTCTCATCCTCTCACCCTCTATGAGCAGGCCCACAATACAGCCTCGTTTCTGAGGGAGATAGGTGTGAAGATAAGAGATGGTCTCTTCTCTTTTTCATCTTCTCTCTCTTCCACATAAGAAAAGTGTTGACATAGATTCCTATGAGCTAGCTGAAGTGACACTGTTGGGGATGCCCTAAGCAATGGAGCTCCACGCTATCCCCTGGTGGCTTGTTGAGCCATGCTTCGTGCAACTTGTCGCCACCAAATATATATGTCAAGGTTGTTGAAGCTACCAGATCAAGTGTGGCCTTTCAAGATCTCCTTCAGGACTTTCAATCTTACCGCTCCGCTAGTCATGTTTCCCAGCTGCCTCAGCATTATATGCTTCATGCCAATGTTGCAAGTAACCGTCTAGATCCTTCTATATATGCCTCCATGCACAATGCGTTCATGGTTGTCGAGAAGCTACAAAGTAACGGTGACTTTAATGCCTACCTAACTATCAACCAGGAGCCCTTGAGAGTTACTAATACTCTTAGCTACAACGGCAGCTCGCCGAGAGACAACTCCCCTAAGATGCGACTGAAAGCATCTAGGCCCCTAGTTGGGTTTCGGTGATTAATGACAATACGTGATTACTATGACTAACGTGTGTTTTGCAGAGGCAATTAAGTTAGGTCATGATAATAGAGATCGATTGGGCTATCATGGTGGTCATGCCACTACGATGAAAATCGTTTCGGTTTTCAAAGGATGGACGATAAGGTTAATGATGGACTAGTTCTAAGTGTCGATTGGAGTTGAAGAGACACTTAGAGTAGTTTAGGACTTTATTTTTCCTTTGGCCGTACTATTAAGGGGGTATGGACGGGTAGCTTGACCTAGGTGAGTCTAGTGAGTTAGGTGTGGTGCACACTTGCTAAATCTAGTACTAGGTAGCTCCTAAGAAGCCCTTAGATCCATTGGAGCAAACTTCATTCACATATGATCGAGAGTTGGAAGTGAATGGAGGGTCAAATATTGACCGGACGTTGGCTCCGGGGTAGAGTCCGGTCAGTTCATTTGATCAAGGTGAAATCGTCTGGTGCGACCGGACGCTGAGAGGTGAAGTGACCGGACGCTGAGTTCCAGCGTTCGGTCGACTCCAGTAAGGTTCTAGAGAGGGGAACTCACGACCGGACGCGTCTGGTCACAACTTTAACACTGGAGTTCAGGGAGAACTGACCGGAGCGTCCGATCAACATGACCGGAGCGTCCGGTCACCCCGTAGAGGCACATAACGGTTCATTTTTCAGCCATGGTTATAAATACTTCCTCCATTCGTGTGTGGGGGATACTCTTGCTCATTCCAACAGCTGAGAAACACCTTTGAGAGTGCCAAGAAGAGCAAGGTCCTAGTGAGGTGATTGAGATTTGACAATCCCAAAGATAGCCCTCATTAGTGAAAGCAAGAGTAGCAAAGTGTGCATCCACCCTTCTCATTAGGCTTGTCGTGGTCAAGTGAGAGTTCGTGCTTATTACTCTTGGTGATCGCCATCACCTAGACGGCTTGATGGTGATTGGGAGTTTAGTGATCATCCGGCAGAGCTTGTGGATGACCCAACTCAAGTTGTGAGCAGTTGTGGGTGATTCACCGCGACGGAGTGTTAAAGAATCAACCCGTAGAGAGCACTTGATCCTTACGCGGATCAGGGAGGAGCTACACCCTTACGCGGGTGCTCTAACGAGAACTAGTGGGGAGTGGCGACTCTCCGATACCTTGGCAAAATATCGCCGTGTTCCTCCTTCTTTCTTTACTTTGTACATTTACTTTGAGCAATTCAATTCTTGTCATTTACATTCATAGAATTGCTATGCTAGAGTAGAATTGGAATATAGGTTGCTAAACTTTTATGCGGTAGATCAATAGAAACACTTTCTAGGCACAAGGGGTTAATTGAGCTAACCGTAGGATTTAATTATTACAAAGAAATTTCGAATTAGCCCAATTGACCCCTCTCTTGGGCATCTTGATCCTTTCAATTGGTATCAGAGCCTCGTGCTCATGTTTTTAGGCTTAACCGCCTAGAGAAATATGTCTCACGGGGATGGACCTCCTCATATCTTTGAGGGGATGATTTTCCATATTGGAAAATCCGCATGGAGGCGTATCTAGAAGCTCTAGATGTTGGAATACTTAGAGCCGCCTCACAAAGCTTCCCAAAACCTCAGGATGCTACACACCTACAAGGCGATGAGGTGAATTACGAAAAATGGAATGCAAAGGCTCGAAACACCATCTTTAAAGGCCTTTGCAGAGATGCGTTCAACCGGGTGAGGAACCACAAAGACGTCCATGCACTATGGTCGGACGTTTGTATGCTCTATGAGGGAACAAAGAGTGAGCGTGAAGAATGCTATCATCTTGTCATGAAAAAGCTTAACTCTTTTGAGATGCTTCCTAAAGAATGTGCTAAGGAAATGTACTCACGCTTAAATGTTCTTGTAGAGGAAGTCAATGGGCTTGGACTCACTCAAATGCAACCATCCGATGTTGTAAGAAAGATCTTGAGTGTCCTCCCCATTGACAAATATGGGCATATTATGACCGTGCTTCATCAAGGTGATCTTTCCACCGCTACACCGACACAAATCTTGGGAAAGATCAATGCTCATGAGATGTACATGCATATCACACCACAAGATGGCTCATCCTCCACTAAGAAGAAAGAAAAGGACTTAGCATTCAAAGCTAGCCAAGAGAAGGGCAAAGCAAGGCTTGAGTATGAGAGCTCAAGTGATGATGAAGTTGATGATGCAAGCCTTGCTCTTATGGTGAAAAGAACTGCCAAGATGCTAAAGAAGCTCAACAAGAGTGGTATCAAGTTCGATGGCAAGAAGAAGAAGTTCTTCACAAGCTCTAGAAGAAAGCCAATCTCAGAGATGGATTGCCATAATTGTGGAGAACTTTGTCATCTAGCACATCAATGCACAAAGCCCAAGAAAGATAAGTACAAGAACAAGTATAAGGGCAACAAAGATGACTTAAGCAATGAAGAAGAAGATGAGAAGAAGAAAAATAAGCCATACAAAAAGAGAGATGGCAAGAAGAACTTCCACAAGAAGAAGAAAAGTGGAAAGGCATACATCGTTGGTGATTGGCTCACGGATATTGATTCATCTAGTGGCTCATCCAATGATGATAGTGACAATGAGAAGGTGGCTGTCATTGTTATTGACTCTTCATCATCTTCACCGCCATCACCACCATCATCCTCTACACACCTATGCCTTATGGCCAAGGGTGATCTCAAGGTATCAAATGATGATAGTAGTGGTGATGAACATGCTAGCAATGATGATAGCGATAGTGATGATGATGAATATGAATCACCTTCTTATGATGATCTTGTTAAATTGCTAAATCAATACACTAAAATCATTAGAAAGAGTAGAGCTAAAAATGAAAAACTAGAAGCTAAGAATGATTCTCTTTTAGCTAAATGTGATATAGCCAAAAAGGCTAGTGTTGAGCTTAGAGAAGCAAATGATGCTATATCATCCAAACTCAAGGAGCTCAAATCTTCTAAGAAAGAGCTTAAAGATAAATATGATAAACTTGAGAGGATACACAATGAGCTCATCACTAGCCACAACAAGCTAAAAGAAGAGTATACTACTCTTAAGATTAATCATGATAATCTTGTCATTGCTCAAGAATTTCTATCCAATGAGCCACATGATGCTACTAACAATGTTGTTAAGATTGATATAGCTACATCATGTGATGATTTGATCATTGAGAGCATTGGGCAAAGTTCTAGTAGCAAGGGCAAGCAAGTGATTGAGTCCGATGATTATGATGAGTTTGTCAAGCTCAAGAATGACAATGAAAAGCTCAAGAAAGATCTTGAAGAGATCAAAAGCCACAACACTATTGTGCTAGAAACTCTTGATCATGATAGTGATTTGACTCTTAAGAATGAGAAGCTCAAAGAAGAGAACAAGAAGCTCAAGGAAGAGAAAAATAATGATGCTCTCAAGGAAGAGAATAAGAAGCTCAAGTTGGAGAAAGAGCATCTCAATATTAGATTGAGGAAGTTCACAAGAGACAAGCATCTTCAAAGTGAGCTACTAATGAACACCGTCATGAAGATGGATAGAAGTGGCATTGGGTACTTGGCAAACCAAGAGAAGAAGGTTCAAGCTCAACAACAACACAAGTCAAAGCTAAAGCTAAAGAGATGTTTTAAGTGTGGACAAGAATGCCACTTTGCCCATGAGTGCCAAACTCCACCACCACAACCCTTGCCCAAGCATGCTAGACCTTTTGCCTTCAATGCTCATTACATGTTTAGAAAGGATTCTAGTGGAAAGATAAAAGTCATGTTCTTAGGACCTCCAAACAAGGATAGGCCTAAGAAAATTTGGGTTGCAAAGTCACTTGTTGAGAAGTTAAAGGGCCCTCAACAAGTTTGGGTTCCTAAAGCTTGATCTCTTGTGTGTAGGTGAACTACAAGACTGGTGGAAGTCATTGGGTTATTGATAGTGGTTGCACACAACATATGACCGGTGATCCTCGTATGTTCGCCTCACCAAATGAAGAAGTAGATAGACAAGAAAGAATCATATTTGGAGATAATTCAAAGGGTAAGGTTAAAGGATTGGGCAAAGTGGCAATATCAAATGATCATTCTATCTCAAATGTGCTATATGTTACTTCATTGAGCTTCAACTTGCTATTCGTTGGATAATTGTGTGATCTTGGCTTCCAATGCTTGTTTACCGAGAAGGAAGTGGTTGTATCTAAAAAGGATGACGATCAAGTGATATTCAAAGGATTTAGCTACAACAACTTATATCTAGTGGATTTCACCTCCGAAGATGCTAACTTAAAGACATGCCTATTCACCAAAACAACACTTGGGTGACTATGGCATAGAAGACTTGTTCATGTTGGGATGAGCTCACTCAAGAAGCTAATGAAGAATGATTTGGTGAGAGGGTTGAAGGATGTGAAGTTTGAGAAGGACAAGCTTTGTAGTGCATATCAAGCCGGCAAGCAAGTTGCAAATACTCATCCAACAAAAGCTTTTATGTCAACCACAAGAGTGCTAAAACTCCTTCACATGGACTTATTTGGACTAACAACATACAAGAGTTTGGGAGGAAATCTTTATTGTCTTGTGATTGTTGATGACTATTCAAGATACACATGGGTATTCTTCCTTCATGACAAATCCGAAGTTGCATCTTGCTTCAAGAAGTTTGCCAAGAGAGCACAGAATGAATTTAAAGTGAAGCTCAAGAAGATTAGAAGTGATAATAGGAAGGAATTTGACAATACAAACATAGAAGCCTATTGTGATGAAGTTGGGATCAAGCATGAGGTCTCCGCAACATATACTCCTCAACAAAATAGTGTAGTTGAGAGAAAGAACGGACATTGATCACTCTTGCAAGAACAATGCTAGATGAGTACAACACCCCCGAAGCTCTGTGGGCGGAAGCTATCAACACCGCATGCTATGCATCAAACCGCCTATTCCTTCAAAAGTTTTTTGGCAAGACACCTTATGAGTTGCTCAATGGGAAGAAGCCGGACGTCTCTTTCTTTAGGGTGTTTGGTTGTAAATGCTACATCGACAAGAAGCGGCAACACCTAGGGAAGTTTCAAAGACGTTGTGATATTGGTTTTCTTATTGGTTACTCATCAAAGTCCAAAGCATATAGAGTATTTAATCATGCCACCGGCTTGGTTGAAGAAACATGTGATGTGGAATTTGATAAATCTAACGGCTCCCAAGGAGCATATGAGAATCTTGATGATGTAGGTGATGAACCATTGAGGGAGGCTATAAAGAACATTCCGGTTGGAGACATCAAGCCTAAAGACGATGAAGATGATGTACAAGTAATTGATCCACCTTCTTCATCAAATATGCCACAAGATGGTGATAAAGATGGGAGAGTAGAAAATGAAGACACTCATGTCTCTCATGATCAAATGGTGGTACAAGCACAAGATGTTGATGCTACACAACCCCCTCCTCAAGTGGTCAATAGAAGAAACACACCTCTACTACAAGATCATCTGCATGATCTCATCATAGGGAGTCCATCAAAAGGTGTAATGACTCGCTCACAAAAACTTGCCTCATTTATTGCACATCACTATTTTGTCTCTTGCTTTGAGCCTACTAAGGTAGAAGAAGCTCTTCAAGATCCGGATTGGATAAATGCCATGCATGAAGAGTTGAACAACTTCACCCGCAATGAAGTTTGGACTCTTGAAGAGCGACCAAAAGGTGCAAGAGTCATTAGAACAAAGTGGGTGTTCCGCAACAAGCAAGATGATCAAGGCATAGTTGTGAGGAACAAGGCAAGACTAGTTGCAAAGGGGTTCTCTCAAGTTGAAGGTTTGGATTTTGGAGAGACCTTTGCACCGGTTGCAAGACTAGAAGCCATTCGTATCCTCCTTGCATATGCATCACATCATGACATGAAACTATATCAAATGGATATGAAAAGTACATTTTTAAATGGCTTTATTAATGAACTAGTCTATGTTGATCAACCTCCCGGGTTTGAAGACCCTAGATATCCTAATCATGTTTATAGGTTGTGCAAGGCGTTATATGGGCTTAAGCAAGCCCTAAGAGCTTGGTATGAGTGCCTTCGTGACTTCCTCATTGAGAAGGGCTTTACCATTGGGAAGGTCGACACCATACTATTCACCAAGAAGCTTGATGGACATATCTTCATTTGTTAAGTGTATGTTGATGATATCATCTTTGATCATCAAATAAAGATTCTTGCAAAGAGTTTGGTGAATTGATGTCGAAAGAGTTTGAGATGTCAATGATCGGAGAGCTTACATTCTTTCTTGGTTTTCAAGTCAAGCAAATGAGCATAACACTAGTGATATGACATATAAAAGATTCAAAGTAGAGAGCACACATGTCAAATATCACGATCACGTAGATATCACTATCACATAAATGTAGTTTGATGCATGAAAGTAAACACACACGAATGTATAATAGTGTATCACACATAAAAACCAAATATAATAGATAAACTAAGCTCTCCCTAGATAAGTAGTCGCTCCCCCTAAGTCTAACATACTCGATCTCTCTCCCCTTTTGGCGTCAAACACCAAAACCTAAGGGTCAGTCGGCGGGGCTACAGCAAACGAGTCGGACGCTGAGGTACAAGGAGCGAGCTAGAACTGTGTGCCATCATCATCTGACCCTGAGCTCTAAGCTATCTAACCCTATGTAGCTAGAAGCGATGCTGAAGCGGTCTGGGTCGGATCAGGGACTAGAGCGGCCATAGACTGTGCAGGTATCACTGAAGTAGGTGGCTCTGATGATGCAACAGAAGAAGGGAGCGTCTCTGTAGTCTCGGTAATAGGTGCAACTGTAGAAGGACCTGGGGCATGTAAATATGGTGAAGTAGGCTGCCCTATCAACTCTCTAAAAGTCGCTCCAAGGCTCCTAGAGACTGAGGTATATGACACTAGCAGCGAGGAAGTCTGAGCCGATGTGAAGCCCGTCTGAAGAGGTGTGAACTGTGGGGCTAGCACTGACGAGGCAAACCACTGAGACACCTGCTCTATAGGTGAAGCAAACTGTGCTGGTGGCTGTCCCAGACTCTAAAGCCCACTAGGCTATAATGCTGGAGTCACAGAAGTGGTGGTAGGCTGGCCAATCTGGGGTGAAGGCTATGGTGGTGGAGCCCCAATAGCTGTCACAACATACTGTATAAACCCAAGTAGCTGCTGTTGCATGAGAAGCTGCTGTTGATGTATGGCCTACTGCTGCTGGATCGCCTGCTGCTGTCGCTGGAACTCATCTTACCGAGTCTAGAACTATGCGAAAGTAGCGGCGGTCTCCTATGCCTGGCGAGCCTGATCCTGCCTCATCTGCTCAAGGATGGCAAGTAGAGTGGGGTCTGTCTACGGCGCAGGTGGAGCTGAACTAGAACTACTGGCCTCATGGTCATGTCGTCGTGGAGGCATCTGAGGGATATCGCGGTAGTCCTCATCTGAGCTGTCGTTGGGGTCACTCTCGACCATCCCCTCCTACTGAGCATCAAGCTCCTCCTCCTCTATAGCCGCTATACCCCTGATGGTCTCATCTTGCTTAGCTGCAGTCTCTAGCACATCTGGACGTTGGCTTGGCTAGCTGGGTGTCCTCACTGCACTATGACGGATCATCTGAGTCATGTTGTATGTAGTGAACTCTATAGTAGCACCACTATACTCTGCCATCATCTCAGGTGGCCTCACAGTAACTGCCCTGTGGATCAGGAATGTAATTCAGTGAGCATATGGCAGCTGCCTGTGACCCCTGAACCCCTCTACAATAGTATCCTCCATCTCTGAAAGAAGGAGATCCCAAATGTCAAACACAGTCTGCTACATCAGAGAGTTTAGTTGCCGACTACATTCGTGTGTGTTTACTTTCATGCATCAAACTACATTTATGTGATAGTGATATCTACGTGATCGTGATATTTGACATGTGTGCTCTCTACTTTGAATCTTTTATATGCCATATCACTAGTGTTATGCTCATTTGCTTTGCTTCCACGTTTTACTTTGATGCAAATGAGCTTTATTACTTGTACTCATGCTTATTTCATATCTTTTGAGTACATCATGTTGGCTTGAGACATATAAGCTTGCCTAACTTCTTTGTTCTTATTGTCAAAAGCTTATATGAACCAAGCATGTTAAAAACCTCAACTCTTTCACATACTCGAGGTGGTATTATCATCAATCACCAAAAAGGGGGAGATTGAAAATATCTATGCCCCTAGTTGGGTTTCAGTGATTAATAATAATACAAGATTACTATGACTAACGTATGTTTTGTAGAGGCAATTAAGTTAGGTCATGGTAATGGAGATCGATTGGACTATCATGGTGGTCATGCCCCTACGATGAAAATCGTTTTGGTTTTCAAAGGATGGACGACAAGGTTAAGGATGGACTAGTTCTAAGTGTCGATTGAAGTTGAAGAGACACTTAGAGTAGTTTAGGACTTTGTTTTTCATTTGGTCGTACTATTAAGGGGGGTATGGACGGGTAGCTTGACCTAGGTGATTCTAGTGAGTTAGGTGTGGTGCACACTTGCTAAATCTAGTACTAGGTAGCTCCTAAGAAGCCCTTAGATCCATTGGAGCAAACTTCATTCACATATGATTGAGAGCTGTAAGTGAATGGAGGGTCAAATACTGACCGAACGCTGGCTCCGGGTGACCGGACGCTGGCGTAGAGTCCAGTCAGTTCATTTGATCAAGGTGAAATCGTTTGGTGCGACCGAACGCTGAGTTCCAGCGTCCGATCGACTCCAGTAAGGTTTCAGAGAGGGAAACTCACGACCGGACGCGTCCGGTCACAACTTTAACACTGGAGTTCGGGCAGAACTGACCGGAGTGTCCGGTCAACATGACCGGAGCGTCCGGTCACCCCGCAGAAGCACATAACGGTTCGTTTTTCAGCCATGGTTATAAATACTTCCTTCATTCGTGTGTGTGGGGTACTCTTGCTCATTCCAACAGCTGAGAAACACCTTTGAGAGTGCCAAGAAGAGCAAGATCCTAGTGAGGTGATTGAGATTTGACAATTCTAAAGAGAGCCCTCATTAGTGAAAGCAAGAGTAGCAAAGTGTGCATCCACCTTTCTCATTAGACTTGTCGTGGTCAAGTGAGAGTTCGTGCTTGTTACTCTTGGTGATCGCCATCACCTAGACGGCTTGGTGGTGATTGGGAGTTTGATGATCATCTGGCAGAGCTTGTGGATGACCCAACTCAAGTTGTGAGCAGTTGTGGGTGATTCACCGCGACGGAGTGTCTAAAAATCAACACATAGAGAGCACTTGATCCTTGCGCGGATCAAGGGGGAGCTACACCCTTGCGCGGGTGCTCCAATGAGGACTAGTGAAGAGTGGCGACTCTCTGATACCTCGGCAAAACATCGCCGCGTTTCTCCTTCTCTCTTTACTTTGTGCATTTACTTTGAGCAATTCAATTCTTATCATTTACATTCATAGAATTGTCATGCTAAAGTAGAATTTGAACATAGGTCGCTAAACTTTTATGCGGTAGATCAATAGAAACACTTTCTAGGCATAAGGGGTTAATTAGGCTAACCGTAGAATTTAATTATTGTAAAGAAAATTTAAATTAGCCTAATTCACCTCCCTCTTGAACATCTTAATCCCTACGTATGTGGACAACCCTCGGTAGCAGACAACTCCCCTTAGACGCAGCAATCCCCTACGTGTGGACAACCCACTCGAAACAAAGAATATATGTGTATCTTTTCCATCCGACAACTGCCTCAACCCCCTCTGCCCTTTTCCGCCCCGTGCCACTGCACAAATCAACATGTTCTTGGCTAGGTGCACCATCAACGTGATGTGCCCCAACTTCTTTCTCTATGCGCCTCCTACCACGTCCTTTTCCTCCAATCAGCTTTATCTCTAGCTACACCACGTGTTGTTGTCCCTCATAGCTCCCCCTACTCATCAAACCCCTAGCCATTGCCACAGCCTTTAACCTACTCAACCTCATTGCCTCCTCAAGTGTGACCCCAGACTTCCGAACCATGGCAGCGTGTTCGGCTGGTACGTTCAACAGTGAATTTTGGATTATTTCAGATGATTGAATAGTATTCTGTGAGAGAGAACAAGCTGAAATAAGCTGAAAGTAGTATAGTTGAACGGGCAGTGCATACCCAACCTCGTCTCCTCCCCACTCCCCCACACTATGATACATCATCCATGCACTCATGCCAACCTACTCGATATAATTGAGATCCACACCAACGGCTCCCCATACGCCATTTTGATGTCCCCTCTGCCCCTGAGGATGAATACAAGCAAGTTAGCCACCTACCCGGTCTCCTCCATCGATTGCCTCCCTCATGCGTAGCGCAACACCTCTGAGGGTTGTGGTTCCAGCCATCCACTAGGGCCCTATGGAGGACATCCATGATGAGATCACCGCCTCGGAGGCAGTGGCGAAGCGTGCGGACTAAACATAGTTGAAATTAATGCACCATATTGCGCCATATATCAATTATAAGTCTGCCAAATTATCAAGCCTAACAAATTGCATTTTCTCTTTACTTTCCATGAGTTGAACCTGTTTTTCACACCGAATGCCAGCAACTTTTTTTTTATAGAATGTACTGGCTACCTACAGACTAGAGTTACAGAGAGAAGATACAGTACTATAAGCAGATGCATGGGCATGACCCAGTTTGGCCTTCACGAGGCTTTGCTGGTGCCTAGAGGGGACTAGATGACTCTAAGGAGGAGGTGGACTCCAAAGTGTTATTTGTTTGCTCAGCTCTTGTTTAGTTCCACCCTAACTTCTAAAAAGTTGCTACAGCACCTGTCACATCGAATGTTTGCGGCCCATGCATGGAGCATTAAATGTAGACGAAAAGAAAAACTAATTGCACAGTTTGGTGGGAAATTGCGAGACGAACGTTTCGAGCCTAATTAGTCCATGTTTGAACACTATTTACCAAATAAAAACGAACATGCTACAGTAGCCCCAAAATCCAAATTTCGCGAACTAAACAAGGGCTCAGACTCATTGCTCGAATTGGAGGACCCGAAGTTCGACATTCTTTGTTTGTCTGAGGGCGATATGGAGTACAACTACGTCTTCCTCAATGCCGCTACAACGAACTCGCTCCCCCTACATTCCCGTGACCATTTACTAGTTTTCATTTGTAAGTTTGATTCATCATTTGCCTTAGCTCAAGTATACTTCGTTGGAAACATGGATCAATTTGATTAAATGCATGGTTCTAAGCCTACCCTATGAGTCTATGACTCAGAAAAAAAAGCAATAATTATATTCCTTCTAACACAACATGTATGTAATGAGGTATACGCATATCTATCCAGCTTAGAGAAAAAGCTGTTTTCTTTACTAAATAATGCACGCAAAGTTAAATGACCTTGCTTGCTAGGCTAGCCCACACATGCCTCCAAAACCGTAACCTTTTGGGGGGAGAAAACAGACGAAAACTTGGAGCTACAGTCCAAAATCCGACACAGAGACGCAGCTTCCTTTAAATACCACTGTTTTCGCAGCCGCACCGCCCCCGTCGTCATTCCGGCGTTCCGCCGCGCCATGGACGACTGCACACATCAGCCATGCCCAACCCGGAGCCGGCGTCTCCCGCTCCCGCGCCGGCGCCACCCGCCGCGCCGCCGCAAGAAGCCACCGGCAACTCGGAGTCCGACACCCCCGTGCCGGGCCTCAGCCTCACAGTAGGGGACCGTCCCTTGGTGGCAGCTGGCTACGCCGAGGACGACGCCGATAACAACCGCGTCCCTGCTGCTAGCGTCGACGGCGACGACGGCCGTGGCGCAGACGACGATGCGGCCATGGAGGATGACGAGAACGAAGTTGACAGCAGGATGTCCGTCCCCTGGTGGCGCCGGACGGTCCAGGACGCGGCGGCCGGTGCCGGTGCGGGAGGTGGCTGCGCGCGGCCACAGGCGGCGGCGGAGGGCGGGGCGGCTGTTGTGGCCGGCGGCAGCCACGCGGCCGAGAGCAACAGGCTCTTCTGGGAGGCTTGCATTGCGCGTGGATACTAGCTGACTCATGACTGGTACTGGTAGGCAGTAGTGTAGCCGCCGGCCCGCCGCCCGCCATGGATGGGGCATCCAGGTAGATGTAGAATTTGTAGATGTAGAAGATGGGGTCGGGGAACATTGCTTGGCCTCCTGCGCTGCGTGCCATTTCATGACGTCAGGCATCTGACATCATCTTGTCTCAGAATGCTTTGCAAACTAAGGCTTTATTTAGATCCCATCAAAATTCAAGTTTTTTCACTCTCTCTATCACATTAATTTTTGGATGTATGCATGGAGCATTAAATGTAGGTAAAAAAAATAACTAATTGCACAGTTTGATTGTAAATCACGAGACGAATCTTTTGAGCCTATTTAGTCCATGATTGGACAAAGTTTGTCAAATACAAACGAAACGTGCTACAGTGTCCAAATTGCAAAAATTTGCAATCTAAACGAGATCTAATTTGTGTGTGTTCATGAGTTCTTCAAGAATCCAATGTTTCCCGTGAATGCAACTTAAATTTTGTCCCGTTCTGTTCTGAATGAATTACCTGAAACCTGAATTCTGTTCCTGTGAATTCAGCTCATGTTCAGGTCAGTTTAGGGGGTGTTTGGTTCTGCCTCCTAAATTTTAGTCGTTGTCTCATCGGATATTTAGACACATGCATATAGTATTAAATATAGACTAATTACGAAACTAATTGTACAGTTTGTGACTAATTTGCGAGACGAATCTTTTAAGCCTAATTAGTATATGATTTGATAATGTGGTGCTACAGTAAACATGTGCTAATGACGGCTATTATACTTAGAAAATTTGTCTGGTGGAGTACTGACGGATTATGTAATTTGTTTTTTATTAGTATCCAAACACCCCATACGATATCCTTATTTAACACCACCTAAGTTTTAGTCAACGGATACAAACACCCCTTAGGGGCTCCGTTCGGCTTATCCAAAAACCAGTTTGTTCGGCTTCTTTTTTTAGTATTTTTTTCTCATAACAATTCAACTAAAATAGTATTTTTCAGTCAGTTTGAATCAAGTTTCGGCGAGCCAAACAGTGCCTATGTGTGCAACGCAAATGAACACTCGAAACCGGATTCACATTTAGGCTACCACCCCTGAATTTTGTCGGTACTCCGATCCCTCCGGGCAATGCCACATGCACCCATTTTTAGAAGTAGCAAGTATTCCGTCCTGTCATAAAAGCATCTCGTATCGGACAATTCGTTAACCTTTAAAAGTTGGTGATACTACTGTACTAGGACTAGTAGCTTGCACCGTTTATTTACTTGTTGCCTGCTTCTTATAATTCATGGTAAACGCTGCCTGTTCTTAAGTTTTTTTAGATTAAGTTGCCTAACGATGGTTAATACGTTTTCAAGTATAAGTAAATTTCAAGCTATAACTAAGGGCATCCCACCTCCCAATCTTTTGATACTTGGGAAAAAACACCCCTTACGCGTAAAGATGTGCGTACTCCAGATCACGCGGGCGTATCCTTCGGCAAATATAAAGGTCGAAGGGCGAGGAAATAATAAAGTGTAGGAAAGATTCCAAATGCAAATGTATAAGAGAGAAACAATATATAAAATTGGTAGGATAATTTAGAAATAGTACCTGATTCCTAATGTATTTTTTTCTATATTTTAGAAATAAATTATTGGAAACTGTTGGTGATGATCTTATTTATTCCTCCTAATACTTTTTAGCGAGCATGAGAACTCTATGGTTTTAGAGAAAAAATATTAGAAACTCTTGGAGATGCTCTCATTAGTTACCCTGTCGGGTTCATAAACTCGGGGCCCCTCATGGACCGACTTCCCAATAAAGGCTCGGCCCAGCAGACAATGTTGCGAACGACGCGTAACTCCTGGGCCGGCCCAAATACCTAAACGATAGGCCAGAAGGGCGATCCAATCTCCGACCAGAAGGCCTGGCCGAGGAGGAACGACGCCTGCTTCTGACTCTGGCCCGTCTCTCCGACAGGAAGAAGAAAACGCTCGCTTCTGACTCCAGCCCACCTCCGGACGGCCTCTCCGACCGGAGGGCCTGGTCAAACACCACTTCCAACTCCGACCCGAGTCTCCGACCGGGGGCGCACCGAACCCCTGCTTACAGCTCTTCTCCGACAGGAGCAATCAGAGCCGACTGGTACCAAATGACCGGGGACGCCCGCTCGGTGAGGACTAGGAAATGGAAGGAGGAAGTAAGGCAGGGCACTAAAGTCAACCGTAATACAGAGGACCGTACCCTGTACACCTGCAGGACAGTACCATGCAACCTTTCTGGCATGTTAGAACCCAAGCAGTGTTGTGGGCGCCGATATTTTCCCTACAGTATTGTGGGCGCCATCAACTCCTACACCAGACAAACACGGTAAGGCTCCCCCCATGTGCCTCTGGGCATCAACAGTGTTGTAGGCGCCGACATTTACCATACCAGGCGAACACGGTAAGGCTCCTCCCACATGCCTCTGGGCATCAACAGTGTGGCAGGCACCGACGTCTGCCATACCATAAGAAGATGACGCAACCTCCTACATGCATTTGACATTAACAGTGTTATAGGCGCCTACAACCATCTTGTACCCGACGGCGTGGGCAATAAGACTTAGCAGCATACGTACTCCTTCTCTCTCTCTTGTAAGGCCATCCCCTTCATCTATAAAAGGGGATGCGCTCTCTCCCAACAAGGAGCGATCGATGAGTACACAATAACTTGAACAACACGCATGATCCGAATGACCAAGGATCCCAACGAACAACGAACGTTTGAATACCTAGCACATAGCAGAGCTCCCGTCACTCTCGACCCTTCAGACCAGAGTCCGACCGGACCTCTTATACCCCCCATATTTCCCCTTTCCGTTTGTAACCCCACAGCAAACTTCGAGCACCTAGGCTCAGGAATAAAGTCACCGACCGACTCAAACTAGATGTAGGGCACGTTGCCTGAACCAGTATAAACCCTGTGTCATTGAGTGCTAGGCCACATCCGATCATAACATACGGCAAAACTATAAATATTTATGTGTTGGTCACTTTCTGCATCGACAGTTGGCGCCAGCCTACGGAACGAACAGGCAGGTGCGAAAAAGATAGGATAAAAACAAAGCTATGCTAGGATAAAAACAAGAAATGGATAGTGATTCTATCACAAAGTAGAACTGATGTATTCATTGATACAAAAACTGTTCACATGGGGGCTACCCCATGAACTTAATGATTACATTTGCCGACTACTTTTACTCCAAATGCTACTATGGCCGCTCGGTGGCATCGACGGATGCCAAAGGTGAGGCCACGATACATGCCGTCAGACATAACCACCACCGCAAGGGCCCCGTCCGGTTTCGCTCCCTCAACTTCATCGAGTGCAATGGGTACCTCAAGGGCGTCGCACCCGTAGATGCTCAGTAGAAGAGCAGGGAGCTCCGGACCTTCTCATGACCTTCTCATGCAGTTGAGGCAGCTCCTAGGCGGGGACGCTACCCGCCGAAGTATGGTTGCCATGGCTGGAGGATGTCTTATCAAACTTTATAAGCTGGCCTACCTAAGCTGCTATAAGGGTGACCCCTCCACCAGTGCAGTCCTGAGCATCTTCCCCTCCGACAAGACTCGCCCGAAGAAGATTCACCAGAAGGAGTCCACGTGTGGCACCATCCCAATGAAAGCCTCACAGATGGTGATGAAGCCGGCGACATGCAGTACCCTCCAGTGCGCCACCTCTTTCGATGGAAGTAGCCCCTTCTTGACGAAGGCGGCCAGCACCACCTCCTTGGGCAGAAGCAACCCCTTCTCGACAAAGGCGGCCAGCACCACCTCATCTATGCTGGATGACCTCCACCTCGACATTGCGCTCCAAAATCACGAAAGAGTCTATGAGTTCTCCTTTCCCTCTCCCTTCCCCTATTTAAGGAGGAGATGCAGCAGTTAAAGAAGGGCAAAGGATTGGGGTGAAAACCCCTCTCCGTTCCCCCATTTAATGCGGATGGGAAATGACGGGTTGCGCCGTGACTGATGGGACGCACCCTGCCCGATGGAACGACGCCTGGTTAGACGGGACGTGGCCTGGGTATGGCCCACCACTATCGCACACTGGGCGTGAGAAACAAAGCGCCACCATGCATAGGTGGCCCTCGGCCTTCCCAGGTGGGACTTGGAAAGGCCCAAGTATGGGATCTCCACCCAAGAGAGACCCTCGAGCTTCCTGAGTCAATCGGATGACTCAGGCAAACACCGAGAGACAGGTAAGGAGCATAGGGATGCCCCATGTGGGCCACGCTGACTCCATCACGAACGACGAGCATGGATCTCGGGCCGACATTTCCGATTGGAGCTCCTTAAGCCCCGTTACTCGAGTCATCAAGGTAACATTACCAACCCCCACTATTTCTTTATATAAATCATTCATTCATCTATACACGCATTCATTCATTCCATCCATCCGAGGCATCGCATGTGTAGTTAAATGCATCACAATGCTCCATGTTGCGTCACGAAGCGGCAGTTGCCTCATTCAACATGAGCAACGACCGACCAAGGTTCGAAGGCCGACCCACAAAGGGCTCGAGGCTGCCTCGCATCAAACAGAGCCAGGGGAGAAAATGCAGATGCACCCTGAGCGGCCCTCACCCAGTCTACCCCAAAGCAAACAGGGTCATCTCAACCTCCTCATTTGATCCTAACCTCCCACCAAACTCATAGAATATCCATCGAGGGGAGGCCAGCGGGCCACCTAGGTTGGTCTCCAAAACGACCCAGGCATCTACCGGGTTGCAGGTTAAGGAGCAATGGAGTGCTACATTAGGGCTATGCCAACCCCATCATGAATGATGGACCTAGACTTCACTCAAACGTACCCGTTAGTGAGCTCACCGAGCGCGTCACTCGAGCCATTAAGGCAAGCGACGTTAGCTCAGCCCCTCTAGTTACGAGAAACCACGGACGAGGTAACGCACAAAACTCAACCGACCCCTACCAAAGCCCAACAGGGCTTAGGGGCTCAAGATCCCTAAACTACCTCGGCTGCGCCTGAGGCCAGGATCCATGAGCTCTGTCTCGCCCGATCCCTAAAACTGCCTCAGCTGCGCACGATGGGTCCACGAGTCCGCCTTGCCCGATCCCTCGGCTACGCCCGACGTCAGGATCCGCAAGTTCTGTCTCGCCCGATCCCAAAAAAAACTACCTCGGCTGCGCACAACGGGTCCACGAGCCTACCTCGCCTGATCCCTTGGCAGCGCTCGACGCTAGAATCTACGAGCTCCGTCTTACCCAATCCCTAGAAAACTGCCTTGGTTGCGCACGATAGGTCCGTGAGTCTGCCTCGCTCGATCGATCGGCAGCGCCCGATGCCAGGATCCATGAGCTCCGTCTCGCACGATCCCTAAAGCTACCTCGGCTACGGACAACGGGTCCATGAGTCCGCCTCGCTCAATCCCTCGGCTGCGCCTGACGCTAGGATCAATGAGCTCCGTCTCACCTGATCCCTAAAACTGCCTTAGTTGCGCACGACGGGTTTGTGAGTCTGCCTCGCCCGATCCCTCGGCTGCTCCCAACGCTAGGATCCATGAGCTCCATCTCGCCTGATCCCTAAAACTACCTCAGCTGTGAACGATGGGTCCATGAGTCTGCCTCGCCCAATCCCTTAGCTATGCTTGACGCTAGGATCTGCGAGCTCCGTCTCGCCCGATCCCTAAAAAACTGTCTTGGCTGCGCACGACGGGTCCACGAGTCCACCTCGCCCGATCCCTCGGCAGCGCTCGATGCTAGGATACACGAGCTCTGTCTCGCCCGATCCCAAACAAACTACCTCGGCCGCACATGATGGGTCCATGAGTCTGCCTCGCCCGATCCCTCGGCAGCGCTCGATGCAAGGATCCATGAGCTTCATCTCGCCCAATCCCTAAAAAACTACCTCGGCTACGCATGATGGGTCTGCGAGTCCGCCTCGCCCAATCCCTTGGCAGCGCCCGATGCCAGGGTCCACGAGCTTCGTCTCTCCCGATCCCTAAAAAATGCCTCGCACACGCCTGCTGACAAACCCCCCAGGTGATTCTACCTAAATCACCTAGGGGCTCGGGGGCTACACCCGCTGATGAAACGAAAGTTCCCCCACTGGCAACACAAAACCCCCCAGACAATTCTACCCAAATCGCCCAAGGGCTCGGGGGCTACACACATGGGTGCGCTTGCGCGCACCCGCCATCAAGACAAAAATCCCCCAGATGATTCTACCCGAATCACCCGAAGGCTCCTATCGGGTTCATAAACCTGGGGTCCCTCATGGACCGGCTTCGAAACAAAGGCTCAGCCCAGCAGACAACGTTGTAAATGACGTGCAACTCCTGGGCTGGCCCAAATACCTAAACGATAGGCTAGAAGGGTGATCTAATCTCTGGCCAAAAGGCCTGGCTGAGGAGGAATGATGCCCGCTTTTGACTCCAGCCCGCCTCTCCGACTGAAAGAAGAACAACGCTTGCTTCCGACTCCAGCTCACCTTCAGATGACCTCTTCAACTAGAGGGCCTGGCCAAACACCACTTCCAACTCTAACACATGTCTCCAACCAGGGGCGCACCGAACCCCTGCTTATAGCTCTTCTCCGACTAACGAATCAGAGCCGATTGGGAACAACTAACCAGGGATGCCTGCTCGGTGAGGACCAGGAAATAAATGAAGAAAGTAAGGCAGGGCACTCAAGTTAACCGCAATACAGAGGACCATACCCTGTACACATGCAGGACAGTACCCTGCAACCTTCCTAGCATGTTAGAACCCAAGCAATGTTGTGGGCGTCGATATTTTCCCTACAGTATTGTGGGCGCCATCAACTCCTATACCAGACAAACACCGTAAGGCTCCCCCCACATGCCTCTGGGCATGAACAGTGTTGTGGGTGCTGACATTTACCATACTAGGCGAACACAGTAAGGCTCCCCCCACATGCCTCTGGGCATCAATAGTGTGGCAGACACCGACGTCTACCATACCAGAAGAAGACGACGCAACCTCCCACATGCATCTAACATTAATAGTGTTATGGGCGCCTACAATCATCTTGTACTCGATGGCGTGGGCAACAAGACTTAGCAGCATACATACTCCCTCTCTCTCTCTCTTGTAAGGTTGTCCCCTTCATCTATAAAAGGGGATGCGTTCTCTCCCAACAAGGGGCGATCGATGAGTACACAACAACTTGAACAACACGCACCATCCGAATGACCAAGGATCCCAACGAACAATGAACGTTCGAACACCTAGCACATAGCGGAGCTCCTGTCACTCTCGACCCTTCAGACCAGAGTCCGACTGGACCTCTTGTACCCCCCATCTTTCTCCCTTCCATTTGTAACCCCACAGCAAACTTCGAGCACCTAGGCTCAGGAATAAAGTCACCGACCGACTCAAACTGGATGTAGGGCACGTTGCCTGAACCAGTATAAACCCAGTGTCATTGACTGCTAGGCCACATCCGATCATAACATATGGCAAAACTATAAATATTTACATGTTGGTCACTTTCTGCACCGACAGTTGGCGCCAGCCTACGGAACGAACAGGCAGGTGTGAAAAAGATAGGATAAAAACAAAGCTATGCTAGGATAAAAATAAGAAATGGATAGTGATTCTATCACAAAGCAGAACTGATGTATTCATTGATACAAAAACTGTTCACACGGGGGCTCCCCCACAAACTTAATGATTACATTTGTTGACTACTTTTACTCCAAATGCTACTATGGCCGATCGGTTGCATCGGCTGATGCTAAAGGTGAGGCCACAACACATGCTGTCGGACATAACCACCACCGCAAGGGCCCCGCTCGATTCTGCTCCCTCGACTTCAGTGAGTGCAACGGGTACCTCAAGGGCGTCACACCCTTAGATGGTCAGCAGAAGAGTAGGGAGCTCCGGACCTTCTCATGACCTTCTCATGCAGTCGAGGTAGCTCCTAGGCGGGGATGCTACCCGCCAAAGTATGGCTACCATGGCTGGAGGATGTCTTATCAAACTTTATTAACTAGCCTACCCGAGCTGCTATAAGGGCGAACCCCCCCCCACCAGCACAGTCCTGAGCATCTTCCCATCCAACAAGACTCGCCCGAAGAAGATTCACCGGAAGGAGTCCACGTGTGGCACCATCCCGACGAAAGCCTCATAGATGGTGATAAAGTCGGTGACGTGCAGTACCCTCCAGTGCACCACCTCCGTTGATGGAAGTAGCCCCTTCTCGGCAAAGGCGGCTAGCACCACCTCCTTGGGTAGAAGCAACCCCTTCTCGACGAAGGCAGCCAGCACCACCTCATCTATGCTGGATGACCTCCACCTCGACATTGTGCTCCAAAATCACAAAAGGGTCTATGAGTTCTCCTTTCCCTCTCCCTTCCCCTATTTAAGGAGGAGATGCAGCAGTTGAAGAAAGGCAAAGGATTGGGGCAAAAACCCCTCTCTGTTCCCCCATTCAATGCGGATGGGAAATGATAGGATGCGCCGTGACTGATGGGACACATCCTGCCCGACGAAACGATGCCTGGTTAGACGGGACGTGGCCTGGGTATGGCCCACCACTATCGCACACTGGGCGCGAGAAACAAAGCGCCACCATGCACAGGTGGCCCTCGGCCTTCCTAGGTGGGACTTGGAAAGGCCCAAGTACGGGATCTCCACCCAAGAGAGACCATCAGGCTTCTTGAGTCAATCAAACGGCTCAGGCAAACACTGAGAGACAGGTAAGAAGTAGAGGTACGCCCTTTGTGGGCTACGCCGACTCCATCATGAACGATGAGCACGGATCCTGGGCTGACATTTCCGATTAGAGCTCCTCAAGCCCCGATACTCGAGTCATCATGGTAACATTACCAACCCCACTATTTCTTTATATAAATCATTCATTCATCTATGCACGCATTCATTCATTCCATACATCTGAGGCATTGCATGTGCAGTTAAATGCATCATAATGCTCCGTGTTGCGTCACGAAGCGGCAGTTGCCTCATTCAACATGAGCAACAACTGACTGAGGTTCGAAGGCCGGCCCACGAAGGGCTCGAGGCCACCTCGCGTCAAACAGAGCCAGGGGAGAAAATGCAGATGAGCCCTGAGCGGCCCTCACCCAGTCTACCCCAAAGCAGACAGGGTCATCTCAACCTCCTCGTTCGATCCTAACCTCCCACCAAACCCACAGAATATCCATCGAGGGGAGGCTAACGGGCCACCTGGGTTGGTCTCCGAAACAACTTAGGCATCTGCCGGGTTGCAGGTGAAGGAGCAGTGGAGTGCCACATAAGGGCTATGTCAACCCCATCATGAACGATGGACCTGAACTTCACTCGAATGTACCCATTAGCGAGCTCACCGAGCACGTCACTCGAGCCATTAAGGCAAGCGACATTAGCTCAGCCCCTCTAGTTGTGAGAAACCACGGACGGGGTAACGCACAAAACTCAACCGACCCCTACCAGAGCCCAACAGGGCTCAGGGGCTCAAGATCCCTAAACTGCCTCGGTTGCGCCTAAGGCTAGGATCCGTGAGCTCTGTCTCACCCGATCCCTAAAACTGCCTTGGCTACGCATGATGGGTCCATGAGTCCGCCTTGCCCGATCCCTCGACTACGCCCGATGCCAAGATCCATGAGCTCTGTCTCGCCTGATCCCAAAAAAACTGTCTCGGCTGTGCATGACAGGTCCACGAGCCTGCCTCGCCCGATCCCTTGGCAGCGCTCGACGCTAGGATCTGCGAGCTCTATGTCGCCCGATCCCAAAAAAACGGCCACGGCTGTGCACGATGGGTCCGCGAGTCTGCCTCACCCGATTCCTCGGCAGCGCCCTATGCCAGGATCCATGAGCTCCATCTCGCACAATCCCTAAAGCTACCTCGGCTATGGATGATGGGTCCATGAGTCCACCTCACTCGATCCCTCGGTTGCGCCTGACGCTAGGATCAGCGAGCTCTATCTCGCCCGATCCCTAAAACTACCTCAACTGCGCATGATGGGTCTATGAGTCCACCTCGCCCGATCCCCCAGCTGCTTTCGACGCTAGGATCCACGAGCTCTATCTCGCCTGATCTCTAAAACTACCTCAGCTGTGAACGATGGGTCCACGAGTCCGCCTCGCTCGATCCCTTAGCTACGCTCGACGCCAGGATCCGCGAGCTCCATCTCGCCCGATCCCTAAAAAACTGCCTCCGCTACGCACGATGGGTCCATGAGTCCACCTCACCCGATCCCTCGGCAGTGCCTGATGCCAGGATCCATGACCTCCATCTCGCTCGATCCCAAAAAAACTACCTCAGCTACGCATGATGGGTCCGTGAGTCTGCCTCGCCTGATCCCTCGGTAGCGCTCGATGCTAGGATCCACGAGCTTCATCTCGCCTAATCCCTAAAAAACTGCCTTGGCTGTGCACGATGGGTCCATGAGTCCACCTTGCCCGATCCCTTGGCAGCGCCCAATGCCAGGATCCACGAGCTTCATCTCGCTCAATCCCTAAAAAATGCCTCGCGCATGCCCGCTGACAAACCCCCCCAGGCGATTCTACCCAAATCACCCGGGGGCTCGGGGGCTACACCCGCTGATGAAACGAAAGTTCCCCCGCTGGTAACACAAAAAAAACCCCAGACGATTCTACCCAAATCGCCCGAGGGCTCGGGGGCTACACCCATGGGTGCACTCGCACGCACCCGCCGTCAAGACAAAATTCCCCCAGACGATTCTACCCGAATCGCCCGAGGGCTCAAGGGCTCCTATCGGGTTCATAAACCCGGGGTCCCTTATGGACCGGCTTCCCAATAAAGGCCTAGCCCAGCAGACAATGTTGTAAACGACATGCAACTCCAGGGTCGGCCCAAATACCTAAACGATAGGCTAGAAGGGTGATCCAATCTCTGACCAGAAGGCCTGGCCGAGGAGGAACGACGCCCCCTTTTGACTCCAGCCCGCCTCTCCGACCGAAAGAAGAACAACGCTCGCTTCTAACTCTAGCCCGCCTTCGGATGGCCTCTCCGACCAGAGGGCCTAGCCAAACACCACTTTCAGCTCCGACACACGTCTCTAACTAGGGGCGCACCGAACCCCTGCTTATAGCTCTTCTCCGATTAGCGAATCAGAGACAATTGGGACCAACTAACCGAGGATGCCTGCTTGGTGAGGACCTGGAAACGGACGAAGAAAGTAAGGCAGGGCACTCAAGTCAACCGCAATACAGAGGACCATACCATATACACCTGCAGGACAGTACCCTGCAACCTTCCTAGCATGTTGGAACCCAAACAATGTTATGGGCGCCAACATTTTCCCAACAGTATTGTGGGCGCCATCAACTCCTACACCAGACAAACACGGTAAGGCTCCCCCCACATGCCTCTGGGCATCAACAGTGTTGTGGGGGCTGGCATTTACCATACTAGGAGAACACGGTAAGGCTCCCCCCACATGCCTCTAGGCATCAACAGTGTGGCAGGCACCAACGTCTGCCATACCAGAAGAAGACGACACAACCTCCCACATGCATCTGACATTAACAGTGTTATGGGCACCTACAATCATCTTATACCCGACAGCATGGGCAACAAGACTTAGCAGCATACATACTCCCCCTCTCTCTCTTGTAAGGTCGTCTCCTTCATCTATGAAAGGGGATGCGCTCTCTCCCAACAAGGGGCGATAGATGAGTACACAACAACTTGAACAACACGCATGATCCAAATGACCAAGGATCCCAACGAACAACGAACGTTCGAACACCTAGCACATAGTGGAGCTCCCGTCACTCTCGACCCTTCAGACCAGAGTCCGATCGGACCTCTTGTACCCCCCATCTTTCTCCCTTCCGTTTGTAACCCCACAGCAAACTTCGTGCACCTAGGCTTAGGAATAAAGTCACCGACCGACTGAAACTAGATGTAGAGCATATTGCCTGAACCAGTATAAACCATGTGTCATTGAGTACTAGGCCACATCCGATCACAACATACGGCAAAACTACAAATATTTATGTGTTGGTCACTTTCTGCACTGACATACCCAAATATTTTAACTCACAGTATCAGCTCATCAACTCATATATATGAGGACACTTTTTGGGGAGGCAACTCAAATGTGGACCTATGACTAGAAAATTTCAAACCTTTATCACCTCCATGGATTTGGCTAGTTACTTCAGCCACTGAAATTAATTGAGGTGGTCAAAGGACAAGGCTTTGTGTAGCCAAATTGTGCTTCAACGAGATAGTGATAAAAAATCAGTAAAAGCGGTTAAGATTAGGTTTTGATTAGCTTGCGCACCAAATCTAAAAACATCCTACTTATGATTCCTCGTGTGGTTTTGATTAGCTTGTGCACCAAATCTAAAAACATCCTACTTATGATGCCTAGCGTGCGTCCCATCCTACCTCCGTTCACCCAATTTCAGGATGTACTCATAATGCATGCCGGGATTAATCGCTTTGATCGCATTGAACAATGCTGGCAAGTCATCGTACCCATGTTTCCAATTGAAAGGTCATTGTTTGGTTTTGGTAACTGAGTGACAACCTTAGGTGAACTAATTGTGTTTATGTGAGATACACAGGTGATTAGTCCATAGGTACATGTGTGTGAACAATACATGCCATGACGGTGAAGATGGCTCAAAAATGTTGCAAAGCTCACACATGTGATGATGAAGGAGCTCATTGCATATGAGACATGACATGGAGTCATGTGACCAAGGTGGAGAATATCAAGACAAGACTTGGCTCAATGGACCGGTTGTAAGTGTGAAGGGCAAGTTGAGTGATGACTTGGCGCCGATGGAGCGAGGCAACAGTGAAGAGCAAGTGAAGTAAATATCGATGAACCAATATGGTTACATGATGATATGATGTGGATCATATCATTTAGTGATTGGTTGGTGCATGTGTTGCATCAACATCGAAGGAGATGAAGTGGAATGCACAAGGCTAAGGTATAACTTAGGGCATTTCATTTCACTGGTCAAAGGTTATGTAGAGAAGTGTATGACCGGGTTTAGGATAGATGGCCATACTATTAAGAGGAGCAAACTTATTTGCATATCGGTCATCTAGTGCCACTTAAGTGATCTAACCTTGCAAATGTGTTAGGATCGAGTGGCGTGTTGAATTGAGTGACTAATCCTTTGGGAAATGTTTGTGAAAAGCTAACACACGTGCACAAGTTGGTAAACACTTGGTGGTGTTAGCACATTTGAGAAGGAGAAGTCAAAAGTTGAAGAAAGGAGATGAACCTAGGCTCGGAGTGCTGCCCTGGGGGCACTGCCCCTAGCTGTCCGGTGCACCACCACCCTAGGGGCGGTGACCGGCTGGTGAAGGCCGAGAGCAGGGGTTGGAGATGGCACCGACGTGCTGTGTCCGGTGGCACCATCACCCCTAGGGCGGTGCCCACCTGGAGGCCAAGAGGGAGGAGTTGGCTAGTGCCCTAGGGGGCACTGCCACTGCCTATCTGGTGGCACCGCACCCCTAGGGCGGTGCCCATCAGACTGAGGCCGAGAGCAGCAGTGGGTGACTTGGTCACCATCGTGTTCGGTGTGCACTGTCATGTGGAGGGCGGTGGCACCACCAAGGGCTGTCTGGTGCACCACCCCTTTTCGGCAGAGAGCAGGAGAAGGTGAGGGAGTCACCGCCACGGGCACCGTCGTGCCTAGGGCGGTGCACCGCCCTATTTTTCTAGAGACATGGTGTTTCGGGTGGCTGGCTAGGTGGTCACCGCCATCCCTAGGGTAGTGCCACCGCCACCTTGTTCGGTGACTAGCCGTTGGAATTCGACCATTGGAAGGGGTACCGCCATGTACGGTGCCAGGCACCACCATGTCTGGTGCCCTCATAGAAACCAACAACTTTGCTCCAATGGCTCTATTTGGCTTGGGGGGCTATAAATAGAGGTGGATCTTAGGCTTGGGCTGGTTGCTGAGCACCCTTAAGCCATGGTGGCTTGTGTAGGTGTGCTTAGGAGCCCTCCAACTCACTTGTGCTTGCAAGAGTGTGATCCGATTGCGAGTGAGTGTGATTCTACTGTGTTGCATCGAGTGGCACTTGGTGATCGAGTTGTAAGCCAGCGGTGCTTGTTACTCTTGGAGGTTGCCACCTCCTAGACAGCTTGGTGGCTTGTGACTCCATTGAAGCACGCGGGAAGATTGTGTGGTGCTACGAAGGAGGATTTGTGAGGGGGATTGTGTTCACCCCACGGGGATCACGAAGAGCAACTCTAGTAGAGTGAGATGCGAAGGGCGACAAGTGGTCCGGCCAGGTCAAGTGCTAGAGCTTGTGGTAAGCACTCCATGTGGAAGAGTGACTTGCAGGTCACCACTAGCAAGAGGGCCAGCGAGAACCTTAGAGCTTGTCTCAACGGGGACTAGCGTGTTGGCAAGCATATGAACCTCAGAATAAAATGACCATGTCATCCTTGTCTTCCCATTGGTTTGCAATTCCCTTACACAAGCTTGTAATTACTTTCACATTCATTGTGCTTGTGTAGTTGCTCTTGTAATTAGTTAGCTTATGTAGCTTTCTAATTACCTTCTTGCTTGTGTAGCATAGAAGTAGCTCCCTTGCGTGACTAATTCGGTTTGAGTGACCTTGTTAGTCACATTGCTTAGTTTGTAGAGCATTTGTGTAGCTAAGTGTTTTGCGCTCTATAATTTGTCTTGTGTAGCCTTATTATTTAGCATTGCTAGTGAGCTTAGGTGGCTTTGTGCTTTTGTTTACTAGCATGTGTAGGAGCTCTCCGGTTGCCAAAGTACTAGTACATAGGTTTGTATGACCTTGCTCTAGAATTAATTAGGTGAGCTCTAGCTAGCCTGGCACCTTTGTTGCCTAATTGGGAACTTTATAAGGTGCTTGTGAATTTAGACAGATGGGTGTAGTCTTGGCTAGACCGATAGTTTTAATTCCGCATTTGTTTCGGTTAGCCAGCGTGATTAATTTTAGAAAGGACTATTCAACATCCTCTAGTCCACCATCTTGACCCTACACCAATCCCCATATATCATCTTCCAGACACGTTGCTTTTCCCTCCATGCTTTTCCATACCTTATCTTGTAATCAAATTTCTTTTTAATCATCACCATAATTGTCTTCACCTTCAAAATTTGGGTTCTCCCTTTAATATGTGCCACAGTGACTTGGCAAAAATGGTAGAGGTCAATTGCCAATGCTTCTGTTTGAGCTCTATTTCGGCATAAGTGTTTGGGCCAACGATTCTTGTGATCTTGAACTTTCCTGTGTGCTTCTATTTTCTAACATAAACCCTCCATTCACATGTTTCCTTCTTGCACACACAACTGTGTACCTCAGCTACACATAGGAATGCCACACCATACCTTGAATGGTATTTTACGAATCACTGAATATTGCTGCAGCCACCTTTTTAATGTAGGTAGGTCCTTGAATACCATGCCCTTCTCAATTACCATGCTTGGCCTGGCCTCCAAGCATCTAGCAGCTCGTCATCCCTTCCTTCTACATAAGCCTTATGAGAATGACTTAGATCCCTAAATCCATAAACTATTGGATCCTGGTCAGGGCAAAAATGCTTGATCAACTCAGTATCACTTTATGTCAGCTCTATGATAGGGCGGTCATCATCAGAATCAACGGCTCTTGCGATCTCGTAAGGCTCACATTAAAAGAATTTAAATATCTACTCTAGCAGAACATGTGCAAAGAGATGTATCCAAGGGGCATAGCTAGGAGTTTGACATAGCAGGGCCCATTGTCAATAAAACAACAACGAGCAATGAAGACACACATGCATATGTAGACACACACATATGTACACGCCCACATATATATAGGCTAAACTTTAGCAAAGATCACAAGGGCTACAATTAATATTCCGTTACACATACATAGGTTCTGAATATAAGGGTAAATAAATGCTAATGATCAACCTCAAGAGAAGTTCAACACATGGATTAGTTCAAAATGCATGAGAGGGTGTCCAAATTGATTTAAAGCACCTTAGTTAATGTAACAACTACAAGAGATACTATATTCCATAACCATAAGCAACACTAGGTGATGCTTGGCCCTCTTCCCTCCTTCCCTCCACCTTCGTGCATCCACCTAGATGAGTATGTGTTGGTGTGTCCGTCAAATTGCACGTTTCTATTGTTCTTCAGTATGTATAATAATTCATTATGTTTGTTTGATCATGAAAAATATTTTAAAGTCTTACAACCTACTCACCATGCCCCGTGAACACTTGGATACAACATATGTCGGACATAGATGAAACATTTGAAACATACTATTGCAACATATGTGTGAAACATATTGTCGGTGCAGAAAGTGACCAACAAGTAAATATTTGTAGTTTTGCCGTACATTATGATCAGAGGTGGCCTAGCACTCAATGACACAGGGTTTATACTGGTTCAGGCAGCATGCCCTACATCCAGTTTGAGTTGGTCGGTGACTTTATTCCTGAGCCCAGGTGCTCGAAGTTTGCAGTGGGGTTACAAATGAGAAGGAGAAAGATGGGGGGTACAAGGGGTCCGGTCGACTCTGATCGGAAGGGCCGAGAGCGATAGGAGCTCCACTATGAGCTAAGTAATCAAGCGTGTGCTTGAGGTCCGAACCTAGTGGTTCTGTGGTTGTGAGCTAGTGAACTTGATCGATCTGATGAATCTGGAAGCACTTGGATCGACCTGGATTAACCTTTTTTTGTTGGGAGAGACCGCATCCCCTTTTATAGATGAAGGGGATGGCCTTACAAATGAGAGGGAGAGAGTATGCTTCTAAAACTTGTTGCCCATGTCGGTAGGTACAGGATGATGGTAGGCGCCCACAACACTATTGGATGTCAGATGCACGTGGGAGGTTACGTCGTCTTGTTTGGGCATGATACACGTCGGCGCCTGCCACACTGTTGATGTCCAAAGACATGTGAGGAGTTTCACCATGTTCACTCGACATGTTAAATGCCAGCGCCCACAATACTGTAGGGAAAATGTCGGCGCCTACAACACTATGTGTCAGGGAGGTTGCAGAGTACTGTTTTTAGCAGTCGTATAGGGTACGGTCCCTGGTATCATGGTTTGACTTTGTGCGCCCTGCCTTGCTTTCTCTGTTTGTTCCCTAGTCCCTTCTAAGCGGGTGTCCCTGGTCGATTGGTCCCAGTCAGCTCTGGTTGCGCCAGTCGGAGAAGTGCAGTGAGCAGGGTCTTTGCATACCCCAGTCAAAGACGTGGGGTCGGAGTCGGAGGTAGTGCTTTGCCAGGCCTTCCAGTCGGAGAGACCATCCGAAGGTGTGCTAGAGACCGAAGTGAGCGCTCCAGT
Source organism: Miscanthus floridulus (assembly GCF_019320115.1). NCBI lineage: Eukaryota > Viridiplantae > Streptophyta > Magnoliopsida > Poales > Poaceae > Miscanthus > Miscanthus floridulus. The sequence goes on from NC_089596.1 coordinate 19,836,019, forward strand.
CGGAGAGGTGGGTCAGAGCCGGAAGGCGGGTGCCGTTCCTCCTTGACTAGACCTTCTGGTCAGTGATTGGATTGCCCTTCTGGCCTATCGTCCAGATACTTGGGTCGACCCATGAGTTGCGTGTTTGTCTGCTTGGGCCGAGCCTTTGTTGGGAAGCTGGTCCATTAGGGACCCTGGGTTTATGAACCCGACAGGAGCCCCCGAGCCCCTAGGCGATTTGGGCAGAATCGTCTGGGGATTTTTGCCTCGATGATGGGGCAAGTTTGGGGTCACAGACCCAGGTGTTTTGTGTCTTGAGCCCCCAAGCCCCGTTGGGCTTTAGTAGAGGTCGGTTTGAGTTGTGTGCGTTACCCCATCCTCGGTTCCTCACAACTGGAGGGGCTGAGTGTTGTCTCTTGTCCCGATCTCTCGAGCTCGGGTGACGCGCTTAGTGAGTTCGCTAATGGGTATGATCGAGTGGAATCTGGGTCCATCATTCATGACAGGGTTGGCATAGCCCTCTTGTGACATTCCACTGCTCCTTTTCCTACAACTCAACAGATGCCTAGGTCATTCCAGAGACCAACCCGGGTGGCCTAATGGCCTCCCCTCGATGGAGATTCTGTGGGCTTGGCAGAGGCTTAGAATCGAACAAGAAGGTTGAGATGACCCTGTCTACTAGACTAGGCAAGGGCCCCACAGGGCTCATCTGCGTTTTTCTCCCCTGGCTCGGTTGTTGCTCATGTCGAATGAGGCAACTGCCGCTTCGTGACGCAACACGGAGCATTATGATGCATTCCGCTGCACGTGCGATGCTTAGTTCCCGAGCCCCCAGGCGGTTCAGGGCTCGAATCATCCGAGGGGCACGGGCGTATGGAATGAATGCATGTGTAGATGTATGAAATGATTATAAAGAAATAGAAGGGGGTTGGTAGTGTTACCTTGATGACTCGAGTGACGGGGTCTGAAGAGCTCTAGTCGGAAATGTCTGACTGGGACCCGTGCTCGTCGTTTCTGATAGAGTCGGCATGGCCTACATGAGGCATCCATTTGCTCCTTACCTATCCCTCGGTGTGTTTTCCCTGGTGGAGATCCTGTTTTGGGTTTTTCCAAGTCCCGCCTGGGGATGCGGAGAGCTGCCTACATGTGGTGAGGCTTCGGTTTTCATGCCCGGTCATGCAATAGTGGTGGGCCATACCCAGGCTACATCTCGTCTCACCAGGCGGTGTTTTGTCTGACCAGGCATTGTTCCATCGGTCAGTGTGCATCCCATCGGTCAGGGTGTGTCCCATCGTTTCCCATCCGCATTGAATGGGGGAAGGGAGAGTTTTTTTTGCTCTAATGTTTTGCCCCTCTTTGGCTATGGCATTTCTTCCTTAAATAGGGGGGAGGGCTCTCCGTCGCAGTCCTTTGCCTGTTCTTCAGCTATTGTCTCTCCTCCTTCTTCCCTTTTACCGAGAGTGCCTATATGCCGTGGCGGTTCCTATGTGAGAGGGGGTGAGCGAGGGGGAGGACTTACAGATCCTTTTGTGAATCCAGAGCGCGATGTCGAGCTGGTGGCTACCTGGAGCGGTGCTGGTCATCTTTGCCTGAGAAGGGACGGCTTCCGCCGAAGGGGGTGGCGTGCTGGATTTGTCTACAAGGCCTTCTTCGGGATGGAGCTGTGTGTGGCCTTGTTGGAGGGGAAGTTGCTCAGGAGTGTGCCGGTAGAGGGTTCTGTGCCTATAGCTGCTCAGGTTGGCCAGTTCATAAAGTTTGATGAGATCTCTTCCAGCCATGGCGACCATACCTTGGTAGCAGCGTCCCTACTCAGGAACAGCCTCGACTGCATGAGAAGGTCATGAGCTCCATGTTCCTCTACTGAGCATCTATGGGTGCGACGCCCTTGAGGTACCCGTTGCGCTCACCAAAGTCAAGGGGACGGAACCAGGTGGGTCCCTTGAGGTGCCCATTGCGTTCACCGAAGTCAAGGGATCAGAACCGGGCGGGGCCCCTGTAGCGGTGGTTTCATCTGGTGGTGTGTGTCGTAGTCTTCCCTTTGGCGTCAGGCGATGTTGTCAAGGGGCCGCAATAGTATTTAGATTTAGAAGTAGTTAGAAAAAATGTAATAGTTGTGGGTGAGCCCCTGTGTGAACAGTTTTTGTATCAATGAATGCATTAGTTCTATTTTTGTGAAAGAACCACACTATCCATTCCTTGTTTTTTTTGTCCTGGCATAACTTTCATTTTTATCCTTTTCTTTTTTTGCACCTGCCCATTAGTTCCATAGGCTACAGCTGTTAAGAGCCTGGGCATGGCCCGCAGGGCTCGGTTGCTTGTAACCATAGGTCATGGCGGGGTGTGTTTGGTTGGGAGTAAGAATAGAGTCACATTGGGCAATCAAAGGAATGGAATGTGCTTCCGTTCGGAGACAAAGTTGTTTACCATGTGATAGTAAAAAAAAGAGGTAATATTTAGTATTGTACCCTCATGGAGCCCCTGAGCGCCCCAGGCTGAAAATGTTCGGGCTGGGGTGCTTTTATAGGAGCAAGTGTTGACGAAAAAGCGGTAAGACAAAATTTAGGGGAAAAACGACGTAGCTGTTCAATGTTCCAAGTGTTGGTGAGAATGTTGCCATTGTTGTCCTCTAGTCAGTAGGTGCTCGGTCGAATTACTTCGGTCACCATACAGGGCCCTTCCCATGGTAGAGAGAGTTTGTGTCTTTCCTTCGTTGATTGGGTCCTCCGGAGTATGAGATCACCGACTTCGAGTGTCCTCCCCCTGATCTTCCTTTTGTGGTACCTACGCAGGGTTTGTTGGTAGCGAGCAAAATAGATGGCAGTCGTCTCGTGGGCCTCTTCGAGCAGGTCGACTATGTCTTGCTGAGTCTCCATGGCTCGGTCGCGGTCGAAAGCCTTCACTCTTGGGGCATCGTGGTCAAGGTCGAAGGGTAGCACTACCTCAGCTCCGTAGGCCAGGAAGAAGGGTGTGAACCTTAAGGATTGGTTTGGGGTCATTCTCAGGCTCTAGAGGATTGCTGGGACCTCTGCAACTCATCGCCTGGCGTACTTGATGAGTCGGTCAAAGATGCATGACTTAAGTCCTTGGAGGACCATACCATTGGTGCGCTCGACCTAACCATTAGTTTGTGGATGTTCGACCGAGGCCCAGTCAATCCTGATGCCGTATCCATCACTGATGATATAGTTAGGAACATCGAACTGGTAGATGATGTCAAGGAAGAATTTGACTACCTCTTTTGAGCAGATGTTGGTGATGGGCTTGGCCTCTATCCACTTGGTGAACTTGTCGACTGCTACAAGTAGGTGAGTGAAACCACCTAGGCCCTTTTTGAGGGTCCCACCATGTTGAGGCCCCAGACCACAAATGGCCAGGTGATGGGGATGGTTTGGAGCTCCTGTGCTGGCAAATGGGTATGCCGAGCGTAAACTAGCATCCTTCACACCTACGGATGACCTCCTCTGCATCTCATAGCGCGGTGGGCCAGTAAAAACCTTAGCCAAAGGCTTTCCTGACCAGCAACCTCGGGGCTATGTGGTGTCCGCAAATCCTAGCATGGACCTCGAGGAGGAGCTGCTTCCTTTGGTTGGTGGGGATGCACTTCATGAGCACCCCTGATGGACTCTGTTTGTAGAGTTCATCACCAAGCACGATGAAGGTCTTGGCGTATTGAGCACCCCTGATGGACTCTGTTTGTAGAGTGTCCTTTCGGGTAGGAGAACCTCCTCGAGGAGGTACGTGAGTAGCGGTGCTCGCCATTCATTTTGATCGAGTGCCAATACGACGATGTTGGTGGGTGATGTCGTCATAGAGGTATTGGGATCGGAGCCCTCGAGCGCTGGCTTGGTGTCGGGGTTGGAGTCCTTGGGCATCAGCTAGGCATTGGGTGTGTCTAGACTAGACCTTCCATGATGTGGGTGGATGGCTCGTGGACGTCATTTATGAAGACCCCACTTGGGAATGGATCCTGCCTAGCGGCCAATTTTGCAAGAAAGTCAGCGGCATCGTTGTCCTTTTGGGGGACGTGGTGCAGCTCGATCCCCTGGAATTTGTCCTCAAGCTTGCACATGTCTTGGCAGTATGCTGTCATGAGGGGGCTTTTGTAGGAGGACTCCTTCATGACCTGACCAACAACTAGCTCCGAGTCACCACAAACGTAGAGTCGCATAGCACCAAGCTCGATGGCGATGCGTAGTCCATTGATGAGGGCCTCATACTCTGTGGTGTTGTTTGAGGCTAAAAAGTGGAGGTGGATGGTGTAGTGGAGCCTACTCTCATCCAGGGAGATCAGAACCACTCCAGCCCCTGAGTCGGGTGCCATTACGGACCTGTCAAAATACAATGTCCAGAACTTGTGGGTGACGTCCGGGGTCGGTAGCTACACCTCTGTCTATTCGGTGACAAAATCCACGAGCGCCTAAGATTTAATGACGGTACGAGAGATGTACCTCATGTCGTGGCCCATGAGTTCGAGTGCCCACTTAGAGATTCGTCCCGCGGTGTCGCGGTTGCAGATGATGTCCCCGAGCGGGTATGAAGTGACGACCATAACCTCGTGGTCGATGAAGTAGTGCAGGAGCTTCTGAGTCGCCATCAGCACGTCGTATAGGAGTTTCTGCACCTGGGGGTATCGGACCTTGGGGTCGGTGAGTACTTTGCCGATGAAGTATATGGGCCGTTGGACCTTAAGTTGGTGTCCTGGCTCCTCCCTTTCGACGACCAGCGTGGCGCTTACCACATGGTTGCTGGCCACGATGTAGAGGAGAAGGGGTTCTCCCTGTTTGGGAGCGACGAGGATCGGGGCTGACGTCAAAGACGTTTTGAGGCTCTCCAGGGCCTACTGAGCTTCTTCAGTCCAAACGAAAGTGTCCATCTTTTTGAGGAGCTTGTAAAGTGGCATCCCTCGTTCGCCAACCCAGGAGATGAATCGACTTAGAGCAGCCAGGCAGTCGGTGAGCCTTTGTATGCCCTTGACGTTGCGTATGGGACCCATGTTGGAGATGGTCATGATTTTTTTGGGGTTGGCCTCGATGCCGCGCTCGGATACAATGTATCCTAGCAGCTTCCCCTTTGGAACTCCAAAAACACATTTCTTGAGATTCAGCCTGATGTTGAACCTTCGAAGGTTCGCGAACGTTGCGGCCAAGTTTGTGATCAAGTCGCAAGCTTGAGTTGTTTTGACCACTATGTCATCAACATAGATGGCGATCGTTGGCCTTGGTCGCTCGGCTTGATCAGGCTGATCGAGCGGGTCGATTTGGTTGGTGAAGCATTGCTGCATGCACCTTTGGTAGGTGGCACCAGTGTTCTTCAAACCGAATGGCATGGTTACATAATAGTATGAACCATACAAGGTGATGAACGAGGTTGCGAGCTGATCAGACTTTTTCATCGTGATCTGGTGATAGCCTAAGTAGGCATCCAGAAAGGAGAGGATCTCGTAACCTAATGTGGAGTCAACTATCTAGTCTATGCGCAACAAAGGGAAGTGATCCTTTGGGTGCACTTTCTTGAGGCTAGTATAATCAATGCACATTCTCTATTTCTCGGTCTTCTTTTTAACAAGAATGGGATTGGCAAGCCAGTCAGAGTGGAATACCTCTCTAATAAATCCGGCTGCCAGGAGTTTGGCGATCTCTTCGCCTATGGCCCTACGCCTTTCATCGTTGAAATGGCGCAGGCATTGCTTGGCGGGCTTCGAGCCCGAGATGAGGCATAGTGCGTGCTCGGTGACCTCCCGCAGTATGCCTAGCATGTCAGAGGGCTACCATGCGAAGACATCGCGATTGGTGCGCAGCAAGTCGACGAGCTCGCATTCCTATTTGACCAGGAGCCGGGTCCCGATCCGCACCATCTTGGCCGGGTCAGTGGGGTCAACCCCCACTGCCTTGGTTTCCTCGAGTGGATAGAAGGCCGTCGAGGAGGTTGGTTTGTTGTAGTCTGGGACTACCGGGATCGATGATTTCTGAGCCACGGGAGCTCAGTCGAGTTGACGACTGTAGTGGTGAGCTCGTAGTGCTCGCGGACACACGTGAGGCGTGCAAGAAGGCGCTACTCACTGTGATGACACCGTTTAGTCCCTGTATCTTCAGCTTGAGGTAGGTGTAGTTGGGGATTGCCATGAATTTGGCGTAGCATGGCCGCCCCAAGATGGCATGGTAGGACCCTAGAAAGTCCACCACTTCGAAGGTGAGGACCTCCGAGCGAAAGTTGGTTCAGTTGCCGAACATGACGTTCAGGTCGATCTGCCCGAGCGGGTATGCCTGTGCTCCTGGGATCACCCCGTGGAAGGGAGAGCCCGCCAGGTGGAGCTCCGATCGAGGGATGTGCATGGCATCGAGGGTGTCAACGTAGAGGATGTTGAGGCTACTACCTCAGTCCATTAGCACCCTGGTGAGGCGCTTCTTGTGAACGATGGGATCGATGACAAGCGAGTAGCGTCCCGGTCTTGCGACGTGGGAGGGGTGGTCCCTTTGATCGAAGGTGATCGAAGATTCTGACCAGCTGAGGAAGGAGGGGATGCCCGTCTCAGCGGCGCATGCCTCCCTATAACATACCTTGTGCTGGCGTTTGGACTAGATGACGTCAGATCCATCGAAGATCATGTTGTATTCATCAGTGTTAGGGAAACCATCTCTGTCCTTGCCCACCATGCCTCCTTTCTTGGTTGTCGCCTCTTTGCCGTCCCCTTCTTTTGGCCCGCCGGCCTGTCGTAGGAAATGTTTGAGGAGCTCGTAGTCCTTGTAGAGGTATTTGATGGGGTAGGCATGGTTGGTGCACGGGCTATCCATGAGTTTGTTGAAGTGGTCAGGCAGGCCCTGTTGGGGCTGCTTGCCCATGCGGTCAGTTGCGGCAACCAACGCGGTGTTGTTCGGCCGGTGCCGGTCCTTTTTGTTCTTCTTACCCCTCTATGTGGAGGGGCCCTCGTCTTGGTTCATGCGCTTGGCCTTGCCTTTGTCCTGGTCCTTGTTGAAGACCGCTCCGACCGCTTCCTCGCCAGAGGCATGGCTAGTGGTGACGTCGAGCAGGTCACGGGTGGTACGGGGCTTCAGGCATCCAAGCTTGTGGATCAGGGACTCGCAAGTCATCCTGAAGAGGAATGCGCTAATGACGTCCATGTCGATGACATCAGGGAGGGAGTTGCATCGTTGGGAGAACCTATGGATGTAGTCCCGCAAGGACTCGCTGGACTCCTGCTAGCAACTCTTGAGGTCCCAGGAGTTCCCTGGGCGGATATACGTCCCTTAGAAATTCCCAACAAAGACCCTCTTGAGGTCTGCCCAGTCGCGGATGCTGTTGTGCGGGAGGAATTCAAGCCATTCCCGAACATGTTCCCCCATGTAGATGGGGAGATACTGAATGATGAAAAAGTCATCATCCACCCCTCTGGCTCGGCGGGCGAGCTAGAAATCTTCGAGCCAAATACTAGGGTTTGTCTCCCCGGTGTACTTGGTGATGTTGGTGGGTGGTCAAAAGTGTTGTGGGAACTACGCTCTTCGGTATGTCGGTCAAAGGCCCATGGTCCTAGGCCCTCAGGACTAGGACTCCAGTCATCTAGCCGACGACCGTGTCTAGGGCGCGTTTCATCGCTCCCCTCGATGGTTCGGCCGGGATCTGTGTCGCCTGCTCTCACCGCTGCCCAGTGGACATCATCATCATACCGGGCATGATGTTGGTTGCTGACGACATTGTGAGCATCCTGGTGTGGACCGGGCCACTTGTGTACCGGCGGTCGGTGCAGAGCAGGTGATAGGTCGGATCGAGGCACGGCTGCTGCCTCCTAAGCCGCACCTAGCGGCTGTAGCGGTGAGCAGATGGAGTGATCCATCTAGTGCGTCCCCACTCCCCCGGTGGGGAGAGAGGGCGCGTGTCGGAGTCGCGATACGGAGCTTTTCGCTTGTTGAACGGCAGTGGCTTCTACTAGAACCTAGAGGTTCCGGTAGACTGCCCGCACCTAGGGGTCGACAGGATTGGGAACATTGCGTAGAAGCATTGCTGTAGCAGCGATGTTCTAGCTAGCCCAAGTGAATTGTGGAAGATCGTTCCTCTCATTCATGATGTCATATTGGACCTAGCGGGCGCACCCCCGAGCACCGCCCGCCGGGTCATTTGCATGGGGCGCAACGTGCTGCACCGAGCTTATCGGCGCAAGCGGCGGCTGGTTATGCCACCGTTGTCATAGTTCCTCAGCATGCCCTTGTGCAAACATAAGGGCCCCAGCATGCGGGTCCGGAGGGGTATGAGTTTGTACAGACTCCGCAATGATCGGTGACTGTCCTGGAGCGTCCACCATAGCGCACTCCCAGGATGGACGGTGGCTAGGTGCCACATCACCGATGCTGGAGCCGTTGCTCTCACCCTCATCATCCGGTAGTTCGTGGAAAGTGGTAGGAGCATAGCTCTCCATTCCCATAAATTTGGATGTGAGGGGGGATGGCGACAGCATCCCTCGGAGCCCCTGAGCGCACACGTCCATGGGGGGTGTGAGGTCATAGGGGAACCGATCGTATGGTGTTCATGGTGTGGTAAATGCGGTCCCTCTAGATAATCAGCGGGAGATAGTAAATAGAGAGTAAATAACAGTATGCATATTACTCACAGCAGGGTTTGAGCAGAGAGTTTGCTCGGAATGAAGTGCAGATGCCACGTCGTTGAAGTCGTCATGCGTCCTAGAGCCAATGGAGGGTGCCCCTCTGACGAGCACCAGAACGGGTGTCTCCTCGCAAAGGTGTAGTATGCCGAGCCGGTCAGCGAAGAAGTCCTAGCTTCCAAAGCAGAAGGCCTAGGACGGCTCAAAGATGGGTGGAACCCACATCCCGATAGGTGGGAGTATGGGAAACTCCAGTGAACCTAAGCGAATCGCATCGTCTAAGCCTGCCATGGCAAAGATGGCAGAAAAGTGGGCCATCCGATGACCAAAAAGTGTTGAACATACAGCATCTTCCCCACGGACGGCGCCAACTGTCGGTGCAAAAAGTGACCAACAAGTAAATATTTATAGTTTTGTCGTACGTTGTGATCGGAGGTGGCCTAGCACTCAATGACATAAGGTTTATACTGGTTCAGGCAATGTGTCCTATGTCCAGTTTGAGTCGGTCGGTGACTTTATTCTTGAGCCTAGGTGCTCGAAGTTTGTAGTGGGGTTACAAACGAGAAGGAGAAAGATGGGGGTACAAGGGGTCCGGTCAGCTCTGATCAGAAGGGCCAAGAGCGACAGGAGCTCCGTTATGAGCTAAGTGATCAAGCGTGTGCTTGAGGTCCGAACCTGGCGGTTCTGTGGTTGTGATCTAGTGAACTTGATCGATCTGATGAATCTGGAAGCACTTGGATCGACCTAGATTAACCTTTTTTCGTTGGGAAAGAGCGCATCCCCTTTTATAGATGAAGGGGATGGCCTTACAAATGAGAGGGAGATAGTACGTATGCTTCTAAGTCTTGTTGCCCATGTCGATGGGTACAGGATGATAGTAGGCGCCCACAACACTGTTGGTGTCGGATGCACGTGGGAGGTTACATCATCTTGTTCGGGCATGATAGACTGTCGACATAATATTGTCGGCAGTCCACCGAGGGGTATCCCGTGATGGTAGATTTGTCGGTGGGGTGCGCGTAATCAGGAACCGGATGGTGACAAGGCGCAGAGACAGCGATTTAGACAGGTTTGGGCCGTCTAATCGACGTAATACCCTATGTCTTGTGTCTTTGGTGTATTGTATTGATCTGGATAACCAAGTAGCTTGATGTAGCCTATCCGCTAGGGGACCCCTGCCTCTCCTTATATAGTCTGGAGAGATAGGGTTACAAGTAAAGTATCCTATTTGGTACTATACAATGTCTTGTGTTGCACGCTGAGCAGCGCCGTGCACGCCTTGATCTTGTGGACCGGGCCACCTCCGATGGTGCGGCCCATGTCTTGGGGGCCATACCCCCATAGCTAGTCCCTAAGCCTGATAGTAGGTGACACAGTCACATGGTGTCAGGGTCATAAAGTAGAAGACCAGCCAAGTAGGTAGCCAGTCCCTGAGCATAGCCTCAAGATGAGAACAAGCACATTCACCGCAAGGTGAAGTGTGCCCACTTAGTCCCCGAGCCTGCTGGAAGATGAAGAATGAATCTTGTAGCAGGGTCAAAGAAGTCTGAAAGCTTGCCAACGTCGTCTGACATGCGTGTATCAAGACCCTAGACATGCTGCCCAAGATCAGCACCCTGATCCAAACAGCATGGAGCAGCTTGATAGCACACCGACGAGACATAGCAAGATCCGAGCACCGAGGAGTCCCTGACGTAGCCGGTGATGTCCGACCACCCAGGGAGTTCCTAACATAGCTGGCGATGACCGAGAACCAAGGAGCGAGGAGTCCTCGACGTAGGCGACGATGACCAAGCACTGAGGAGCGATGAGCGAGGAGTCCCTGGCGTAGGCGGCGATGACCGAGCACCGAGGAGCGAGGAGCGAGGAGTCCCCGGCATAGGTGGCGATGACCGAGCACCGAGCATCAAGGAGTGAGGAGTCCCTGGCGTAGGCGGCGATGACCGAGCATCGAGAAGCGAGGAGTCCCCAGCATAGGCGGCGATGATCGAGCACCGAGGAGCGAGGAGCGAGGAGTCCTCGGCGTAGGCAACGATGACCGAGCACTGAGGAGCGAGGAGTCCCTGGCATAGGCGGCAATGACCGAGCGCCGAGGAGTGAGGAGTTCTCGGCGTAGGCGGTGATGACCGAGCACCGAGGAGCGAGGAGTCCCCGACGTCGTTGGCAATGTCCGAGCACCGAGGACCGAGGAGTCCCCGGCATAAGCGGCGATGACCGAGCACCGAGGAGCGAGGAGTCCCCAGCGTAGGCGGCGATGACCGAGCACTGAGGAGCGAGGAGCAAGGAGTCCTCGGCGTAGGCAGCGATGACCAAGCACTGAGGAGCGAGGAGTCCCTGGCGTCGCTGTCGATGACCGAGCATCGAGGAGCGAGGAGTCCCCGGCGTAGGCGGCGATGACCAAGCGAAGAGGAGAGAGGAGTGAGCAGTCCCTAGCGTAGGTGGCAATGACCGAGCGCCGAGGAGCGAGGAGTCCCCGGCGTAGGCAGCGATGACCGTGCACCGAGGAGTGAGGAGTCCCCGGTGTTGCTGGCGATGACGGCGTAGGCAGCAATGTTCGAGCACCAAGGAGCAAGGAGTCCCCAACATAGGTGGCGATGTCTGAGCATCGAGGAGCGAGGAGTCCCCAATGTCACTGGCGATGATGGTGTAGGCGGCGATGTCTGAGAACCAAGGAGCGAGGAGTCCCTAGCGTCGCTGACGATGACCGAGCACCAAGGAGCAAGGAGTCCACGGCGTCGCTGGTGATGGCCGAACACCAAGGAGCAAGGAGTCCCCGGCGTAGGCGGTGATGTCCGAGCACCGAGGAGCGAGGAGTCCCTAACATAGGCGGCGATGTCTGAGCACCGAGGAGCAAAGAGTCCCTAGTGTCGCTGGCGATGTCCGAGCACCGAGGAGCGAGGAGTCCCCGATGTCACTGGCGATGACCGAGCACCGAGGAGCGATGAGTCCCCGGCGTAGGCGGCGAGGCCTGAGCATCGAGGAGTCCCCAACGTAGGCGGCGATGTCTGAGCACCGAGGAGTCCTTGGCGTAGGCGGCGAGGTCCGAGCACCGAGGAGTGCCCGACATAGGCAACGAGGTCTGAGCACCGACATAGCTGACGACGTCCGTGCGGTGAAGTGTGCCCACTTAGTCCTCGAGCACGAAGAATCTGAGGGTCGAGGAGTAACCGGCGTAGTTGGCGATGAAGCACGAGCGGCGAACAGTCCGATCAACTGGTCGGTGATGGAGTCCATGAACCAAGCGGTCCGACCAGTTGATCAGTGGAGAAGTCCGAGCACCAGGTGGTCCGATCACCTGGACGATGATCCTGCAATACAAACATGTAGAACGGGTAGTACATGATGTAAAAATAAATAAACTCTGGAGAAAAATCAGCAATGGTGATGAAACGGCATATGCAGTTCGGCAATCAGTTGGTGTGAAAATATATTTATGTTTAATATAAACCTCCCAACCAGTTAGTGTGTAGCTGAGTCTCCAGCCCTAGCTAGCCTATAGTCCATAACGTTGAGCGCGGAGCCCATCCACGTGTAGGAGGAACAAGCGTGACCAAGGAGCCACTGCCGACCACCCATAACGCAGAGCGCAGAGCCTGTAGCACATGTAGGGAGGAGCCAGAGACAGGGCCGTCTCTGGAGGCATCCGAGCATCAACGTGACTGTTCGAGGGTTCGGAAAATCATTTGGAGAACAAATATGGAGAAAACAGTTCGGAGAAACATTATGGCGATATACGGAGATCGGAGAATATTTAGAAGAATATTAAAGCGTGACTTAGCTTTGGACGGAGCATTTGGTCGACGACGTATGGCATTATCTGGTCAGCATTGATGAAGTTGCTAGGCGCTCGAGCTTTCTGAGCTGTCATCATGGCGGCGGTCGCGGTTGTCATGGCGTGTGGACGGAGTAAGTAGTCCAGGCGACGTCGTCCTTATATTAGTGGTCGGCGACTCGGGCAGCTTGCGATCGGCGATGGTGTAGGAGCGGTAGGAACAGCCTTTCCGCTTGATGGAGTATTCGTCGTCGTCATTGGCTTGTGTGGTGATCTACCTTGGACTTGTACAAAGTATCAGATGCTATGCAAGAAACGGTGACATATACATGTATACGCACTCCATCGATGCATGGCCCTATTTACCACATATATGCTTCCTTGGTTGCATGGTTCTGTAACATAGCAGGGTGCCTCCTTGTTTGCTTGCATGGCCATGACGTTCACATGCATATACCCGTATACGATGCATGCATATATCCATAGATGCCTTGGCCCTGCTTGCTTCCTGTTTGCTTGTAATAAGAGGAAAGTCTTGATCGACGAAACCTTGACTGCCGTGTTGGAGATGGAGACGGCGTTGTAGTCTGACTTGTGCTCTGATTTCAATACTTGGGCTTTAGATCGGATCTCGTCGTCTCGTGGAGATAGGGCACCGTCTTGTAAATCCAACATGGTGATTTACATGACAAACTATTGCTTTTGCTAAAAATCCATCGTGCGACACACGGTAGACCTCCTGGCTTTGTTGTAGAATCAGATCTGGCCCAGCAGATCGATCAGGTGTCGGCGTAGAACTATCCCGCTGGACGCTGGTGACCGTGGATTGACCCCACGTCTTCTCGTACGATAGAGTACCGCCACAAATTACTTCGGGATGCTGTGTTGATGATAGGAATAGTGACCGAGTTGTGGACGAGGATCATCGCGGGAGCGACGACGGTGATGATGTTGTCGCGCATGATGTTAAACGCCGCCACCGAATCGTTGTAGATGTTATTGATGTCGAGGTCCATCTGGCTCACCATGGATCAAGCGCACACCCCTACCTGGCACGCCAACTATCGACAGAATATTGTCGACAGTCCACCGAGGGGTATCCCGCGATGGTAGATTTGTCGGTGGGGTGCGCGTAATCAGGAACCGGATGGTGACACAAGGCGCAGAGACAGCGATTTAGACAGGTTCGGGCCGTCTGATCGACATAATACCCTATGTCCTGTGTCTTTGGTGTATTGTATTGATCTGGATGACCAAGTAGCTTGATGTAGCCTATCCGCTAGGGGACCCCTGCTTCTCCTTATATAGTCTGGAGAGACAGGGTTACAAGTAAAGTATCCTATTTAGTACTATACAATGTCTTGTGGTGCACGCCGAGCAGCGCCATGCACGCCTTGATCTTGTGGGCTAGGCCACCTCCGATGGTGCGGCCCATGTCTTGGGGGCCATACCCCCACACAGACGTTGGCGCCTGCCACACTGTTGACATCCAGAGGCATGTGAGGAGTTTCACCATGTTCACTCGACACAATAAATGCCGGCGCCCACAACACTGTCAATGCCTAGAGGCATGTGGGGGAGCCTTACCGTATGAGAGTTAATGATGCCCACAATACTGTAGGGGAAATATCGGTGCCTATTGTAACAACCCAAAAATCCACACACCAAAAATCCCAACTGAAAATTTTTTGTTTTAACCCCATGCAATGTTGAGTGACATCTGTAGGAGCCAACCCTAGGTGTTGCATTAGTTGTAACCCAACTAGACAATTTCATGAGCATAGCATGTCATTTGTTAATTATGTTTATTTAAAATCCTAACAAATAAAATATTGCATACATTGTTAACTCAAATTGTGATTTGGATTTCCATTTACTTTACGTAATGCTTAACAACTCCTTTAAAGTAATAAACCATAAAGTAATTATTAATCAAACCAAAGAATAAATGCTTAAAGTGAAAACTATTTCTATTTTTGTATAACAAAGCTACAACTATTTTTGTTACACAAAATAGCTAAATAAAGTCCCTAATATATATAAGAGTGTTGTGGGCCTCACATCTAAAAATCCAATGGATGAGGTACACCAGATTTGAATTCAAACTCCAAATCAAATTTGAATTCAAATAAAGAAGAAGAAAAACAAAACAGAAAAAGAAAAGAAGAAAAGCCTCGCAGCCGGCTCGGCCTGCTCGGCCCGATAACCAGCCCAGCCTACGCGCGGCAGCACCAGGCCCAGCAAGCCGGCCCAACACGCCGCTCACGCCCATGCTCCCTTTTACCTCGCCTGCTGCCACTGCCAAGCCAAACCCGCATGTCAGCTTTATCTTCTTCCCTCACTGCTTTTCTTCCTCGCCCTACGGATACGAATCACCAGCTGTCACCGTCTCTGCGTGGAGGCCACGCGTCGCCCCACGCTATCCGATCGGCCTCCGCTTCACGCCAAGACGTCCTGACCGGCAGGACCCAGCCACTAGCCGCCCAACCTTCACCTTCTTCCTCCACACGAAGCACCCCATGACTCTCTGCTTTATTCCATGGCAGAGCGGGCTAGGGTAGGGAGGGAAAGCGGGGGCACTACTCCACCACACCACGGCCGTCCGATCCCACGCACCGACCATCGCACGGTCGTAGGCGAGCCCCGAAGCCAGCCAAACTCCCAAGCCTTCCCTGGGTGAGCCCGAGCGCCACCGCCATGGGCACAGCCCTATAAAAACCCCAGCCAAAGCACTAGCACGCCCTAGTTCCTCATCGCCGCCGCCGGGTGGCAAAACCACTGCACCACCGCACACCGAGGGCCGGGGAAAAGGAGAGCCGTGAAGAAGAGGAAGGGATTTCGGGTGAAGAGGATGCCGCCGCCGCCGAAGTTGGGGACGACACCACCGTGATCGACGCCGCTGCTACCATGACTACGCGGCGTCGGCTCGATGCGACACCGCCCTGATACTGCACCACCTCGTCGGCAAGCAAGCTCAGTGAGTTCCATCGCTGAGACCACCCCTAGCCCAACCGTGGACGTAGACCTCGTCAGAGCTATGCTCTCCGGCATAAGCCAACTGGGTAGCATAGGGGACCTCCATGATCGCGTAGACAAGCTAAAGGAAGCCAAGCAAGTGCCATCTTGCTCACCACGCTTATCCGCACATGCACACACATACATCGGGGCGACGCCGAGCCTCTGCTCGGGAACACCACTCGCCACCGCTGCACCTTTGTTAAACCCGTTTGGACCATGTATTCGCCATAGCCGAGCCTGCTAAGCCACTTGGAGACCAAAACCATGACCAACGACATGATGCCCACACGTGCATGCGATCATGAAAGCCATGGCGACGTCGAGCCGATCGTGCTCAAGCATGCCCCTGTTAGCGCACACGCACGTGCACACCAGGACCCTAGGAGGAACGACACCGAGCGCTGAGCTCGAACACGCCGATGTGGTCCACGCTCAGAGCATGCGCGTCACGGCTAGAGTACGGCCGCGACGGGGTCACCACCGCCGCATCACTGCACCAAGGACGCCGTTAGCACCTTGATGGGATCCACCATGCCGATGAACACGTCACGCGCTCATTCTTGAGGAAAGGGGTCCGCTGCTACGCCGCCTAGCTTGCGTCGTTCACCACCGGGCCGCCGCCATGACCGAATCAGGCCACCACCATGGCCAAAGCCACTAGGGGCTCTAGAAGCCCCTTCGACCTGCCCGACAAGCTCGCTGGAGCATCATGATGCTCACACGCACCACAAATCCGGCCTTTGCCGCTGCAACCGCGCTATCCACGTACGCCGATGAGCTCGAGCAGCCGCCGCCGTGGCCAGACCCCTAGGGAACCTTGGCCACCGCAATAGCCCCACTGTGGGAGTTGCTGCACCTTGGAGAAGCCATAGCACCACTCGAACGCACCCCTACGCCTCCAGCGAGGTATGCCACCGGTGGGAACACACCGCTTGGGGGGGGGGGATTTCTCCCCTGGACAGCCCACTCATACACCCGGTGCACGTAGACCATAGAGAGATGAGGAGAAAGGTGGACGCGGTTCACTAGAAGGAGAAGCGGTCCACCATAGACCGGCGCATGCGTCCACCGTGGACCGCGAGCCATGGACTCGAGCCCAACCCGAAATACAGAAGGCGCCGTGGTGCTCTATGCCGATGCCACGTGGCGGGCCAAAGCCCAGCCCATATCTAGGCCCAACCAGCCTAGTCGAGGCCCGGCCTATATTGACCATTGACCGGTCAATGTTGACCGTTGACCGGGGCCACATGTCAGTAACACCGCCATACGGGACCCACTTGTTAGAGGATGAAACAGTCGAGATGACGTCACGCTGATGTCATGATAACGTCATCTGCTGACGTCAGCAGCTCTGGGCCCACCTGTCAGTGACTATGATCCGTTGACTCGCCCGTTGACTTGACGTTGACTTTGACCGAACCCACAGGTCAGTGACCCAAGAACCCCTGGTCCCACCTGTCGGAACTGATGACGTTGATGACGTCATGCTGACGTCAGCGGGACCCCACCTGTCAGTACCAGAACCGAGACGATGACATCATGTTGATGTCGTACTGATGTCATCATGCCACGTGGACCAACAGGAGCGTGACACGTGTCAGCACGATATTAATTCAGCCTTTTCCCATTTTCAGAAATGATTGAAACTTCGGAAATTCATAACAAATTCATACGAACTCAGAAAAATACAAGACCAGGACCAAAATTAATCTAAAATCAAGTTCTATGCAATGAACCTATGTTTGAGTGCATTTGGCTCTTTTGAATTTTCATTGCTTTTTGTGCTATTCTATAGACGTCGCTAACGTGACTATAATGCGATCGTTTGTAGACTCGGAGGAGAACCAGATGGACGAGGACCGAGAGTACCGTGAGGAGTACGGAGACGACTACACTGAAGGTGCCACATCTCACCCAGTCTCGTAGCACCTATTACGCATGGCTAATATAGAGCTACTATTGCTTTACTTTATTGTTATATTCACACTATGATAGGACTTGCATGGTAGTATGCTTACTTGATGGCCTTTACCTTGATGCAATCTTACCCCTGCTTACCCCTTTATTAGGCTAGACACACGCTTGCTGCTATATTTCATTGCTTATACTACTACTACGCTTGCACTACATTGATGCGTGGTGGAAACCGGTGTAATCTAGACTATGGGGAGAGTGCTGCGTGTGTGACTTGGGTGTGTGGAGGGTAAGGGTTGTGTCAACCAAGTTGGAGTATACGATGAGCCTGGGGCAAGTCTTGCCATGAGGTGCTACCTGGGCACCCCTGGAATGGATACATGTGGTGGGTAAATGGTATATAAGGTGGCCCTAGGTGTGAACCTATGATGGGAGGAGCCTGGGGTGGAGGTGCTATGGTGACACGGTAAATGGAAACACTGATGAAGACATTCTGGCTTGGTCAACCCTAAGGACTTACTAGTACTCAAATTCACCGGGAAGCCTTACGTACCACTCGCCCTATATGGTGCGGGACGGCCGGACTACTTGTTAGGATATTGCCACTACTGCTAGGTTGATAGCGGACAGTGCAAGGAGGTATGGGGCGCGGAGGATTCCCCCACACCCTTCCGAGACTTCATGGAGACCTTGTGGACTCGGCTCATGACTCACAGTTTCAGCCACCCCAGACTAGGCTTGGGGTCTACCAGGGCTGAATGGTAGAGTGACAATATCCTAGGCTAGCAAGCGGCCAGAATCTGCCTAGTTGATGACGGTCAGCGAAGAAGGCAGATCTTGTGGTTATGTAAAACCTCTGCAGAATGTATGGTTGATCGATCGATACATATGCCGACTAGTCGGCTATGGACCTTTTCTGGGTTTCGCTTAAACTAGATAGCGAGATGAGTACTTCTCTTCTTCTCCCGTGAGAGAGTGTCGGTCGTAGCCAGGGGCTATGGGCCATGAGATAGTACCGAGAGGGAGTTGGCCTGTCGACTAAGCGATGGTATGGTGATGATATGGAGATGGTGGTATATCGATCCCGGTATATCGATCCCATAATCGAAACCTGGCTCTGGATGGGAATGGGGTGGAATGTGTGTGGGAATAGTGTTAAAACTTGACCAACTATTATTATATACTTGATATGCTAAAACATAGGAAACCCCTGCCTTATAGGTTCCTTTTGATTATATCCAACTTACATCCAATTTCCACAAAGCATAGCTCATAGGGTGGGAGTGGCCAGTACAAATCGTACTGATAAACTTTGGCACATAAGTTCTGCTGAGGAGTATAGCTCTGAGGAGTTTGACGGTTGAGGGTTCGTTCCTACGCTCGAGTTTGGTGATCTCATCTTCAAGCTATTCTGAATGAATGCTACTTTTGATTCCGCCAATGCGACGATGTAATAATTTATGTAATTCCGCACTATTTGTACTCTGATATTACGTTGTATGGATGTAATATTCGACTGGAATTTGGGTAATATGATCTACAACGGTCTTATTACATTTCGACTCTGTGGATTTTCTTTAGCGGAAATCAGGTCGCTTCACCTACAACACTGTGTGTTAGGGAGGTTGCAGAGTACTGTTTTCGGTAGTCGTACAGGGTACGGTCCCTGGTATCATGGTTTGACTTTGTGCGCCCTGCCTTGCTTTCTCCGTTCGTTCCCTGATCCCTTCCGAGCGGGCGTCCCCGGTCGGTTGGTCCCAGTCGGCTCTAGTTGCGCCAGTCGGAGAAGAGCAGTGAGCAGGGTCTTTGCATACCCCAGTCGAAGACATGGGGTCGGTGTCGGAGGTAGTGTTTTGCCAGGCCTTCCGGTCGGAGAGACCGTCCGGAGGCGTGCTGGAGACCGAAGCGAGCGCTACGGTCGGAGAGGTGGGTCGAAGTTGGAAGGCGGGTGCCGTTCCTCCTTGGCCAGACCTTCCAGACGGTGATTGGATTGTCCTTCTGGCCTATCGTCCAGATACTTAGGCCGGCCCACGAGTTGCGTGTTTGTCTGCTTGGGCCGAGCCTTTGTTGGGAAGCCGGTCCGCGAGGGACCCCGGGTTTATGAACCCGACACATATGCAACATCTAGATAAAACACTTGCAACATGTGTGTGAAATATATGCAATATCTAGATAAAATACTTGCAACATGTGTATGAAACATATGCAATTGCAACATGTGTGTAAAACATATGCTACATCCAGATAAAACACTTGTTGCAACATACGTTTGAAAATATTTTTTCGAAACACTTGAAAAAATAAGCAACATGTGCAACATCCCGATCTAATTTTGCAACACCCATATGTAACAATTGCAACATACCTCTGAAATATCTGAAACACTTGAAACATACATTTGCAACATAGGGGAGAAGGCTAGGGCCGGTCGATTTAGGTCATCGGGGTGGGATCCGGCGGCGCGCGAGCACCACCACCATCCAGCTCCAGCAGCACCAGTCTTGGCTCCGCCTGGCGGGCGGTGCGCGATACTAGAGGGAGCGAGCGGCACGGTGCATGGCCGAAGCGAGGAGCGAGGTGCAGGTGGGGCGCGCGACGGGTGGGGGTAAGGAGTGAGCGGCGTAGGTAGGGCACGCGATGGCGCAGGAACGAGGAGCAAGCGAGCGAGCGGGCGCAGGGTCGGGGGTACAGTGGGAGAACGCCGCAGCAGCGAGCGAAGTGAGGCACGACGTTCGGATGAGAATAAGAGACATGAAAATGAGCATGGAAAAAGGCATAGTTATCGTGCACGTCACGCCACGTATCTGTCCGGAGGGAATCACTGAGGTCGGACCTTTTGTAGCATTTTCGTTTATTTTCAGACGGAGGGGCATTATGGAAATATTTTGGTCCACCCCATTGTTTTCCAGGATTTTACTTGATATTTGTTTTCAAGCATTTTGTATTTCCACCTCCCCATTCAGCCGTTAGATCTGACAGCTCAACGCCTACCACCTCGCATCAGACGGCCAGTCAGACTCCTGCTTCCTCACCCGCTGCCTCGCCGCCGCCGAAACGAAATCCACCTCGCCTTCGCCGGGGCGTCGCCTTCCAGACGCTCCCAGAGCTGCCGGCGGCAGCGGCGGCCAACCAGCCGTGTGGCTCTACGGGGCCTCCTCCGGGCAGCCTCGCCGTCGTTCCGCCGCAGGTGCGCCCTGCCCCCATCCCTCCCCTCCTTCGACACGGTCGCAGAGATCTCTGACACTTGCGTATTTCTGCGGGTTCACCTATACAATACACATAGAATGTTTTTTCCCCTTTTCTTACCGCTTGGGTCCAGGGGATATGAGCGAGTATCCCATACAATTTTTCACCATGTGCTGGGTTTGGAACATGCAAACCTTTCCTGGTTTATACACAAGCTAAACTATTTCATACAAAAAAAATTTCAACTCCGATGTGTGAGTGTGAGTTACAAACGGCAACCCGTACTGTAAATGAACAACAGCAAGAAATATTTGCACAACCATTAGTGCACAATTTCTTGTCAGTATCTCTACTATAATGGACCAATCAAAACTGTACTAGATCTCAAAAAAAAGTCCCCCGCTGAGAGATTACAACAATTGTGCATCAACGAAATTGTACACAGAATTACCGTATCATTAAAATCTATGGCTACTAATTCTTTCTTACAGGCTTCAACTTGATCCGATGGCCAATGGTGTTATTTGGATCTCTCTCGCCCAGGCTTCAACGTACGCCTCACACATCCCGCAGGCTACGATAAAATAAAAACCAATGGAAGTGAGTCAAGACAACACGAGCTCAAGCTGAGGACGAATCCACGCCATGGCCATGCCGGTAGCCCACTTCTCCCATCCCCAACACGAGCTCAAGCTGAGGACGAAGTACCACCTGCCACGCTTCTGTGACCTGTGCGGGGAGAAGCTCACCGGCAGCGGCTACAACTGCCACCACCGCCTCTGCGATTTCGACCTGCACGAGGAGTGCGCCAAGTACCCGCAGACCCTTAGCTCCTTCTTCGCGCACCCGTGGCACGACCTCACCCTCGCCCGCACCGACGACGACGGGCGGCGCATCTGCGACCTGTGCCGCGAGGAAGTCCCCGCCGGCGTCTTCCCATACCACTGCGCGCCGTGCGGGTTTGGCGTGCCCCCGCGGTGCTCGCGCCTGCCGCAGACCATGAGCAGCATGCTGCACCCGGATCACAGCCTGACCGCCTTGCCCGACGTGGGAACATGCGCGGCGTGTCGCGAGCTCTGTTTCGTTTGGGTCTACCGCTGCGGGCTGTGCAACTTCGACATTCACATCGAGTGCCTGCACGGCGCCAGGCCCTCTGCCACCACCACCACCACCATCACCGCTGCCACCAGCAGCAGCAGCAGCAGCAGCAAGGAAAAGGAGTCGTCGCTGGGCGACAAATCTGTGGGAGGTCTTGCTCAAGCCGTTGAGGGAGCCGCCGCTGTGGCAGGTCTTGCTGAGTCTCTAATGAATATGTTCCAGAACGAGTGAGATTTTCGTGCGAATGTGGAAACTCACTTGCACAATTTCGATCAGTTTCGATGAATATGTTTCTTAAGTTTTCCATGCACTTGCTGGAGTCCGGAGATTACGTACCTGTATGTATTACTTCCTCCGTTTCGAATTATAACACAGTTTACCTTTATGCTAAGTTAAATTGCTCAAACTTTATTCATGTTCATACAAAAACGCAATAACATTTACAAGATAAAATAATGTCATTAAATTGTCCACGAAAATATGTCATGATGATGTATCTGTTTCAACTTGTAGATGTTAATATACTTTTTCAAAAAAAATACATGGTTAAAGTTAGAGAAGTTCCCTGCCACAAAAATCATTTTAGGAGGCAGCGTCTCCATAAATAGCCAGGCAGCATCTAGCTAGGTAAATACCTGCATCTGAAAATTACTTATAAAGATAGAGGTTCTAAGGCGATCATCTTAAGATGTTATGTTTGTGAAAATAGATATTAATAGAGACTGACATTCTATCCTTCTCTAACAATCGATTTTTAAATACAGACGCCTCAAGCTACCCATCTCTCAAAATAGTGTCACAAAAAATAATTCATAACTTTTCTATATAAATTTGGATAAAGATAAACTTTATATCTACATAGTAGCTCTCGATAAGATCAACAACTTTATAGTTGAGAAGTTTTTTTATTTTAATTGTTTAGAGTCCCGCTTTAAATTCATGAATTTTGAAATTAAAATTATTTTTTTCTAAACATCATGAGATGTTGACATGTTCTATAGGAAAGTTGTTGTTCTGTAACTTTGGAGTCGAAAAGTTTCTTATGTAAAGTCATTTAGATTCTCAAATATCTGGACACGGTTACAACAAGATAAATATCCATCGTGGCTGCGCACATATATTTACGACTATATTTACTATTTAATTTTAAAAAAGATCAAATACAATTTTTTCTTTCATTTATCAAAAGTGAATTATAGAGTTACTTTAAGAAGTTATATCTACTTTAAGAAGCTTGGTACGGTATCTTTGATTATTTGGGATGAAGTTTGCATGAAGTGGCCATGAAGATCTCTAAGACATGTTTAAGGACTTAGGCATATTGTAAATTATATGGTTAATGCGAGAAATAACTTTATTATGCCTGGTTACGTGTAAGTGTTTCCCGGGTTGTATATACATGGTCATATACAATTGTGTGAAAGTTGAACTCTGGAAAAAAAAATCGTTACTTGGTTGTTTCCATGTAATCCTTGAATGAAGCCGTAGCGTTAGCACGGACACCGTACAGTCTGAATAATTCTCCAATGCACAAGATGGAAACAAATCAACATATTATTACCATACATCCTGCGAGATAGTAGCACACAGTTCGCACAACAGGCAAAGGCAAACTTCCGCCACTTTCGGAACCAATGTCAAGCTCTGGTCCTTGGCTAGAGTTTTGAAAGGCTAAGAGAAAAGGTGCATCCATGCCCGAGAGACATTATTACCCTGAATAAATTGTTTTGTGCGAACATGAGTAATCTTTTGCCTGTTTGGATCATCAGCCGTTTGGCAGCTCTTCATGAATGACTTGTCACAGTCATGAAGTATAAAAGACTGTAGAGATACGGGCAGAGTTGGAAGTGACTGAACATTTGGGCACCACCGCAAAAACAAATTCTGTAGTTGTGGCAGGGTCCCCAAATTCTCCGGCAAGCTGCTCCACTGGCACCAATCAAAGTAAAGCGTTGCTAGAGAAGGAAACTGTTGCAGGATTTCTTCTTCCCTCAGCTCATTCGATTGCTCAATACTAAGAATCCGTAGAGATGAGATGCCTTTTCTTGACAGCAGACGTGGCACAAGGGGTATGCCATCAACAGTGATCCTAACAATACATTGTACCTTTTCGGCCTCTTCAAGGGTCATAAGAAGGTTGGGACACTTCATGATGGTGAGGTGTTGCAGGCTGATGAGATAATTTAGGCCTTGCAAACAAGTAAATTGGGCACAATCAATGATTTTGAGAGTCTGAAGCATAGTTAGAGACATCATCACCTCACAAGGGATTGCTCTGAAAAAGGGAAGATACATTAAGGTCAACCAAGTTAGGGATGCAGAACGTCTCCACCAGTTATGGAGGACGGTGTCAGTGATGACACAATATGAGATAACGAGGGAATCTAATGACGCAGGACACAGAAATTGGGAGTAATCTTCCTCCGTTATCTGGCCTCGGATAAACCTAGCAGGAAAACTAGCACATGTGCTTCCAAAAATGCTGCGCAAGATTGCGTCAAATCTTTCAGGCTGCTCTTGAGCGAACCGATGTATCTCCTCAGGATGTACTGTAATCTGCAAGGATGGCTCTATTTGAGACACTCATTCGTTGAAAAGTGACCTCATCAGCTTCACATCTTCCACACATGTCTCAATTATAGCCTCACAGATATGAGTGGCTAGGCTCTTCAGGCTATCTGGAAGTCTTGGCAACTTCTTTAGCTTGTGAAGAGCAATAGTCTAAGCTCATCAAGGTGAATGAAAAGCTCACTGATATTAGGGAGAGCTTCAAGGTTAACACAATGCTCGAGTTCTAGGCATCGTAGGCTACTAAACTTTTGTTCCAACCAGCTTGGGCACTTCCATCCTCTGTAGCCATATATTACTAGTTTTGTTAGCTGTGACGGTGGGCAGAGGCCCTCAATTACCTCCGCTTCGAGGTCTGGATGTTGACTAGACGGCTGCAATGGCCATTCAAGTATAATGTTGTCAGGTACTTCTTGTCAGATAGCTTGGCTTCTAGTGCTCTCTCCTTGCTTTCCACATTTTCAAGGCCACTGATTCTCAGTCTGCCACAAAGGTGATTTAGTCCCTCCAGCTGCTGCAACTCATACCCCTTCTCCTTCCTCACTCTAAAGTCACTCAATTCTCGAAGTGATTTCATCTCCGCAACCCCAGGAAAACATGAAACCTTAGAAAAATGAAATAAACGATGTCCAGAGTTCTTGACGTGTCTCAAGCTATTCAGGCTACTCATGTTCTTCACGTTGGAGAATTCTAAAAAAACCTTCACCCTGGAGCTCTAAAGTCTGCAGATGATATAGTTTATCAAAATGTCTTGGCAAATGTATCTGACTGTACAAACTGTTGGTGAAGGCATTGATGGTGAGAGAACGTAGATGTTTTAAGTCACAAATACAGGCAGGGATCTTCACCATTTTGCCTTGTAGAGGCACATGCACAACACGCAATTTCTTTAACTTTTTCAAAATTCCCTCAAATTCTTGTATGGTTATTATAGTCAGACCTTCAATGCTAGTAATGATTAATGTGCGTAACTTTTCTAATTTGCAAATCTGCTTGGTAAACTTCATTGGTTCGTTCAACCTCACAAAAAGATGGCGAACATCAGGAGGGAACTGTTTCATCTCACTGCCATCAATTCGGGTACAATCATTTCCAGCAACCACGGTAGCCAATTCATGCAGAAGATCATGAGTAGTAACCCACTCGTTCTCATTGGTGCTATTTGTGTATTTTCCCGTTTGCATAAATGAGCATGACACCAGTTCATCAAAGTAGCCATGTGCTATATATTCCATTTGCTCAACAGTACCTGTAGTTTTTATAAAGCCTTCTGTCATCCATAAGCCAACTAACTCAGCACGTCCAAACTTGTATCCTTGGGGAAATATGCTGCAATATGCAAAGCACCTCCTAACATGCTCATCAAGGTATTGATAGCTCCACCATAGAGCTCCCATGGTATCTGTCAACAAGTCATGATCTTCAACTCTTCTCCAAATGGTAGCTTTTAATTGTTTACGTAGTTGTGCTCCTACTACTCTTGCTGCTAATGGTGACCTCTTCAGTTTTTTTGCAATCTTTCCGCCTATTATCTTAAAAGTTTCTGATTCTTGGTCACCAAGATTTGTGTCATGTAGTGCATAATGCATAAAAAGGTGGAAGAAATCCATCTCGTTCTAGTCAGGTATTAAGATAGGGCTATGACAACGTAGATACTTAGCTGCATCGGCAAATCGAGTCGTGAGCAGGACCTTACTCCCTGTATTCCCGACCTCAAGCGGAGAAAGTAGCTGATCCAATTGGTATTCATCTTTGTCATCCTTCGCAGTCCATACATCATCCAAGACTAACAGGAACCTTTTGCCTCTCAGTGATTCCTCTAACTTCATCTGTAGGGTGTCAAGATTACTGTAGTCATGGCATGGCTCCTCTAAAGCTGCTCAAGCATCTGACGATAAATTCCATGCACACTGAAAATCTGATTAACCTGAATCCACATGATAGGTTTAAAATAGTTCTCTGTGTTGGCCTACAGAATCACCGGCTCAGGTGATTTGACCACTCACCAGTCTTGCCGAACACCCGCTAGTATTGCCGAGCACCCACTAGCTATGCCGACCACGAACAAGCGTTGTTCGACCACACACACTATGGCTAGAGGTAGAGTATATACACATAGCCAGAGACACCAGCGTTGGCCGGAGCCCTGTATAGTAGATGGCAAATCTGAACTCTATTTACCGAGTTGCAGTGGCGAACTATTTATACAACTCTATCCATCTAATCCTAGTACAACTGTCTTGCTGCAACAGTGACTAGATAACACAGCAGGACTTACTTCTGCGTCTGTCCCTGCATATGGCTACAGTCCGGCAGGTGAGCCGTTCGGCGTCTGCCTCTACATCGACTACAGTACCACAGCAGGGAGCCTTTTCGGCGCCGCCTTCTCTTGCTGTGTGTTCACACAAGGAAGCAGTAGATTATCTAACAATTCTTCCCCTAATCCTACTGCTACCCCTTGTACCCCCTCCATGCTGATCATCTACTTCAGCTCTGTGAGTCGAAGACGTCCGAGCGGCTTGGTGAGGACGTCCGCGAGTTGCCGACCAGTTTCGACGAACTCGGTGACGATCTGCCCTCCATCGACACAGTCCCTGAGGAAGTGGAACTTCACGTTGATGTGTTTGCTCCGGTCGTGCAGAACCGTATTCTTCGCGAGGGGTGATGGTGGGTTGGTTGTCCACCATCAGTGCTAGTGGGTGAGCTTCCGCACCGGTCAGCTCGCCAAGCAGCCGGCGCAGCCACACAACTTGGCACGCCGCAGTGGCCGCCGCTACGTACTCTGTCTCGCACGTAGATAGCGCCACCACCTTCTGTTTTAGCGACAGCCATGAAATTAGAGCCGACTCGAGGAAGACAAGCACGCCAGAGGTGCTCTGTCGTCCGTCGATGTCCCCCGCCATGTCTGCATCGCTAAACAAAGTGAGGTGCAACCTACTCCCGCCGGTCTTGGGGAAGATGATCTCCTGATCCACCGTCTCTTTGACGTAGTGCAGTAGCCGCTTCACCGCAACCTAGTGATCCTCTCTGTGATCCTCCATGAAGCGACTGACGTAGCCCACGGTGAACGCAATGTCCGGCCTCATGTGGACTAGGTAGCGCAG
Source organism: Miscanthus floridulus (assembly GCF_019320115.1). Taxonomy (NCBI): domain Eukaryota; kingdom Viridiplantae; phylum Streptophyta; class Magnoliopsida; order Poales; family Poaceae; genus Miscanthus; species Miscanthus floridulus. Next base: position 19,863,248 of record NC_089596.1, read on the forward strand.
ACCGCCGATGATGCTCCGGTAGAGTGTTGCATCTACCTTTGCCGCGGTGCTAGCCTTCATCAGCTTCAGCCGCTCCTCCATTGGAGTCACGCATGGCTTGCACTCAGCCATGCCGCTCCGCTCCAACAGCTTCGAGGCATACGCGCTCTGACCGAGCGTGAGTCCCTCCTTCCCCTGTCTCACCTCGATGCCGCGGTAGTAGGAGAGTGCGCTAAGATCGCTCATTCGAAAATAAGCCACCATATCGCGCTTGAAGCTGTTGATGTCCTCCGTACGCGCGCCGGTGACGATCAAGTCATCCACATACACGCCGACGATGAGCTCCTCCTTCCCCCGTCGCCGCGTGTGTAGTGCTAGCTCGGTTGCGCACCGCTGGAACCCAAGCTCACCCAACGTGGTGTCAAGCTTGGCATTCCATGCTCGTGGAGCCTACCACAGCCCATAGAGCGCTTTGCGTAGTCGGAGCACCCTATGCTCCTCTCCCTTGACGGCGAAACTTGGAGGTTGCCTGACAAAGACCGTCTCCGCCAGCTCACCATTGAGGAATGCCGATTTAACGTCCAAGTAATGGACGCGCCAGTCCTTTGCTGCTGCCAAGGCTAGTAGCAAATAGACAGACTCTATGCACGTTACCGGCACAAAGACTTCCTCGAAGTTGATGCCTCATGTTGAACAAAGCCTTGGGCGACAAGTCACGCCTTGTGCTTGACAATAGCATCGAGCTCGTCCCGCTTGACCTTATACACCCACTTCAGGCTGATCGGACGGCATCCTGGAGGTGGATCGATGAGCTACCATGTCTCGTTTCTCTTCGATCGCCTTCATCTCCTTCAGCATCATCCGTCGCCAGTTTCCATCGCGCTCGACCAGCGCGAACATGGGTGGTTCCTCTTCACTGACGAGCAGCAGCTCTGGGTCATTGAGCAGCCTACCTGCTAGGCCTGAGGGCCCTGTGCCGCCGACGATGTTGTCCAGCATGCGGAACCACACCTCCTCACCTTCGTGGAAGGCATCCACGAACTTAGTGATGTCACTTGGAGGTGAGGCGAACTCGATCGGCGTCGATGGAGTTCCCTGTTCCACCGGAGTGCTCGGCACCCTGGTTGCAGTGCTCGGCACTACTACTGGACAGCTTGTCACTACTCCTGCAGTGCTTGGCACCACTGTAGGAGTGCTCAGCCTCAGTCTAGGAGTGGTTGGCACCACTGCAAGACATCTTGGCTCCGCTACGAGAGTGCTCGGCACCCATCCTGGAGTAGTCGCCACCATTGCAGAACCTCCTGGCACTATTCCTAGCGTGCTCGGCATCCCTCCAGGAGTGCCTCAGAACTCCTCCCGGAGTGCTCGGCATCCCTCCCGAAGTGCTCGGCACTGCCCTAGGAGTGCTCAGCTCTGCCGCTAGAGTGCTCGGCACTCCTCTCGAAGTGCTCAGCACCTCTTCCCAAGCGTCTCCACCACCGTGGATGACCAGGTGCTCGACGGCGAAGGTGCTGGTGAAGCCACCAGCTTCCCCTGTGCTCGGACTGCTCCAGTCCCAAGCCGCCTTCTCATCGAACACGATGTCGCGTGAGACAAGTACCTTGTTTCCGTGAGGGTCGTAGAGCCGATACTCCTTGGTACCTCCGCGTAGCCCAGGAACACCATCGGTGTGCTCCTGTCCTCCAGCTTGGTGAGGATCGGCTTCATCTTCCTGACGTGGCCGATGCAGCTGAATGTTCGGAGGAAGGACACGCTCGGCTTGCGTCCATACCAAGCTTCGAATAGCGTGTTGCTCGTCAGGGCCTTGGTCAGAGCGCGGTTGAGGATGAACACCGTAGTGGTCACCACCTCACCCCAGAACCTTGTCGGCATGCCTTTGGCCTTCATCATGGATCGAGCCATGCCGACCACCGTCTGGTTTCGTCGCTCCACCACGCCATTCTGCTGTGGTGAGTACGGCGCGGTGTGGTGTCGCACCACACCCTGATCCGTGCAGTACTCAACAAACTCCACCGAAGTGAATTCGTCGCCGCGATCAGTCCTCAGCACTCGGAGCTTCTAGCCGCTCTCGGCCTCCGCGCGCATCTTGAACTTCTTGATCGCCGTCGCCGCTTCATCCTTGCTCGTCAGGAGTTGCAGCCACATATAGCGACTGCAATCATCCACGAGCAGGAGGAAGTACCACCGACCACCGTTTGTAGCTAGCATGATCGGCCCATAGAGGTCACCGTGGACGAGCTCGAGAGCGTCCTTCGTGTGATACTTGGCCGCCTTTGGGAATGGTAGCCTCCTCTGCTTCCCAGGTAGACAGCTGTCACACAGCTCGCCTCCATGCTTGATGTGGGGTAGCCTTCGAACCATCTTCTTCAGCCGACCAAGCGCGTCGAAGCTGAGATGTCCGAAACGGGCATGCCACAGCCATGGCTCCTCGGTGTGCCTTGCTGCCAGGCACACGGGCTGCTCTACCTTTAGGTCAAGCAGGTACAACCGGTTTAGGGACCTCTTCACCTTGGTGAGAAGTCGCTGCTCCCAGTCCCTGATCCTAAGGACTCCATCCTTGATCAGTACCTCGCTACCGCGCTCATCCAGCTGACCAATGTTGATAATGCTTGAGCGCAGCTGCGGGATGTAATATACATCCGTTAGCGCGCGGTGCTCCCCGTTCTGGCACCTAAAGATGATGTTGTCACGCCCTTGGATTGCCACCCTTGAGCCGTTACCAAACTTCACTGTACCGGTAATATCGTCGTCGAGCTCGGAGAAGGATGCCTTGAGCCCGTCATGTGGTTGCTGGCACCAGAGTCCAGATACCACCGCTGCTCCTGGTCAGCGCCCACACATCCGAGGTGGACTTGGGCGTGTGGTTCATCAAGATTGACAGTCTTCAGGGCCTTCCTAGGTCCTTCCACCATCGTCGCCTCTTCCCTCTCCTCGACCTCGATGTCGTGCAGTGCATAGAACATCGCCATCAGGATATTGGCCTCATCTTCATCATCAGCTTGCGCCAGATGAGCCTCAGCGTTCTTCTTCTGCTTGCGATTTGGACACTCCCGTGCCCAATGGCCCGTCTTCCCATAGCGCCGGCAGGCGTTGGGGTCAACCTGCTTCTTTTTCTCCGAAGAAGCCTTGGCGTGGCGCTTGCCATCGCCACCGTGGTTGGAGGAGACTGCCTTCCCGGAGTTTCTCCGAGCAGCCCACTCCTCTTCTGTCAGCAGCAGTTTACCGATGTCCTTCGTTGCTGTCGCCTGCTCTAGGCGCCCGTCCACCGCCCACAGACGGCCTGTCACATCCTCAATGGTGAGGGTGAACAAGTACAGCATCGTCTCTATGGAGAGAGCGATCTGGATGTACTTTGCCGGCACAGAGTGTAGGTACTTGGAGACCGCCTCCTCTTCGTCGATGGTGACGTCGTGGCTCTTCAGCTTGCTGATCAGCGTCTGCAGGCGGAGGGAGAAGTCCACCGTTTCACCATCCTTGAACTTAAGGTTGGCGTACTCCTGCTTCAGAAGCTGGACCGTCGCCGGTCGGAACCGACGCGCATCGCCGCAATAGCCTCACACGCCTCCTTGGCAGAGCTTTTCGCCCCCAACGGCTCCCTGTACTCCGCCGATACAGCAGCGAGGATAGCCTCCAACGCTGACATGTCATCTTTCTCATTGTCGGTGCCTTTGTCAACAGCATTCTAGAGCCGTCGGGCTCTGAGCTCTTCATGATCACCAACCATTCTCCATAGTTGGTTCGGTTCAGCGTCGGCCAACTGGTGCCTCCGACCTCCCGTACCGTGCGAACAACGACCTCCGGTCGTGGTTGGACAGTCACAGCAGTGCCACTATTGTTGTCCATTTCCGAATCGTTCATTATCACCAGCAGTTAGTTCGGCGACGACGCTTGTACGGCTTTGATACCACTTGTTGGCCTACAGGATCACCGGCTCAGATGATTTGACCACTCACCAGTCTTGCTGAGCACCCGCTAGTGTTGCCGAGCACCCACTAGCTATGCCGATCACGAACAAGCGTTGTCCGACCACACACTATGGCTAGAGGTAGAAGAAGAGCGAGAACAGAGCATACACACACAACCAGAGACACCAGCGTTGCCCGAAGCCCTGTATAGGAGATGGCAAATCTGAACTCTATTTACTGAGTTGCAGTGACGAACTATTTATACAACTCTATCCATCTAGTCCTAGTACAACTGCTCTGCTGCAACAGTGACTAGATAACACAGCAGGACTGACTTTTGCGCCTGTCCCTGCATGTGGCTACAGTCTAGCAGGTGAGCCGTTCGGCGTCTGCCTTTACAGCGGCTACAGTACCACAACAAGTAGCCTTTTCGACACCGCCTTCTCTTACTGTGTGTTCACATAAGGAAACAGTAGATTATCTAACACTCTGTTCGTTCAAAGGTACAAACATGTTGTGCTAGTGTTGTCTTCCCAGAACCAGCAATACCGTAGATACCAATCACTGAATAACACTTGCTGTTACTGGAGGCTGGTTCGCAAACACTTTCATGGAGCATCCTTCTTATGTCATCACGTTCCTTGTCTCTACCAATTATGAAACCTGTCACAGATGAAGTAGTGGCAATCCTGGCTGCGCTGTTTGCAGGATCTGATATGTCATTGCTACTGCTACCACTAGTAATGGTGCTAGCCAGCGGTGACAAAAGCTGAGACCCTTCTTCAATTATGTTTTCCAACTTCTTTAGAGCATTCTTCAGTTTTCTGTTTTTTCCAGAGGTGATTTGTTTCACACGGTTTATAGTTATTGCTGACTTGGTTCCCGACTGAGGCATGATCTGCATGAAACGATTGAAATGTTACACACTGACACTTAAGTTTTAGACGACATTTGGATGCTGTGGTATTGATAAACTAGAGTGCGAAAAAAGTTATGCAACAGTTGCTAAGTGCATCATCTGATTATTCTTGCCTTAGTTTCATTTTTTTTTTCTGAACAGAGATTATTCTAACTGTTTGATTTTCAGTTTCAGAGAGTTTTGATTATCAAATCTGGAATTGCAATTCTACTATAGCTATTAGCTAGGTGGACTCGTAACCTGCTTCTCGAGGCGGTGATAGTCGGCGACGTCAAGGATGTCCTCGGCGTCGTAGAAGGCGGACTTGAGCCTCCTCGCCCACTGCTCCAGACGATCCCGCTGTCCGGGAGGGATCTTCTCGGCCCGTTGCCGCATCAGCTCTCGTCGAAGCCGAGAAGGGCAAAGCCATGGTTGAGGAGCCTGGTGGTGATGGGTGACGCTGCAACCTCCGCCATGGACGCAACCAAGCAAGCAAAGGAAGCAGGAAGGAAACCCAGAGTGTGCGCGTCTGTGTTCTTGGTTTCTTGCTCAGCTCAGCTCGGTGGAAATTCTAGTTCGTGGACGAGGCAGTTCTAGGATTCTATCCACACATCGTGGAGTGAGTTCTTCCACATAGGGATAACTGGATATGGTTTGCAGCAACAAGACGACGAGAAAATTGGTTAGTCGTCGTCGTGGTCGTCTCTAAGCTCTTTCCTTGGAAGTTGCTGTTGTAGTTTCAGTGATAGCAAATTAGCAATGCCGGTTTCATCAATGTATGCACTAGGCTGCAGGGCCTGATAGGCGATAGCACACTTGTTAGATTTCTCTTTTTATTTTCTTTAGCAAATTAGATTTCTCTTCTGTCGATGAAAAATGCGTTCTCAGTTCTCATGCATGCCTGAATATTCGTCTTTCTTATAAGCAGAGCCCTTCAGAAAAAGAAATGCATTTGCATTCTCATCCTAGCTACGCGCAAATATCTGGCATTGCAATATTATTTTGAATTGAAGTTAGTATTTAAATCCCAACTTCATTATAGTCACCAAACAAAAAAGATCTTTGATGCCCCCTTTGAAACACAGGAATAGAAAAATTATTATAGTAATTATAGTAATTACACAGGAATGCAATTGCAAAACACGCGATTGAAAAAAACACAAGGATTTGAAGGGAGTGATCATTTGGACGGATCATGGGAAAAACGCTGGATTTTTACCCAGAGGTTTGAGTGGATGCTAAATTTCCTATAGTTTTTCTAAAAAACAGCATTCATAGGAAAAAAACGTAGGATTTTTACCAAGAGATTTGAGTAGATGCTCAATTTTCTATAGTTTTCCTCAAGAATAGTACTGAAAGGGAAATTTTCTACACTATTCCTATGCTCCATTCATGTAAACCAAAGGCATAAACAGTATTTTTAGAAGAAGAAAAAAAGGTCATGAACAATAGCAATTCCTATAGGATTCTCAATCGTATGTTTTTTCTCCATTTCTTGTATGAACCAAACGAGGCCTGAATTCGCAGCCTCTGCCTTTTCTATAGTGCTGGTTCAAAAGGCTTTCACAGTTTCCTTGAAAGCTGTTTCCCAGGAGAGCTTCAGTTTGGGTTTCACTGCCACAGTGACTGCATTTTTGCATTGCAGTTGCAGCCGCGCCGTTGTCCTGACCCATCAGATCGAACGGCTCAGGGACATCCCCTCACATCCGACGGCCAATCAAGCTCCTGCTCCCCCGGGCCGCACCCGCACAGCGGCAACAGCCCAACCCACCCCCGCCGTCCCCACCACCAGGCCAGGGTTTATCGCGCCGCCGCCTCCTAAACCCACCTCGCCTCCGCCCCGACGCGGCGGCGCCTTCCAGAAGAGCTCCCACAACCGCCGTTGTTGGCGGGGGCGCCCAACCAGCCATGTGGGTTCTCCGGGGCCTCCTCCGGGCAGCCTCGCCGTCGCTCCGCCGCAGGTGCGTTCCGCCCCTTCCCTCGACTCCGGAACAGCAGCACCGGCTCTCCCCCCATCCCTCTCGATCTCTGTTGACGCGCGCGCGTTTGTGTTTCTGCGGCGGGACAGCTCCGGGCGCTTCGCCGCGAGGGGCGAGGCGGTGGCCGCGGCCTCGGGCTCCGCTCCGGCGCCCGCGGGGCTGCCGGCGGCGGGAGCGGGAGCCGACGGCGCGTGGCGGCGGGCGATGTCGACCAAGGGGAGGAGCATGCGGAGCAAGGTGGAGAAGCGGATGGCGAGGGAGACCGGCCGCACGCAGCGGGAGCTCCGCCGCGCCGTCAAGCTCAGGAAGAAGCTCATGACCGAGGACGAGAAGCTCATCTACAACCTGCGCAGGGTAAGGAGGCCCCAAATTGCCCCCCGTTTTTCATTCCGTCGTGAAAATCAGTAGTGACCCGCCTCTTCCAAGTGGGACGCGATTCGTTGAATTGTTATGTTTTTTTTTTTTTTTTTGTTGAAAGTGTTGCTCTCTATATGATTTATGGAGAGGAATCGGGAATGTAGGGTGTAATGTTAAAGAAAAACTATTGGTATTGAGGTACTGGCACAAGTAATTGTTGATCCCAGAAAATAGTGAATACAGCTATATTGTTTGGGGGTTTTGCTCTGTTTATCAGAAGGAATCAAATAGCTAACATAGAAGATTGTAAAGTCAACCACACCTTTTGTACACATATTTAAGCTTGATACAGTTCCCATGATTTATAAGGTTTTCAAATCCAAAAATTATGTGCTAATATGTATGTCGTGCATATATCATGGCATATTTGAAGCCCTATGGAGCATTTCTTATGTACTGAACACAGTGCTTGCATTCTTTTAGGCTTGAAGAAAAATCAGTGTCAATAAATAACAAAAAATATATGGCTTATTTGTATAATGATTGGGTGCTTAACACTAGCTGAGCTGGCACACCTGTTAAAAATAAAAAATAGTAATTTCCAGATATATCATGAGAATCTAGGTAAACTACATCGTCTATTGTCTTTGGTCTATTCTTTTAGTAGCAAAGTCCTTGACTTATCATATTCTCGATTTCCTTTTATCTAGGCCAAGAAAAAAGTGGCTTTGCTCCTACAGAAGCTCAAGAAGTATGAGCTACCAGACTTACCAGCTCCTCGTCATGATCCTGAGCTGTTAACGGCAGAGCAACTACAAGCCTACAAGAAGATTGGATTCAGAAATAGAAACTATGTGCCTGTTGGAGTTCGTGGAGTCTTTGGAGGTGTTGTTCAAAACATGCATATGCACTGGAAATTCCATGAGACGGTACAAGTTTGTTGTGACAACTTCCCAAAGGAAAAAATTAAGGAAATGGCAGCAATGCTGACAAGATTGAGTGGTGCAATAGTGATCAACATTCATAATACCAAAACAATCATCATGTTTCGAGGAAGAAACTACCGTCAACCAAAGAACCTTATACCTTTCAATACACTTACCAAAAGGAAGGTCAGTCACTTGCAACTGATGTGTCTGTCTCAGTTAGCACTTCCTTGCTATTTCCATTCTACTTACCACTTGCTCTGGATAACGCATGTACTCTGTATGGCATTTGTGAATAACCAATTCCTAGAGTACTGGTTTGTTTAGGTTTCATATGGTTAACTCCAATGGAGTATCCTTCTTTCCCATCAAATCGATTATCTCCATCTTTGCAAGACTTTTTCTCGCAATCTGTGTATTAAGAAGACTTTTAATTACTGAATAATTTAGTTACATTGTTTATTCTTTGTTATGGCTCATGGGGCTTGATACAAGTATTCTTGTTGCAGGCATTATTCAAGGCTAGATTTGAACAAGCACTTGAATCACAGAAATTAAACATCAAGACAATAGAAACTCAACTCCGTCGTAAGGGTATCAATCCAGAGGACCCAGTTGCTATGGCCAGCATCCAGCGTGTTGCCTCTATGTTCTTCTGAGCCATAGATGAGCAGCAAGGTACTCCCTATATTTTCCGTGGGGATGCACAACCTTCTGCTGGGACTTCTGAAATAAAAGAACCACGTGATGAACCATCTGAAGATAGTGACCAGGAGGAGCTTGACAGGTTCATTTCAGAGATAGAAAGTGCAGCAGAAAAGCAATGGGAGGAAGAAGAGGCCGCAGAGAAAGAAGAATCTTCAAGAATGCGATATTGGGAGAGGGAAGATATAGGTGATCGGAGGGGTTTCAACAGAAGTTATGAAAACTCAGATTATGAGGATAGAGGACAGCGAAGATATAGGAGAGAGCATAACAACAACAGAAGGACTTCAGATGCAAGGAGGTGGGATGATGATAGCGAGTTCGAGGCATCAGGTGAAGAATGGGACTCTGGTGATGACAGGGGTAATGCTCTGGGCTTCGACAATGATAGAGATTCTACTGATGAGCATCCTCGACGATTTGGAAGCATGAGGAACGAGAAGAACAGATCCAGTCGGACACAGGATTTTGTTCCTAGGGGAGAAGTGGGCGAGGGGAAGGGTTTCAGTAGAAGCTATGGCAACTCAGATGTTCTCAATAGAGGCCAGGGAAGGCATAGGAGAGATAATAACAACAACAAAAGAACATCAGATGCAAGGAGGTGGGATTATGATAGTGAGATCGAGGCATCAGGTGGAGAATGGGACTCTGGTGACGACAGTGATAATGTTCTTGGACTCGACAATGATATAGACGCATCTGATGTTCATCCTCGACAGTTCAAAAGTATGAGGAATGAGAAGAGCACATCCAGTGGCAGGCAGAATTCCATTCCTGGGGGATTCAGAGGTTCCAATCGGATTCCAGGGAATTCAGTCGATGGTTCCGATGGCACTATGTTCAGAGGCAGCAACGGTGATGAGTTGCACCGAAGATGATGACCTGTGGGAGTCAGATTATAAGGGGGAGGAAACGAACTCAAGAGCCCCAAAGGTGAATTTCCCAAGTTTCCACAGCAGTAGTGAGGACAGTGATGACAACAGGAGAAACGATGGCAAGGTTGGTAAAATGAAGAAAAATACTGATGAAAGTTGGGACAGTGACTGAGAACTCAAGAAAGAGTAATGTTGATATGTGGTGCATGAAGGTCAGCTCCAATGACTGTCAAACCACTGATCCAGATTCTTTCATTGGCAGCATTGCTCATGTATTTGTCCAATGGAAATCTTGAGGAGCTAGAGGAATAAGCATGATTTCCCTGAGAACTAGTGTCTGAACGTTTGCCGCAAGTTTTCAGACGTCTTTTGTTCCAGTTGTCATGGTATAACCTGAAAAGTTGCCTGAACTGAATGAGGGGCAAGTTGTCAACGGTGTGCTAAGCTGCTAGCCTCATCAAAGCCAGAATACTGCAATGACTTGCACAACCGAGGACAAAGTGGCGGATGTAGTCAGAGTTCACTGTTGAGAAACTTAACAGATCGAGGTTCCTGAAGGTCTCAGAGATGTGAAATCCTCACTCTGCGATCGCATTTATTAATTCTCATATTCTTGCAGCTTTGATGTGAACGACAAAACATGCACATAGATAGAAATATCTGAAGGTCATGTGTGTCCTGCGTGACAGAGTTGTCTCATTTTCGGTAAATTGTCCGATACACGTTCTTCAGAGTGTTCTCTAGTGTGAAACTTTTACTCTATTTTAATATCGTGTATTTCAGCGTCATGATTGCTGCTGTCGCCTCCACCGCGTGCGTCCTATCGTTGGGGGCGCATAGCCGTACGTCCGATGCCATCCTCCTTTTCCACCGTGATCACATAACTGGGATCCCGTTGTGTCGTGCTCTGTCCGCCTAGCTGCTATGTTTTGCTGAAAGTGTAGGTTACAAACGTATGTTTCGAGTGTTTCAGATGTATGTTGCCAGTGTTTCAGATGGATGTTGTAAAAGTAGATCGAGATGTTACATATGTTATAATAGTTGTACACGTATGTTGCAAAGGTCTGTTACCAATGTTCCATCTGTGTTTTCCGGATGCATGTTGTAAGTATATTTATCTGGATGTTGTATATGTTCTACACAAACGTTATATGTGTTTTATTTGGATGTTGCGTATGTTTACAATGGTTTTTAAGTGTTTTCAGGTGTTCTTTTCAAGTGTTTCATAAGCATAACGTATGTTGCAACTGTTGTATTTGGATGTTTAAAAAGCAGATCAGGTATTGCATTTCTCCTCCTCGTCTTCTGCTGCATCGTCTTGGTGTGTCCTCCCGGCACCGGTAGGGATATACACGCCGTAGCCAGGTCCTTCTGAATGGGAGGTGCCGCCTCCTTCCCCTCTTGTCGCTCGGGTGGCATAGACCCCGCATGGAGCGTGCGAAATGGAGTGCACGCGGGTGTCCGGATGTCCGGACGCTAGTAGTGCCATAAGAGAAATTTTCGTGAAAGTCGACAGGCTTACTGGAATTTGATATCCCTCTGCTTGTTGTCCAGACTTGTATCTCTCGATTTTAAAATCCGAGCACTCAACCTGTCGGTGCAGAAAGTGACCAACTAGTGAATATTTGTAGTTTTGTCGTACGTTGTGATCGGAGGTGGCCTAGCACTCAATGACATAGGATTTATACTGGTTCAGACAACGTGCCCTACGTCCAGTTTGGGTCGGTCAGTGACTTTATTCCTGAGCCTAGGTGCTCGAAGTTCGTAGTGGGGTTACAAACGAGAAGGAGGAAGAAGGGGTGAACAGAAGGTCCGGTCGGCTCTGGTCGGAAGGGCCAAGAGCGACAGGACCTACGCTATGAGCTAAGTGTTCAAGCGTGTGCTTAGAGTCTGAACCCGGTGATTCTGTGGTCGTAAGCTAGTGAACTTGATCGGCGCTTGTTATCTTCAAGAAGGGCTCTCTCTTTTGTTGGAGGGGGCACGTCCCCTTTTATAGATAAAGGGGATGTCTTTACAAGTGAGAGGGTGAGGGTGCGTATGCTATCGAGCCTTATTGCCCATGCCTATCGAGCCTTGTTGCCCACACCGGCGGGTACAAGATAATAGTAGACGCCTACAACACTGTTGATATCACTGTAGAATGTCAGAGAGGTCGTGCTGCCTTTTTCAGGGATGGTGGACGTCGGTACCTACAAATACTGTTTGATGCCTAGAGGCATGTGAGGAGTCTCGCTATATTCACCCGGTACGGTAAATCCTGGCGCCCGTACCGCTATCGATGCCTAGAGGCACGTGGAGGGCCTTACGGTATGGGAGTTTTAGCGGCCCCTACAATACTATAAAGGGAGATGTCGGCGCCTACAATACTGTTTGTGTCAGGGGGGCTGCAGAGTACTGTTCCGTGCAGGGTATGGTCCCTGGTACAGTGATTTTGACTTGTGAGCCTAGCCTTACTTTTCTCCGCACGTCTTCTGGTTCCCATCGAGCGAGCGTCCCCGGTCGGATGGCTCCAGTCGGCTCTGAGTGCGCCGGTCAGAGAAGAGCGGTGAGCAGGGTTCCTACGAACCCAGGTTGGAGACGCGGGGTCGAAGTCGGAAGTAATGTTTTGGGCCAAGTCTTCCGATCGGAGAGGCCATCCGGAGGCGGCTGGAGTCGAAGCGAACGCTCCGGTCGAAGAGATGGGCCAAAGTAGCCGTCGAGCGGGCGTTGTTCCTCTTTGGCTAGACCTTCCGGTCGATGACTGGGCCGCCCTTCCGGCCTGTCGCTTTAGACTCTTGGGTCGAGCCTTGGCGTGGAAGCCGGTCCCCTATGGACCCTAGGTTCATGAACCCGACAGGAGCCCCCGAGCCCCTAGGTGATTCGAGTAGAATCGTCCGGGAGATTTTTGTCTTGCCAGCGGGTGCACGCGAGCGCACCCATGGGTGGAGCCCCCGATCCCCCCGGGTGGTTCGGGTAGAACCGTCTGGGGGGGTTTCGGTGTTGTTTAGTGGGGGAGTTTTTTTATTTTGAGATGGAGTTTTGTCGCCCAAGGCGTCGTTGTGCAGCCGGGGCGGTTTTTTAGTTTGTTTTGAGAGATTGTATGAGAGGGAGCTTGTGGATCCTGGCGTCGGTGCGCGTCGTGGATCGGGCGAGGGAGTCAGTCAAGGGTTTTGGACGAGACAAAGCTTCACTGATCCTGGCGTCGGTGCGCGCCGTGGGATCTGGTGAGGCAGTTGGCGTTGGACGAGACAGAGCTTCACTGATCCTGGCGTTGATGCGTGTCGTGGGATCGGGTGAGACAGTTAGTTTTGGACGAGACAGAGCTTCACTGATCCTGGCATTGATGCGCGCCGTGGGATCGGGTGAGGCAGTTAGTTTTGGATGAGTCAGAGCTCATTGATCCTAGCATCGATGCACGCCGTGGGATCGAGCGAGGGAGTCAGTCTTGGATGAGACAGAGCTCACTAATGCTAGCATCGATGCGTGCCATGGGGTCGAGCGAGTCGGAGTCATGTTTTGGACGAGACAGAGCTCACTGATCCTTGCGTCGATGCGTGCCATGGGATTGAGCGAGGGAGTCAGTCTTGGACGAGACAGAGCTTACTGATGCTGGCGTCGATGCGTGCCGTTGGATCGAGCGAGCCAGAGTCATGTTTTGGACGAGATAGAGCTCACTGATCCTGGCGTTGATGGGCGCCGTGGGATCGAGCGAGTCGGAGTCGTGTTTTGGACGAGACAGAGCTCACTGATCCTAGTGTCGATGTGCGCCGTGGGATCGAGCGATGGAGCCAGTCTTTGATGAGACAGAGCTCACTGATGCTGGCGTCGATGCGCGTCGTGGGATCAAGCGAGGGAGTCAGTCTCGGACGAGACAGAGCTCACTAATGCTAGCGTCGATGCGCATCATGGGATCGAGCGAGTCGGGGTCATGTTTTGGACGAGACAGAGCTCACTGATCCTGGCATCGATGCGCGCCATGGGATCGAGCGAGGGAGTCAGTCTTGGATGAGACAGAGCTCGCTGATGTTGGCGTTGATGCGCGCCATGGGATCGAGCGAGTTGGAGTCGTGTTTTGGATGAGACAGAGCTCACTGATGCTGGCGTCGATGCGCGCCGTGGGATCGAGCGAGTCGAAGTCGTGGGGCGAGATCAGGGTCGCAGACCCGGATGTTAGGAGCGCAGTCGGAAGCGTAGCCAGATGGGGCGAGATCGGGGTCGCAAACCTAGGTTTTTTGGAGTGCAGTCGGAAGCGTAGCCGGATGGGGCGAGATCGGGGTCGCAAACCCAGGGTTTTTGGAGCGCAGTCGGAAGGGGCGAGTTCGGGGTCGTAGTCCTAGGCTTTTTGTCTTGAGCCCCCGAGCCCTGTTGGGCCTTAGTAGGGGTCGGTGTGAGTTGTGTGCGTTACCCCCATCCTCGGTTCCTCACAACCAGAGGGGCTGAGTTTTGTCGCTTGTCCCGATCGCTCGGGCTCGAGTGACGTGCTCGGTGAGTTCGCTAACAGGTGTGATCGAGTGGAATCCGGGTCCGTGGTTAATGATGGGGTCGGCATAGCCCTCTTATGACATTCCATTACTCCTATACCTGCAACCTGGCAGATGCCTGGGTCGTTTCAGAGACCGACCCAGGTGGCCTAACGGCCTTCCCTCGATGGAGATTCTATGGGTTTGGCGAGAGGTTTAGGATCAAACGAGAAGGTTGAGATGACCCGGTCTACCTGACCGGGCGAGGGCTGTACGGGGCTCATCTACATTTTTCTCCCCTACCTCTGTTGGTTGCTCATGTCGAATGAGGCAACCGCCGCTTCGTGACGCAACACGAAACATTGTGATGCATTTCGCTGCACGTGCGATGCTTAGTTCCCGAGCCCCAGGCAGTTTAGGGCCCGAATCGTCCAGGAGGTTTGGGCGTATGGAATGAATGCGCGTATGGATGTATGAAATGATTGTAAGGAAATAGAGGGGATTGGTAGTGCTCACCTTGATGGCTTTGAGTGACGAGGTTCAGAGAGCTTCAGTCGGAAATGTCCGACCGGGACCTACGCTCGTCAATCGTGGGTGAGCCCTTATGTGAATAGTTTTGTATTAATGAACACATGCTCACCTTGATGGCCTGAGTGATGGGGTTTGGAGAGCTTCAGTCGAAAATGGCCGACCAGGACCCGCGCTCATCGTTCGTGGGTGAGCCCCTTGATGGCCTTGATGGCCTAAGTGACGGGGTTTGGAGAGCTTCAGTCGGAAATGACCGACCGGGACCTACGCTCGTCGTTCGTGGGTGAGCCCCTATGTGAACAGTTTTTGTATTCATGAACACATGCTCACCTTGATGGCCTGACTGACGGGGTTTAGAGAGCTTCAGTCAAAAATGGCCGACCGGGACCCGCGCTCGTCGTTCATGGGTGAGCCCCTATGTGAACAGTTTTTGTATTCATGAACAGATGCTCACCTTGATGGCTTGAGTGACAGGGTTTGGAGAGCTTCAGTCAGAAATGGCTGACCGGGACCCGCGCTCGTCGTTCATGGGTGAGCCCCTATGTGAACAGTTTTTGTATTAATGAACACATCAGTCCTGTTCTCTGTGACAGGATCACTGTCCGTTCCTTGTTTTTATCCTGGCATAGCTATTATTTTTGTCCTTTCTTTTTCGCACCTGCCCATTAGTTCCGTAGGCTGCAGCTTTTTTAAGAGCCTGGGCATGGCCCGCGGGGCTCGGCTGCTGGTAGCCGTAGGTCATGGCGGGGTGTGTTCGGTTAGGAGTGAGAACAAAGTTACGTAGGACAGTTAAAGGAAAGGAAAAGTGCTTCCATTCGGGGGAAATTTTGTTTTGCCACGTGACAATAAAAACAGAGGTAATATTCGGTATTATGCCCTTATGTAGGTAATATTTGGTATTATGCCCTTATGTAGCCCCCGAGCGACCTGGGCTGAAACTGTTCGGGCCGGGGCGCTTTTCAGGAGTAAGTGTTGACTAAAAAAGTGATAATACCAAATTTTAGGGGGAAAATGACGTACCTGTTCAATGTTCCAAGTGTTGGTGATAGCGCTGCTGTTGTCGTCCTCCAGTTGGTAGGTGCCCGGTCGAATTACTTCAATCACCGTATAGGGTCCTTCCCATGGTGGATAGAGTTTGTGTTTTTCCTTTGTTGATTAGGTCCTCTGGAGTACGAGGTTGCTGACTTTGAGGATTCTCCCCCTGATCTTTCTTTCGTGGTACATACGGAGAGTTTGCTGATAGCGAGCGGAGCGGATGATGGTCATCTCGTGGGCTTCCTCGAGCAGGTCGACTGCGTCTTGCTAAGCCTCCACGGCTCGGTCGCAGTCGAAAGCCTTCACTCTTGGGGTGTTGTGGTCAAGGTCGGAGGGCAGCACTGCCTCAGCTCCATAAGCCAGGAAGAAAGGCGTGAACCCTGTGGATCGGTTCAGGGTCATTCTTAGGCTCCAGAGGATTGCTGGGACCTCTGCCGCCCATCGTCCAGCGTATTTGTTGAGTCTATCGAAGATGCGTGACTTGAGTCCTTAGAGGACCATGCCATTGGTGCGCTTGACCTGACCGTTGGTTTGTGGATGTCCAACCGAGGCCCAGTCGATCCTGATGCCATATCCATTACTGAAGTCTAGGAACTTCTTTCCGATGAAGTTGGTTCCATGGTCAGTGATGATACAGTTAGGAATGCCGAACCGGTAGATAATGTCGAGAAAGAATTTGACCGCCTCTTCCGAGCGGAGGTTTGTGATGGGCTTGGCCTCTATCCACTTGGTGAATTTGTCGACTGCTACGAGTAGGTGAGTGAAACCGCCTGGGCCCTTTTTGAGGGGTCCCACCATGTTGAGGCCCTAGACCACGAATGGCCAGGTGATGGGATGGTTTGGAGTTCCTATGCTGGTAGATGTGTTTGCCGAGCGTAGAACTAGCATCCTTCACACTTGCGGACGACCTCCTCTGCATCTCGTAGCGTGGTGGGCTAGTAAAAACCTTGGCGAATGGTTTTTCTAACCAGCGACCGTGGGGTCACGTGATGTTCGCAAATCCTGGCATGGACCTTGAGGAGGAGCTGCCTCCCCTGGTTGGTGGTGATACACTTCATGAGTACCCTTGATGGACTCCGTTTGTAGAGCTCGTCACCGAGCGCGACGAAGGTCTTGGCGCGCCGAGCAATCCGTCGGGCTTCGGTTCTTTCAGGCGGGAGAACCTCCTCGAGGAGGTAGGTGAGTAGCGGTACTCACCAGTCGGTTTGATCGAGTGCCAATATGGCGACGTTCGTGGGTGACGTCGTCATAGAGGTACTAAGATCGGAGCCCCCGAGCGCCGGCTGGGCATCGGGGTGTTTCTGGATCGGACTTTCTGAGATGCGGGCGGACAGCTCATGGATGTCATTGATGAAGATCCCGCTCAGGGATGGATCCCATCTGGCGGCCAATTTTGCAAGAAAATCAGTGGCGTCGTTGTCCCTTCGAGGGACATGATGCAGTTCGATCCCCTGGAATTTGTCCTCAAGCTTGCAGACCTCTTGGCAGTATGCTGTCATGAGGGGGCTTTTGCAGGAGGACTCCTTCATGACCTGATCCATGACCAGTTCCAAGTCACCACGAACGTAGAGTCACGTAGCACCGAGCTCGATGGCGATGCGCAGTCTGTTGATAAGGGCCTCGTATTCCATGGTGTTGTTTGAGGCTAAAAATGGATGCGGATGGCGTAGCGGAGCCTACTCTCGTCCAGGGAGATTAGAACCACTCCTGCCCCTGAGCCGGGTGCCATTACAGACCCATCGAAGTACATTGTCCAGTACTCGTGGGTGACGTCCGGGGTCGGTAGCTAGGCCTCCGTCCATTCGGTGACAAAATCCACGAGGGCCTGAGACTTAATAGCAGTGCGAGGGGTATATCTGATGTCATGGACCATGAGTTCAAGCGCCCACTTGGAGATTCGTCCCGCGGTGTCGTGGTTGCGGATAATGTCTCCGAGTGGGTATGAAGTGACGACCGCAACTTCGTGGTCGGTGAAGTAGTGTAGGAGCTTCCTGGTCACCATTAGCATGGCGTATAGGAGTTTCTGCACCTGTGGGTAACGGACCTTTAGGTCAGTGAGTACCTCCTCGATGAAGTATACGGGTCGCTGAACTTTGAGCTGGTGTCCTGGTTCCTCCCTTTCGACAACTAGGGCGGCACTCATGACATGGTTGCTTGCCGCGACGTACAGGAGTAGGGATTCTCCCTATTCGGGAGCGACGAGGATTGGGGTCGACGTCAGGGACGCTTTGAGGCTTTCCAGAGCCTGTTGGGCTTCCTCAGTCCAAACAAAGGCATCCGTCTTTTTGAGGAGCTTGTAGAGCGGCATCCCCCGTTCGCCAAGCTAGGAGATGAAGCGGCTCAGGGCAGCCAGACAGTCGGTGAGCCTTTGTACACCCTTGACGTTGCGTATGGGGCCCATGTTGGAAATGGCCGTGATTTTTTTGGGGTTGGCCTCGATGCCACGTTCGGACATGATGTATCCGAGCAACTTCTCCTTCGGATCCCTGAAAACACATTTCTTGGGGTTCAGCTTGATGTTGAACCTTCGGAGGTTCACGAATGTCACAGCCAGGTCTACGATCAGGTCGTAAGCTTTGGCTATTTTAACCACTATGTCATCAACATAGACGGCAATTATTGGTTTTAGTCGCTCGACTTGATCAGGCTAATCGAGCGAGTCGATTTGGTCGGCAAAGCATTGCTACATGCACCTTTGGTAGGTGGTGCCAGCTTTCTTCAGGGCGAAAGGCATGGTTATGTTGCAGTATGAACCATACGGGGTGATGAATGAGGTCACGAGCCAATTGGATTCTTTCATCGCGATCTGGTGATAGCATGAGTAGGCATCTAGAAAGGAGAGGATCTCTCAACCTGAGGTGGAGTCAACTATCTGGTCTATGCGTGGCAAAGGAAAGTGATCCTTTGGGCATGCCTTGTTGAGCCCAGTATAATCAACACACATCCTCCACTTCCCGGTCTTCTTTTTGACAAGAACGGGATTGGCGAGCTAGTCAGAGTGGAAAACCTCTCTAATGAATCCTACTGCCAGGAGTTTGGCGATCTCTTCACCTATGGCCCTGCGCCTCTCATTGTCGAAGCGACGCAGACGCTGCTTGGTGGGCTTTGAGCCCGGGATAAGGAGCAACGCGTGCTCGGTGACCTCCCATGGTATCCCCAGCATGTCAAAGGGCTGCCATGTGAAGACATCGCGATTGTCACGTAGGAAGTCAACGAGCTCGCATTCCTATTTGGTCGGGAGCTGGGTCCCGATCCAAATCGTCTTGGTTGGGTTGGCAGGGTCGATTCCTGCCGCCTTGGCTTCTTTGAGCAAATAGAAGGCCGTCGAGGAAGTTGGTTTGTTGCAGTCTAGGACTACCAGAGCTGATGACTCCCCAAGCTGTGGGAGCTCGGACGAGTTGATGACAACGGTGGCGAGCTCGTAGTGCGCGCGGTCGCACGTGAGGGCGTGCGAAAAGGCGCTACTCACGGTGATGACGCCGTTTGGTCCTAGCATCTTCAGCTTGAGGTAGGTGTAGTTGGGGATTGCCATGAATCTTGCGTAGCATGGCCGCCCCAAGATGGCGTGGTAGGACACTAGAAAGTCCACCACCTCGAAGGTGAGGATCTTCGAGCGGAAGTTGGCCCAGCTGCCGAACGTGACGGGTAGATCGATCTATCCGAGCGAGTATGCCTGCGCTCCCAGGATTACCCCGTGAAAGGGGAGCCCGCCAGGTGGAGCTCCGATCAGGGGATGCACATGTCATCAAGGGTGTCGACGTATAGGATGTTGAGGCCACTGCCTCTGTCCATCAGCACCTTAGTAAGGCGCTTCTTGCGGACAATGGGGTCGATGATGAGCGGGTAGCATCCCGGTCTCACGATGTGGGGGGGGGGTGATCCCTCTGATCGAAGGTGATCGAAGATTCTGACCAGCTGAGGAAGGAGGGGATGGCCATCTCGGCAGCGTATGCCTCTCTATAGCGAACCTTGTGCTATCGTTTGGACCAGATGGCGTCGAACTCGCCGAAGATCATGATGCATTCGTCTAGGTCGGGGAAAACATCCTCGTCCTTGCCCGTCGTGCCTCCTTTCTTGGCCGCCGCCTCCTTGCCGTCTCCCTCCTTTGGCCGACCGGTCTGTTGGAGGAAACGTTTGAGGAGCTCATAGTCCTTGTAGAGGTGTTTGACAGGGTAGGCATGGTTGGTGCACGGGCTGGCCATGAGTTTGTTGAAGTGGTCAGGTAGCCCTTGTTGGGGCTGCTTGCCTCTTGCGATCAGCCGTGGCTACCATCGTGGTGTTGTCCGATCAGCGCCGATCCTTTTTGTTCTTCTTGCCCCTCTATGTGGAAGGGTCCTCGTCTGGGTCCACGTGCTTGGCCTTGCCTATGTCCCAGCCCCCGCCGAAGACTGCTCCGACCGCCTCCTCGCCAGTGGCATGGTTAGTGGCGATGTCGAGCAGGTCACGGGAGGTATGGGGTTTTAGGTAGCCAAGCTTGTGGATCAGGGACTCACAGTTTGTCCCGGAGAGGAATGCGCTGACGTCTGCATCGACGACATCAGGGAGGGAGTTGCATCGTTGGGAGAACCTACAGATGTAATCCCGCAAGGACTCGCTGGGCTCCTGTTGATAGCTCTTGAGGTCCTAGGAGTTTCCAGGACGGACATATGTCCCCTAGAAATTCTCAATGAAAACCCTCTTGAGATCCACCCAATTGTGGACGCTGTCGTGCGGGTGGAATTCAAGCCATGCCCGAACATGTTCCCCCACGCAAATGGGAAGATATTGAATGATGAAATAGTCATCATCCACTCCTCTGGCCCAACAGGCGAGCCAGAAGTCTTCGAGCCAAATGCCTGGGTTTGTCTCCCCGGTGTATTTGGCTATGTTCATGGTGGTCGGAATCACTGCGGGAACGGTGATCTTCGGATACACCGGCTAAAGGCCCGTGGTCCCAGGCCCTCAGGGCTGGGCTCCGGTCATCTGGCTGGCGACCATGCCTGGGGTGCGTTTCACCGCTCCCCTCGAGGGTTTGACCAGGATCCATGTTGTCTACCGCTGTACGGTGGACGTCATGATCGTGTCGGGCCCGATGCCGGTTGCTGACGATGCTACGAGCATCTTAGTGCGGATCGGGCCACTAAGGTACCAGCGGTCGGTGTGGGGTAGGCGCCAGGCCGGACCATGGCGGGGCTGCCGCCCCCCGAGCCATGCCTGATGGCTGTAGCGGCGAGCGAATGGAGCGATCCGTCTAGTGCGTCCCTGTTCCCCCGGTGGGGAGAGAGGGTGCGGGTCGGAGTCGTGACGCGGAGCTTTCCGCCTATTGGACGGCGGCGGCTTTTACTAGAACCCGGAGGTTCCGGTGGACTGTGCGCTCCCGGGGGTCGATGGTCTTGGGAACGTCGCATAGAAGCATTGCCATAGCAGCGATGTTCTGGCCTGCCCAGGCAAATTGGGGGAGATCGTTCCCCTTGTTCACGATGTCGTGTTGGACCTGACGGGCGCGGCCACAAACGCCACCCGCCGGGCCACGCGCATGGGGCGCAATGTGATGTACCGACTGCGTTGGCGTAGGCAGCTGCTAGCTCTACGCCGTTGTCGTAATTCCTCGACGTGTGCTTGCGCAGACGTGAGGGCCCCTGCACGCGGGTCTAGAGGGGTGTGAGTTTGCGTGGACTCCACAACCACCGGCGGCTGTCCCGGACATCCGCCATAGCGCACTCCCAGGACGGATGGTGGTGGGGTGCCATGTCGCCAATGCTGGAACTGTCGCTCTCGCCCTCATCATCTGGGAGTTCAGCAGGAGCGTAGCCTGCCATTCCCATGAATTCGGATGCGAGGGGGGATGATGCTAGCATCCCTTGGAGCCCCCGAGCATACGCATCCACGGAGGACATGAGGCCATAGGGGAATCGACCATACAGTGTTTGTGGTGTGGGTGATAGAGTCCCTCTGGGTGATCGGTGGGAGACAGTAAGCAAAGAGTAAGTAATAGTACGCATATTGCTTATAGCGGGGTTTGAGCAGAGAGTTTGCTCGGAAAGAAGCGCAGATGCCGCGTCGTCGAAGCCATGCGTCCCAGAGTTGATGGAGGGCGCTCCTCCGATGGGTGCCAGGACGTGAGCCTCCTCGCGAAGATGTAGCACGCCGAGCCGGTCGGCGATGAAGTTTAGGCTTTCGAAGAGGAAGGCCTAGGATGGCTCGAAGACAGGTGGAACCCGCATCCCAACGGGTTCCAGTGCGGGAAACTCCAGTGAGCCGAAGCGAATCGTATCACCTGAGCCCACCACGGCAAGGGTGGTGGAAAAGTGGGTCATCCGATGACCAAAAAGTGTTGAACGTACAACGCCTTCCCCACGGACGGCGCCAACTGTCGGTGCAGAAAGTGACCAACTAGTGAATATTTGTAGTTTTACCGTACGTTATGATCGAAGGTGGCCTAGTACTCAATGACACAGGAATTATACTGGTTCAGGCAACATACCCTATGTCCAGTTTGGGTCGGTCAGTGACTTTATTCCTGAGCCCAGGTGCTCGAAGTTCGCAGTGGGGTTACAAACAAGAAGGAGGAAGAAGGGGTGTACAGGAGGTCCGGTCGGATCCGGTCGGAAGGGCCAAGAGCGACAGGAGCTACGCTGTGAGCTAAGTGTTCAAGCGTGTGCTTGGAGTCCGAACCCGGTGGTTCTGTGGTCGTGAGCTAGTGAACTTGATCGGCGCTTGTTATCTTCAAGAAGGGCTCTCCCTTTTGTTGGAGGGGGCACGTCCCCTTTTATAGATAAAGGGGATGGCTTTATAAGTGAGAGGGTGAGGGTACGTATGCTACCGAGCCTTGTTGCCCACGCCTAGCTGCCATGTTTTGCTGAAAGCGTATGTTGCAAACGTATGTTTCGAGTGTTTCAGATGTATGTTGCCAGTGTTTCAGATGGATGTTGTAAAAGTAGATCGGGATGTTACATATGTTATAATGGTTGTACACGTATGTTGCAAAGGTCTGTTACCAATGTTCCATCTATGTTTTTCGGATGCATGTTGCAAGTGTGTTTATCTGGATGTTGTATATGTTCTACACAAACGTTATATGTGTTTTATCTGTATGTTGCGTATGTTTGCAATGGTTTTTAAGTGTTTTCAGGTGTTCTTTTCAAGTGTTTCATAAGCATGACGTATGTTGCAACTGTTGTATTTGGATGTTTCAAAAGCAGATCAGGTGTTGCATTTCTCCTCCTCATCTTCTGCTGCATCGTCTTGGTGTGTCCTCCTCCCAGCATCGGCAGGGATATACACGCCGCAGCCAGGTCCTTCTGAATGGGAGGTGCCGCCTCCTTCCCCTCTTGTCGCTCGGGTGGCATGGACCCCGCATGGAGCGTGCGAAACGGAGTGCACGCGGGTGTTCAGATGTCCGGACGCTAGTAGTGCCATAAGAGAAATTTTTGTGAAAGTCGACAGGCTTACCAGAATTTGATATCCCTCTGCTTGTTGTCCAGACTTGTATCTCTCGATTTTAAAATCCGAGCACTCAACCTGTCGGTGCAGAAAGTGACCAAGTAGTGAATATTTGTAGTTTTGTCGTACGTTATGATCGGAGGTGGCCTAGCACTCAATGACACAGGATTATATACTGGTTCAGGCAACGTGCCCTACGTCCAGTTTGAGTCGGTCAGTGAATTTATTCCTGAGCCCAGGTGCTCGAAGTTCGCAGTGGGGTTACAAACGAGAAGCGAGAAGAAGAGGTGAACAGGAGGTCCGGTCAGCTCCGGTCGGAAGGGCCAAGAGCGACAGGAGCTACGCTATGAGCTAAGTGTTCAAGTGTGTGCTTGGAGTCCAAACCCGGTGGTTCTATGGTCGTGAGCTAGTGAACTTGATCGGCACTTGTTATCTTCAAGAAGGGCTCTCCCTTTTGTTGGAGGGGGCACGTCCCCTTTTATAGATAAAGGGGATGTCTTTACAAGTGAGAGGGTGAGGGTGCGTATGCTATCGAGCCTTGTTGCCCATGTCTACCGAGCCTTGTTGCCCACACCGGTGGGTACAAGATAATGGTAGGTGCCTACAACACTGTTGATGTCACTGTAGAATGTCAGAGAGGTCGTGCTGCCTTTTTAAGGGATGGTGGACGTCGGTACCTGCAAATATTGTTTGATGCCTAGAGGCATGTGAGGAGTCTCGCTATGTTCACCCGGTATAGTAAATCCTGGCGCCCATACCGCTATTAATGCCCAGAGGCACGTGGGGGGCCTTACCGTATGGGAGTTTTAGCGGCCCCTACAATACTGTAAAGGGAGATGTCGGCGCCTACAATACTGTTTGTGTCAGGGGGGCTGCAGAGTACTGTTCCGTGCAGGGTATGGTCCCTGGTACAGTGATTTTGACTTGTGTGCCTGGCCTTGCTTTTCTCCGCACGTCTTCTGGTTCCCATCGAGCGGGCGTCCCCGGTCGGATGGCTCCAGTCGGCTCTGAGTGCGCCGGTCGGAGAAGAGCGGTGAGCAGGGTTCCTGCGAACCTAGGTCAGAGATGCGGGGTCAGAGTTGGAAGTAGTGTTTTGGGCCAGGCCTTCCGATCGGAGAGGCCGTCCGGAGGCGGCTGGAGTCGAAGCGAACGCTCCAGTCGGAGAGATGGGCCGAAGTAGCCGTCGAGCGGGCGCTGTTCCTCTTCGGCCAAACCTTCCGGTCGATGACTGGGCCGCCCTTCCGGCCTGTCGCTTTAGACTCTTGGGTCGAGCCTTGGCGTAGAAGTCGGTCCCCGAGGGACCCCGGGTACATGAACCCGACACAGCCCTAAATGTTATTAGTCATTTCGCTACTACAATTTTTTTTTTAAAAAAATTATCTAGTTGGCACTCAACACTGCTGCATTTCTCTTTTTAAAAAGTTATCTAACTGGCTACAAATAATGTGGTACTTCGAGTCAACAAATAAAAGAAGATATTATGTACTTCCTCTGTCCTAAATTATAAGTCATATACCAACTCTCTTAGGAGTTAAAGTATCTCAACTTTAACTAAATTTATATGATAAAATAATAACATTTATGATATCAAAAAATATCGTTAGATTCTTCATAATATATGATGTCATAAATCTTTGTAATTGTTTCTATAATTTTACTCAAACTTGAGATATTTTGACTCTTCAAAATTTACAATGGACACATACTCCTACTTCTTTTTATATGACGTGTGAACCCATCATTTTCACTTTGGGCATGTTTGGAACGCAGGAATTTCACAGGAATTGCGCAGAAATTTCACAGGAATCAGTTCATTTTCACATGAAAAAGTACAGGAACGGAAAAAAATCCCGCATTCCAAACAGGGCCTAGATGCGATCATTCGCCACCAGTCGGCAGTCACCGGCCTCTGCGGTGGTCGGTGTCGCTTCTGAAGCTACTGGGCCTGGCCGCTTGCCGATCTTGCACCGCCACATCCTGTCGGAATGCAGTGGAGAGGGATCTGACAGCATATAAGCCGTACTTTTTCAGCTAACGAACATTATTTTTCTCTTACACCAAATCAATCAACAGTACTTTCAGCCATGGCTTATCAGCCAAACAAGCTCAAACGAACAGAGCAAGTATCTCTTTTATTTTCTATATCTAGCCCTCTTTCTAAGTTCTAATGACTATAAATTTGTTGAGAGACTTAGAAGAGGCGTGCCTTATTTCTGGTGACGGCAAAAGAGGCTCGAGCCCCAATCGATGTAGTGCTAGATCCACTACTGCTGCAGGGTATGCCTGTCTTCAAAAATTCAAATCCACCGTGACTCTAGGTACCTGCACAGTTAGATCCCCTAGGGTTTTTTTTATAATTTTTAATCCTTTTTAATAATATTTTAATATTAATCCATCTTCACTTTTATTTTCGAATCTAACCTTTTTTGACCACACTATCGTGTCTGGCACGACAAAACTACACTACAACGCCATATATGTGGCGCAGGAAGCCCGCTAACGTGGCAGTCCAAGCCACGATGGATGCCGTGTTGGCTACCCTTGCTACGCAACTCACTTGGCGTAGCGACCTTGACACGCTAGCCCTCTTGGTGTGGCAGGGGCCCATACAGTGGCAGCCGATGGTTGCCCCTTTCTCCCTTTTGTTTCTTTCTTCCTCCTCGAGCTGTAACTCTTCCGGTTATGTCCCTTCTGCTTCTCTTTTATCTTAATCTCCATCTCCCCTTCTCAACAATCAAATGAAGAAGGGGAGAACACTCCTACAAGGTATATGCCCTTGTTGTACTCACGTATTTAAAAATGCTTACATTAATATATTAGTTTTAGTAGTGTTTAGGGTTTCATGGTTGGATGGTTAATTTGAGTGAATTTTTTTTGATCGGGATAGATCTGGGGCACAATATCATTTAGTTGTTTAATGTTTTCATTTCCCCTTCATCGACATCTAATTTCATGCAACTTATTATGTTGGTTAACTTACTATGAACATGTATAAAGTCCTAGAGTTTTCCATGATATTAATTGGACACTTGGTTATGTTTTTTTCCTGAAGCTCAAAGTGACACCACATCAACAAGACGTGCTGGGTACGAAGAACATGATGCATAGAGATAATTGGTGAAAGAAGGGTTGTCTCAAAGAGTTATATCTGGACATGTCTTGAAAGGATGCATTGGTCTATATCCTGAACTACCGGTGTCTAAGTGTGATTGTGGTAATTAAGTTAGCCTAGGTGGCTCAATCAAGCCATCTAAATACTGTTGCATGGGCCTACTATGTATATGGTGATTATTGTGTATACGTACAATGAAACAATAGTTATTTTTATTCTATTAATTGTCCTCATGTCCTTCTGTGGGTGTGTGCGCGTACGTCGTAAAAATATAGGTAATCAATAATGTGCAAACATCTAATAAAATAAAGGAATGACATAAGTAAAGTCCAAGGGCAACCATAGATCGAGGTACGGTGTGTGGGATTGGTCAATAAAATCACTTTGATGCAAACGAGCAGAGATCTCTGGCAATCTAGATTAGTATGACAAGGATGCAATAAGCTAAAATATATATGCTGCATGAAGGAAGAAGAGAAATAATTTCTCATCCAGCGCTTGCCTGTGGACGGGGAGAAAAGTTTGCATGTTCTAGGCGAGTAAGCTGCATATATTGTTCTAGGCGTTGAGCGCACACTGTGAACAAAAAAAACATAGATGAAAAGGTGCCAGAGATACGACGTTTCGAGCCTCATGGCTTCCCCAACGCAACACGGAGGCGGTGTACTGCCTATCCACGTAGGACATCTGGTCTACGTTTATCGTCGAGAAGTACTGTTTCGCTGATTTGGTGTGAGAAAAAAATACTATTTATTTATTAAAATAGTACGACTCATAAGATAAGCGAACCCGTCACGTAGAGTGGTGGTCTCACGGTATATATTCATGGTTGTTGGTCGTCTACAGCAAGTGAATAGTGAAGAAGAGAGAAAGGGGTTGCTTGGGAGGAGAGAGAGGGATCGCAGAAAGGCTGCTCCAAACAGTGTTATAGGACCACAAATGATCAGACATGTATAGGTGGGTGGTGGTTTTATTTTATTTTTTCTGGCATAGTATGTGGACACAAATTTTAGTCTAGGGCTAATGATGGCGTGGTCTGCCCTCAGTGACAATGCTGGTGCTCTTACCCTGGCGTCCTCTGCGCTAGCTTTCTCGGTTCCTAATCCTATCTCCTAGATAGATTGGGAATCCATGTTTATACGCAGGTAGTAGGCAGTATTCATTACATCTATATATTCATTTTCTTTTGTTTGGGGTTAAGAAAAGAAGAGAATTAATATGATAATGGATCACTACATGTCCACATCCCTACTACCGAACACTCCATCTTTGCTTCGGAAGATGACTATTACCGACCACTCCATCTTCGCTCTTACTCTGTTTCTGAACTTCGAAAAAAAACCTTGTTTTTTAAATAAGTCATTGTTGGTTTTTAACGTTCATCATTTTTATGTTTAGATTAGTAAAAGTGTCCGTTCGGTACATGAAATCTAATTTTTGAAATGTAACTCATATTATTGTTAAATATAAGTTATTCAAACTCGTACGAACACGGGTCATAGATCCAGATCACATACAGTATAAAAAGGACGCGATGACAATTTGATAAGTAAAGAAAATGATACAAAAGAAAAAAAATCACTCTTTAAACTATTATTAGATATAGATATAGATATTCGTGCAAATTGACAAACGTACCAGACATGTTTGAAGCGTTTTTGACAAGGAGCTCTTCACTTACTGAAAAATCAAATAAAAGCTATAAAAAGTAAAAAGAACCCCAATGGTACTATATATTTACATAGAAATTGAAGGAGTACTTATTTACATAGAAATTGAGGGAGTACTCAATTTCTCTACCACGTTCTAAAGACGGCGAAGTAAAGTTGGAACTATTTTCATGGTACGGGCATATGGAAATTGTTATGCTGGTATTTAGTGACAAGCTATTGTTATGCTGCTCCTGGGCACGAGCTACTACAACATAATGAAGTAGTGTAAACTATAAACTTTAGAAAAAGAAAAATTCCAGTAGGGTAAAGAAAACAAAAACGATACAAGCACAAGTAAACCAGATATTTTGTACCATCAAATTCCATTTACCATGATATAACCCAGAATAGCCAACGGACTACCTCCAAAAGAATTCCTCAATGAGCCACAACAAAAAAGATAGAGAGAGCATTCTACAATAATTTCAGGATACACCCTAGCAATCCAATGTTAATTAAGATTCCACTAGTTCCTGATGGAAAAGAATTATTTCAGAGCTGGCTATTTGCTGCCTAAAATAATTTCCTATTTTCACCGATGCCCCTTTTCATTGCTGTCAGATTGATGGAATAAACTAGAATTTAACTGCCACCGATCAGGGAAAAATATGGATAATCAGTGTTAGCAATATCTTCAGCTCTAATCCTTTTGTCCTAATGCCATAGTTTGTTGCAGAAACCGGTTTTTGCCTTCTTGCTGTTTAAGATTTCTCCAAAAGAATCGACGAGCTGCCCAGCCAGGCTGCTGGGTTCGTCGCTTAATGTTTTGACATATGTGGTCACAGCCTTGCGCTCCTGGTCTGTCGATCTTAGACTATACCAGGTCAAGAACTTCATCCTGAAACCGTTTTCAATGTGTCCATCGCATTCCAACTGCCTTATTACCTTTACACAATGCTCATAATCCCCATCCAGTTGCCTCGTTGATCCAGAGAGCATTTTTTCATGGCAAATAGCAGAAGCACCATTCTGCTCACATTTATTAACTTGTACGGTATTCACCTTGCTTACTGGCCGAGATTCAACAGCAGGCGGCTCAGCAGTGTGGCCAACTGCGCAGGTCTCAGAGTCACCACTGTCATTTGATCTGACAAGTCCCTTCTTAGAATAATAATGCTTCTCAGTGGTGTAGTCCATGGGCACAGGAACCTCAGCATTTAGGTCGGGGACAGATGATGATGAGTTGAAATGAAGCTTGCGACAAGCTCCAGATAACTCAGTCTCGGTAACACTTCTGCTGCAGGAACCTTCATGCACATCTTCAGAAAACCCTTCAAAACAGCCTTCTGCATCCAAAGCTTCCTGAAAGTTCTTCCAAATATCTCGGATCTTGAACCCAGTTGACTTACAAGACTGATTCCTGTCTCTTTTTTGTGCCTGTGTACCCCCTCCCACTGCATTCTGTGGTGCACGCATGGCAAATATCTCCCTGCTCTCAGTACGACATCTAGATTCTGAATGCCCAAGTACCCCATCATCTGTGAATGATATAACTCTGAAAGAATATTCTGTGCATGGGGTAAGGTCAAAAAGTAGTATTTTTCTTTCATCTTTGGACACAATAACAGGCTTTTCCCTACTTGGTTGCTCTCTGCTCTTCCAGTACCATAGCTTATAACCTTTGATAGTGTCAGAAGACGAGGTTTCTTTCAAGATGACAATGAGCGAAGAAGATTTTATGTCTACAAATTTAAATTTACAGGCAACAGGTAATGAATCTGCAAAGAAAAAAGTGCATAAGTCTTTTGAAGCAACACCAAAACTATTATACTAATATTTTATGTAAGAATGATCATCACCTCGAAGATGCAGGTCAGGAGAACTCAACCACTCATCAGCTTTTTGAATTGCTGTAGAGCATAGTTTCTGCACAGCAATACCAGATGAGAACCTGCTTACGATACCATGTGCATTCTTTGCCGACATTCCATCAAGTGGGCCAACCTCACTTTCCAATTTGGCTTTTGCATCTTTGATAATCTCATGCAGTTCTTTAAAATGGATAGTTCCCTCTAATAGCCTGTAGCTCAAATAAATGCGTTGGCAGAGATTATCAACTCGGCGAGCATCTTTTCCAATTACTAATTGCCTTTTCCAATACCTACTACAAAGAATACATATGTCAATTAAACAAGTCTACCAAGAATGACCAAGCCACAGCAGGTGTTCCAATAATGTCCCAAGTAAATACAAGTCTACCAAGAATGACCAAGCCACAGAAGGTGTCCCAATAATGTCGCAAGTAAATACGGTATCTATATGCAAATTATTACCACAATTTAAGACCAGGCACTCAATTAAAATAAAATAAAAAACTACTAGACCAAAATTTTGAGGTGCTGGTATGTTGTACCTGTGTTAGGCTAATCAAACAACTTCATGCTCCAAAGAATTAAAAATTGGAAAAGATAATTTCAGCCTTTTAGGTTTATTCATCTAAGATGTACTCCCTTCATTTTTGAATATATGACATTTAGGATAAGCTAATTAGGTAAAAAAATGAAACTAAATTAGCTTGTCGTAAATGTCATGTATATAAAAATGAAGGATGTACATTTTACAACTTTTACCAACATAGGACCCTTGCATCTACACAATGTTATATACATTGGATGACTACACAAGCTGACAAGAACGACTAGAATATCCACCGAAAAGATGAATTGGCTCCTAGTAACCTAATTAACTTGAATGTTGCATGTTCTAAAATGGATTGACAAAATTATTTATCTACCATCAATAGGAATGAAACTTCTATCAAAGGTAAAGAAAATACCACAGTTGAAAAATGCTTTCTGACTTTGTTCACATTAATTTCATTATTACTGAGGTGGAGCTAGTCACTTTCCATGCAGAATTAATTTTTGCACATGCATACAAAGAATCGCAGAACTGCACTTGTGCGATGTTTCATATAATTTAATAATATATTAAGAACACATCTATATTTATGTGGGGGGTATGACCCCGGATACACACGGCAGACCACATGGGCTGCGCCCCCAGGGGCGGCCCAGCCCACAAGACGAAGCCTTGCGGGGCACGACGCTGCTCGGCGCCTCCCGCAAGGCATCGGGAAGATATCCTGAAAATACTACGAGATCTGTTATGATACGTATGATCCCATGATTCTTGTAATCTGTTATTACTTTCCGGTTATCTCCTAGATCTAACCGACTTATAACCCTGCCGCTCGGACTATATAAGGCGGGCAAGGACCCCCTCAAAACTCACGCAACATCATACAATAGCCAATACAATCCAACAGACCACAGGAGTAGGATATTACGTCATACTGACGGCTTGAACCTGTCTAACTCGTGTCTCTGTTGCCTTCTTGTTCTCGATTACACGCATCTTTGCCGATCAATCTACCTTCGTGGGGTACCCCTCGGAGGACTGCCGACAATATTCTGTCGACAGTTGGCGCGTCAGGTAGGGGTGTGCGTGTTGTTTCTATATCGAACAAGATGGTACGTTCCGCAGGCTCTTCGTCCCTCCCACAGCCCGGCCAGATCTTCACGGTCGGATCGATCTCGTGGATCATCAACGCTGACGGAGTCGGAGAGCTCATCGAGCCGGTGCAGGTCAATCCTGCGCCGATCACCCAACACTTGCGACTGCAGATCCGATCTCGGAACCACCTCCGAGGTCGCTTTCGCCGACAATTCGCCGCCTGCTCCCCCGCTACTAGAGGAGGCGAATCAACAACGACGATGTGATCGCATCCATCGATCAGGTCGACCAGAAGCTCGCCGATTGCCTCTCCATCACAGAATCGGCTCTGACCACTCTGGTTTAGCGCCGACCACCGTCCGATACAGATCTATCGGAGGCTGCTTGGAAAACTCCAGGGGTTACGGCCCTACCCTTCGGATTCACCAACGTCGCCACCACCTACCAAGATGCCCTAAGGGGCAAGTTCGCCGACCAGGTTGGAGATGTCCAACCTCCCGCCGACCAGATCGCCGACCAGCCTCCACCGGCTGTCAACATGCTACACGTCGTCCGATGCCCCGGAGCATCCCTCCAAACCATCCTGGAGGATAATCCAGACTCCGAGTCCCACGGCTCTATGGAGACTGTCGCCGAAACCTCCGCCGAACAACCTCCTTTCCCTCCCTTCCGTGGAGGCGCAATCTTCAACGTCAGCGTCGACAGCCCCCCCGTGGGAAGAGGAAACCGAGGAGGACCACGCCGCCCGCGTCAACAGGAACGTCAACCGTGCGCAGCGTCGAGCAAACGAGGCTGCCCTTGCGATGGCCGAGGCTCAGCTTGACTCGCAAGGAAGGCCACGCCAATTCCACCGCAACCACGACGACGAATTTATCCGTGTTGACGGCCACGACGTCTACAAGACCCCAAGCGCCAACTTGGCCGTGGCCGCCAACGAGCTCGCCAGGCTCCCGCAGACACCGGAGGTCGCAAAGGTCGTCGCCATGCTTAAAGCGGCATACTGCCAGGTCAACGAGATCCGCCAGGATCAGAGGCCGTCATACTCCACAAGCTCAATTCGCCGATCAGCTGCGCCAAGATCTGATCACCGCCCAAGTCGTTTCACCGACCAGCACCGCGACGAACAGACAACCCCTCCAGGGGGAGCTAGGGGCAACCGCATCGAACACACACGCCAACACGATCAGGAGGTCAACCAGGACGTCCGAGCGCACCTCAACAATCTCCGAGACGCGCGACGACGTATCGATGAACGTCGTTTCGGTCGCCATGAAAAAGAAGTACGTCACCGTCAAGAGTACGAGCAAGAGTTCGGTAACCCGGACTCAGCTCTCGAGCTGCTCAACGCCGGCAACGCTGCAGATCACAGCGCCGACAACCCTGAAGGGCCCCCAGCATCCACGAGGGAACTCCGAACACTCCAGTGGCCCTGTGGTTTCAAAATCACTGGGGTCGAGCCCTACGAGGGACGGATGAACCCCACACAGTGGCTACAGACTTACGCCACTGTTGTGCGCACCGCCGGAGGAGTTACCAGTGTCATGGCGAACTATCTTCCCGTCATGCTCACGCCAACCGCGATGAACTGGTTCACAAGCCTTGCCCCGAACTCCATCGGATCCTAGGAACAGCTGAAGAAGATCTTCACTGACAACTACATGGCTACGTGTACTCGGCCGGGCACCAAGCATGATTTGAACCGTATCTACCAGAAGCCGTCCGAGCTCCTCCGTAACTACATCAGACGCTTTTCCGAGATGAGGAATTCTATTCCCAACATTACGAAAGCTGAGGTCATCACCGCCTTCGTCTGAGGACTCCATCACCACGACTTCCGCTCTAAGTTCAATCGCAAGCCGCCAACGGGGATTGACGAGATGATTACGACCGCCAACCAGTACGCCGACGCTGAAGAAGCCGAAGTGTGTTTCAATGAGGATGCGGGCACTCATCGCTCAACTCGCCGCAGCGACGATCGCCCCGACGACCGGCGCCACAGCTACCGCCGCTACGACGACCGCAATCACCATCGGGACAGTGGCCGTGATCGGCCAGAAGGATCCAAGTCTGGTCAATATCGCCGCCGCTGACCAGACCACATTGTCGCCGCCGTCGAAGAACCTTGAGACAAGCACAACTATGACGAGCAGTACAAGAAGATACTCGAGGGCCCGTGCCCCCTCCACAAAAACGCCAAGCATAAGATGAAGGACTGCCTCAGCTTGACCAAGGAATTCCAGGCTAAAAAGCCGGACGACGACAACAATGATGGCGCCGGAGGCCGCCGACCACCTGGGGGCAACAACAATGCCTTCCAGGATCACGACAAGGTGGTTGCCACTATCTTCGGGGGTCTCACCGCCGCCGAGAGCAGAAGAGAACGGAAGCTCACCGCCCGACGGGTGCTCGCCGTCAATGCAGAAGACGTCGTCGCCAACCCCAGCTATCGCCCCTGGTCTGAGGTCCCCATCACCTTCAGCAGGGCCGATCAGTGGGCGGATATTCCTTACACAGGGCGTTTCCCCCTCGTCCTCGACGCAACCGTCCAGAAAGTGCTTTTCAGAAAAGTGCTCGTCGACGGCTGGAGCGCTCTGAACCTCCTCTTCGTCGGAGCCCTAAAGGAGTTGGGGCTTGGGATAGGAGATCTCACACCCTCCGACTCCTCCTTTTGGGGTGTGGTACCTAGCAGGGCATCCAAATCACTTGGAGAGATCATCCTACCAGTACAGTTCGACACTGGCTAGCAACTACCGCGTCGAACACATCAACTTCTACGTCGCCGACTTCAACACCGCCTACCACGCCATACTTGGTCGGCCTGCTCTGGCCAAGTTCATGGCCGTACCGCACTACGCCTATTTGGTGCTGAAGATGCCTTCGCCTGCAGGAGTCTTGGCCCTGCGGGCCAACCTCTCCATCGCCTACGCCTACGAGACAGAGAGTCTCGCTCTCGCCGAAGCCACCGACCTCTCCATCCAGATGGCCAGTGTGGTCACCGACGCTAGGACGGTGCCCGCCGACGACCTAGAGATCCCATCGCTAGAGCCTCCTCGCGCCTCCACCAAATCCAAGGAAACCAAGGAGGTCGGCCTCGGCCTCGACGACCTCTCCAAGACCGTGAAGATTGGGGCTCACCTCGACCCCAAATAGGAAAGCGCGCTCGTCTCCTTCCTACGTGCCAACGCCGACGTGTTTGCTTGAAAATCTGCAGATATGCCGGGGGTACCACGAGAGAAGATCGAGCACTCCTTCAATGTCTCGCCGACCGCCAAACCGATCAAGCAAAAACTCTGACGATTCGCTCTAGACAAAAAGAAGGCTATTAGGGTAGAAATAAAACGGCTCCTAGCTGCCGGGTTCATAAAAGAAGTGTATCATCCTGAGTGGTTAGCAAACCCTGTTCTCGTTCAAAAAAAGAATAAAGAATGAAGAATGTGATTACACGGATCTTAACAAACACTGCCCTAAAGACCTCTTCGGTCTGCCTCGAATAGACGAGGTTGTAGACTTCCCCGCCGGCTACGAACTGCTCTCCTTCCTCGATTGTTACTCCGACTATCACCAGATATCCCTCAAGGAAGACGACCAGATCAAGACGTCGTTCATCACGCCTTTTAGTGCGTACTACTATACCACCATGTCTTTCGGACTCAAGAACGCTGGGACGACCTACCAAAGGGCCATCCAGATGTGCCTTGATCAACAGATCGGCCGCAACGTCGAAGCCTACATCGACGATGTGGTCGTCAAGTCCAAGACCGTCGATAATCTCATCGTCGACCTTGAAGAAACATTCGCCAACCTGAAAAGGTACTGATATAAGCTAAACCCTTCAAAGTGCATCTTTGGAGTTCCATCCGGCATACTCCTGGGCTACATCGTCAGCGCCCGCGGCATCGAACTCAACCCCGACAAGATCTCCGCCATCGCCAACATAAAACGACCAACGTCCGTCAAGGATATACAAAAGCTTACATGCTGCATGGCTGCTCTCAGCCGCTTTATATCGCGCCTCGGCGAAAAGGGACTACCGTTCTTCAAACTCCTCAAGGCCTCCGAGCGTTTTTCCTGGTCGGAGGAGGCAGATACAGCTTTCGAGCAGCTCAAGTTGTTTTTAACGAAGCCTCCGATCATGACGGCGCCTAAGCCAGAAGAAACTTTACTAATCTACATCGCCGCCACTTCTTGTGTCGTTAGCACAGCTATCATCGTCGAATGCGAGGAGGCCGGGCACGCCTATAAGGTGCAACGTCCGATTTACTTCATCAGCGAGGTCCTTAATGAGCCCAAAACTCGTTATCCTCGTGTCCAAAAGCTGCTATACGCCATTCTGATCACGTCACGCAAGCTCCGCCATTACTTCGAGTACTACAAGATCGCCATGGTCACCGAGTTTCCTCTGGGGGGACATCCTCCGCAACAAAAAGGCCAACGGCCGCATCAAGTGGGCTATCAAGCGCGGCACTTACTCCATTGAATTCAGAAGCAAGCCTACCATCAAGTCACAGGCGCTCGCTGACTTCGTCGCTGAGTGGACCAAGATCCAAGAACCCATCCCCGCTACTTGCCCCGAGCACTGGATGATGTACTTCGACAGCGCCCTCAACATCAACGGTGCTGGTGCTGCAATTCTGTTCATTACGCCGACCAAGGATAAGCTCTGATACATTCTCCGAATACATTTTTCGGCCTCCAACAACGCCGCCAAATATGAAGCAAGTCTCCACGGACTCCGTATAGCCGTTGAGCTCGGCGTCAAACGCGTCATGGTATACGAGGACTCCGCGCTGGTCATCAACCAGCTCAACAAAGACTGGTTCTGCTCTAGTGAGAAGATGGACGCATACTGTGCCAAAATCAGGAAGCTTGAAGGAAAGTTCTACGGTATCGAGTACCACCACGTGGTACGAGATCAAAATCAGCTCGCCGACCACCTATCCAAGATAGGCTCCTCTCGCGCCGCGATTCCGCCTGGGGCCTTCGTTCAATACCTCTTTACGTCGTCTATTAAGAAAGAGAAGGAAGTTCAAGAAATTCCCCCCGCCGAGCAGCTGGTACTTACAGTGCCTTCGCCGGCCGCCGATTGAAGGGAGCAGTTCGTCAAGTACCTCACCAGCGCTGAAGTACCCGCCGACAAAACTGAAACCGAACGCCTAATCCGTCGAAGTAAGCATTACGTGCTGGTGGATGGGAATTTAACGAGGAAAAGTGCTAAGGAAGTGATACTGTAGAAATGCATCACCCAAGAAGAGGGAGTGAAACTACTTCTAGAAATTTACTCTGGTTCCTAAGGCAACCACGCGGCCTCGAGAAACCTGGTCGGCAAATCTTTCCGAGCTGGTTTCTATTGGCCCACGGCCATCTCCGATGCAGAAGACCTCGTCCGACGTTGTGAAGGATGCCAATTTTTTGCCAAGCAAATACATGTGCCGGCACAAGAACTGCAGACCATCCCAGCTTCCTGGCCTTTTGCATGCTGGGGACTGGACATGATCGGGCCTTTCAAGCCAGCGCTAGGTGGTTTCCGGTACGTATACGTCGCCATCGACAAGTTCTCCAAGTGAATCGAATACAAACCGCTTGTTTCAACCACTGCAAAGAAAGCAGTTGAGCTCTTCGAAGATATCATCCACAGATTCGATCCCCCGAACAACATTATCACCGACCCCGGAACTACATTTACTGGTCATCATTTTTGGGATTTCTGCGAAGACCGATGCATTTCCGTCAAATACGTCTCCGTTGCCCATCCTAGGGCCAACGGCCAGGTCGAACGGACGAACAACATGATACTTAGTGCCCTAAAAAAGAGGCTATATCAGAAAGAAGAAAAGCATCCGGGCAGATGGCTCAAAGAGCTACCAACTGTGGTCTGAGGACTGCGAACTCAAGCTAGTCGCAGCACCGGTGTCTTCATATTTCTTGATTTACGGCTCAGAAGCCATACTACCAGCGGGCATTGCCTTCCGAGCACCTAGGGTGAAACATTATGATGAAGAGCAAGCCACAACTGTTCGGACAGAGGACGTCAACAGGGCCGAGGAAGAACGCCTGATCACATGTATCCGCACAGCCCAATACCTAGAAGGCTTGCGAAGATACTATAACCGCAACATCAAAGGTCGTTCATTTGCTATCGGCGACCTCGTTCTCCACAGAAAGCATAAAACCGAAGGGATGCATAAGTTCTCCTCCCCCTGGGAAGGGCCCTACGTGGTCAAAGAGGTTACCAGACCAGGGTCTTACCGGCTATGTGACTTGGACGGAATCGATATCCCCAATTCAGGACACATCGAACATCTTATACGTTTTTATCCTTGAAATGCTATAGATATATATTCTTCACTCCATGATGAACAAAGTTTTAGTCGTCATAATTTGTCTCCATTATGACTTAATCTCCACTTACGGTCGCCAGCTCTAAGTTAATCCTTAATGAACTCTAATATGTGATCGCCATAAATGCTCCGTCACGTTTCTCCATATCTCCAATATGTGATCGCCATAAACGCTCCGCCACGTTTCTCCATATCTCCGAAATGTTTCGCCAATCGCCGAGCAGCACATGTTTTGTTCTGTGCTCTATGGAGAAGACCCAGTCTCCGATTTCTCCCTACACGTGCTACGGGCTCCGCGCTCTGCGTTATGGGTGGTCGGCTGCGGTTCCTTAGTCACGCCTGTTCCTCGTACACGTGCACGGGCTCCGCGTTCAACATTATGGACTATGGGCTAACCAAGGCCAAGAGCCCAGTAAAGAACTCACTGCTCGGACGCTACTAATACTACATATATCTCTAAGTTATTTCGCCAACCGTCGAGCAGCATACGTTCCGCTCTGTTCTCTATGGAGAAGACCCAGTCTCCGATCTCTCCCTACACGTGCTACGGGCTCGGCGCTCTGCGTTATGGGTGGTCGGCTGCAGTTCCTTTGTCATGTCTGTTCCTCCTACACGTGCACGGGCTCCGCGCTCGACGTTGTGGACTATGGGCTAGCTAAGGCCAAAGAGTTCAGTAACAAACTAACTGCTCGGACGCTACTTATACTACGTATAATTGCGTTAGGGTTAACACTACAACGATTCTTCAACGAAAAACTGACAAACTGCATAAACATGCACATGTTATTTTACAACATTTATACATATATATAAATGATTGTCTGCGCCCTTGCGCGTTTTAACCACTCTCTCCAGTTATTATAGACTTTTCTCCGAGCAGATCATCGAGCTTCGCTATCGCCATCCATCTCGCCGAACAGGTCGACGTCGCCGGCCAGCTTCTTCGCCGCGTCTTCCACCTCATCTTCCAGCTGCTGGTGCTCCGTTGCGCCCGTCCCTCTAGCAAATCCGGCCCCTATCGCTTGAAAGTCAATAGTAGGGTAATGGGACTGGACCACCGCTCGGGCGTGTGTAACGGCGGTGACGATGGCGTCGCGGTTGAAGCTTTTGAAGTTCTCCCACATCGCCTTGCACCTCTCAA
Source organism: Miscanthus floridulus (assembly GCF_019320115.1). NCBI lineage: Eukaryota > Viridiplantae > Streptophyta > Magnoliopsida > Poales > Poaceae > Miscanthus > Miscanthus floridulus. Next base: position 19,902,055 of record NC_089596.1, read on the forward strand.
TGATGGTGTCCGGACACAGCGACCTGCCGTCGGGTTGAGGAGCCACCTCCAAGTCGACGCAGTCGAGCACCGGCTTGATTCCGGCAACTACGGCGTCGAGCTTGCTCCGCTAGGTTCTGGCCTCCTGCTCCAACACATCAAACTACGCCTTGACCCTCCGACGGTAGTCTGCAGGCATTACAAGATTCCATCAAGCAAGGAAATTACTCCAACAGTAACTCCGACCACGAAGTACTTACCTTTCAGCTCCTCGACCAGCTTCTCCGCTTGCCCTAACTCCTTCGCCTTCTCCTCTCAGAGTTGCCCGACGATTTGGCGCTGCTGGCCGAGCTCCGCATCTTGCTCTACAAGCACAACAGTCGTCAGCAACAATATGACTGTTCAACAATGCAAAGCAAAATCGCCGATACGCCATACCTTTTTTCCGCTCGGAGACGTTTTGGAGCTGCTCGGACACACTCGTCAGCCGCTCGAAGACGGCGGCAGGCTGCTCGGACTTGCCCCGCAACTGCTCGGATGCGGTCGCCAACTGCTCGGACAGAGCCCCTTTTGGTATTCCAGATCCCGCGCTTGAGACTCGGCAAGATCTTGCTCGCGCTGGGCCCTCTGGACGTTTTTCTCCATTAACTTCATCGCTTCCTTCAGCTTGGCGTTTTCTTCGGCGACGGGCTCCATCCTCTTGATCAGCTAGCGTCGTAATTCGGCAGTCCGAGCTATCCCCTGCAAACGCACCAAGACTATGAAGCAAAGCCGATCTACAACGTCAAAGACGAGCATCGCAGACGCAGTACTGACCTTGATTTGCTTCATCACTCCGGAAAGGGCGGACTCCAGCCTCCTAAGCTCCCTGGTGGTGTCCTCTTCAACAACCACCACTTCGCTGCCCCGCTTGCGGAGTATTCGGACAGCTTAAGCTCGTGATTCCTCACGCTCAATCTCTTCCACTTCGTCCTCCTCCGCAGCTGGAGGCACCACCTGGGGGCTCGGTGGCCGGACAGCGTGTCCGACCACGCCGTCCGACACTTCAGGGAGCGTCGTCTGCTCCCCTGGCACCGCAGGCTTCTCCGCTCCGAACTCCGGCGTGGTGTGGGATACTCCAGCCTCCGCTCCCGAGGACCCGGCGGCTTTCGCTGTTGCCCCAGGCACTGCAGCCGACCCATCCGCCGTCGACGCCAACCTTTCGCCGCCGCCAAGTCCACCAGCAGGCGCGGTTGACTCATCCGCAGGCTGCCGAGCACCCGGGGACTCCAAGATGGGAGTTGCCGGCGTCGCCTCCACGTCGGGACCAGCCCCCGGTTGCTCGCCGGTCTGAACGGACGGATTCAACTCCTCCGTATGCCTCGCTCTGCATCAGATTAGTTCGTCAATCGCCACCGCGATAAGGATTTGACAACAAATTAACTCCAACACAAGGATACTTACGTGTCGGCTTGCCGGTATACTTTTCTGAACCAGCGCTGCCTACCCGAGCCCCCAGGCGCGGCTCTAGGGTCGACCCCCGCGCCCTGGGATGGAGGTCTCGCGGTCTCCGCCTGCCGCTCCGGGACTCCCCTCGCCTGCTGCTCGAGGACTCCCTTCGCCGGCTGCTCGGGGACTCCCTCCCCTCCCTTCGATCGCTCCTCCGCGCACGTGTTGCACGGAGACGCTTCAGTGCTCGGACGAGGAGCTGCTGAAGCCCCGTCGTCGTCCGACCACTCGGACATCGCCGCACTCTGCGTCCGAGTGGTCCGGTCACCGCCAAGCGAGATGCCGCCCAGTTTATGGGGGGCAGCACCCGTCATCTTCCTCTTCTTCCGGGCCGACTCATCTGTCGCTGCCCTCTTCACCCGGACTTTCTCCGACACCGGGGGAGGACTCTCTGTCCGTCCAGCGTCCGCGCCTCCGGACTCCGAAGGGACATTGACGGCTCCCTCCTCAGGCTGAGCTGGTGGCCGGGCGTCTATCGCCTGCGGTTAGTCCCCCCTCGGCACGCCCGAGAAGTACACCGCTCATTCCTGCGAATGGATCTTTTCATAAATGCATCAGTTAACTGCTTGGCAACGGTAAAGGATGAAGAGCATCAAGAACAAAACAATTGGGATGTTTACCTGAGGAGGCGGATTCGTACAGTTGAAGGCCCTCGTTTGCTTGGATAGGCTGAACGAGGCATTTGGAGTGAACAGCTCTGTGGCCCGCTCTAGCACTTCGTCCTTCGAGAGCCTCCCCGTGCTCTCTCAGGTACCGTCGTTGTCACCCTTGAAGTCATAGCCCGCGTGGGCCCTCTCCTTGCAGGGCTGGACGCGGCGCACTATGAAGCTCGCCGCCACCAATCCACTATTAATTTTCACGCCCTTTATCAGGTCGAGGAGCTCCCTCACCTGCTCCATGTCGGCACTGCTCGGTTTCTCCGACCAGCTCGTCTGGTTCTTCAGAACGTGGTCGACGTCGCAACGGATGGCGGGATGGCTCTGCTTCATGTAGAACCACCTGGCGTTCCACCCCTTCAACGAGGTATTTAGCGGTACAGTGATGTACTCGCCCGCCATCCCGTCGCGGAGTTGAAGATACACACCGTCGACCACCTTCGAACCGCCGCCACCCTTCTTCAGCCAGAATAGATGACGGAAGAGGTTGAAGTGGGGAAGAACTCCGAGATATGACACAGAAATGGATGAAGATGGAGACGTGCAAGACGGTGTTTGGGTGGAGGTTGCACAGACTAATGACCCAGAACTCCAGCAGATCCTTCAAGAAAGGATGAACGGGAAAACCTAACCCGCGCCAGAAATAATCCGCAAAAACTACGGCTTCGTCGGTATGGGGCATTGGAAAGGGCTCACCGCTGGCTGGCCGCCATCCGACGATGGCACGGTCCGGGAGAACGCCCGCTTCCACCATCCTATTGATCTCCGCCTCCCCCATGACTGACGGCACCCACTCGTTGTCCCGGCTGGCTCCGACGGCCGCCTTCTTTGGGTTTCCTGCTCCCTTCTTCGGCGCCATCTCTCAGATCTGTTTTGGGTTGGTGGTGGGAGCGCGTGTGGATTTGGAAGTGCGAGGGCTAAGGAGGAAGATGAAACGGCAAAATGGCAAAGGTGGGAGCGCGGGGTGCGGGGGCGCAGTTATAAAGCACTTCCCCCATTCCCCCACCTTTCGCATTCGAGGGTTTTTAGAAAACCGCTCCCACGATTTGCGCCACTCCGAATTCTCCGCAATAGCGTGGTGGGCCGTTAACTGGGCTTTCGCGTAACTACAGCCCATACTGCTCATTTATCGCCGCGATTTGTTACTACTCACCGATTATTCGCCGCCTTCTCCGCCATCTGATAAGGCTCAGTAACCACTACTGTACAACCATTACTCCGATTTTTTCTCCAGGATTTGTTTTCTCCAAGATTTCCACTTGTGGCTCGGAGACTACGTCAGCAATACGACTTGGTTCCTCAACGCACTGGGGACTTTCTTCTGTTGACTGCTGCTTCTAAACCTGGACCACGTGACCACGTCACCTACTGTCAGGCTCAGGAACTAAGTGGGCACACTTCACCCTTGCGGTGAAATGTGCTTTTCCTCATCTCGAGGTTACGCTCGGGGACTAGCTGACTGCTCGGCTGGTCTTCTACTTTTCTTCTACTTTTCTTCTACTTTGGACCCTGGCACCATGTGACTGCTCACCTACTGTCAAGCTTGGGGACTAAGTGGCACACTTCACCTTGCGGTGAGTATATTTTGCTTAATCTGAAAGACCTCGCGCCTCCTGAAGTTGAAGAATACTATCTCCCTTTCTTGTCGTCGGACTCTAAGTGGGCACACTTGGTCCACTGCGAGGAATTTTCGTTTTGAACTTGAGCTCCTACACCCTTATGGCAGCCATACTTGGGTTACGCTGCTCGACGACGGTTCACGCTGCTCGGCGACGGTTCTCACTGCTCGGCGATAGTTCACGCTGCTCGGCGACGGTTCACGCTGCTCGGCAACTCATCACGGTGGTCGGACCATGAGTTTGACTTCTCGACTTTGTTCACAACATGCTCGGACAAGCTCAAGACGGCGTTACACAACGAATGCAAGGCGCTCGGAGACTAGTTGTTGGGGGTACGACCCCGGATACCCACGGCAGACCACATGGGCTGCGCCCTCAGGGGCGGCCCAGCCCACAAGACGAAGCCTTGCGGGGCACGACGCTGCTCGACGCCTCCCGCAAGACATCGGGAAGATATCCTGAAGATACTACGAGATTTGTTAGGATACGTATGATCACATGATTCCTGTAATATGTTATTACTTTCCGGTTATCTTCTAGATCTAACCGACTTGTAACCCTGCCCCCCGGACTATATAAGGCGAGCAGGGACCCCCTCCAAAGTCACGCAATATCATACGATAGTCAATACAATCCAACAGACCACAGAAGTAGGGTATTACGTCATACTGACGGCCTGAACCTATCTAACTCGTGTGTCTCTATTGCCTTCTTGTTCTCGATTACACGCATCTTTGCCGATCAATCTACCTTCGTGTGGTACCCCTCGGAGGACTGCCGACGATATTCTGTCGACAATTTATCTAATGCAAGTTCATTATGTTTCTAGATTCCAACAAGAATATTATGATCGAACAGGGAAAAGAAACAAAGCAAAATACAACAGAAATAATGAGACTTGAGTTAATTAGAAATTGTACTTTACCCTAGTATTCCAGAAATCTTTCCACACAAGGCACAAGAATAACTGCCATCAGGATGTATAATTTGCTCCAGATCAAAGCATCCTACCCTCTTGTCTTGGAAAGCACATTCAATATGGCAAGAAGAACCACAACAATTGTTGCTATCATTGTCAGATGAACAAACTAACCATTGACTAGGATCCTTATTGTCATCGAACTTGTGGCAAATACAACACGAGCACCTCTTGCAGAAGGAATCTTCTGATGGTCTAACAGCTTTACAGGCCAAATTTTTGCAGATCCAAGTGGTAATGCGTTTCACATCATTGATAGGGCGCTCTGTTTTAGCCACTTCCTTCGTACTTGAGTGCTCATTTGTTATTGTTAAGTTGGGTGCAGATTGTTTCTGCAGTTCAGTGTTCTTGCTTGCTTGGACAGGAGGTGTTTTGGGCATGTCTTCAGTTCAGTAAAGCAAGCAAGATCTCTGTCCGTCCTTTGCTGATTAGCATGCGTAACTCTCTTCTTAGTAAGAACTCCGAAACCCTCCTCGGATAGCTGGTTGTCAATGATTGACCCCTTTATTACCAGTTCATCATTAAGCCATGGAGTACTTTCAATCAGCAAAATAACAACCTGGAATTTTAATGCAACGGTAAACGGAACATAATCAATGGAGGAATAAAACAAGCCGAATAGAAACAAATCCGATATCATGATCAGTTGGGACACGAACACACATGGCAATTAATTTACAACTTTCCAGCATCACAATTCGGAAAGGGAAGTAGTAACGGACACAGTGGCGGAGGCACAGGGTATGCCAGGTATGCACTGGCATACCCTGTGGCACCGGTGACTATACTATTATATATACGTATTGCATTTGAATTTGTAAAAAAAAAAAACCTTACCTGGAATGGATCACGCCACCACGAAAGGCCCACTTGAGGCGCCCCACGCGGCCCACGCAACAAAGAGGCGCTAGTTACCTCACAAATGGATCACGCCAGTGACCAGTCGCCACACAACATAGTTAGACGTAACTTTACCCTAAACTAATCTCGATCGGAGGCCACGGACGGACGGAGCGAGACCACACGGTCACAGCACCGGCACCGCCGGACAGGCAGACACCCTGACGGCCTAACGCCTGAGTACGCCACACTTTCCCAGTTTCCTGATCTAATCTCCATGCTATTTGCAAACATTACAAATAATAAAATTGTTTAATTATTTAGAATCATGTTTTTTAATATTTGTGCAGTTACGAAGAGAAACTCAGATATTGCATCTCTTTTAAAGCATGAAGCAAAGAAGGCGGCGGCGGCTGCTGCTACTACTTCTAATCACTTAGGTGCATTAAGTTTCTTTTGCATCAAGGGTTGGGGTTTCGTGGACATGATAAAAGTGAAGAATCTGGCAATAGAGGGAACTTTATTGAACTTTTAAAGTTTTTTGCTGGAAATAGTGAAGAAGTGAACAAGTATGTTTTGGACAATGCTCTAGGTAACTGTACCTTAACTAGCGGAGACAATGCTCCAAGTATGTTTGATGAGATTAATATGAAGTTGTTGTCTTCTATGTCGGCCTTCAATCATTCCAATTCTTTTTCTAAAATGAATTTACCGAATTGGATATGAATTTTTTTTGCGGCATACCCTAAACTAAAATCCTAGATTCGCCACTGAACGGACATGTACACTCGATTAATCTGGAAGCCGTTATTTCGATAAAAATAGAAACCCAAGCGCGTGATGCCGGTAGCTCAGCTCTATCTATATTAATGACAAAGTGTAATACGTAACAAAGAAAAGCATAGCATGCAATAGTACGTAGAACAACAAAAAGCATGCAGTTTCACGTAATGCCCCTAAAAACAGGGGAGCAGGCAGGACACAAAAGCCTAGGGCTAACCCTGATCATACATATGAACTCTTACCCACCCTAACAATGTGCTGGTTGTGTACCAAGTGACCAAGGTATCCCCTTCAATATCCTTAGATTAGGGACCCTAATATCTCATACAACCAATCAGCCAATGACTAAAAGCCCCCAGTGGTATGCATAAGCTTCCCTTCGTTATGGCTGTACAGCAACATTGCAACCACACGGAACAGTTTCATGTAATGGCCCTAAAAACAGGGGAGCCAGGCAGGACATAAAAGCCTAGTAGGGCTAACCCTGATCACACAAATAAACTAGGGCTAACAATGTGCTGGTTGAGTAGCAAGTGATTGAGGTATCCCCTTCAATTCCTTAAATCAGGGACCTTAATAACTCATACAACCAATCATCCAATGACTAGCAGCCCCCTAGTGGTATGCAAAAGCTTCCCTTCCTTATGGCTCTACTAGTTCCTGTAACCGCATCTATCTACATACAGCAACATTACATTACAAACCACACGGAGCAACATCTAGCCTCCATTTCCAGAAATTCATATCCATAGGGTCAAACAACAAATCAACCAACCCCATCATACCAAAAGCTCCCTAAACAATCCTATCCTATATAATGGAAAGGCAGTGCTCCTGCCATTTGCTGCTAAAAAAAAGCTCCTTTACACGTGAAGCAATCAATACCCAGGCGATTCCGTCTCGCGAACCCACCACAGCGCCGCGCCAAACACGAGGGAAAAGGCCGTTCAATCAAAACCCACGAGCAAAATTTTACAAACGCGTTCGCGCAGCAGCACGGCACAGGGTCAGGGCGCCGAGGAGCTTACCAGTTACCACCAGCTTCGTCCACACCCTCCAGCCCCAGCTCCTCCCGTCGGCGTCGGCAGAGGCTAGGGTTCGGTACCCAGGCGAGTTGTCAGTGGCTACAGACGAACGGGCCGCGAGATCCCCAATGCTCGACGCGGCGGGACGAGCGGACGCTACGACGAGGGCTCTGGCGACGGCCGGGCTGCGGCCGAGGTCCTCCTCCGTCCGCCGGGACGACGAGGCCCGAGCCCGAGCCCGGTCTCCCCGACGCCGAGGAGGTGCGCGGGTCAAGTCAAGCGCGGGCGGCGGGCGTGCGACGAGTCGAGGAGACGAGACGAGAGGAGAGGAGGCTCCCCTGGCCAATTATTTTTTAAAGGGTACTGCAGCACTTTCGTTGTTATTTGATAATTAGTGTCCAATCATAATCTAATTAGGCTTAAAAGATTCGTCTCGTGAATTTCGTCTAAACTATGTATTTAGTTTTATTTTTTATTTATATTTAATGCTTTATGCATGCGTCCAAAGATTCGATGTGACGGGAAATCTTAAAAAATTTTGCAAAATTTTGGGAACTAAACAGGCACCAGGTAGAGAGTAGCCAGCAACGGGGGCGCCGCCTCGTGTGAATTTTTTTTAACATTTTTTAAAACTGACGCTGTTTAATTTTTTTTCCAAAACAAACATTTTTAGACGGGCATGTTTACACGGCGTGGGAAGAGGGCGGTCAACGGCTGCGGCGACCGCTGACGTGACAGATCTGACGCGTCACCCGTCAAAGCGTGGAGGAACTGACGTGCCACGTATCACGACACGGGGCTGCCGCGCCACGCATCATGGCGCGACAGACCCTTTGTTCTCTCTCAGTGCCTCCGTCCTTAGACGAGAAATCGTGCCGCCGTGGCTCCTGCCCGCGCCCGCCGGGCGAGCCTGCGGCCGCCACGCCCCGCCCAGTGCCGACTGCCACACCATCGATGCCCGGCCAGTGCCCGGCGTCTTGATGGCCGCCGCCTGCCGCGGACACGCAGTGACAGGCTGACGGCGTGCGTGACGCCCCGCACTGCTGCCTGCTCCGCGCCTGCGCTCTACAACCGTCTGCGGTCTGTCGCCCAGCCCTGGCGCCCGCCTGGACTCGCCCGGCTGCGCGCCTGCGCGCCACAGCGTGACACCATCGACAACTGCAGACTGCAGTCAGCCAGTCACAAACTCACGGTTCTAATTCCAAGCTTGGTAATTCCCCATTCTCACGTCTAAGTTATGCCTTAATTTGATGTTGAACTCTTCCTGATCTAGTATGAATTCCATGAATCAACATTATAATTGATTATATCAATTTTTGTAGCACGTAGAGTTGCACAATGTAGAGCGGGACATTAAAATTCTGTTTTACCTTCTGCACTTGATGCCGCACTTGTGACTGACTATCCTATTTAATGCAGGCATGGAATCACGTGGACATAGGACCGACTGCCCTGTACCTCTGGCAAAAAGCGGAGGTAGTTAGAGGGAACCCGAAGCGGCGGTACAGGCAGTACTCGGACACGCTAGACGTCCTGACACAACACTAGGTAACGACCACTTTGATACTGCTAGTCGGTGTTGTTGCTTTTTTATTATTCCCAAAACCTAACTGTAGTTACCTAACTTTCAGGTGAATTGGTGTCCTTGGTCCATATTCGAGCTAGAGGGGTACCTTAGTCCTCGCACCGAGGAAGAGTCAGACGAGTGACTTTTTAACGGGCCACTAATTTTCTTTCCACATGGTCGAGATGCACTACCCTATAAGGGTGTATAGGTAGTTCGGAAGATTGCAACCATGCCCACCGCCGCACCAACAGAAAGTTGCACGGGTGCGACGACTATAACATGATAATTTAGCAGTCACGTGCATACATACAACCACTAACTTAGCGGTGCAGGCAAGGGGCCTATGGAGCACGACGTTGAGGAGGACGAGGAGGACGAGGACGAGGACGAGGACGAGGACGAGGACTACGATGAGATCGGGATGTCTGATGCACCATTTCCTACACAGTTCGACGAACAGGTACTTGAAACAGCGCTTCGCTATATACGTCACAATTACTTAAACATTGTAAGTAACGATGTCTATATTGTAATTGCAGGGTCCTAGTTACACTCAGCAGTATCGCCGGGTGTACCGCCAGCGAGACCGTCCCGATGTTGGGTTCACCCCTAACGTGATGCCTTCACGCCCGAAGAGGCAGCGACGTCCGTGGTACCCATATACTCCTGGGTCGTAGGAGTTCTTTAGGATGACATGATACACTTGTATTCGGACACCCATATACTAATGGTACACATAGTATGTCGAGTAATGTCGAACTTATGTATTGATGAACTTGTGTCGTAGTTATGACTTGCTGAACTTATATCGAACAGAGGTATTGTCGAACTTGCGATGAACTTGGGACGTGTACAAGTTAGTATTTCTGAACTTGTGTATTGATTGTCTCGTGCACTTAACCTTCCTGCTGACCTATTCGTTAAACCGACACGACGAAATAACTTGGCCCATGTGAGAACATAACAGAAGTGCCTTGTTCCATTTGCTGCTGCTTTGATCGCCGCACCATGATCGGTGCCGCGCCATGATGCAAGGCGCGTTGGCCCCGCCACGTCAGCGGTCGACGCGGCCGTTGATCGCCCCATGCCGCGCCGCCATGCATGGCGTGACAGCGTGAATTTGGCACGCCATGCAAACAGGTGCGTCCAAAAGTGTTACTTTTGAAAAAAAAATGTTAGAATTAAAAATAGTTTTAAAAAAGTGTTAAAAATAAAAAAAATTCCCCCGTGTCGGAGGCGTAATGGAAACGGCGCGTGGGCTTCTGGGCTGGGCCCAGCCAGCTAGCCCACCGTTGGCGCACGCACGGCACGGCCGCACGGGCCCAGGGGGAGAGATCTGGAGCGTCGGCGGCCGATCCGACGGCGGGGACGCGGTGGCGTGCGGCCTTCGGCTATTTGCGTGTGTGACGTCCTCTCGTGGTCGAGGGCCAGCAGCTAGTTTCCGTTTCAACGGACGATTGGCTTTTGTGTTTTTTTTTATTGAAACGGCTTTGCGTTGTTTTTGGAAGGTCGTTGCATCGCATTGCACCGCGTCGTCTAGATTTTTTTAGGGTTTTCTTTTTATAATAACACACCTAACGTGGCTACACGTTACACAACATCGTCGAGATTTTTTATGGTTTTGTTTTTAATAGTACCTATTAATGTCTATGGTTCCCTAGGATTCGTTTGAGATATTTTCTTATTTATTATCAAGATTCTCTTGGGTTGTAGGATTTACAAAATCAATGCCTTATAAGATTTTCAAAAATCCCTCCTAGAATCTAATCTATGTTAGATGTTGTTGGGTAAAACAAGGCATATGGGGCTTTTGGTTTAAAATTGTTGCTCCTCAACTAACTTTGTCTAGCTAGAATAAGAGAAGGGATAGCAGTTTGGTTGGTGGATAAAGTTTATCTTAGGGTTTGTCCTGATAAAGAATGTTTGGTTCAATTGCTACTTCTCATCTAGCCTTGTCCGGCTAGAACCTCACCTAACCTTGCCCAGCTAGAATAGGAGAAGGGTTAGCAGTTTAGTTGGTGACCAATGTTATTTTGGGATTTGGGCCTAACTAGGACCTCACATTACCTTGCCTAACTAGAATAGGAGAAGGGCATGGCCAACGTTATTTTAGGGTCTGTACCTAGCTAGAATCTTACTTAACCATCCCTAAAAAAAAGAACCTCACCTAACCTTGCCCAGCTAGAATAGGAAAAAGGTTAGCTTTTTGGTTAGTGGCAAGGTTATTTTGGGTTTTGTGCCGGGCTAGAACCTCACCTCACCTTGTCTAGCTAGAATAGGAGAAGCGTTAGCAGTTTGGTTGGTGGCTAAGGTTATTTTAGAGTTTGTGCTAGCAATGAATGTTTGGTTCAATTAATGCTCCTCACTTAACCAGTTAACCTCGCCCAGCTAGAATAGATGAATGGTCAGTTTGGTAGGTGATTAAATTTATCTTGAGATTTGTGCCCGCAAGAAAAAGGACTAATCTAGCTCACCCAAGGTGGCAAGGCATAGCAAAACCTTGCCCGAACCAAACTGGCCCGTTCGCTTGGCTGAAATTGACTGAAAACACTGTTTCGACTGAAAAAAGAAGCCGAACAAGCCGAATTATAAGGTAAGCCGAACGGTTCCGGCTGAATTGTTGATCTTATCTTATATGTTGTTGGATTAGTTGATTCTATATGTTGTTGGAATCCAAACATGACCTATATTTTGGCTGGTGATGCAGGCGTAACCCACTCAAAACTATCGCCTAATTTCTATTTCATGCCGCCAAGAACGATTTCACGTGGAATTCCTACGTTACATTCAAAACAAAACAAGGCCAGCTCGAAGCCTCGTGTGACCCAGCTCGGACTCAGATAGTCAGACAGCACATGGCTTCATCGAGCTCTTGCCAGTCGAGTGGTTGCCGAATGATTCACTCGATCAACAGCTGACCTGAACAGTATAAGAACATAACGTTTTTCTTGAGAAAAATAGCATCCATGCTCCAGAAAACAATAGTTACTCTTTATTACTAATAGATAGAAGTTCATAGAGTGGAAACGTAAAAAAGAACGGCCTGGCGGCCTGCAGCTTGACTCGCGCACAACTAGACTCCCGCTGTCTAGATGAAAAGCTCCGATAAATGATTGTCCAACAATCGTAGGCAACATGGGCACATTAAATTTCAAATCAAAGCTCAGGGCATCTAAGTTCAGGTCTTCAGGCTTGGCAGGTGAAACATTCTCGAGAAAAACCCTAGAAACAACTGGCTTCCGTTTCGGGTCCTTGATTTCCACACCTGCCATGCCCCTCAGATGCCTGGTGGTTCTGCTTTACGTCATCCTAATGAACTTCCTTGGTTTTATGGACTGTAAACATGTCTTTGCATCCAGAAGCCTAACAAAGACAAATTACTGATTGCATCGTATCAGGGACAACAGCACTGTTCCTATGCTACTGAGTGTTTCTTCTTGGTCCAAATCGGAGCTGCAAGTTGTCCAAAACGCGGGCAACATTGAGAAGCCGTGGATCGTCAGAAGGAATATCTCGCGCCTGAATTTGAAAAACAAGAGAGCATGAGCAGAATACGAATCACAAACATCCAGAGCTTAAATTGCTAACAAAGTGACAGCAGACAAATGATTTCAATGTACAAACAGTTCTGAGACCCATATGAATATGTACATCAAGGACCAATATGTAACTCACTCTAGTTAGGAAGCATTCAATTATTCATAGATGCCTTCAAGGTGAAGAAACTGTACTAAGTCACAAGTTCGAAACAATGAAGCTTACCGTCAAACCCTTGTGGTATGCCTCAACAGCAGGAAGATTTGGAGTGACATTACGGCTTTGCAGGAGATCCCAGACATAATTTGCAGTTGTATATCCACCAGTCTAGATAAATTGGTCAATTTAACTTCAGTCATCCAACCATCTCAGTGAAGCAATTTAATTTCAAAATGCTAAGCAAGTATCGAAAAACAATTCATGCATTCATATTTGGTAGTCAAAGGGCAGGAGTTGGTGTTGGTTACCGTTTCACCGGCAGCTGCAAGTAGGAGATCAGTTCCCAGCCTGGCATTCAAGAAGAAATTTCTTGAAATCATTTTCTCCTGCAAAATATTATTGATGTAAAATTTCAAAATTTTGAAGCCAGTCAAAACTATACAGCAAAACTGAAACTGCAAAGAACAGAAAATTACTATAGTTTCTTGAGCAAGTTGCATTCCTCTTGGAGTGTACCCAATCATAGCTCCCTCAGCAAGTGTCTGCATTTCATAGATGAAGACTTAAGGCGAACATATGCAGCATTACATGATCAAAATAAGAAAGAACGACTGATTTTGACTTGATAGAAGGTGGTTATTTTATTATGACCATAGAAAATTCATTTTACCATTCAGTGAGGAATATTATCTTTAACAATCCTAAGATTTTATGCATCTGGTTTCTTTTTGGTTGGCAGAATTCATTCTTTTAATTTACTATCTAACTTAATATTTTTTCACAGTATTTGGCAGTAGACAAGTCTGGCTAAGCTTTGTCAATTCCTTGATGAGAAGATTTGTTGTCAATTAGGTGTGACTCACCGCATACAACTCCGCGGGTGGGGATCTCGAGCTTGAATACTCTTCAAACATCTTAACAGCAGAATCAATATCTCCACACCATAGGTAACACCTTTTTCAATTGGAGGACATCAAATCAATAATAACTAGAATAAAATGGAGAAAGCATGATAAGACAAAAAGGATAGACACAGGGATTATAGAATCAGAATACAAATGCCAAAAAGTAGTCACTTAAGCTGTTCACTCATCTCTATAAATACAATGATCCTGTCATTATTATTAATTTAGAATAATGAGATCTCATTGTGACATGCTTATAAAATGAGTTCATGTATATCTGAATAAAGTTAATAATGATAAATACACAAACTATCAGATCTTAATTTTCAGCGCTACAAGAAAATAGCAAGATATCAACATTACATATTACCTCATAGCTTGCATCACCATGTAGGCATCATAAGTAGATCCATCTCTAGTATCCTTATTGAACATTTCCAGAAGTGCTTCAAGTGTCTGAAATTTTTTGAAGTAAACGAAATTTCAGAATAAGCTAAACTTACCACCTTTTGGTGATTTCAAAATATATATATATATATACTAGTGGTAGAAACAATTACAAAGTTAGGGTTATGTCGATTGTGCATGGCCAATGTGCAGTAACCAAAATATATAGTGGAAAATGGTAATGCACAAGCAAAAGATCACCTCTTTGCTCCGCAGTTCTGCACAAGCATGGATAGCAACGTGATAAACTGTATGTTGTTTAAAGACAAATCCTCCTCGTCTATTTACATATTCTGCTGTTGGGAGGTTGTATAGCTCTTCCTCTGACACATTCATCATTATATTCTCAGCACTGTCCTTTGATACTCTTTCAACATATTGCCAACCTTTCGACTGCCTGACAAAGTCAAGAATCTGCTTGAAAGAGAAATAAGTTATAGAACATTCAGATTTGGTTAAGTACATCCTTACAGTCTTACACATGCATACCATACCTTTGCCATGGTTTCCTCAGTGGTTGGTGTCTTGTTCTTGAATGCAGTTATCAATCCGGCATAACAAAACTTGTTTAATCCAAGACCAGCAGCACTCATATCACTAACTATGGCATACCTATCAAAACAAATTCTCGTTATATAAGTTTCTCGTGTGAGCAAGTAAATAGGTAAACCAGAAGGTGTTGACAACTGAGGGTAAACTATTTCTTGAAAAACTCTAATCAGTCGCAATGTAGTCTCTAGACCAAAATTCCACATGCAAAACTGCTAATGCATTCACAAATAGTACATCTGAGAATCCTACCTGGCAACCATACCCTAGACACTAAAGACTCCAACTCTGATGTTATCAGCAAGAAATTACCAGAAAGTTGCATTACTCTAGCCCTTCAAATCCATGAGATCAATACTTACATATCTCGTATTCTCAAATGAAAGATAACTGTTAGTAGTGTGGATGAACCTCTAACAAACAAAATGCACAGTGAACAAGTACAACTCACGAACTGTCGCTAATCTGTTTTGCTAGTTTGTGTGTGGTAAACTTCAAGTCATTGTGCTAAGAGTGGCCAACCACCATAAATGGCAGTGGCAGGCAACAAGTGATGTAAATTTCAATTTCAATTGTGCATTCTTATATCTGTTGGATCATATAAATAATGTCAAGAAGTGTGCCTTACACTTGATCAGTCTGCCCTGTTGATGCAAGTGCATTCAGTAGACAAATGTAGGTTTCTCCTTTCAACTTAACACCATGTGCCTTCATTTCTTCTAAAAGCTTTGTTACAGGTAAAGGACAGGAGCATCAGTGAGCATAAAGAACAAAAGAAAGCTGTTCAAGCATGAAAATGGTACCATAATGATATAACACAGCTAGCATTCAGGTACACAGAACCAACCATGATTGCTGCATCTGAGTTCTTGCATTTTCCACAAGTGGAGATCAAGAAGTTGTAAAGGTTAACCTGGAAAACATTAAGAACATCAGACTGATTGTCTCTTGAAGGTAAAAAGTAACTGGAGTGAATTCAAAGAAGTCAGTGGTCTAACATCAGGCTGCAAACCCATTTCTTTCATCTGATCACGGAAGTAGAGTGCATCTTGTAGCCGGCTGCCTTTCATGGTACCGACTATGAGTGTGTGGAATGTATCCCGCTCAGGCTTCACGCCATCAAGCATCATGTCGTCATAAGCATCACGCAGAAGGTAGGGCCTAAAAACAATGAGAATGTAACTGTTAGACTTGCAAAGTATACATGGTTAGAAAATAGAGATTTCTGACACTGGAGCTGTCATTCTACTCAAACAGAAATTCAAGTCAAGATAAGCATAGGCATGAAGAAAAATGACAGTACAATAGGACACGAAGTAATTTGCTAAAAGTTATATAAAACATAACTTTAAGAAAACAACATACAGGAAAACTAATATCTTAGAAGCCACAGATGAATAGTCAAGCAATCAGGGAAATAAGGCAACCGCATATTTTCCCCTCAGCATATATAGAGAATAATAAAGGAGGCTGTCGAAACAGGCATGGACATCTATGCGTAACCAAGAAAGAAATATGAGAAGCTTACAGGTAGGCCCTTGTGCTCTCACAATTTGACAATGCATACAATGCTTTAAGCCATTTGGGAGTAACCGAGGCGATCCCTCAGGGGGGTTAGGGGGTATTCATGGCAGTCAGCGGCGGATCCACAGGGGGGGCTGCCCCCCCAGCCCCCCCTAATTTCTTGATTTCAAGCCTAATCACTGTAGCAAAAGCTTGATTTCACCATTAAATCTTCATGCAAATCAACATCTCCATTGTTTTAGCCCCCCCTTATCCCGCATCGTGCATCCGCCACTGATGGCAGTCTAGTTGCTCAGGTGGCCAGGCTCACTGACACACCGAACAAAAAGACTTCCTGAGTCAGCATTGGGAATTCCCATGCACAAATGGGTAAACTGGCCTAGAGCTGCATAATACCAAAGTACAGTTTTCACATGGCCATCAATCCCACAACACAAGGCCACTGTGAACAATCGAATGAGCAAACACACGCTTGCATGCGCAGCACAGCATCAACGAAGCAACCGGAACCAATCCAAGGCATATCAACGAAAACGCCTCCCGCTTGGCAATGCGTCGAACAGCTAGCGCGCAACGGGACGCGGCAAACCATAAACCAACATTCCCTTGCCTGCGCTGGGCGACGAGCGACCCGATGACCGTGTTGTACTCGGAGGTGTTATCGGCGTAGTTCCGGCGCGCGTACTCTTCCGTCGACGTCGCCGCGCCGCGCCGCGCCGTGAGCGCCGCCGCCGCCGCCGCATGGCGCAACCGCCCTGCGCCGCAAACACCCGGAGGTCAGCCTGGCGGAGAGACCCGCGAAGGAAATGGGAGGGGGAGGAAGTGGGAGAGAGAGACCCTGAAGCATGAGGGAGTTCTTGAGGAGAGCCATGGGCGACGATGCTGCGGCACTGCGACTGCGGAGTGGGGCGGGGAGGAGGCGGACCGGACCAAAGGAAGGAGAAGGGTTTAAGGCGTCCGCCGTTGATCGTGGCCAGGACGGTTGAGACTGAGATGGGCCGAATCCACTAATAAAGATTATAATGGCCCAAATAAGCCACCACCGGCTACACCAACTCCGTTCCTGGCTCATCACGGCTTCACGGGGCCCTTTCCCTCCCTTCCCAATCGATCCCCCGCCGAGGGATCCCCACGCCGACGGAAGCGGAACGGCGGCGTGCATCAAACACTATGCCGCCGGCCAAACGGAAGGGGAGAGGTGCGGGGGCCTCGGGCTCCCAGTCGCGGCGGGGACGCGCCCCTGCAAGCCGGCCTACGCCCGCGGTGACCATCCGGTCGAGCGCGGCGCAGGCGGAACCCTCGTCGTCACCGCAGTCAGGCAAGCGGTCCAGGGCGGCAGATAAGAGCGATGATGAACTGAAGCCGTCCAAGAGGGCGAAGAAGACGAACGCGAGAAGCCAAAAGGATGCGGATGCAGGCTCAGCTTCTGTAGTTTCCAGCCAAGCGGATACGGCGGCGGTTGCATCACCCACGGCTGCTGCCGCTCAAGTGGTCTCCGACAGGGCCCCCAGCGAGGAGGAAGGGTCGGCGGCCGCACCCGACGCCGCCGCCTCTGATTCTGATCAGGTCTCCTCTCCCCTTCTTGCGCCCGTACCTCCCCCGAGCAATCAAATCTCAAGATGCGTCCTCTGATTCTGATCAGGTCTCCTCTCCCCTTCGGCGCCCATACCTCCCCCGAGCAATCAAGATGCGGAAAGGGTGGTCCATGAGCCTTTGGACTCGGCTAGTGTCTGTGCTTACCTGGACGAGAAGGCCTGTAACACCTAAAAATTTGCATCACTTTAAAATAAGTGAATTTGATTTATTAGTAATGTTGTGAGCATGCAAATCTAGATAAATAAATAATTTTTGTGAAATTAAAATTTATCCTAAGGCTAGAGACATGTTGATACACTCATGCTGGAGTATATTTTATTTGTGATGGACTGATTTTTGTTGCATGTGAAAAGGAATTCAAATCCCTTTTGAGAATCCATTTGAAAATTCTGGAAATAAAAAGAAAAAAATGGAAATTCTTTCTTCTCTGTTCTGGCCGCGAGGCCCATCTTTCCCTCTGGCCCAGCGCGTAGCTGACCTCCTTCCCCCTCCTTCTTGGGCCGAAGTCGAGGCCCAGCTCACGGTAGCCCACTGCGGCAGCAGCACTCTTTTCTCCCTGTCTCGCTGACGAGGCTGGCCCGCACGTCAGCGGTATCTTCCTCCTCCTCTGGCTCGGTGTCGGACCGGACACCGACCGAGCGTCGATCCGCGCGTGGGCGTCCACGCCACGCCCTGCCCTATAAAGGCCTAATGCCGCGTCCGCAACGCCCTTAACAACCCTAAGCGAACCGCCGCCTTCGCTCATGCGTACAAGGTCGCAGCGGCAGCCGCAACCCTAGAAGGCCGCCGCGCCGTCAAATTCCACCGCTACGGTCCTTCATCATCTCGGTAAGCTAGCTAGGTAGCTTCATCTTGACCCCGCGCATCTTCCTGAGTCTTTTCCCGGTCCAATTTGGCTTGAGCGGCGACTTCATCGTGCGCAGGAACGCCGCCGCCGCCACGTCGTGCCGCGCGCTCTCCTCGGATCACCGTCGGCGTCATCTTCTAGCTGGGTGAGCTCGCCTTGCCCTCCTCTTTCGATTGGTACCGGTCCCGTGTTTTGGGATGGCCGGAATCGCCCGAACCGGCAACGCCGGCGAGGTCCTCGCCGCCGGTCATGGAGCGCCGCCATGTGGCCCTTCTTCTCCGGCCGTTGCCACCGTCACCCGCGCCGATCTAATCTCGGCCGGTCATCCTTGATCGGACGGCCAACAGAGGCCGACACCCCTTCGCGGGGAATATTTGCTAAAGAGCCCCTGAGCTCTTTAGATGTTGAACCCGCAGTCCAAAGCGGATTCCAGAGAATACGTTTTCTCTTTTGGAAAACGTATTTTTCATTTAACAGATTCAAAATCAAGTTCCATCTAATTACAGTTTTGCCACTACCTTTAATTGCTCATAACTTATTCGTTTTAACTCCAAATTGGACCGTTCAACTTGCGTTAGATTCGTCTTTTCGAGATCTGTCTATTCATATAATTTGTCACCATGTTTTTGAACTTAAATTTTGAGTTTAGATTTAATCTATTTCTTTAATAGGGAAACTTGTTTTAATCCTAACTTTCTCATTGTAACTCCGTTTTCCGTGATCTTCGCATCTGTGTGATCGTAGCAACGTGTAGAATAGTTTTATGAACTTTTCAAAACCGTTTGTCTCTGTTGGTGTACTGTTCTAATTAAATATGTTTGTTTGCCTCGTGTATGATTGCTCGGATGATTGTATGTTGCTGCTTGGTGATGTTGATCGAGTTCAGACGGTGAGGTTTACGTTGGTGATCAAGAGAACTTCTATGACCAGCAAGACCAGCAAGACTTTCAGGAGAACTTTGATCAAGGCAAGTATAGCTAAGGACCTTCCTTGTTGTCCTATTCATGATGCTCACTAAAATACATATGCATGTGTCTTCCTTGCTACCTATGGTAGGATTTCCTAGGTTTTGAATACTCAATTACCTTGTCACCTTGGGAGGTTTGCATTGGGTAGTTCTATTGCTAGTGCAACAATCATGATCTTGAAACTTGATTAATGAATATGCTATAAACATAAACAAGATGACTTTTTAGCAACAGAAGGACTTGTCTTGTAATTGATTATCCGGGATTAACGTACAGCTGTGAGGGCTATATGGCTCTGGCTCTAGTTATTTAAGAAACCCTTTTCTAGCTGGTTAGAGGTCTGCGAGTTGGGTATAGGACAGCCTCTGTCCTGTTGAGCCTAGCTTTGGAAGCGGCCTTTTACTTTATTTTTGAAAGGGGGGTTCCTATATCTAATGACCCTACGGCCCTGGCCAGTTAGACGAGCTCTTGGGTGGCTTTATATGGTTTCCAGTGTTTTGGACCTTGCAAACCCATACATTTGGAAATCATGACTCACAGTGAAAGTGTACAACCTCTGCAGAGTGTAAAACTGTTATAATAGTCGTGCTCACGGATACGAGCGACCTTAGAACACTTACCTTAAGGGATAATGACTTTTATTTGTTAAGATGATCATTTATGTTAATTGTTTAAGATATTGATTATTCATGTTCATTGATCATGTGTTATGGGATTATTGCTACCTTGACTGTTAATAAATGCTAAACTTGATGATGACTTAAATGCTAACCGCAGTAAACCAGTGTCAGCTATTTGAGCCTCATGAACCCTTAGTTATCTTGTTAAGTACGACATGTACTTATGCCTTGCTTTATCTTTTATGTTGGAAAAATCCCGGATGGGTAACAGATCAAGATTGGATTGAAGATTATCGTGATGAGTATTAGGCTTGGTGTTCACCAGTTGACGTCCCTGTTGGAGCTTCCGCAAGAGAGTTATCTTAGCAGCTATTATATCTATGTTTGAGACTATGCGTTGAATATTTATTCGCTATGTAATAAACACTGTGTTGGTACAATTCACAATTTGTCCACTTATGTGTGCGACCGTTCCTGGGGTGCACATAAGACTTTATATATCCTCTTTTGTTCTTCAAATTGGGTGTGACAGATTGGTATCAGAGCACTGTTGACTATAGGACGCAAGCCTAGTTAGAGTGGTCGTTTTTAGTTTCCTTTGCTTCACTTGTTTCATGCTTTCCACCTCAATCTTGTTATTTGATAAGTTTGGTGCTTCTTTTGTCTTATTCTATTATAAAATCAATTGATTCTATTCTAATTAATTTGAAACTTCTGTAGATGACACGTGACCGCATGTCTGCCCGCTTGTACGTTGGATGCTTTCAACCACAACGTGCTGTGTATGAGCCAATGGAGCCTAGAGAGGACGTCCTAGAGGAAGAACTGGAAGAATGAGGTTGGAGAAGAGGTCCATTCTTCGCCAACTCCGATAGCTCAATCCCCAGCACATGTGGAGGCCATTGACTTGACCAATGATGATGAAGATGAAGTACTCCAGCCACTGCCTCGTATAGGTTGGACTGACAAGTTAAGCATCAAGAAGCCTGATGACAATGCCTTCTACCATGACTTGCTGACAATGATGTTGGAGTGCTATTATCCAGACCTGCAAGCCACTCTGGAGTATCATACTACGGAGCACAGTCATCCTCTGATTGGTTCATCTTGGGATACTCGGTTGCTGATCAAGACCCTAAATACTCGCAAGATAGATGCAGTTGTCACCCACCATGTAAGTCGAGCTACCGCGGAAAGAAGCATGGAGGATGCCGCTTCCATTGCACTTGCCTACTACCGAGGCCGACTCTCTGATGATAAGAAGGACGATGGACTCTTGTATTACCCATGCTATCTTCCGAAGGAAAATAGTTGGACCATAGAGGTCATGGTAAAAGGATCGAAGACTCTTGAGGCCACCGTTGAGTTAAACCGTGAACTCACAAATAAGGTGGGAGCGTTAAAAGGAGAGCTGAAGAAGGCACAAGACATGATCAAAGAATACCAGAAAGAGATCGATGGCCTTAACGCCGAGTTAGGCCGTCCCAAGCTGTTTGAGAAGTTAGATGAGCCCTCCACCAAGAAGAACGCCGCCCCTTAAGTTTATGAAACCATTGTAATAGGCACGTTTTTAGTATCGTGAGTCGAGTCGAGTCTTTTAAGTGTTTGTGAACTATTGGTGTGCTTGCTGGATTATTATTGTGATTTATGTGTGATTTGGATCTTTGTGATGAGTGCTGGAACTTTGTGGGCATGTCCACGAGTTCCTTAGCTAAAATATTAAGGTTAAAAGTGCTATAATAAATAGTTGGGTTGGTCTATCCTGTCTCTTTGCTTGCTGTTTTCTGGAGCAGTCAGTGATGTTTTGGTTATAACTTTTCACCTGTTCGAGCAATGGTCATGAAATTTTACTGGGAGTATATAGACTTCTGTGTCTTTCCAATGGCACAAGAATCACTTTTTTATCTGTTCGTATCTGAGAGTTATGACTGTCACAATATGAACTTTTGTGCTGTCTGGAATCTGAGGACAGTTTCTGTTGTGGTCTGTTTTTAATTAATGTAACGTCAGAATCAGAAAATGTGGTCTAAATGAAAGTTGTAGATAATTTCTTAAGCTTTCCAACCGTATAAAGATTATCTTATTTGGATGTCTGGAACTCGAGTTATGACAGTTTTTCTGACCTGCTGATTCTGCATCACGTCCAGGAATTTTCTGAATTGCTTATCTCTTACATATTGGTGATGTTTCATGTTGGATTACAGATGTCTGGCCATGGAAGAGGTAGAGGACAGTGGGAGAGGTGCTCCACCACCCCCACCACCACCCATGACCAGCAGCAGAGGTGTTGGCGATGCAAGGACAGTTCATGCAGTCCATGATGTAGTTCTTTCAGAACCAACCTATTGGAGCACCAGCACCTCCACCACCAAGAGACAAGCGGAGGGAATTCATGCAAGGACATCCTCCAGTTTTCTCTCATGCCGCTGACCCCTTGGAGGCAGATGATTGGCTACGCGCAGTGGGGAAACAACTCAACATCGCTCAGTGTGATGATCAACAAAAGGTGTTGTATGCATCGGGACAGCTTCAGGGAGCAGCTCAGACTTGGTGGGAGTCATATCAGTCTGCTCGTCCCAACAATGCTCCTGCTATCACTTGGCTAGAATTTGTGAGGGATTTCAAGGCACACCATATCCCAGATGGTTTGATAGAGCTCAAGCAGGAGGAATTCAGATCTCTCAGGATGGGTTCTATGTCTGTCAGTGAGTATCACGACAAGTTTGCTCAGTTGGCTCGCTATGCTCCTAATGACGTGAGGGAGGATGCAGACAAGCAACGTCTCTTCCTCAAGGGAATTTACTATGATCTCAGGTTGCAGTTGGCTGGTAACACATATGCTAATTTCCAGCAGTTGGTGAATCGCGCTATTGTGCTTGACAATATGCGATTGGAGAGGGACAGGAAGAGAAAGATGAAGGGACAGGTCTCCGGAAGCAACACACGCCCGCGCTATAATAATCAGCAAAGGTATCAAGGTCCAGTCAGTCAGTGGAACCGTGGTCAGTTTCCACAACGCTCTCAGAACCAACAGCAGAATTGGAACCTAGCGTACCCCGCAGCAAATGGGCAATCAGACTCCACGCCAGGGAACGCCCAACAGTACCCCGATGAAGAGCAGTGCACCTAGTACTCCCAATAGGTGTTTCCGGTGTGGAGATGTGGGACACTATGCTAACCATTGCCCCTAGAAGCCGAATCAACAGACACCTCAGAAGCAGAATAGCAACCAGAAGCCCACGTACAACACTAGAAGAGTGAACCATGTGGCGCCTGAGACTGTGGTTGGAGCACCAGAAGTTATGATGGGTACATTCAACATCAACTCTATCCCCGCTAATGTTCTTTTTGACTCTGGAGCTTCGCATTCCTTTATTTCACAAGCATTTGTTAGAACACATAGCATACCTTTAATTGCAATGAAGACCCAAATGCTAGTAAATTCACCGGAGGGATCAATACCTGCTGCACATTGTTGCCCTTCAGCAAGTCTTACCTTAAGGGAGGTAGACTTCACAGTCAGTCCTATTGTGTTGAGAACTTTTGGAATCGATGTGATTCTGGGTATGGATTGGATGAAAGAACACCGAGCTGTGATTCAGTGTCAGGAGAGAGTTGTAGCAGTGACAACACCAAAGGGAGATCGAATCAGTGTTGGCATGACAGTGCAACCACCACCAACAGCTACAGTGAATCAACTAGATGATGATGCTAATCCCTAGGACCGTGTTGTGGAGGAGTTTCCAGATGTCTTCCCCGATGATTTGCCAGGTATGCCACCTGACCGTGACATTGAGTTTATAATTGAATTATTACCTGGTACTGCACCTATAGCTAAGAGACCATATAGAATGGGGGTTAACTGAATTAGAGGAACTTAAGAAACAGTTGAAAGAGTTGTCAGATAAAGGGTTCATATGTCCTAGTGCATCACCTTGGGGAGCGCCTGTGATCTTTGTTGACAAGAAGGATGGAACACAGCGTATGTGTGTGGATTATCGATCTCTTAATGAGGTAACTATCAAGAACAAGTACCCATTGCCTAGAATCGATGACTTGTTTGATCAGTTGAGAGGTGCTTGTGTGTTTTCTAAAATTGATCTAGCGTTCTGGTTATCATCAGTTGAAGATTCGGAGTACTGATATACCAAAAACAGCTTTTACTATGAGGTATGGGTTATATGAGTATACAGTTATGTCGTTTGGTTTGACCAATGCACCTGCCTACTTTATGTATATGATGAATAAGGTGTTTATGGAGTATCTTGATAAGTTTGTGGTAGTATTCATTGATGATATATTGGTATTCTCTAAGACTGAAGATGATCATGCTGAACATTTGAGATTGGTGCTGCAGAAGCTTAGAGAGCATAAGCTGTATGCTAAGCGTAGTAAGTGTGAATTCTGGTTAAGAGAAGTCTCTTTTCTTGGACATGTGGTTTCTAATGGTGGCATAGCAGTGGATCCAGGCAAGGTGAAGGATGTACTGAATTGGAAGCCACCTACTGATGTAAGTGAGATCCGTAGCTTTCTTGGTTTAGCTGGTTATTATCGAAGGTTCATTGAAGGTTTCTCCAAGCTTGCTAAACCCATGACAGCCCTGTTAGAGAAGAATGCTAAGTTTGAGTGGTCTAATCAGTGTCAAGCTAGTTTTGAAGAATTAAAGAAGCGGTTGACAACAGCGCCAGTGCTGATTTTGCCTGATCTAAATAAGAAGTTCTCTATCTATTGTGATGCGTCTCGTCAAGGTTTGGGATGTGTTCTTATGCAAGAGGGTAGAGTTGTTGCTTATGCATCTAGACAGCTGAGGAAACATGAGTTGAATTATCCTACTCATGATTTGGAGTTAGCAGCTGTGGTTCATGCCTTAAAAATCTAGAGACACTATCTGATTGGGCATAAGAGTGATATCTTTACCGATCATAAGAGTTTGAAGTACATATTCACTCAGACTGGATCTGAATTTGAGACAACGTCGTTGGTTGGAACTGATCAAGGATTATGATCTGGAGGTGCACTATCACCCTGGTAAGGCGAATGTTGTGGCTGATGCACTTAGTAGGAAGAGGTATGCCAATGAGCTTGAGATGGCGCCTATGCCAAAGGAGTTATGGGAAGAGCTTCAGCACTTGAACCTTGGTATTGCTTATAATGCTATGGAGATAGAAGTGACACCTACACTAGAGCTTGAGATACGTAAGGGTCAGTTGGAGGATGAGAAACTAAGGGAGATAGCAGGTAATGTAGCGCTTGGGAAAGCTCCAGGTTTCAGCATAGATGAGAATGGGACCCTATGGTTTGGAAAAAGAATCTGTGTGCCTGAAGTGAAAGCCATTCGTGATGCAATTCTACGTGAAGCACATGATTCAACTTATTCTATCCATCCTGGCAGTACTAAGATGTATCTGGATCTTAAAGAGAAGTATTGGTGGTATGGTCTGAAGAAAGATGTAGCTGAGTATGTTGCCATATGTGATACTTGTCAGAGAGTGAAAGCTGAGCATCAGCGACCTGCAGGATTGTTGCAACCTATGAAGATACCTGAGTGGAAGTGGGAAGAAGTTGGAATGGACTTCATAGTGGGGTTACCACGTACTCAGAAAGGTTATGATTCAATATGGGTGATTGTGGATCGTTTGACTAAAGTTGCTCACTTCTTACCTATCAAGACCACTTATAGAGGACCAAAGTTAGCAGAACTATACATGGAAAGGATAGTGAGTTTGCATGGTGTTCCAAAGAAGATTGTGTCTGATAGAGGTTCGCAGTTCACTTCTCATTTTTGGAAACAGGTACACACTTCGCTGGGCACAAAGTTGAATTTTAGCACAGCCTACCATCCTCAGACTGATGGACAGACAGAGAGACTTAATCAGATTTTAGAAGACATGTTGAGAGCATGTGCGTTGCAGCATGGTACTAGTTGGGATAAGAGTTTGTGTTATGCAGAGTTCTCATACAACAACAGCTATCAACAGAGTCTCAAGATGTCACCGTTTGAAGCTTTGTATGGGCGTAAGTGTAGAACACCCTTGTTTTGGAATCAAACAGGTGAAAGTCAAGTGTTTGGACTAGATGTGCTGAGAAACTGCTGAAGAGCAGGTGAGAAAGATTAGAGAGAACCTGAGAGTGGCACAAACCCGTCAGAAGAGCTATGCAGATAATCGAAGAAGAGACTTGGTATTTGAAGAAGGAGATTATGTCTATTTAAAAGTATCACCTATGAGAAGTGTAAAAAGGTTCAACATGAAAGGTAAACTAGCACCAAGGTATGTTGGTCCGTTTAAAGTTTTAAAGAGATGTGGAGAAGTGGCTTATCAATTAGAATTGCCTGAGAACCTGTCTGGTGTCCATGATGTGTTCCATGTGTCTCAACTTAAGAAGTGTTTGCGTGTGCCTGAGGAGCACATACCATTAGAGGAACTTGTTGTTAAGGATGATCTGACATATGAGGAGTTTCCAATTAAGATTATGGATATAGCTGAGAAAGTTACAAGAAGCAGAACAATTAGGATGTGCAAGGTTCAGTGGAATCGGTATTCGGAAGCAGAGGCAACTTGGGAAAGAGAGGATGAATTGAGAAAGACATACCCGTAGTTGTTTGAGTAAGCACAAGCCTAATATCGAGGACGAGATTCTCTTAAGGGGGGTAGATTAGTAACACCCAAAAATTTGCATCACATTGAAATAAGTGAATTTGATTTATTAGTAATCGTTGTGAGCATGCAAATCTAGATAAATAAATAATTTTTGTGAAATTAAAATTTATCCTAAGGCTAGAGACATGTTGATGCACTCATGCTGGAGCATATTTTATTTGTGATGGACTAGTTTTTGTTGCATGTGAAAAGGAATTCAAATCCCTTTTGTGAATCCATTTGAAAATTCTAGAAATAAAAAGAAAAAAATGGAAATTCTTTCTTCTCTGTTCTGGCCGCGAGGCGCATCTTTCCCTCTGGCCCAGCGCGCAGCTGACCTCCTTCCCCCTCCTTCTTGGGCCGAAGTTGAGGCCCAGCTCACGGTAGCCCACTGCGGCAGCAGCCCTCTTCTCTCCCTGTCTCACTGATGAGGCTGGCCCGCACGTCAGCGGTATCTTCCTCCTCCTTCGGCTCGGTGTCGGACCGGACACCGACCGAGCGCCGATCCACGCATGGGCGTCCGCGCCACGCCCTACCCTATAAAGGCCTAATGCTGCGTCTGCAACGCCCTTAGAAACCCTAAGCGAACCGCCGCCTTCGCTCACGCGTACAAGGTCGCAGCGGTAGTCACAACCCTAGAAGGCCACCGCGTCGTCAAATTCCACCGCTACGGTCCTTCATCATCTCGGTAAGCTAGCTAGGTAGCTTCATCTTGACCCCGCGCATCTTCCTGAGTCTTTTCCTGGTCCAATTTGGCTTGAATAGCGACTTCATCGTGCGCAGGAATGCCGCCGCCGCCCCGTCGTGCCACGCGCTCTCCTCGGATCACCGTCGACGTCATCTTCTAGCTGGGTGAGCTCGCCTTGCCCTCCTCTTTCGATTGGTACCGGTCCCGTGTTTTGGGATGGCCGGAATTGCCCGAACCGGCAATGCCGGGCAAGGTCCTCAGCCAGCCGATCATGGAGCTGCCGCATGTGGCCCTTCTTCTCCGGCCGTTGCCACCGTCACCCGCGACCGATCTAATCTCGGCCGGTCATCCTTGATCGGACGGCCAGCTAGAGGCCGACACCCCTTCGCAGGGGAATATTTGCTAAAGAGCCCCTGAGCTCTTTAGATGTTGAACCCGTAGTCCAAAGCGGATTCCAGAGAATACGTTTTCTCTTTTGGAAACATGTATTTTTCATTTAATAGATTCAAAATCAAGTTCCATCTAATTACAGTTTTGCCACTACCTTTAATTGCTCATAACTTATTCGTTTTAACTCCAAATTGGACCGTTCAACTTGCGTTAGATTCATCTTTTCGAGATCTATCTGCTCATATAATTTGTTCACCATGTTTTTGAACTTTAAATTTCGAGTTTAGATTTAATCTATTTCTTTATAGGGAAACTTGTTTTAATCCTAACTTTCTCGTTGTAACTCCAGTTTTTCGTGATCTTCGCGTCTGTGTGATCGTAGCAACGTGTAGAATAGTTTTATGAACTTTTCAAAACTGTTTGTCTCTGTTGGTGTACTGTTCTAATTAAATTATGTTGTTTGCCTCGTGTATGATTGCTCGGATGATTGTATGTTGCTGCTTGGTGATGTTGATCGAGTTCAGACGGTGAGGTTTACGTTGGTGATCAAGAGAACTTCTACTGACCAGCAAGACCAGCAAGACTTTTAGGAGAACTTTGATCAAGGCAAGTATAGCTAAGGACCTTCCTTGTTGTCCTATTCATGATGCTCACTAAAATACATATGCATGTGTCTTCCTTGCTACCTATGGTAGGATTTCCTAGGTTTTGAATACTCAATTACCTTGTCACCTTGGGAGGTTTGCATTGGGTAGTTCTATTGCTAGTGCAACAATCATGATCTTGAAACTTGATTAATGAATATGCTATAAACATAAACAAGATGACTTTTTAGCAACAGAAGGACTTGTCTTGTAACTGATTATCCGGGATTAACGTACAGCTGTGAGGGCTATATGGCTCTGGCTCTAGTTATTTGAGAAACCCTTTTCTAGCTGGTTAGAGGTCTGCGAGTTGGGTATAGGACAGCCTCTGTCCTATTGAGCCTAGCTTTGGAAGCGGCCTTTTACTTTATTTTTGGAAGGGGGGTTCCTATATCTAATGACCCTGCGGCCCTGGCCGGTTAGATGAGCTCTTGGATGGCTTTATATGGTTTCCGGTGTTTTGGACCTTGCAAACCCATACATTTGGAAATCATGACTCACAGTGAAAGTGTACAACCTCTGCAGAGTGTAAAACTGTTATAATAGCCGTGCTCACAGGATACGAGCGACCTTGGAACACTTACCTTAAGGGATAATGACTTTTACTTGTTAAGATGATCATTTATGTTAATTGTTTAAGATATTGATTATTCATGTTCATTGATCATGTGTTATGGGATTATTGCTACCTTGACGTTAATAAATGCTAAACTTGATGATGACTTAAATGCTAACCGTAGTAAACCAGTGTCAGCTATTTGAGCCTCATGAACCCTTAGTTATCTTGTTAAGTACGACATGTACTTATGCCTTGCTTTATCTTTTATGTTGGAAAAATCCCGGATGGGTAACAGATCAAGATTGGATTGAAGATTATCGTGATGAGTATTAGGCTTGGTGTTCACCAGTTGACTGTCCCTGTTGGAGCTTCCGCAAGAGAGTTATCTTAGCAGCTATTATATCTATGTTTGAGACTATGTGTTGAATATTTATTCGCTATGTAATAAACACTGTGTTGGTACAATTCACAATTTGTCCACTTATGTGTGCGACCGTTCCTGGGGTGCACATAAGACTTTATACATCCTCTTTTGTTCTTAAAATTGGGTGTGACAAGGCCAAGTACAAATCAAAGCTTGGTACGTTGCTCGATCCACCTATTTATTTTTGCTTCCCAGTGATTGATTGAAAATTTGGCTATATACCATTAAAAACATCTTTGGAGATATATATAGTATATATCATTAAAAGATTCAAGATTTATTGGCACACCTGGGCTAGATGTTACTTTTGGATCAGCAATAATGTTTGATGGCCAAGCATCCTTGGTGGAGGCTCTAATAGCTTTAGATTTGGTTTTCCTGCAAGGTACAAGTAGGATTAGTGAAGGTACATACTGCATCACATACAAGAAATGAAATATTCAGGTACTTATCTCCATTCTGGCACCTTGTCCATATCAGAAGGATCTCCTCTTCTCTATTTTCCACGGCCACAGGGATCTTCTTGACCATCCCATCGCTGCCATAGGGACCTCCTTGCCCTCCACATCTGCTACCATAGGGACCTTCTTGCCCTCATCTGCTGCCATGGGAACCTCCTTGCCCTCTTTTTTTTGAACGCAATGGCAGGAGCTCTGCCTTTCAATTAAGTAGGAGAGAAAAAAGTTTATATACAAGCATAAGGCAGACCCCAAATAGTGGTGCGGGGGTGTCTAAACCAACACTGCAGCACACAGAGGAACACTCTCAAATAGGAAAAGAAGGGGGGTGGCGGGAGGGGGGGTGTTCAACAGATAAGCATGAGCGAATACTCTCTTCCTCTGCTCTATATCTTCCTTAATTCTTGCAGCCACCTGTAGCACCGTTTATGTGGAGTTGTTGAAAATTCTCCTGTTAGGCTCCTTCCAAATGTTCCAAAAGGTGTAGATCACCACCCCATTGACCTGTCTCCGCTCCGCATTTGGCACTTTCTTGTCGTCTCCTCCCACCTTGCTTTGATATGTACTGGGTCGATCGCAGCTCAGTGCAGGCCCAAGAGAGAATTTGATTCCAGACCGCCTTAGCGAAAGGACAACACAGGCAAAGGTGTAGGCCGGTTTCTAAGGGTCCAATGCAAAGCACGCAATGTTCTTGATGTGGCCACCCTCTCTTTTGTAGGTTATGCGCCATAAGAATTTTGTCGTGCACTAGAATCTAGGAGAATATCTTGCATTTGTTCTCCACTTGCGCTCTCCAAATTAGATCACTTCGGAAAATTCCGAAGGAGCCTTTGAATTGGATCCGATATGCTAAACGGGTGGAATAAACACCGTCCGGTGTCCATCCCCAAGTGATGGATTCCCGAACACCCTGCTTGAGGTGCACATCCTAAATTCTTATCCATAGGGAAACAAATTCTTCAATATGGATAGCCAAGGCGATTCTCCTCCTTAGTGAGCGTATCCAATTATTGTTCGGAAGCTCATGTTGCACCGTTCTATTTTTTCTCGAAACAAGTCAGAATAGGTTAGGGGCTAGATACCTAGGAGCTTCCCCCTCAAGCCAGTTATGGTGCCACAAACGAGCCTTTGCTCCAACACCCAACGCTATTGTGATTGAGGAGTTGAAGAGGAGGCGATCAACATCACTACAGGGGTGGTCTGAACGGAGCCACGACTTGGATTCTTCAACCCATTCTTGCCATAGCCAGTGTAGACGAAGAGCTCTTCCAAATATATCTAGATTAGGCACCCCTAAGCCCCCAAGATCCTTAAGTTTGGTAACTGTTGGCCAGTAAACCAGACAGTGCCCGCCGCTGGCATTCTTCTTTCCCTTCCACAGGAAAGATATCCTAATTTTGTCAATTTTCCTCCTTGCCCAAGTAAACAAAGGAAACACCATGAGGTGGTAGCTTGGCATGGAGGAGACGACTGAAGTGACGAGCGTGAGGCGTCCTGCTTTGTTTAGCCATCTTCCTTTCCATTTCTGTAGTCTTTGTCCAATACGCTCAATGAGAGGCTGCACATGGATCTTTTGAAGCGATCTAGTGTGGAGTTGCGGAGTTGCAGCCCCACATATTTGCATGGGAAGGCGCCTTTGCTACCAGTGAAAGGTGAGAGGACTTGGTCTAGATCCACATTATCACATCTAATTGGGTGTACGGAGCTCTTTTGAAATTTATGTGGAGTCCTAAAAAGGTGGCGAACGCTTGGAGGATTGTTATGGTAGCCTCCACACCCTCTTTGATTGGGTTAATGAATATGGCCGCATCCGCGTAAATGGAAGTTCTCCATTTTGTTGCTGTGAGGGGTGATGGGGTGAGTATCTCTTGTTGCGTTGCTAGATCAAGCAAGCGCTGGAGATGGTCCATAGCCAAAATGAAGAGCATGGGTGAAAGCGGGTCCCCCCGTCGAACGCCTCTGGCATGGCTGAAACTGGTCCTTGCCTTCCGTTGAGGAGGAGGGTGTACGGAATAGGATGGAAATCCACTCACGCCAACGGGGCCCGAAGCGCTTATAGAATCTCGAGCAAGTAGCCCCCAATTTACCGTGTCGAAAGCTTTGTGAATGTCCAATTTCATGAACAAGGCCGGTATCTTTTGCTTGTGCAGCTTTCGTACAGCTCCCTGGACATAAAGAAAGTTGTCATGAATGCTTCTTTTCTTTACAAATGCGCTTTGTCAATTGGAGACCAGGGAGTTAAGCCTAGCGAGCAATTTGGAGATCTTTGCATTGTTGTGGATGAGGCTGATGGGCATGAAATCTGTGACCCTCAATGCGTCCACTTTTTTGGGGAGCAGGACGATGCATTCCGAGTTAAGCCACTCAAATCCCTGGGCGTTCATTGAGAACAGGCTGTTTATGGCAGCCATGACATTATCTTGGATGATTTCCCAACACGCTTTGAGAAAGGCACCAGTGAAACTATCTGGACTTGGGGCTTTGTCGGAAGGCATGGAGTTTATGGTATTTTTACCTCTTCCTGAGAGAAAGGCGCCTCTAGGTCTGAGAGATCGTGCGGGGTGTAGCCAAGGGCTTGCCAATTGATGGTTGTGGCTCTTGGAACTGCGGTGTCGATGTGGTTTTTGAAATAATCCCCTATCACTTTTTCTTTTTCATCATGAGCAATCGCAATCCCCTCATCCGTGTGTAGGTAGTGTATGTAATTCTTCCTCTGGCGAGCACTAGGCTTAATGTGCAAAAATTTTGTGTTGGCATCTTCATATCGGATGTTGGTGATCCTCAATCTTTGCTTGATTTTCGTTTTTTATGGTCGCAGGCCCCGTACTATGAGCTTTGAAGCGCTGGCATAGGTCAAGCTCTAGATCTGTGAGGAGCCTATACTCTTGCTCTGCTTCTAATTGTAGCAAGACTTCCTTCACAATAGCCAACTGCAGCTTTGTGTCTCCAATTTTTTTCTTTCTTCCACCTCATGATTCCTTTTGCAACACGCGCCATTTTGATATGTAGGCGTTTCATAGGGAGAGCAGAGCTGACTGGCCTATTCCAAATGTTCTAGACAAGGTCCTCGGAGCCTTCCATCTCGGTCTAGAAATTTTCAAACTGGAAGGATGTGTTATGATGGTGGTCCATCTCACCTTGCAGTAGCAACATGGTGTGGTCCGCCATGAGAGATGGCAGGGAACACAAGAAGTAGGCAGGAAAAATCAGTTCCCACTCTGGGGTGCATAGGAATCTATCAATACTAGTGAGCGTTGGGCAGTCCTGCTGATTGCTCCAGGTGAAACGACGTCCATTTTAGCTTGATTTCTTTTAGACGCAAATGATCGATCGCCGCCCTAAATGCGCCCATCAATCACCCGTTGAGGTTTGAGTTGTTTTTATCTTCCTCCTGGTAGATGAGATTGAATCTCCCAAGATGAGCCATCTATTGTGCTTAGGTGGGGGAATGTTCTTCAATTCTTGGAGGAATTGGATTTTGGTTGCGTCCTTGCGGTCCGTAGATAACTATAGTGTTCCACTTTATCCCATCCGCCCTCATGGTGATCGCCGCGGTCAGTAGACAACTATAATGTTCCACTTTATCCCATCCGCCCTCATGGTGATCGCCGCGGTTAACATGTTCATAGTTGATACAATGTCGAAGATGTCGAAGAACTCTTTATTCAAAGCAAGGAGGATGCGAATTTTGCTCCCACTGTGCGGATCACAACATTTTGATTAAGAAGCTGCATCTTTGTTTCTTATAAACACACAATGGTGGCACCGGTGCTTCTAACTAATTCATTCACCAAGTCTTGGCGCGCGCCGTCATTTAGTCCCCTGATGTTCCAGATAAGAATTTGACAATTATGCTGAGCCATAAAAACAAGAAGTGAACCCCTGTATTAGGAAAGCACATGTAGGGAGGCAAACTGAAGAAGGCCAATAGAAGGTGCGGTTTGTAGAAGCGCCTTGGTGATACATAATGCAATAGTAGTTCGGAAATGCCGGCCAAACTGAAGGCTAGTGGCTGCTGGCAGTGTGATACAAAGCAAAAGATTGCTGCTTACAAATGGGCTGCTACGATGAACTAACTGGTGGTAGAGTTGCTGGACTTGCTGGGGAGGCGACTGAAGGCCCCTGGCTGTCGCCCCACCTAGCCAAAATGACATTTAGTGTGGAAACTCCATGTCGACCCTAAATGAGGAGATCCTGGAGGTTTCCTATTATTGATACAATTTTGTAGCCCCTGAGGACTTGAGGCTTCTAAGCCAACTGCATTGTTGAGACCACATAAGGTTGTCAAAGCCTTGACAACAACATCCGTGAGAGGCCCTTTGAACAAGCTGAAGTAGCGTAGCAGCAGATCATGGGAGCTGAGGCCTTTTTCCTCGAGGATGCCCAGCCTCTTCATCAGCACTTGACGGGCTTTGCTTGAGTGTCTCCCCTAGGCCAACACATGGCCGCAATGCGCACGCTTCTGCGCGCTGGAGCGACAGCCTTCTTGCAATGCTGTGGCGGGCTAGCTCGGTGCGCTGGAACCAGCCTTCCTCACATGTACCAACTATCATGAACAACTTCACCAGATCAGATGACCTTAGTAGGTCAAGAAGTTGAGCATCCGAATCCAATTATTGCTGCAAATTGTCACCTTTTGTAACAACCCAGAAAATGGCCTTTTGGTTGCTGCCTATTTGAAATATGGATCAATATCTTTCTCTAAGTCAATGAGTGCATATTCTTCTGGATTTGCAAACCAGTTTACAGCCTTGCCTCGATTGTACACCTTTTTACCGTTTTGAACAGTGAAGTACGAGTTGACAATCTCTAACCTGCACACATTATTTTCAACTCTAGCCTACCCCAACTTGTTTGGGACTTAAAGGCTTTGTTGTTGTTGTTGTTCCTGTAATAGAATGCACACACATAGAATGTATGGAACAAATATAAGGACATATCGACAACAATCTTAAGCCCCATTTATTCACTTCACATAGCACTGGTCCCATTTGTTCACTTCACAACCATCTGCCCATATACTCTTATACACATACAGTACAAAAATTAGAAGAACTTTTTGAACCGTCAGCAGGGGAGCCCCCTACCTATTTTTTTAACCCAGCCTAGAAATTCGTCCCCATGGGGATTTGAACTTGGCCTGCTGGGGTGCTACTGAGGAGCTCCAACCACTAGGCTGGAGGTAGGCTGAAGAATTTAGAGATGGTTAGAAGAGATTACCATCCAAAACCCCAGTAGGATCCATCTCAGCCCAAGCCCCACTTGACTTTACAATCAATCATCACTACAAGATCCCTCAAAATACTAGGGTTAGGACCATGAACTCGCAATGCGAAGGGAGAGAAGAGAAAGGAAAGACGCACACCATGTAGGAGAGGTCGGAGGAGCTCGAGTCGCTGGTGAGATGCGCCACCGGGAAGGTCCGCTGCCATTGAGATCCGCTCGTCTAGGGGCTGCGTGGGTTCTGGGAACTCTAGTTTGGTTTGTTCGTGCATGAGGGATGAAGAGGGAAGATGTCTGATGAATTTAGGCCTACGGTAGAACTGTCTTTTCATAAATCCGATATTCGTAAAAAAAAAGAATTCTGATTTTGTAACTGAAATGGATGGAGTGGGCAAAGTTGTAACGTTGCAATCTTTTGATACTATGTAACAAAGATTGAATCTTTTAATCGTATATATCTCCAAAGTTGTGTTCTTTTTGGTATGCTGTGAATTTTCCCCTACTTGATTACAATTGACAGAACCTTATAAGTTGAAAATGTTTTTTTCCCTTTATTTCAATATATACATGCAGACCGTCAGAAGAAGCTCTTAGCTCTCGACAAGAGTGGGCCCATTACATGCCTTGATGATGAATCGTTGTTTCCTGATCAAGAGTCTGCTACAGAGACAGTTTTCCAAACTGCGAAGGCTGTTTTGGGACTTACTTCCTATATTGGTACTTCTTTTATACGAGTTTATATAATACTGCTTTCAAAGCTTTGTTAAGTTTGCTTATAATTTTATATACTAATTTACGATAATGTCAATACATATTTACGATAGTTGGGTTACTATAGCACATGGGGATATTTACCATAACGTTATAGTAAATCACTTAGTAAGGAATTACTATAATCTCGTAAATTAACATAGTAATTATCATAACTAAAAGTGGCTACAGAATAAGTTATTTTTGTAGCCAGCTACATGGTAGTAGTTCTATATATATTCACAATTATTCTTTTTTAAGAGTTTGTAAAATAGTACTGCAAAATTTTCTAATGTTGGTTAATTATATATGTACTATAATTGCACTAGAATAAATGAGTTTATATAGAAGATTTGTTAAATGTGTCACTAATTGCTTGACCATGTTGGCAACATGCTTGCGGTGTTCTTCCTCTGCCAGGCATGATTGAAGCGGTGGCAGCAACCATGCGTGTTATGGCTTCACTGGTAGAGAAACAACCTTTCATCGATGGCCAAAAAGTATTTAGTACCGGTATAAAATTACAACCGTGACTAAAGGGAGGACTGGGACCTTTAGTCTTAGTTTGTATAAACTAGGACCAATTTCATCCTTTAGTCCCGATTGTAACGGTTACCAAGACGCATCAGTACAGGAGGCTTTAGTCCCGGTTTGAGACACGAACCCAGACTAAAAGTGTGACTTTTAGTCCTAGTTTGAGACACAAATCCAGACTAAAGGTACCTTTAGTCCCGGTTTGTGTCTCAAACCCAGAGTAAAGGTGCCTCAAGAGTGACTTTAAAAGAAAAGCATATCTTGTCAAAGTTACATATGTTGTGTAGTTGAGATGACAACGCGCACAAGGCCTAAGGTCTTGAGTTCAAATCATCGTACCCGCACTTATTTTACCCAATATAACCATAAAAAATACCTTTAGTCTCCCAATTCCCTTAACCTGGACTAAAGAGGGTTGGGAACCTGGACTACTACCGCTTGCACATCTAGCAAGTGGCCTTGGGGCCACCACCCCTCCTAGGTGCCAGTTCCACGACTGTGCCCTTAACCACAGCCAATGCCACTTTGGTTTCTATTGTAAAGTGAATGAAATGAACAAAGATTAGGGAACAACTTATGTGTTTCATTGATCTCATAGAATATATACAAGTGAAGGGGTGTGTCCAAAGGACACAACTGACGGGACAAGTTACATCTCGTCACCAAGAGACATGCCCCTTCGATGACACAGTTAACTATAAATCTAACCTCTAATCCTATCTCTAACTACACGTCTATTGGATAAGATCACTAATGAATAGGTGTCTGCTGGCAGGCACCGTTTCGTAACACTCCCCCTTGATTGAATCTTCTTTGAGATCAATGCAGTTGTATGCATTAATTCCTCGAAAACCTTGTGGAAAAAATCTAAGGAATATGTATGTATAGATATGCTATAAAAACTCCTTTAAACCTTATAGGAAAATAAGGATAAAATAGCATATATGAGTGTGATTTAAATAAATCATTATGTCATTGGTATCCAATTAAAAACCCTAGTGGGAAAAATATTGGAGTTACGACATATAGATTACTCCCCCCAAAACCATTTTAGGAAAAATATGAGGAGCAATATAAAGTGATATGTCGCTAAAACTCCTGTAAAAACCCAGTGGGAAAATTAGGAGAAAATATGACAACATATTATTGGTATTGCCTCTTGGATAACTCACATGAAAAACCTTTTCAGGGAAAACCATGGATGAGTTGTGAGGGCAATATGTGTCTTTGATATTTCCCACAAAACCCCGGTGGTGAAAATAGGAAATATGACACATGCTTATGTTAATATGACCTCATTAAAAACCTTAACAAGAAACCTATTTACACCAAAATTTGGAAGAAGAATTGTAGGGACTCGAAAGCACCCAAGATCATGTCATCAATGAATCAATTGCATGAAGGTCGGTGTCAGCTGATTCGAATGCAGCACTAGAATCGGCTTTCTTCAGATATCGCTAGCAAATAACGACAAGAGCTACGATCAGCGCCGGGAAAATCGCGTTGGACTCAACAAAAAGGGAAAGATTAGAGTCCAAGTTATCTTAAATTAGAAATGTTTTCTCTTAGGCCAAAAATTGTGATGACTCATGCTTAAGTAGGATTCCTGCGTAGGTTCCGGGTATAAATATTGGACCCCGGCTATTGTAAAGGACACACAATCAATCAAATACAAGTTCCTTACTTTTTCAGCTCCGACCACCCCTTAGGAGTAGGAGTAGAGTAGATCTCGATGAGTTCTTCAGCGAGTAGGGCTGCATCGGTCTGGCCAACCATCGGCCTGTCTATAAGTACTGTCATGGCTTATACTTCTGTTCGTACGGCTGCATCGATCCGGTCGACCTCCACTGCGACTCTAGTATAAGCTAATTATCGACTCTTGTTTAGTTCAAGTACAGCTGCATCGATCAGGTCGACCTCTACTGCTCGAACTAGATTAAGGTCAAGTTATCAGCTCTATCTAAGGGTGGCGTCCTTTGGATAGATTCATTAAGTTACCGATATTGCTTATTGCTTTCATTATTTATTCAATTATAGCAATATCACTTCGCCCGATTAGGATTGATCTAGATTGGCCTTATATCCTGTTTAACCCATCGTTTGTTAATCTAAACTGATCTAATCTGCATCTTGAACGATGAGTTATGTTTTATTGGATGTTTATATCAATCTTGGCCGTGCATAGTGTGCGGTTAAGGCATTTTTGTCTTGAATGGATCTATTGGCTAACGAAAACTATTCCATGGCCCATTATCATGGCCTGTGTGATTCTACCTCACACCCCACTGTTAGCACCATGGAGTGGGGGATCGTTACTTGGTAGATTTGTTCCTAATAGGGCATGACCTTAACTGTGCGCTATGCCTGAATCGGTTGTTTTAGCCAATATTGAGTGCTTTCACATATGCAGTTCATGTCACGAGACTGTTGAAGTAAAGATAGGTTGAAAGATGTGTTAGCCCCATGATCTTATTATTGTATTATGGCCTACAGATTCAAATTGACTGGCATGTCTTGGGAGGAGTGCGCAAGATCGACCATCCCTACACTGAAGCTAGGCGGATGTCCAGCTCCATCGAGCGGACCCTTCTGGCTTGCTCGTGTGCCCTCAGCACGGGACGAAATTTTGTGCCGACACATGTTCTGGCACGCCCGGTGGGACTCCACAATCATCATGGCGGTTTACAACAACGACGACATCCTTATGGAACATTACGAAGACCTACCTGATGGAGATAAATGTGTCATCAACAAAGCTATAGAAGAATTTCAGAATAAGTGTTTGTTGTCCTACATCAAAACATGTGACAATACAATTATTCAGAAATATACACTACCAAGAGTTCTATTGCACGGACAGACAGATGCAGATGAAGCTGAAGACAGACGTTTCTTCATGAAAGTTGTAAACAAATCTGTTCTTGATGCCATATCAAGCCATAATGAAGCTTTCTTGGACACATTCCACAACACCATGAAAGAGGTGTTTCATGGGTTTCTAGTTGGTCAGGCTGGACCGACTTATTACAACATTCCACATCTATCGACCCAAGGGACTAATCAAGTCAGTACTAGCCATCAAGAAGCAGCACCAGCTGGTAATGATGATGTCCAGGCAGTTCAGAGTTCATCTGATCAAGCTCAAGATACTACTACGAATCAGATACAGTATAATCCTGGATCATTAGTGTAGCATGTGCAACAATCGGCGGGGCAAGGTCAGAACCAAGTGATTAATTTTGACACATTGGGCCACATACTGTCGTCGGCTCAAAAAATAGCACCATCAATTCAAAGGATCTATAAAGATATAGATTCTCATGTCTATAATCAGAGACTTCAAGTAGCAAACCAGTTAAGGATCCAGCAGATAGAGATTCCACAAGGGTATCATTATGGCATAGATTATAACATTCTTCACATGATTCTAAA
The DNA here is from genome assembly GCF_019320115.1 of Miscanthus floridulus. NCBI lineage: Eukaryota > Viridiplantae > Streptophyta > Magnoliopsida > Poales > Poaceae > Miscanthus > Miscanthus floridulus. The sequence continues at coordinate 19,941,883 of NC_089596.1, forward strand.
TCCAGGGTATCAAGGCACACGGGATTTCAATCCATAGATGGGTCAGCAGGTGCAGAGAAATCCAAATTCACATGCTGATGAGTTGTTGCTAAAGGTGACCGAGATGATGAAGAATCAATTCGGTCTAAAGCCAAAAGGGCTGACCTTTTCATACAAATGCCCATATCCAGAATGGTATGATTTGGTCGCTGTTCCTGCAAATTATAGGCTTCCAGAGTTTGCTAAGTTCACTGGCCAAGACAGTACAAGCACAATAAAACATGTCAGTTGATATCTTACACAATTGGGCGAGACATCAGTTGAGGAGGCCCATTAAGTTCGTTTCTTCTCCTTGTCCCTGTCAGGGCCAGCCTTCACTTGGTTTTCATCACTGCCAGTCAACTCTATTGCCAATTGGGTAGACCTCGAGAAGAAATTTCATACATATTTCTATACTGGGACTGGAGATAAGAAGATCACTAATTTGACAACTATAAGGTAGAAAACTAACGAATCGGGCATTGAGTTTCTTCAGAGGTTCCGAGAGACTAGGAATTTGTGCTTCTCATTAAATTTGGCTAATGATCAACTAGCCGCTTTGGCCGTTTAGGGGATGCTGCCAACATGGAAAGAAAAGCTGCTAGGATAAGAATTTGACAACTTGGGTCAATTGGTTCAACGAGTATCAACGCTCAATAGCCAATTTCAGAGTATGCGCAGAGATACCCAATTCCAGAAGAGTACCACAGTGGCCGAAGCTTATAATCCTTACCAATCGATGACAGCTATAAAGACAAAGAAGAAGAGGTTGCCACGGCTAAATGGAATTGGGGCAAAAAGACAGTAATGGTACCAAATCCTTGGGGAAGAGGAGTCGAGGAGAGCTATGACTTTAACGTCACAAAATTAGGCAAGCTCTTTGATTTCTTGCTTGAGAAGGGACATATCAAGTTGCCTGATAATCATGTTATGTTGCCCCCTGATCAATTGAAGAATAAGAAGTTATGCAAGTTCCATAACGCTACTTCTCATTCCACTAATGAATGCAAAAATTTCTAGCAGCATATACAGAGGGCTATTCAGCAAGGAAGACTCAAATTTGAGATGCCTCGAAAGATGAAAGTTGATGATAATCCTTTCCTAGGAGATCAAAACATGGTCGATGCTAGGCTGCTCAAAGGAAAAACTAAGGTCCTGACATCAACCAAATCAATAGAAGCTGGAACAGTTGATCCTAAGATGCAAATATCGGCTGACGAATATAGAGAAATTAAAAGACGTCGTGACATGCAAATGAGTCGATATGAGCAAGGAGAAATGTCAAAAGATGGGGCGACTAAGCCACGGGTTACATCTCAAATTCTGTTGAATAAATGGTAGCGACAGAAGGAAAAGGATTATCAGCGTTGGTTAGAAAAGCAAGAATACCAGCGTCAACAGGAAAAAGAGAGGTATGAAAGAAAGCAAGCTGAATTGCATTGGAATTGTCCTTTCTTCAGACATTGTTGGAACGAAGGTTTGAAGTTGCCTACCAGAAATAGTTGTCCAGAGTGCAGTGATCAGTATTGGGAGTTTAGGCAATCTCAAGCCAACCGTTGGTCTGTCCATGCTCAAGATGCGTATCATCATAATAACATGGATCAGCGCTTAAAAAATAGAAATATTCATAATTGGCTTGGAAAAAGAGTTGTTGATCAAGACTGGGCTAATTATGAAGAAGGAAGTAATGAGAGAAAATATGTTTGACAGGAAGGCCGATGGTATCTAGGAGGTTTGACAAGAAGACAGAAGAGAAGGGTGCAACGCCTAAGGAATAGAGAGTTGGAACAGGCTCAGGCATCTAGTAAACCTCAAGTATGGCATACTAAGCAAACAACCGATAGAAAGCAACCATCGGCTAATATTCAAATGGTTTTTCAGTTGCCATCAAAATTCTGAGCTCCGGCAGATTAAGAAGTTTATTTAGATTTTGATGAATCAGAGTATGAAGAGATAGTTGCCAAGCTGACGGTTATAAAGCAGGCTATATTTGATAAACCAGTCAAGCATCGACACTTAAAAACTTTATATGTGAAAGGTTTTGTTGATGGGAAGCCGATGAACAAGATGTTGGTGGACGGAGGTGCTTCTGTTAATCTCATGCCTTACACACCCTTTTTGTAAGCTTGGCAAAGGACTAGGAGATTTGATTGAGACCGACATGATGCTTAAGGACTTTGGGGTAATACGTCTAAGGCCTGGGGGGCAATGAATATCGAACTGACCATCAGGAGTAAGACTTTGCTCATCATATTCTTCGTCATCGATGGAAAAGGGTCATATAGTTTGCTCCTTGGTCGTGATTTGATTCATGCGAACTGTTGTGTACCATCGACCATGCATCAGTGTTTGATTCAATGGCATGGAGATGATGTCGAGCTGGTTCGCGCCGATGAGTCTATGAGTATTGCAACAGCCGATCTAGTGTTTTGGGAACTAGGAGACTTCAAATGCTTTTCTGGCAAATTATGGGAAGGAGGCTTCATTAGAGTCAACAATGAAAGCCAACAGCTGATCCAAGCAGTTGGCTTTAAAGATTTGTCTTAATGGATAATCCAATAGTTGGTACAGATGGCAAACTAGGACATGGCTTCACGTCGGCCGATGAATTATAAGAAGTAGATATTGGTTCTGGGATAGACCTAGGCCGACGTATGTAAGTGCCAAGTTGGATCCTGAGTATAAGCGAGAGTTGGTTGATTTATTAAAGGAATTTAAAGATTGTTTTTGCTTGGGAATACTATGAGATGCCTGGTCTAGATCGATCAATTGTTGAACATCGATTGCCAATCAAACCTGGATATTGGCCGTTTAAACAAGCTCCAAGGAGATTCAACCCGAACATGCTTGATGACATCAAAAAGGAGACTGAAAGGTTACTGGAAGCAAAGTTTATCTGACTGTGCCGATATGCAGAGTGAATATTGAATGTTGTCCCTATGTATAAGAAGAATGGAAAATTAAGAGTTTGCATCGATTTCAGGGATCTGAACAAAGCCATACTCATGGATGGTTATCCAATACTGATAGCTGATATGTTAGTGGATGCAGCAGCCGGGCACAAGGTTATTAGCTTCATGGATGACAATGCAGGATATAACCAAATTTTCATGGCTGAGGAAGACATAGTAAAGACCGCTTTCAGGTGCCCGGCGCAATCGGTTTGTTTGAGTGGGTTGTGATGACCTTTGGTCTGAAGAATACTGGTGCAACTTATCAAAGGGCAATGAATTACATTTTTCATAAGTTGATCGGTAGGATTGTTGAAATCTACATCGATGATGTGATGATAAAATCCAAAGGGTACAAGGAGCATATAGCTGATTTACGAGAGACTTTGGAATGCACAAGAAAACATAGTCTAAAGATGAATCCAAATAAATGTGCTTTTGGAGTGTCAGCTGGACAATTCTTGGGTTTTATGGTTCATGAGAGAGGAATCAAATTTGGTCAAAAAAGCATAAAAGCAATTGATGAGGCAGTTCCCCCGACTACTAAAATAGAGTTACAATCTTTGCTTTGTAAGATTAATTTCATCAGAAGATTTATTTCAAATTTGTCGGAAAGAGTTCTAACGTTTTCTCCCTTGTTGAAGTTGAAAATGATCAAGAATTCAAGTGGGGTGACATACAACAAAAGACAATTGAAGAGATAAAAGAATATATGAAATGTCGACCTGTGTTGGTCCCTCCTCAGCAAGGTAAGCCTTTTAAGTTGTATATATCGGCTGATGACAAAACAATTAGATCGGCCTTGATGCAAGAGTTTGAAGGAAAAAAGCGAGTTGTTTTCTATCTGAGTAGAAGACTCCTGGATCCAGAGACAAGATATTCTCCCACTGAAAAGTTATGCTTGTGCTTGTATTTCTCTTGCACTAAGTTGCAACACTACCTACTATCGGCTGAATGTACGGTTGTTTCCAAGGCTGATGTGATTAAGCACATGTTATCAATGCCAATACTAAATGGGAGAGTGGGAAAGTGGATTCTCGCGTTATCGGAATTTGTCTTGAATTACGAATCGGCTAAAGCAGCCAAAGGACAAATAATGGCTGATTTTGTCACCCAACATCATAAGCCTAGCATTGATTATGTAGAGCCAGTGCCTTGGACGTTATTCTTTGATGGATCATCATGCAAGCAAGGTGGAGGCATTGACATTGTTATTATTTCACCTCGGGGGGCAAGTTTTGAGTTTGCTCTTCCAACTAAACCGATGATTACCAACAACCAAGCAGAATATGAAGCTATTCTTATGGGACTTTAACTTCTTCACGAAGTAAAGGCCGAAGTAATTGACGTATTTGAAGATTCACAGTTAATTATTAATCAATTGATCGGCCTATATGAGTGCAAAGAAGATACTCTAAGGGGATATTATGATGAATGTCAAAGGTTGTTGAAAGAGTTTCCTCATGTCTCTTTTCAACATATTTCGAGGGCATAGAATCAAGAAGCTAATCATCTAGCTCAAAGCGCTTTAGGTTATCGAGTGTTTTAAGAAGTCTTGAGTAGTGAAACCTCGAGTAATGATTGGAGAATTGAAATAGCCGACTACCTTAGGAATCCAACACGGAAAGTTACTAGAAAGCTAAGGTATAAATTGACTAAGTATGTTTTACTAGATGATCAGCTATATTATAAAACAGTCAATGAGGTGTTGCTCAAATGCTTAAATCAAGAAGAAGCTAAGGTGTTGATGGGTGAGGTACATGAAGGGATATGCAGAGCTCATCAATCGACTTATAAGATGAAATGGATTATTTGCGGAACTGGATATTTCTGGCCAATGATATTGAAAGACTGTTTCGAATATTACAAGGGGTGCCAGGACTGTCAATGTTTTGGTAATGTCCAAAAAACACCTGCATCGGCCATGAATCCAATAATCAAGCCATGGCCGTTTCGAGGTTGGGGATCGATTTAATTGGCTAGATTTTTCCACCCTCAAGCAAAGAACATAAGTTCATATTGGTAGCAACATATTACTTCACTAAATGGGTTGAGGCTATTCCTTTGAAGACGGTAACCTCAAAGAACATGATTGATTTTGTTAAGGAGCACATTGTTTATTGTTTTGGGATTCCTCAAACCATAACTACCGATCAGGGGACAATGTTCACATTAGAAGAGTTCAGAGATTTTGCTGCCAGTATGGGAATTAAGCTACTAAATTCTTCTTCATACTATGCTCAGGCTAATGGTCATGTAGAGGCATCCAACCAGATTATGATTAAGTTAATCAAGAAAAAGATTGAGGAACAACCAAGGAATTGGCATTCAACGCTTAATGAGGCACTATGGGCATATAGGATGGCCTGTCATGGGTTGACTATAATGTCGCCTTATGAACTTGTGTATGGCCATAATACAGTTCTTCCTTGGGAAGTTCAGACTGGATCGAGGCGTGTTACATTACAAAATGATTTATCAGCCAAAGTCTACAAGAATCTTATGATAGATGACTTAGAGGACTTGAGTTGCCTTCGGCTGCATGCTCTTGAAAATATCGAAGCTAATAAACTGAGGGTTGCAAAATATTACAATAAAAAGGTCAAGAATAAGCAATTTTCTGAAGGAGACTTGGTCTGGAAAGAGAAATTGCCGATCGAATCAAAGGACAGTAAGTTCGGCAAATGGTCACCTAATTGGGAAGGACCTTATCGGATCAAACGTTGTGCGCCTGGTAATGCTTATATTTTGGAAACGTTGAGAGGGGAGGAAGAATTTGGCAGAGCAATCAATGGGAAATATCTAAAGAAATATTACCCTAGCGTTTGGATTAATACTTGATAACCGATTTGTTTGGTTGTCAGCTCTAATAGCCGATATCAGAAAGGTATCGCCTCTAGTGCAAAAATAAACCCGGAGGGGTAAAAGCTGGTACGATGTGTATCGCCTATAGGAGCAAAGCAAACACGGACAAAATGATGCATATAGTATGAAGTACGAAGCAAAGGAAAATCACCCAAGACAAGGAAATTGTTTGCTAAATATCACCTATTACAAGCTACGGGCTGGAAAACATTTTGCTTACTATATCATCGGCCTAGGTGTTGAAAGCTACGGAGTTGGTGGTGTTGAAGAAATCCTCAACCAGGCGCTCATGATCCCTAGGGTGCGCCACGGCTAGAAAACTGTGGGGAAGAAGCCAAAGATTGTGGCCAGAGCAGGCTTATGCAACAGCCAACGCCATGGCAGCACCATGACAAACGCCATGAAGAGCGACCTCCCTGACACGGTTCGGGATGTCATGCAAGCGAACCACCGAAACGACGCCCCTAGTATTAACAAATCCCGCCGCGTGCTCCATAGCTGATTGAAGGCTTTTCAACTGAGTAGTTAGATCTAAAAGATTTAAGGAAGGAATGATAAGAAATCTTGAGGGTAAAATTAAGAAGAGACAAAAAAATTGTGGCAGACATCTGACCTATGATTCTGGCTTCAGCCCTAGCCAACCTTTCCCCCACCGGGTCAGCCTCAGGGGGTGATCGGCCTTGAATTATGGCCAAAGACGATTCTACAAGGGAGAGACAACTGGCTAGATTCTGATCAGTCTGATCGATGGAGGCCAGCAGATCATCATTGTCGATCTGCCTCCTCAGATAGCGGAGGAGCTAGCGGAGAATTGGTGCCGAAGAGGACCCTAAAGGCTGAGCAGAGTCGGCCCTCTGCTGTGGAATGATGGGAGCATCTCGAGTTGCACCCTCTTGGCGATGAAGGCGCTGGAGCGATGATGCAGATCCATCGAGGGCCTCCTCAGCAGACCTCTTGCTGTTCTCCATGATCTCAAACCTATGGAAAAGCAAGAACTACACTAAAGATGCAAGAGATTTGAGTCAAAACGGGTTGTTTTTCGATCCACAGCCATGGCCCATATATATAGCCTGGGAAGGTGAGAAGATAGATTTCACCGAGGGTATGGAATTGAAGTCAGATGCGGAAACGGATCGACACTCCAAAAATTTAGGGGACGGATAATGAAGAGATAATAGATTCGGACTTATTGCTTCCCATAATCATAAGATATCAGGGGATGGATACGAAAGATTTACATTGACCAGCGATCAACCCACCGAGGCTTCTTTGGATTGAAGGGAGTCCAGATTCCCACAAGGCCGAAGGTCATCATAAACTGAGTCACATCGGCCAATTGATAAAATTATTCCAGAGAAGGGGGAAAACCACCGGTCTGACGGATGCCCAACTGATTTCTCAGTGACTGGGAAACTACAGGAAAGAAGCCTGTGGCTTTCCCGATGGGCATTTGATGGAGCAAACAAGGGGAAGGTGTCCACACATTTTAGCCCTTGAAAACACTAGAATAGCTCTGCGAGCATGGAGAGAAGACTCAGGTGATATCACAAGAATTCTTCTAACCGCAGTAGCTGATCCTCTTGAATGACATAATCACCCTATGCACAAGAATTCTTCTAACCACTCAAGATCTTCATGGCAGAAAGATAGACCATGGAGGGTCAGGTGGAGTCAGAGGCACTCGAGGGAGCAGATAGAAGAGAGACATGACTGAAATGTTGAATTGCTCTCGCCAGAGTCGGATAGACATCTTATAGTTGGCCTGGAAAGATGGATGCAAGCGCCCGTAAAGCAATGATGCTCTCGTAAAAGGTTTGAAGCATTGGCTCATAAGTTGACATAGACGATGACAAATAGTAGACCCCAGATCAAGATTCTCTACCCGTGACTATGGACCTATCGGGGGTACAGACGTGATAATTTTGGAATAAAATTACTTTTATCCTAAAATTGGGGGGCATGTGTTTACACCAAAATTTGGAAAAAGAATTATAGGGACTCGAAAGCACCCAAGATCATGTCATCAAGAAATCAATTGCTTGAAGGTCGGTGTCAGCTGATTCGAATGCAGCACTGGAATGGGCTTTCTTCAGATGGCGCTAGCAGATAACGACAAGAGCTACGATCGGCGCTGGGAAAATGGCGTTAGACTCTACAAAAAGGGAAAGATTAGAGTCCAAGTTATCTTAAATTAGGAATGTTTTCTCTTAGGCCAAAAATTGTGATGAGTCATGCTTAAGTAGGATTCATGCATATGTTCTGGATATAAATATTGGACCCCGACTATTGTAAAGGACACACAATCAATCAAATACAAGTTCCTTACTTTTTTTCAGCTCTAGCCACCCCTTAGGAGTAGGAGTAGAGTAGATCTCGGTAAGTTCTTCAGCGAGCAGGGCTGCATCGGTCCGGCCGACCTCCGGCTTGTCTGTAAGCACCATCATGGCTTATACTTCTGTTCGTACGGCTGCATCGATCCGGTCGACCTCCACTGCGACTCTAGTATAAGCTAGTTATCGACTCTTGTTTAGTTCAAGTACGTCTGCATCGATCCAATCGACCTCCACTGCTCGAACTAGATTAAGATCAAGTTATCGACTCTATCTAAGGGTGGCATCCTTCGGATAGATTCATTAAGTTACTGATATTGCTTATTGCTTTCATTATTTATTCAATTACATCAATATCACTTCCCCCAATTAGGATTGATCTAGATCGGCCTTATATCCTGTTTAACCCATCGTTTGTTATTCTAAACTGATCTAATCTGTATCTTAAACGATGAGTTATGTTTTATGGGCTGTTTTATATCAATCTTGATCGTGCATAGTGTGTGGTTAAGACATGTTTTGTCTTGAATGGATCTATTGGCTAACGAAAACCGTTCATGGCCCGTTATCATGGTCTATGTGATTCTGCCTCACACCCCACTGTTAGCACCGTGGAGTGGGGATCATTACTTGATAGATTTGTTCATGATAGGGCATGACCTTAACTGTGTGCTATGCCTGAATCGGCTGGTTTAGCCGATATCGAGTGCTTTCACATATGCAGTTCATGTCACGAGACCGTTGAAGTAAAGATAGGTTGAAAGATGTGTTAGCCCCATGATCTTATTATTGTATTACGGCCTGTATGATCCTGCCTCATGCTCCACTGATATTAGTAATGAGTTAGGGTCATCAAATTTATTGTTGTTTCTATGGCCTGCATGATTCTGCCTCATGCCCCACTGGTCATAGCGATAGATGAGATCTAATATGTTCATTAGATTTATCTTTATTAAATGGTTAAATGGTGATGAGTTGCTTCTTTATATAAAAGAGATTCGGTTACTTGCAGTCATTGGCTTAGCATAAACTGATTATTATTGACATCTTATTGCCATTGACTAATATTTGTTTAAATAACGATATTCATCCTGAATGATAACCAATTTTTCTTACACAACCCCAACGAGCTTTAACCGATTTATTCTTATGAATATGCTGGAATCGACTTTTTAGTTGATCTCCTTCCACATCGGCTCTTAGAGTTGTACATTCAAGACTGTCTGGCAACACCAGCATGTTCCGCCTTAAATTACTGATTAGCTTTCTCTCCTTATCAATTACAGGGTCAAATTGACTGGCACATCTCGGGAGGAGTGCGCAGGATCGACCATCCCTGCGCTGAAGCTAGGTGGATCTCTAGCTCCATCGAGCGAAGCCTTCTGGCTTGCTCGTGTGCCCTCGGCACGGGACAAAATTTCATGCCGACAAAACCTTGTAAGTAAAACTTGTGATAGAAAAGAGTATAATATGATGTTGGTACAGGTCAACATTTAGGAGATGTCTCCCCTGATCCTGGCAAATCTCGAAGTCACCGCATACCAATTCCATGTATCAATTTTTGAAACACAGAAGTTGGTAAGGACTTAGTAAATAGGTCAGCGAGATTATCACATGACTTGATTTGCAAGATGTTTATTTCCGCGCTTTCTTGTAATTCATGGGGATAAAATAGTTTAGGAACAATATGCTTAGTGATATTGCTCTTTATGTAACATGTTTGCATCTGTGTAACACAAGCGGAATTATCTTTATAGATAATTGTAGGTGATTCAATTAAACCAATACCACATGACTGTTGTATGTGGTTAATCATTCTGCGAAGCCATACACATTCTCGTGATGCCTCGTATAGAGCAATAATTTCAGAATGATTAGTAGAAGTCGTTGTTAGAGTCTACTTAGAAGACTTCCATGAAATAGTTGTATCTCCATGTAGGAATACAAATCCTGTTTGGGATTTTCCGTTATGAGGATCAGATAAGTAACCTGCATCAATATAACCAATCATACTGGGATCATGATTTTTCTTGAAGAATAAACCAAGATCCTTTGTCCCATTAAGGTATCTGAGGATACACTTCGCTCCCATCCAATGACGGCGAGTTGGGTCCGCACTATGCCTAGCCAGTAAGTTCACTGCAAATGTGATATCAGGCCTGGTGCAATTTGCAAGATACATAAGTGCGCCAATGACACTGAGATATGGGATTTTTGGTCCCAACACCTTTTCCCCAATATCCCGTGGTCTAAATGGATCTTTCCCTATTTCTAAGGAGCGAACAACCATTAGAGTTTTATTAGGGTATGATTTATCCATATTGAATTTCTCCAATATTTTCTGGATATAGGCAGATTGACGCACTAAAATTCCTGAAGGACAGTGCTCAAGTTGTAAGCCTAGGCAATACTTGGTCTTACCCAAATCCTTCATCTCGAATTCCGTCTTTAGATGTTTGCGTGCTTCTTCTATATCCTTTGGGCTACCAATGATATTTAAGTCAACATACACGGATATAATACAAAATCCCGTTCGAGATTTCTTAATGAAAACACATGGGCAATCATCATTGTTAGTGTATTCACTCAGTCGGTTGTACCACATTCGTCCCGACTGCTTCAAGCCATATAATGACTTTTGTAGTTTTACACAATACATGTTGCGATTTGCGTTTGGATTCAGAATTTGGATTCCATCAGGAACCTCCATGTATATGTCCGAATCAAGTGACCCATATAGATATGCTGTCACCACATCCATCAACTGCATAGATAGATGATTTTGAACTACCAATGATATTAAGTATCGGAAAGTAATTCCACTCATTACAAGAGAATAGGTTTCATTGTAATCAATGCCGGGTCTCTACGTGAACCCTTGTGCTACTAGCCTCGCTTTATATCTCACCACCTCATTGTTCTCATTCCATTTTTGGACAAAAACCCATTTAAAGCCTACAGGAAAGGCTTTGGAAGGTGTAGGTATTGCAGATATGAATACCCCTCTTCTAGTGAGCGAGGCTATCTCATCTTGAATCGCTTCTTTCCATTGAGCCCAGTCCGAGCGCTTTTTGCACTCTGCCATGGTCTTGGGATCTGGATCATTGAGAAAGATTTCTACAATTGCTGCGGAGAAGTACATGTCGACAATAGTAGTCTTACAATCGTATGATTCCCCAGAATCTATGTAATTGATGGAAATTTCTTTCACCCCATTATTTGACTCAACATTTCCCAAAACTATAGAGTTAGGGTGTTCCGATATTCTAGGATCAGAATTTGGATGCATCGTTGATCCGGGTTGTGGATTTGGTCCTGGTGTTGGATTTTTATCCACTATTGGGTGCCTACCAACTTGAGGTTGGCTTGGATTTACTGATTTGGAGGATTTAGCCCTCGATATCCTCGGACGCTTGGAGCATTATCCTTAGGAGTGCCTGTACTTCTCCCCCTCTTCTTTGAAAGTGGGAGTTGAATGGTTTTTATTGGTACCTCCACTCTTTCGGGCGCATTGCGAGCAGGATAAGAGGATTTAGTGACACTCTTATAACCAGTAAATACTTCTAGCAGGTTATTTGCAATATGTTGGAAGTTTATGATTTTCTAAACTTGTTGTTCAGTCTCTAGAGTACGTGGATCTAAGGGGGGAATGCCTTAGGCATTCCAAATGATTTCCTGGCATTTGTTTTGGTACTTGAAGTCTCCCCCTAATGCCGAGAAATGGTCCTCATTAAATATGCAGTCAGTGTATCGGGCCATGAATAAGTCCCCTGTAAGAGGCTCGAGGTATTTGATAATTGATGGAGATTGATATCCCACATAGATACCAGGTTTCCTATGTGGGCCCATAAAGGTACGCTTAGGCAGTGAGATCGGTACATATATAGCGCAACCGAATTTTCACAGATGGAAAATATTTGGCATATTCCCACATACTAATTGCAATGGAGAGACTGCGTGATATGCAGTTGGTCGTAATTGAATTAAGTCAGCAGCGTGTAAGACTGCATGACCCCAACATGAAGTTGGTAGGTTGCAATTTTGTAATAACGGTCTTGCAATGAGTTTAATTCTCTTAATAAGAGATTTTGCTAAACCATTTTGTGTATGGACATATAGGACATAGTGCTAAACTTGAATTCCCAAAGCCATACAATAATCATTGAAAGCCTTTGAGGAAAATTCAGCAGCATTGTCCATTCGAATTGATTGAATTTGATGTTTAGGATTATGTGCTCTAAGTCTAATAACTTGAGCAATTATTTTTGCAAATGCATGGTTATGAGTGGACAAAAGACACACATGAGACCATTTAGTAAATGCATCTATTAGAACCATGAAGTACCTGAACGGTCCAGACGGTGGTTGTATGGGGCCACAAATATCTCCTTGAATGCGTTCAAGAAATTTTAGTGGCTCATTTTGGATCTTAACGGGCGATGGTCGTATGATCAATTTTCCTATAGCGCATGAAGTGCACATAAAATCAGAAGATTTAGGGAATTTAGCAGTATTTAACTCATGACCATTAGAATTGCTGATAATTTTTCGCATCATCCCTATACCAGGATGGCCAAGGCATTCATGCCAAGCTTTGAATGCGTCAACATTCTGAAAAATTACCTTGTACGCAACATGCGGTACGGGTTTGATGTATGTGTAATACAATCCAGACGGAAAAGATGGAATTTTCTCAACAATTCGTTTGCCATATCCGCTATTTTTAGTAACAAGGAGAATTTCCTCATTATTGTCATCACGGGTTTCTATATGAAAACCATTTTGATGGATATCTTTATAACTTAACAAGGTATGCTTTGAATCAGGATATAATAATGCATCCTCAATTGTAATTTGGATACCCATGGGGAGTACAATAGTGGCACGACCAGAGCCAACTATTGTAGCATCGCGCCCGACGATTGTCAAAACATTTCCTTGTCTTTTTGTAAGAGTTTGGAAATACTTTGTTTCTCTAAGTATAGAATTAGTGGTACCACTGTCCACTAGGCATAATTCCTCCTCCATCAGATTGACCCCCGTAGAAACTATATATAAATAAAGAATTTGATATGAAACTCTTTGATGATATATAGAATACATACTTTATTTATTGAATATCAAATGTGTACAATACATTTATTGGGTATTCAAACTAAATAGTGATGACATTATTAAATATTTACAACACATAGGACATAAATTATTTTAACTATTATAATCACTAGGACATAAAGACATGAGATCTAAGGGATTGGGAGCCTATTCAAAGTCTCCAAATATGTCGTTGGATGCATATTCCACGATCATATTCCCTGTATTAGCAAGATCCTCGCCTCCTCGTATGTTGTTGCTGTTTGGTTCCATTGGAACTTGTTGTGAACAACCAGCCTCATTCCTGGTGGTGTCAGGTCGAATGTTGAAGTGGGCTTCATACTTCTGTCCTGGTACAGCACGTCCGCGACCCATAGACTTTAAGTAGAGATCAACAAGATGACTTGGGGTACGACATTTCTTTGTAGTATGGTTATAACAACCACACTTCTGACACACAGGTTTGTCATTCCTGTGTTTGAAAATGTTCTTACCATTGTTGGAAACACGAGTTTGGGATTTCTTATTGCGTCTGCGTTGTTTTTTACCTTTCTTGGAATTTCCCTGAGGATGGGTTTTAGAAAGTCCACCATCAAATTTGGGTTTATTTTGAGTGTAGGCATGTACTTCAGGCAATGGAGCAGACCCTATGGGGCACTACTGATTATTCCAAACCATAAGTTCAGAATGTTTTTCGGCCTCAAGTAAAGTTTGTATAAGCTCAGAATAAACATGGAAACGCCTTTCATGGTATTATTGTTGAAGAATCCTTTCAGAGGGAAGCATAGTAGATAGGGTCTTTTCTATTTCATCTGCATTTGTAGGTTCTTTCTCGTAGAATTACAACTTTGAGCAAATCCTATGAACAACATGGTTGTAATCACTCATAGTTTTGAAATCCTGTAAGCGAATTTGCCTCCACTCGTAGTTGGCCGTAGGAAGGACAAGTGCCTTTTATTGTTCATAGCGTTTCTTAAGAGAGTTCAATAGATTTCATGGATTTTCTTCCAACAAATATTCAGCCTTAAGGTCAGGATGAATATGGCTCCTAATGAGATATAGGGTCGTGTATACATGTTGATCATCAAGAGGTGCAACACCCTCTTCGGGTGGTAACACAGCTCGATAAAGTCCACGGGACACAAGACTAACCTTTACGTCCACAGCCCATGTGGGATAATTGTGGCCGTTTAGAGCAAGCAAATCAAACTCTTTGACGGTCATTGATCCTACACGAGGCAAACCATCAAAACATTTTAAGTTATTAAAATGTTGTGGTGTGTTGTAATTATGAGATGCAAAATAGAGACAAGATAAATCTTGTATTATTAATGGTGTAAAGATCTCATGTGCATAATAAAATAATGGAGGTAGTCACCATAAAAGTGTAGACCTCAAATTGGGCATAGTCTGTATTAACAGTAGATGCCAAGTAATTATGCAAGTTATATAAACACGTCTTAAGGTAGTCATCAAGAATGATGTAGACCTTAGTCAATTCGCAAACGAATTGGGTACGCACGTTGAGGATAGTCACTAAGTTGTGGACTTAGTGTAGATCCCATAGTAGCAACTATCGTGCTACCTTGTGTATGGTCAATAGGAATGCGAATTAATGGTAGTCATCTTTGTGAAAAGATGTAGACCAAATGTTCTAATTTGTGATGTTGGGTACGCACGTTCAGAATAGTCACTAAGTGTTTACTTAGTGTAGATCCTACAGTAGCAACAATCATGCTACCTTGTGTATGGCCAATAAACTAATAGAGAACATGCGCAATATACAATTGGTGAGAAAAATACACATAAAATATCGCATCCATTATTTAAGCGCGTAGTGCTTTAAATTTGAAAAGCGTAAAAGGGCTTAAATAAAATGATACATTGCAAAATAGATAAAATAAATAAATAATTTGCAAGATCATGGTTGTAATAACAAGGACATTATTTATTGGATTTGCCATACATACCGAGACAAATACTTTGAATAATATTATAAATGGATATTTTACAATGATAAAATATCACAAGTACAATTATAGTTAAAGTCAGCGACTAAACATAAGAGTACTTAATTTTACAGCACATAATTATAAGAGACTAACATACTCATTGACGAATTAATGCTAAAAAATAAATAAAACAGATAAGAAGCCAGGCCAAAGAAAAGCCATTTTCATTTTGGGCCCAGCCTGGTCCAGTCGGCATGCACAGGGGAGAGGAGGGAGGGCAGAGCACTGGCCTTGGGCCGGCCCATCGTCACGTGCGCAGCCCGTAAAAGGGGGGTCGGGCGACAGTTAGGGTTTTAGCCCCTAATTGCTCGCCGCCGCTGCCATCTCGGAGGCCGCCGCCGCTGGTTGTCTCCTCACCACCGTGCTCCACTGTGCTGCCACTGCTCGCCATCTTCAGTTGGAAGAGGACTCCCCCTCATCGGGGGAGTAGAAGCCGCCACCATTGATTGCCATGTTCAGGACCTCCGCATTCAGGAGGCTGAGCGTCGCCGGGTTCCAAGAACCAGCGCGGATGCTGGGGCGCCGGTCGACTGTCGCCACCCTACGGCCGAGGAGACGTCGGAGAGTTGGGGGCGTGGTGGCGCTGCCCTTAGCAGAAGTTGGAGGAGCCGCCAAGAGAGCCTTCTCCTTCATGCGGCCGTAGCCTCCGCGCGTGTCGCGGGCGGAGGAGGAGCCGTTGGTGGGGTCGCCGCCGAAGGAGGAGCCGAGGGGCCCGCGTGTGCCGGAGGCGGAGCCGAGGGTCCGGCCCTGATGAGGAAGAAGTACGGCGAGACACCAGTCCTCGCCGCGCTGTTGAAGATGCCACCGATGCCAAGGCCAATCACCACATCCTCCTCTTCCTCAACCTTCACGGTGTCGCGGGAGCAGCCCGCGTGTTTAGGAACCACGGATCGAGTGGGGTGTCGCCACTAGAGTCAGAGAGGCTGGTGTGGGCATCGGCAGCGAGTAGGCATACTCGAGCATGTGCGGGATCGAGGTGAACTCCTTGCAGAAGTCGCACCAGAAGCGAGGCGGTGTCGGTGCCGGCGACATCGGCTCCATGGGGACATAGGTGGGCGTGGCCACCACAGCTTCAACGGGCGGCGCCGGGGCTTCGACGACTGGTGGCGCCGGGGCTTCAACAGTGCATGATTCAACGTTGCTGGGGCCGGCACCGTCCAAGCCAAGGCGAGGAGATGGTAGCTGGCTCTGTAGACGAAGATCACGCAGAGGAGAAGCATGGCGGCCACGAACAGGAGTGCAACGGCGGCGAGGAATAGCATTGGCACGAAGGCCACGGACAGCAGAGTCGAAGAGGCGGCCGAAAGGACCATGGCCATGACCATGGGCGATGTTGCGGCGAACACGAGGCCTAAGGCACTCGGAGACGCTGCGGCGTTGTCCATGGTGGCCGTGGTGGCGGATCGGGCCACAACGAACTCCACCGACACGGCGAAGGGCGAATAGCAAGCCACGAACAAGATGTGAAGGTAAGTTGATCTTTGCCATGCTTACCGATGGTGGTGCAGAGGCATACGTGCCTCTGTTGTCGTTCTGTCGTTCTCCTCGTTCTATCGTTCTCCTTCTCCCGTTCCTGAGAGCAACATGACTGATAACGTATTGTAAAGTGAATGAAATGAACAAAGATTTGGAAACAACTTATGTGTTTCATTGATCTCATAGAATATATACAAGTGACGGGGTGTGTCTAAAGAACACAACTGACGGGAGAAGTTACATCTCGTCACCAAGAGACATGCCTCTTCGGTGACACAATTAACTGTAAATCTAATCTCTAATCCTATCTCTAACTACACATCTAATTGGATGAGATCACCCATGAATACATGTCTGCTGGCAGGCACCGTTTCGTAACAGTTTCCACTACAGTCCCAGACTACTGGCAGTCTCCACGGTTCTCTTCTCGTTAGGGGTCAAGGAAGAAGAATCTTTTAAATTCCACTGACACGTGGTCCCATGAGGTGCAAAAATTGTTTTTTAACACTCATCTCATAGTCTCGCCCTGTTCGCCTGGCTTATAAGCCATACTTTTTTAGCCAACAAACAATAATTTTCTCTCACAACAAATCAGCCAATGGTACTTTTAGCTATGGCTTATCAATCAAGCGAACAGGACATCTGTCAATGGTTGACGTGAGATACCGCCTTACCCAGTTTGCATAGTAGAGGGGATTTTTCTATGAGCGAAAGCAACGACGTCCACGTCTTCCTTTTCCAACTTCCCTTCTAAAGTTTACATAGAAGCAGGACATTTTTATGAAATCCAAAAACCAACAAGTTCTAGCTAGCTTTTGCTCAATTTAATTTACAAAACTTTTAGTGCGAGAAGCAATACATCCGCAATCCAAAATTACGAACTATCCCCAAGTACCGTATGCCAGTTGAATAATCTGACACTAGCATCAAGTCACCACGTACAACTAAACTCCATGATCATTATTGGTTCGAAGACGCCTATCCATACAGTCCACTTGTCATTTACTGAATCGACTGATTATCAGTGTACCTAGAACGCATATATACAAGCTCAAAACAGGCTCATATTAATATCACTTGTCGCGTGAGGTGTTTCCTGTCATGGAAGTCAATATTAAAAGATTCATATTACTATCAGTTCATACATGCTCAATACAGTCCCTACTAGATTTCCCGGACATGACACAATTCATCGGGTATATCTGCACCCATTTGATACAAGTAGAAAACTTTCACAAACCGAATTTACTATTTCATTATAGACAACACATAATACCAATGAAAACAGAAAACAACGCAATTGACTTACCTGAGCTATCAACCGTTTTTTCCACTTTTGCAGAGACAGGGTAAGTACCTACACAATAGAAAAGATCAGTGTCATTAGATAATAAAATATCAGTTTAGACTAAGACATCTGCTTTGTTATATAAATGTTGATGAAGGAAAATAGACATGTACTCCGTTCCAATTTATAGGTCATTTTGGCATTCTAGATACATAGCTTTTATTATTAATCTAGACATATCTTATATACAGGTGCGTAGCAAAAGCTATGTACCTAAAAAAGCAAAAACGACTTATAATTTAGGGCAAAGGGTGGTAGGTATCATTTACAACATTCTCACACTTATTTTTGTTAAAAAAAAAAGCAAGTGTTCTTATAGCAACGACCGGAAAGGGTAACACTCCTACTACACCCACCGTCTCAAATTATAGTTCACTTTGATCTTGTACAAAGTCAAACTTTTCTAACTTTGATCATATTTTCAGAAAAAAAATATCTACAAGTTCAAATAATTGCTATATTGAGACATAGCTCATGAAGTATTTAACAAAACTAGTTTCATAATGTGGATTTGACGTATTTTTCTACAAACTTGGTCAAAGTTAGGGATGTTTGGCCTAGAACAAAGTAAAAGTGAACTATAATTTGATGAAATGGAAGGATTATCATTTTCCCCAAGGAAAAGGAAGGTTGCAGATTATATTGTACAAAAATGTGAACAGCTGCAAATTTCGATTGCAGAGAAGGCAGTACCACAAGGAAAATAACATTTTTGCAACCCAGCAACAAGAAAATTTGATAGGGTTGAAAGAAGGGATGCACACCTCCTGCAATGACTTCCAAATCATCAGATACATTTAACGTCAACTTTTTAGTGCAACGTTTTTCTTTGCGTATCTGGAACAAACCAACCTATAAAGGTAAAACACATTTATTAGTGCCAATGGTTAATCTCATCCAGAACAAGATTGTTCAATCTGAGCAAGAAATAAGTTATAAAGAACTTCAACAAAGCTCAGTTCACAGTTTTTATTGGAAAATTGGTAAACAATAGGGAAAACATAAAAAAAACTAACATCACGAAAATACAATACCAAGACATTTGCGGGTAAAAGAGCATCATAAAACATTCTAACAACTAACAAGAACCAGTCCAATTTGTTTAATTTCCATTTACTTGCACACTCTACCCTTGTCTTATACATAATACCCCACTAAACTTATACATAATACCCCCCTAAAAAATATTTGCAAGTTATGTATATAAGGACAAATAGAAGAAGTAAATTGCAAATTAAAAACTAAACTCACTGTGAGATCCACATTGGAACCAAGGCCACCTCCTTTCTCAACACAATGCTCACACGTGCACAGCAGCATGATCTCAAGCAATATGAGCTCCAAAGTTTAGCAAAAAGAATTATTAGTCTTTGATGTTTACACTAAGTAATGTAAATTTATTTTCAGCTCATGTAAGTGGTGCTACTAAGTATTTAGAATGCTCTTACATTATTACTAAGTAGTGCTCTACTGCTGTTGTTCTAGTGCTCTTACACAATTATTTAATAGCTACTTACTTTAGTTCTTTGTTACTTCAGCAGCAAAGCGACATGAATATAAGATTGAGACTGGGATCTAGAGTTCTGGACACTTCACAATCAAATCTCACAAGTAACCAACTGACCATCAATAATGTCTTGATGCTTTCTACATACTCCCTCCGTTCCAAATTATAATACGTTTTGGTTTTTCTAGATACGTTGCTTTTACTATAAGACAGGGTTGTGTTATGCTCTTTAGGTACATGTACATTGTTTCTCCCCATTCAATCTAGAGTTTTTCCCAACTTACAACTATGCATCTAGACATATAGAGTATATCTAGATGTATAGCAAATTTATGTATATAGAAAAGTCAAAACGCAAGACGATTATTCGGATGACTAGGGCCCACTAGGCTCGACTAATCGAACTCATCGGAAACTCATTGTTAGTAGTCAACTGCTTAGTGCATGGCAACTAGGATCGATTAGATAATTTGAGAATATTGGATATGAAATTCTTTCTACTTCACTTACAGGAACATAGCACATCTGTAATACACTTACCTCTACCGTGGTAGGAAAACATTTTCCATTCAATGATTCAATGACATCACCATTTCTGATTCCAAATTTTTCGGCAGCAGATCCCTCAGATACCTGTGGTTCAGTTAGTACTAAAATATGATTCTACAAAATAATCAACAACAAGATATACCTCTTGAACAATAAGACCAGCATTAATATTGAACTTGCGGGAGATCTTTTCTTTGTGGGAACTGTGTAGAAACTTAATAGAAGAAACTTTCAGTCCAAGGTGCAGCCGGGGCACAAACCTATGGCAAATAAATAATGGTTAGATTTCAGAAGAGATAGGCAAAACCAAAGGTGAAGTGTGAGGATTGACTATTAAGCGCACCGCGCATTGCCGGGGGTTTTGTTCAGTAAAATGAATGTATTGTTACTGTTTTCACAAGCTGTCATTGCAAACGTGGTGTGTTTACACCGTATATCAAATGGCAAAGTCTCCTAAAGAAACAGTAGCATCCTATCAACATGCTTATCCTCTTCACTTCGCATGTTATGGAGAACAGAGCAGTACTAAAGGCACAACGTGTTTCAACAAAACACAAAACAAGGATTGGAATGGGAGCAAATAAGTGCAAACATGTCAAAGCAAAGAGTGCACTGCCCCTTTATTGCTTTTGTTGAGGGATGAAATGGTATATAGTTATATACTCATCAAGAACATGTTGTAAACATGGCAGAAATATTTTAGGGAAATTGCAAAAAACACCCATGTCCCATTTTGATCGAGACTCCAGCCCACAGTGGCAGAACCTGACTTGTAATCAGGGGGGATTGTCCATAGATAATATGACAAAACTAGCTTTATTACCAGATTAATCATAGTTTCATGGTCAGCTAGTACTACTTGCTAGAGATAGATGGGCCATTACACACATAGTGGACTGTTTAGACTTACAAATATAAATACATGAACATTCACTAATCTTTCTTAGCCAAGTAGGGACCTAAACTAGGCGCCGCCTGTGCCACCCCATAAGGCTTTTTTTTTTTTTTGCCAAAACCCACCCCCTGCTGTATTTAGTTGAAAAAACACTTAGCTGTGCGGTGTGGTGGTTGTTGCATGGAAACCAAGGGGGTGGGATTTTGCAATTAAGTGTATATATTAAAATCAAAGGAAGATATGGATTAACTTATGTAATTTTCCCAACATATTATAACATCTAAATCATCTTAATAAATGCTAAACAAAACCAATATATAGAGTATAAATGTGGAAAAACACATCAAACATAATTATGAAGCAACTAGATAATAGAAATGAAAAGAAATACTTACTTCAAATCCCTCCACATACGCAGCCACGCAGGCACCTGAGTATAAGTGGAGTTGGAATGAAAGCTGCCCTTGGAGTGGGATTGGCCATTCCCAAAACTCCTTTTGTGTCGATGACTGGTCCTCCAGCGCCAAACTGATAATTTGTCAAAATATAAGATTTGCTAACAACAACAGTTAAGAATGATTTGTAATACTTGAGAAATCAACAAAATGTACATTAGATGCAAACAACAATTAAACACATATGAATAGTTACATTAGTACCTTGGCGATTTCACACTCAACATACATAAAGTGAAAGTGGTCGAAAAGTCCTGGATCTATACAGTCCACTCTGCCGAAACAAGCTTCTAAACCTCTTGGTCATACTCTACCAGCTCGGTGCTAAGAGGTAACTTTGCAGACATTTTCACCACCACCTCAAACAATGCAATATTGTAGTGCTTGTGATAGTCGATTAATGTGCCCTTTTGAATGGTATCATCCAATAAATGAATTAGAATCTGAAGCGACAAAACAATAATGATATTTTTTCTTCCCCAAAACAGTAACAAAGAAACACTTAAAGCATGTCATAATTTCTTTTAGAAAATGTCTATGCATCAAACTAGTGAATAGTCTAAATGACTTGCAGTCTAACCTCAGCATCGGGGGCATATTTAAACACCGTGTCAAGAACTTGCCATCTGTATATTATGTATATAGTGTATAACTCTAGTAGCGGCGCCTACACTGTTGACACCAATTGGTACACTGGACTCCGGCACGACATATCACCTAACTTGTGATCTTAATCGCCTTTGTCTAGATCCTTGGCTAAAGTTTAGTCTTCACCTCGAATATTTGAAGGCTAATTAGGAGGACTAGATATGAGCTAATTGTAAAACTAATTACAGAAGCCCTGGGCTAATTTGCGCGACAAATCTATTAAGACTAATTAATCCATCATTAGCAAATATTTACTATGGCACCACATTGTCAAATCATGGACTAATTAGAGCATCTCCAAGAGATATGCTATCCTTGTTCTGTATGGTATATTTAGATTTTTACAGGAAAAATTGAACTCCTACAGATACCCTATTTGGTTTTGTATAATAGCAAGTATGCTATCCCTGAAATCTTGTTGGGCATAGATAGCAAGCGAACCTGGCTCGCCATCTTCCGAAATAGCTGGCCATGGTGGATGCCCCGCACACGTGATCCTTCCCACGCGCCAAAAACTAGCTTCCCGCCCACGCACTGAACTCTCCCATCATGGGGATCCAAGCCCAACCCGCTCCATTCAATGATTCCCAACTCCCAAGCTCATCCATCGCCTCCTCCCCTTCGCCGGCCCTACCGCCGCCGCACCACGGAAGCTGCTACTCGCTGGCCCTATGAATTGCCATTTCCTTATTCGTCATGATGTCATAGCGTCCTCATGGACAGGCTCTGCCGTCTGAGATGGGAGATCCCAACTACGCTGCCCTTTTATTCCAACAACAGGCGGATGGGAGTAACAGGCGGATTGGAGCAGCATCAGGCATGGGAGCAACAGTTTGGATGGGAGCAGCAGGAGGATGGGAGATCCCAACTGCAGCAGGACTCCCCGGTGCTGCCATGGTTGGAGAATACGGTGCAAGGAGGCCAGCGACGACGAGTCCTTCCACCCAACAGTGTTGCTGCTACTGCATCGAATCCATTCCTCGACGTGTGCTCCGGTGAGTCTAATTTTCAGTGGGCCTCTCTCACCGTTGTTCAGTACATCAATTATTGTTTCCCCAATTTTCTATTGCTATTGTGGAAACCGTAGTGCCAATTTTCCATCTGCACATTGTTCTGTTCAGTTGTATTCAGTGAATTCAATGGGCACACATGACGCTTGAAGTTTTTGTTGGGTGAGAATGTGAGGTGATATCAAAGTGGTAGTAGTAACTGGTGGCTAATGATGGAGGATGATAATTACGCGCCTCTGTTAGTGTCTTATAGTTGGCAGGGAGTTCATCAGCAGCTTCATATGATTGGTGATATGC
Source organism: Miscanthus floridulus (assembly GCF_019320115.1). Taxonomy (NCBI): domain Eukaryota; kingdom Viridiplantae; phylum Streptophyta; class Magnoliopsida; order Poales; family Poaceae; genus Miscanthus; species Miscanthus floridulus. The sequence continues at coordinate 19,965,338 of NC_089596.1, forward strand.
AGTTGTCCTGGACTCCTGATGTACTGCATAATAGTGCTTTGTCGCCTAAATATTCCTTTGTGGCCTACCTTTGAAAATTGCAGTGAGCTGACTTCACAATGTTCAGTCTTGGGCACTCGATTTTCTTCACTTCATTGTAATAGATCTTGACAAATGGATGTAGAAAAGGCACTATTTGGAAGATACTATCTGAATGCCTGAAACGCTAACTGAATGAAAACTGAAAATACCTAGCCTACTGTACATATCCGGCAACAGGCTAAATTATTCTGTAGCTTTGGTTTGCATCCCAAGAAATTTATGTTCATCTGATTGCTACGTTCATGTTGAAGATATATTGTCTTTTTTTTGTCAAATATCAATTTTATTCAAGCATTTCTTGCAAACTGCAAATTAGGACAATCCATTAGGGTAATCTAACAGATTGTCCGAAACTAAGTTGCTAGAGTTTCAGAATGTCTAAAACTCTATCTGCTAATTAAAAGTACTCATTGAATGTTTGAAACGTTAAATGAATGGAAACAGAAAAAGCAAGCCTACTGTAGATATCCGGCAACAGGCTAAATTGCTAACAGTCTATAGCTAAGTTTTGTCGCTATTTGTTTTTACAGCCGAAATGAATTCGGGCAGATCTTTGACCGACATGATTATGGAAGGTTTCTCTCCAGGTGGAGTGTCTGACAGTATCTCACCTCATAATGAAATACAAGCACGCAATGAGGTCCCTGCTGCGGTCAAAGGAAATAAAAGAAGGTCCAAAAATTTCACTCTTAAAGAGGACGAGATGTTGGTGTCAGCGTGGCTAAATGTGAGTTTGGATCCTGTGAGAGGAGCCAATCAATCAAAAGATACCTATTGGAAAAGAATACATGATTACTTTCATTCAAAAAAGGATTTTGAATCTGATCGCACACAAAGTTCTCTAATGAGTCGGTGGTCTAGTATACTACATGACTGCAACATATTTGCTGGTTGTGTTTTGAAGGTAGAGGCCCAAAATCAGAGTGGTGCATCTATTGATGACAAGGTTAGATGACCTACCTTCACATGCTAATTTCCTATATGTTTTAGCTGAATCTCATGTGTCATCTTTGTTTCCCATTGCAGCAAGCAAATGCATTAACTATGTATAAGAATGACGACCCATTACATAGGACTTTCCAGTACATACATTGCTGGAAAATACTGAAAGACCATTCGAAGTGGACGAATAGGCGCTAGCCAACTGGACCTCAGAAACCATTAAGAAAAAAGCAAAAGACCACTGCTGATTCAACTCCTGCTATTGATGCACCAGACCCTGTCACTGGTACTATGGCTGAGACTAAAACCACAATAACCACAGTGCTGAGGCCTACAGGGACTAAGAAGGAAAAGCTAAAATTAAAGCAGCATTCAAGCATTGAAGCTTTGGATTATTTATTGGCAAAGAAGAAAGAGGTGGATGCTGAGAAGGAGTTGAAGAAAAAGGAGAGGGAGTTGAAGAAAGAGGAGAGGGAGTTGAAGAAACAAGAGATGTGCCAAAAAGCCCTTGCCTTGTAGGAAGAAAGGATAAAACTTGACAAAGAAAATTTTGATTTTGAGCGGGATCGAGAAGAAGAAAGAATTATAAATATTGATATGAGCACCATGTCAACCAGACAGCAATAGTTCTATGATGATCAACAGAAGAAAATACTTGCAAGACGGCTTGGAAATTAGTAGAACCATGATTTCGAATTTTTTTAGATTTGAGCATAGTGTGAGACATGTTTAATTTTCTAAAACATTTTAGTTCACAACATATCAGATTGATTAATGTTCTTGCATGAACCTTGTTATCTATATTATTCTGTAAAGGAGCTGCTTTTGACGTTTGCACCATCACAAATATATTTGGGCTCATGACACTGCATTTGCTCTCTAGAACCTACTGTAGCCTGTTCGACAATACATAGAAGTGCAGGTTGGACACTGCCCTCAGGTCCTCTTCATAGCAGATTAATTTAGTCAGCTACTGTATTATGTATTGCAACCTGCCTAGTGTTTTGTACCTTTGCATCTAGGGCTTTCTATTTTTAACAAATATACAACTATGTTTTTAACAAATGAGTCCTGTCAGGCTATGGTGAGTGCTTCCACTGCTAAACTGTCAACAAAAGACATGTTGGTCTGAAACTGACAGCAAACTATTTTTGGAGGACTAAGTTTGTCCTTCTGCTCTGCCGTACAAGTACTTGCATCTGAGAGCCATTGTACATGCAACAGGGAAAAGAACCATTCCTTGCATCAAAGCAATGTTTGCAACTAGTGTTACAGGCTTTCAAGCAAAACATTCAGGCTTTCAATATAAATGAAAGGCAAGCTTGTCACAAAAAAATATGCCTTGAACTATTACAGTATCTAGTAAATCAAACAAAGAACATAGGTCTGGAAACTAATACATAATGCCTTGACGTTGTGATAGTAAATGAAATTATTCAATGGTAATATTTGTATATAAATCTGAAAAATTATGCCACAAGTGCTCGATAAGGTCGGCTTGAAGTTGTGTGTGTGTCTCCTTGTCCTTGATCTTCTTGTAATTCTGCATAAATGCATCGAACTCAGGTGTAGCATCATGTGATACAGTCACCTTTTCTCCCACATCATCATATCTGAAATCTTTTTCGTCAACTCCCTCGTCTTCAACAATCATATTATGCATAATGATACAAGCCGTCATGACAAGTTGAATTGTATCCTCATCCCACACATGTGTCGGCGCTTGAACAATGGCAAAGCGAGCTTGTAGAACCCCAAATGCTCGTTCGACATCCTTCCTACAAGCTTCTTGTGCTTTTGCAAAATATTTGTTCTTATTACCCCGTGGCTCGGGTATGGTCTTCACGAATGTGGCCCAAGATGGATATATACCATCTGCTAGGTAGTAACCCATAGTATAATCATTCCCATTGATGCTATAATTTACCTGTGGCCCTTGACCTTCAGCAAGCCTTGCAAATATAGGAGATCTGTGAAGAACATTTATATCATTGTGCAAACCTGGCATCCCAAAGAAAGCATGCCAAATCCAAAGATCTTTAGAAGCAGCAGCTTCAAGAATAATTGTAGGCTCCTTTTTATGTCCCCTTGTTGATGCAAAAGTGGATCTACAAACACAAATGGCTAATACCCAAATCGATATCCAAAGCGTGCTAGTCGATTTGACCTGTTAATCGACAAGGATGAAGATACGAGCACTTTGGTCCTGACAACAGCGATACGCCCGGAAGTCACGGCCAAGAGGTACTCACGCGGAACTCGAGAATCACCGAAGGTCGCACTGAAGCTATGCAACTCGCCGAATCAATGAGAACTCGTAAAAAGGAAAAATATGCAAATTGACGAAGTCGCCGAAAAGTAAGTAGATGCAAATAGGAGTAAAAATTAGTTTTGATATTGATTGATGTCTATTACATTGCCCCTCAATCTATATTTATACCCTGATCTAAAGAGACATAACCAAATACGACTAGGACACCAAGTCCATATCTAAGGAAACACGTGACGCTTACATGAATCATACTCTAAAAAATATAGAAAAGGAAATCAACTCCTATCTATTTCTCTGTCCGCCTCAATTACGATGGAATTCTCACCGACCTCCTTTCCATCGGCATACTTCCTGTTTCATCGGCAGTAGTTTTCAAGCCTTCCTTCATCGGCATCGACAATAACATCTCCAACCTTATCGGCAACGCCCGAGTCTAAATCAACCTTTCCATCGATCACCACCATTCATCGACAACCATCTTTACAAGCTGATTTTCATCGACTGTCAGCGTATACAGTAACTTTCCTCCTGCCGATTAGCCCACTCTGATCATTTTGACACGTGCAAAAAAATGGTGTCAACACATGCCCCCCAATTTTGGAGTATAAAACCATTAATGCTCCGAAATTTACTCCAGATAACGTTTGCCTTCGCCCAATTACCGTAACTCATCCTCCAAGCCAAAACTTGATCTGTTATCAAATCTAGTCCTGATTCACGCACCTCAGTAAATATCGCACAATTTCCAACCACTCTTGCCCTGATTATGGTTAAGATACCGAAACAATAATCCATCGGCAAGATCCTAACATAATAATGCCGCCATTTTCAGAATTAAAATATCCTGTACCGAGATCTCTTCCAAGTCATGATTACTTGCCATCAAATCATCTGTACAATCCCTTAATTATCGTGCGAACAGTTACCATATCTATCTGAACCACCTCGACCCACATGCGCGCGACATAGAGATAAGTCCAGAATACCCCTACTCCAAGCGGCTTATAAATAGATTTCTCCGGAACGCTCATCTTCTACCCTCAGACTCCAATCTTTGGCATTCTCTCTTTCCAGCGGCGACTCCGACGAACAACTGCGCGACCTCAACCAACAAGAACTTTTCTCCAGCGTCAACCTCGAGTCTCCAGCTCGTGCCCCCATCTACCTCAAGATAATGGCAATCAACTTCGACGTCCCTGCGCTTCGTTCCACTTCCGTTACTTTTTACCTCGATTCCTCTGGTCTTTGCGAGTTCATACAGTTGGTAATTTTTTCTCTTTTTCTTTGTTCTTCGGATCCTCTAAACTTAGGAACTCCGCAACAAATTAGTTATTCCAACCGATCAGCCGCATTTCCAATGCCTAGGACCAATGGGCAACCCAGATCCAACTGATCTGATTAATACAGAGGTTAACAGAATCCCTTTTAGAGCCCAAAATTTCTCTATGAATTTATGGAAAGATACATTCCGATCTTGGCCCAAAACCACCAAAGGGTGGAAAGATTGGTACTTGAGGGTCAACAGGTCGATGCAAGTACACTGGGCAGAACGGAAGCTAGACCAATGCATTAGGCTATCCATTGCCGATATGCAAAAGAACGAGTCAATGATGATTGCAGCTGCTTACTTCTGGTCAGACACAACAAACACTTTTATGTTTGGACATGGCCCAGCTACTCCCACACTTGCCGATGTTACATGCTCACTGGCTTGGACATTTCAACTGCCGATGAAGGCTCCATCTATGGCAGAAAATCTGAATATAGGGTGAATACCCGCAACATCGGCAGTTGGACGGGATATATTCAAGAATGCCAGAGGACCGGGACAGTTAACTAGACGGAACATGCCACATTCTTGAATATGTGGTTAGAAAAATTTATCTTCTGTGGTCGATCAGTAGGACCAACCAACGCCTTCCTCCCCGTGGCTGAACTCTTGGCCAATGGTGTAAGGTTTCCTCTTGGCCGATACCTTCTGAGCTCCACTTATCATCTTCTTCATCAAGTGTCTCAGAAACTTTTGCTTGGCGAACCCATCGGCAACTTAGGAGGCCCGTGGTGGTTTATCAACATATGGCTGAATGCCCATATGCACAAACTTTTGCAATGGGACTTCTTTGCCCAACAATTCCCACGAGAAATTGCTGAAGACCACGTGCTTGGGGATGAGGAATCAGCAACACGCTCACCCCTCAATTTTGGTGAAGCCATAATTGTCCTCCCTGGAACAGAGGCCAATGAAGACCAGATCGGCAGATTCTTCCAAAGCTTCTACAATGGTCTTTCTCATGATCATAGGGCCTGGGTACCTTATATTGATGAAGAAAACAGATTCCCCCTTCTTTTCAACTTTGCCGATGACACTCTGAATCAGGATAATGAACTCATGATGGCCATCATTACTCCTAGGGCAATCCAAGTAAACACATTCGGTAGCGGGAAAAAACACCAATATCACGTATGAATTTTACAATCCATCGGCAGTATCCCATCAATTGGCTTTTGGGCAACTGCCAATCAAACTTTGTTTTGCCGATGTGATCAAACCCAGAGAAACAATCACCTGCGGAACAGATTGGAGCAGGGTAGTGCGACTCTCCCCCGATGCCGATACTACAGATGTCGATCTATCCATCTGGACGCCAGCATCTTTCATCACCGAATCATATAAGCAATGGTGGCGAGAGTGGAGGGAACAACTGTTTGCAACATCTGCTCACACATATCGGCACATGATCGACCCTGAATACGCCATTCCTGATGACGCAGTAAGTTTCTTTTAACTCCCTTCTGCTTTTTCCTTTCATATATCGGTAACTAACTTTCTCGTGATAGGTCAACAACCCAGCACCATCTATGAGCAAAAGTAGGAAACCCTTCGATCTTCGGCCTGTTTCCCCGATATCACCGATTGGCTACAACGCCCCCACCTTAGCTGCTTTGACTCACCAGAAGACCCGTGCCAAGACCATCACCTCCAAGTCCAAATTGGCTACAGCTAGGGCCACTCCATTGGCTGCTGCTACAACCCTAATCAAGGCATTCAAGGTAATAACCCTGTTTATTTCTACTCATGCCGATCACAAACTGTATTAACATTAATCATCAGGGTGTAAGAGCCGCTGCTGGATTGTCATCGGCAATTCCTCCGACATCAAGCACCACTACCTCTGACAAACCTTCAGAGGTATTCCTTTGATTTTACATTTTATCTGTTAAATATCATACCTTACACTTGTTTTGCAGCAACAAATGGGTACATCGGCAAGCGTACCAGATGTTCAAGCTCCACAACCAACAAGTGCCGATGCCCCCCAGCCAACCGTTGTTGAGGCCCAAGCAAAGCGCAAAGCCTTAACAGTTGCCGAGGCACAGCCAAAATGACAGAAGTCCATGCCGATCCCCACATCTGCCCCAACGTCTGCAAGCCGGCAAGAATCAGTCGATGCAACTGAGCAAGCAGTTAATCCTCCTGTACAGGACATACCATCGGTCATCATACCCCAAGGGCCAACCACCGATGAGGCCACAGAGGATATCCCATCAGCAAGCTCAGCCGATCCTCCACACGGCATACTCCAGGCTGCTTCCTCCAGCCAAGTACAGGAAATTGCCTTGAAACAGGTAAGCCGATTGACCTAGTCGATTTATAATATTCATACTTATCCTTAACTGACCTCTTTTTCTTTTTCTCAGGAACAAGACTCCCCAAACAGCCTATTTTCCTTTGCCATTGACGTTTCTGATGATGATGGAGAGGAAGCAAGTTCTTCCCTTGCACTGGGAACAATATCGGCAGAAATTAAGTCCAAGTTGGAAGCTCTCCTGGACTTGTTATAGTAGGATACCGCCCAACTGGTAGATGACTCAGACCCCGCAAAGGCAATTTTCAAAACAATCCGTGGCCAGGTCCCTGCCGATGTTGAAGAAGCACTCTTCCCAGCAGCCCATTTAGAAAGCCACCAACTGCAATATCAACGGGCTGCTCAACGCATTGCCGATAGAGCAGCTCAGGCTCAACTCAAAGAAGAGATGCTACAACTGAAACAGATTGCCGATGAGAAGCACAAGGGCATCGGCAACTTGCAGACTTCGGGCGCTGAACTTAAGCAGAAAATCTTAGATTTATCGGCAAAGAGGATGGCTCTATTGGCTAAATTGAAAGAAGTTGAGGCAGCCTTAACTCATGCCCAACAAGAAGAAAGCCAGCTACCCGATGCCATCAAGGCCCTTCAGCAAGAAAGAGACATCCAGGCTCGCAAAGCCTTGGCCATGAAGAAAAAACTCAAGCCTGTGGAGGGTGCTGCCGATGAAGACATCAAAGAAATGAAGGAAGCCGACCAGATTCGCCTGCGTACGATATTGGCTATCCAATCCTTGTTAAACTTGTAAATCTTGTCTATTGCATCAGCACTTTATGAGACATTGACATCCTTGTATAATTCTAGCCGATAGGACTGTTATCGGCACTTATACTTTTATGCATCCATCCAGATACTAGGGTAATATTTCTTTAAATATTTTCCATTTAATGCTCTGGGAAACACAACCCCTTCGAGGGTTTCTAGAATATATGCGTTACCAGGAACAGACTGATTTATCCGATATGGACCTTCCCAATTAGGAGACCACTTTCCAAACTTTGAACTTTTAGTCCCAATCGGTAAAATCAATTTCCAGACCAGATCTCCATCGGCAAACTCCTTTACCTTCACCTTCTTGTCATACCATCTGGCTACTCTTTTCTTATTTTCTTCGATGCTAACTAAAGCCCTTAACCGATGACCCGCCACATCTTCCAACTCATCCTTCATAAGAGTATCATAATCATCGACTGTCAGCTGATTTTGAGAACGTATTCTCCTAGAGCCAGTTTTAATTTCCCAAGGCAATACTGCATCATGTCCATATACTAACTGATAAGGCGTTACTTTGGTTGTACCATGACATGACATCCGATATGACCATAAGGCTTCATTTAATACTGTATGCCACCTCTTAGGATTTTCTTTAATTTTGCGCTTAATGAGTTTGATGATCCCTTTGTTAGAAGCCTCCGCCTGACCATTAGCTTGAGCATAATATGGAGAAGAATTTAAAACTTTAATTCCCATACCTATAGCAAACTCATCAAATTCTCCCGATGTAAACATAGTACCCTGATCGGTAGTGATAGTTTGAGGAATACCAAATCGGTAAACAATATGCTCTTTCACAAAATCGATCATATTAGCCGATGTCACCTTTTTTTAAAGGAATTGCCTCAACCCATTTTGTGAAATAATCGGTAGCAACCAGAATAAATTTATGTCCTTTGCTCGATGGCAGATAAATCTGACCGATGAGATCGATAGCCCATCCCCGGAACGGCCAAGGTTTAATTATAGGGTTCATAGCCGATGCAGGCGCTCTTTGAATATTACCAAACTTTTGACACCCCTAACATCCTTTAAAATATTTAAAACAATCTTCAAGAATAGTCGGCCAATAGTATCCATTCCTTCTGATCATCCACTTCATCTTGAAAGCCGATTGATGCGCTCCACACACTCCTTCATGAATTTCACCCATCAAGCTTTTCGATTCATCACTGCTAACACATCTGAGTAAAACTCCATCTATAGTTCGATAATATAATTCATCATCGAGGAGCACATACTTGGTAGCTTGGAACCTTATATGTCTTTCAACCTTTTTATATGGATCCTTTAAATAATCGACAATATCCTTTCTCCAGTCATCGGTATCGACTGCCGATGTTAGCACTTCCTGAATAGGCTGATACCCTGAAGCATGCTGAGCTAGTCGATTAGCCTCTTCATTATGCAGTCGAGAAATATGTTCAAGACGAAAATCTCTAAACCCTTTCAACAATTGCAAACATCTTTCATAATACGAAATTAAAACTTCACTTCGGCATTCATAAATCCCAGCCAATTGATTTATAACTAGCATAGAATCACCAAAGATTTCAACAGCATCGGCACGTATCTCCTTCAGCAATTCTAACCCTTTTATCAAGGCTTGGTATTCAGCCTGATTGTTTGTCGATGTAGCAACAATCGGCAATGAAAACTCATACTTCCTTCCTTGAGGTGAAATCAACACAATGCCGATACCTGCTCCTTCACCACATGTGGACCCATCGAAGAAAAGTGTCCAAGGAGCAACCTCCAGAGAATCCACTGTATTACAATGCTGAGTGACAAAATCAGCCATAACCTGCCCCTTAACTGCCTTAGTCGATTCGTAACGTAGTTCAAATTCTGATAATGCTAAAATCCACTTGCCGATTCTACCACTTAATATCGGCATCGGCAGCATATACTTGACTACGTTGTCTTTGCATATGACCGTACATTTGGCAGATAACAAATAATGTCTTAATTTGACACAAGAAAAGTATAAACACAGACATAATTTTTCGATGGCCGAATACCTTGTCTCAGCATCCACTAATCTTCTGCTCAAATAATAAATAACACGTTCTTTCCCTTCAAATTCTTGAATAAGAGCTGAACCGATAACGGTATCATCAGTTGACAAATACAACCTGAAAGGTTTCCCGTGTTGAGGTGGAACTAGCACTGGAGGATTTGTTAAATATTTCTTAATTTCATCTAGGGCTAACTGCTGCTCAGCTCCCCATACAAATTCCTGATCGGCTTTCAATTTAAGTAATGGACTGAAAGCCTTGATCTTACCCGACAGATTAGATATGAATCTTCTAATGAAATTAATCTTACCGATCAAAGATTGCAATTCAGTTTTATTGGCAGGAGCAACCACCTTGTTAATTGCATCAATAGACTTCCTACTGATTTCGATGCCCCGCTGATGCACCATAAAACCCAAGAATTGACCTGCCGATACACCAAATGCACATTTATTAGGATTCATCTTCAATCCATGCTTCCTTGTGTACTCCAGTATCTTTCGTAGATCGGCTAGATGTTTTGTGACATCTCTAGACTTAATCACTACATCATCAATGTAGATCTCCACTAATGTGCCGATGTATTCATGAAAAATAAAGTTCATAGCTCTTTGATAAGTAGCGCCGGCATTTTTCAAACCAAACGTCATGACTATCCACTCAAACAACCCTACATGACCTGGACATCTGAAAGCAGTCTTGGGAATATCTTCTTCAGCCATGAATATTTGATTGTAACCTGCATTACCATCCATGAAGCTGATAATTTGATGTCTGGCTGCAGCATCAATCAACAAATCAGCAATCGGCATTGGATAGCCATCCATCGGTGTGGCTTTGTTGAGATTCCTGAAATCAATACAAACATGAAGTTTTTCATTTTTCTTATAAACAGGAACCACATTAGAGATCCACTCTGCATATCGACACTGCCGAATAAACTTTGCCTCAATTAATTTAGTTATTTCGGCCTTAATGTCAGGAAGTATATTAGGGTTGCATCGGCGCGCTGGCTGCTGATGTGGCCGAAATCCAGATTTGATAGGTAACCGATGTTCAACTATCGATCGGTCTAATCCAGGCATCTCAGTATAATCCCAAGCAAAATAATCTTTATACTCTTTTAACAAATTAGTTATTTGCTGCTTACACTTGGAATCTAACTTAGCACTAATAAAAGTAGGTCTTGGCCTATCGCCATCACCAATATCTACTTCTACTAAATCATCTGCCGATGTGAACCCTTGACCTAATTTTCCATCATCGGCAAACCTATCTATTAAAACTCTTCTTCAGAACCGACTGCTTGGATCGGTGGAATTTCATAATCAGCAACTCTAAGGAACTCTTTTTCCCAAACTTCTCCTGATATGCATTTAGTTCGCTCATAAGTATCTGATTCTGCCGATGCGATGATATAAGAAGAATCACCAGGGACAAACTCAATCTTATCCCCAATCCACTGTACGAGGCATTGATGCATTGTAGAAGGAACACAACAATTAGCATGAATCCAATCCCTCCCTAGAAGCAGATTATATGCACCCTTGCCATTAATAACAAAGAATGTCGTCGGCAAGGTTTTGCTGCCGATGGTCAATTCAACGCATACTGCCCCTTTAGCCGGTGACACATTGCCTTCAAAATCCTTCAGCATCATATCGGTTTTGGTCAAGTCTTGATCTCCCTTACCAAGTTTCCGATACATCACATAAGGCATAATATTAATCGCAGCCCCTCCGTCGATAAGTATCTTAGATACAGGCTGCCCATCATCTCTGCCTTTCACAAACAAAGCCTTAAGATGCTGTCTCTCGTCATCGGTAGGTTTCTCAAAAACAGCCATCATTGGATCTAGTGTCAACTGAGCTACTTGATCAGAGAGAACAACTTCTTCCTCATTATCAGATAGTGCCAAAAACTCCATCGGCAACATGAATACCATATTAACATCTGCCGATGGACCCTTATTTTTGTGTTTTACCTGCCACTGCTGATGACCGGACCTCTCATTGGAGAAATTTTCCTCTCGGTATAAATCCTCCTGATGCTCACGTTGCATCCTCCTTTTCTGTGTCTTTGTCAGACCCTCCGGGAACCATCGAGGAAACTTGGTTTTCCAAACCGGCTGATAACAGGTCCCAGTTGATTCTACATGGCGTATATTAGGGTCCCTGTAGAATATTTCTTCATCGGGAACTCTTGCGTTTGCCATCTCCTCAAGCTCCTCTTGATTCCTTGGAAAATATCCAGCGCGTTTACCAAGCCTTTCATGTACACTAAGTCTGCCCCCCAGCCGATCATGCACTGATGCTCTGCCTCTGATCGGCTCATTGATAAATAAACCCTGATTGCCAGGTTGAAACCTCCTTTCTGACCGATTGACCCCATAATAACCATTGCACTCAGGGCAATTTTCAACAGTTGGCAATTTAATACCTTCTTCCCAGCAATGGATGAAAAATGGGCACCTCCAATGATCTTTATACCGATACCATTCTTTATGGGATCACATGATTAGGTGACAGCTTAATTTAGCCCTCTTGAAGCAGAAGATCAAATATCTTGTCGGCCTTGGTGATATCAAAAGTAAACTTTTCTGGCTCTTTCTGACCAAAGGGACAAGATATCGGCTTTTTATTCTTGACCCACTCAGCTAAGCCGATAACTAGTTCTTCATCAGAATCAGAATCTCCTACTTCTTCAACAAATGATACTTTTTTACTCCAATTCTTTTTAGGTTCCAAAACCCTAGTATCTTGATCAGAGATCCTTTGCACAAGATGACTGAGGCTTTCAAACTCCTAAGAAGCATATCTGTCTTTAAGATGTGGCAATAACCCTTGGAAAGCCAGATCGGCAAGCTGCCGATCATCCAGCACCAGGCTGTAGCACTTATTTTTTACATCTCGTAGCCTTTGCACAAAGCTTTCTACCGATTCATCATTATGCTGTCTCAATTTTACTAAATCGGTAAGCTTCTTTTCATGGATTCCAGCAAAGAAATACTTATGAAATTGTTTTTCTAGATCATCCCAAGTAATAATAGAATTCGGTGGTAATGAAATGAACCATGTAAATGCCGATCCAGACAAAGATGATGAAAATAATCAAACTCTTAATTCATCTCTGCTAGCTGCCTCTCCACATTGAATAATGAAACGATTGACGTGTTCCATTGTTGATGTATCATCTTGCCCAGAGAATTTAGTGAAATTTGGTACCTTGTACCGATTTGGGAGAGGAATTAAATCATATGCAGGAGGGTATGGAGTCCGATAAGAATAAGTATTGACCTTGGGTTTTATCCCAAACTGATCCTTCATAATTTCTGCTATCTTATCGGCCCAAAAAGCATCAGCCTCCTGCTGATGAACTGGCTGAATTTCTACAGGAGGTGCCTGCTGATATCCCTCCACATATCTTTGTGGCCCACGATCTCCAGCAATCGGCATATTTGCCGTTACTTGTGGTCCATTAACCTGCTGGAAAGGATTCATCGACTGAGCTGCCGATGCTTGATTCTGGAAACCAGCTTGCATATGACCTTGTTGAATCCCTGCAACCTGCTGATTTTGCTGAACTGTATGTTGAACAGGTAACTGTCCTGACCAACCATTATTAGAACTCATCGGTACAAAACTTACCGATGGCTGGTAATTTGCTGACATTGTTGGATAATTATAACCAGCTTGAGGCATGAACTGAACCCCAGTTTGACTCATAGCAGGGGCTTTCTGCTGCATCGGCAGTAAGCTTGCCGATGGACTTGAATTGGGTGTTTGAACCAAAGGCATCTGGAAACCTCCTAGAGTTGGTTGCACAGTAGTTGCTGTGGCATATTGAGGCACTTGAGCCATCGGCGAAACAGCCGATGGTATAGGAGCTTTTCCTACTGCATCAAACACTTGAGGTAACCCAGGATTGAAAGCAGATGACTCCGGAGGCATACCATATCCCCACCAATTAGCAGGAATCTGGCTATTCTGAGACACAGGGCCTGACATAGCTGATGCCGATAGATCTGTATTAAGCTGAACTCGTCCTCCTGTTAGTACCGGATCTGATAGTATCAGTGTAGATTGAATATTAGGTAAGCCTACCGATACTGGAGGAGAAGTAACTTCTGTACCCACAACGGCCGAGGGAGCCGATGGAGTATTGATAGATGCCGGCTCTGGTTGGTGATAGGCAGGCCCAACGTAATGCAGTGACGCTTGTCCTTCTTTGAGAGTTTGAACCACAGCATTATGAACAGTATTGAACAGCACATTGGAATGATTAATCAAAGCATGATTTACTGCAGAATTAACTATCTCTTGAAGTTTACCAGGATTGGAGTCAAAGGTAACCTGTCGAGGCAACGGCAAATCTTGCTTCTGGATGACTTGTCCACTCTTGTTCAGGCTAAACGATCTCAGACAAAGCTGCCTGTATTCTTCTATAGCCTTTTCCATAGCCTGCCTCTGCTCTTCCTTAAGATCTTCTTCTGATACCACGATAATGTTTCCTGAATCGATCTCGGGATTGAACATATTGATCGGATTGATTTGTCCCACCGGGCGTGCCAAAAGATGTGTTGATGCAAAAGTGGATTTGCAAACACAAAGGGCTAATACCCGAATCGATATCCAAAGCGTGCCAGTCGATTTGACCTGTTAATCGACAAGGATGAAGATACGAGCACTTTGGTCCTGACAACAGCGATACGCCCGGAAGTCACGGCCAAGAGGTACTCACGTGGAACTCGAGAATCGCCGAAGGTCGCACTGAAGCTATGCAACTCGCCGAATCAATGAGAACTCGTAAAAAGGAAAAATATGCAAATTGACGAAGTCGTCGAAAAGTAAGTAGATGCAAATAGGAGTAAAAATTGGTTTTGATATTGATTGATGTCTATTACATTGCCCCTCAATCTATATTTATACCCTGATCTAAAGAGACATAACCAAATACGACTAGGACACCAAGTCCATATCTAAGGAAACACGTGACTCTTACATGAATCATACTCTAAAAAATATAGAAAAGGAAATCAACTCCTATCTATTTCCCTGTCCGCCTCAATTACGATGGAATTCTCACCGACCTCCTTTCCATCGACATACTTCCTGTTTCATCGGCAGTAGTTTTCAAGCCTTCCTTCATCGGCATCGACAATAACATCTCCAACCTTATCGGCAACGCCCGAGTCTAAATCAACCTTTCCATCGATCACCACCATTCATCGGCAACCATCTTTACAAGCTGATTTTCATCGACTGTCAGCGTATATAGTAACTTTCCTCCTGCCAATTAGCCCACTCTGATCATTTTGACACGTGCAAAAAAATGGTGTCAACACCCCTATACATACCTTGCCATGCATAAGGACAATTCTTCCAGGTCCAATGCATACAACCAATGGAACCAAGCATGCCAGGAAAATCTCTACTCTCACCAATCGCAAGTAATCTGGCAGTATCATCCTCATTGGGCAACCTTAAGTATTCATGTCCAAATACCTGAACAACAGCTCTGACAAACTTTCTAAGAATTTCTAGAGCAGTACTCTCCCCAATACGGATATAGTCATCCATAGCACCAGTTGCTACTCCATAAGCTAACATCTGGATTGCTGCCATCACCTTCTGCAAACAAGATAGTCCTAGGGTTCCGGCTGCATTCCTCTTCTGCACGAAATAGTCATCATACTTCTCCACGGCATTCATTATGCGGACAAACATGTGATGCCGCATTCGAAACCTATGACGTCAGATTAAAAAAATATTCAGACCTCAATGCATACACTAAACATAAGTCAATAAAATTTGAGAGAATTAACCTACACTTGAAATAACTCTGTCCATACGTAGGATTATCTGAGAAATAATCTTCATACAATCTGCAGTGTCCCGACTGCCTATCACGATTCACAACACGATGTCCCTCTACGGATCCATGATGGCATGCTGGATTGACAATGTCTGATAGTACTATATGCTCTGCTGCAGTATATATCTCATCGTCATCATCCGACGATGACGACGACGACGACGAAGAATCCATCAGCTCGTTAACTACATCTTCAAATTCCATTATGAACCTTTGATTAGGAGGGTCCTAGGAATCTGCTTCAACACCTAACCAGGATTAAAGAAAGAAGATGTGTGTCGATCTACTGATTTGATAACGTGACCTAAAGAAAAATCATATCAAGGATACACGATGACCTACCTGAACACGTACAGGGTAGCAGCAGCCCGTCGCCACCAGGATCAGCATCTTGTGCTGGTGACGCACGCGCGATGTCGCCGCCAGGAGCCCAGAACGTGACGACCTTCTATTGACGCGAAGGAGCATAGCCGCCGCCAGGACGTTGCTGCAGACGACTCCAAAGGAATAGATCGTAGAAAATTTCAATCGGCAGGTGGAATAGGTCCATGGTAGTTGGTGACGTGACAATTTTTTAATATACAAGATAAGAAATAGCAAGTCTATTGAAAAACTCTTCTTTTTTTAGGACTTCTATATTTTATAAAAGAGCTAAACTATGTAATTTGGCTATTTATTTTACCACATCTGTTGGAGATGCTCTTAGACTTAATAGATTCATCTCGCAAATTAGCCTCTATCTGTGTAATTAGTTTTATAATTAGCCTATATTTAGTACTCCTAATTGGTATTCAAAGATCTGACACGCCAGGGCTAAAGTTTAGCCCGTAGGAAACATTACTCGGCAAAATATTGAGTGCAAACTGGCTTCTCAGTGCAACCTTGCAAACTCAGCTGTGTGTCGTCCGATCTGAAATGTGCGGCACACATGAATCGCTAGTGCACACATGAATCGCTAGTGCCATGAACAGCACAATGAAGGGAAGAAGTTAATCGCGCGAGCTGGTTACCACTTAAACCACCGTGTATGCAGAAGCATCAGATCTCGAACACACGAACCCCTTAATAAAGTCACATCCAGTAGATGCACAGCCTGAGGCGATTAAAGTGGGGGATGTCTGGTGGAGAAGAGTGGAATGGTGAGGAACTGTCACCCTGGCCTGAACCCTAGCTAGGCAGTACGGTGGACCTGGCCGAGGCATGGTGGAGCCGTGGAGGACCGGAGGTCTGGAGCTGCTGGAGGCGGTCTAGAGATGGGAGATGAGAGGACTGTTGTACAAATGTTCCTTCGAACAAGGTGTTCCATGTAAAATGGTCTATGTGGAGGCGGGGGGTTACATAGAAAATTTGCTAGGAGCAGGAGCGATTCATGTGTGCCGCACATTTCAGATCGGACGACACACAACAGAGTTTGCAAGGTTGCACTGAGAAGCCAGTTTGCATAATATTTTGCCACATTACTCTCCATGAGCGCTCCCCACGTCCAGGTTGCCAACAGTGGCAGAGGGAGGGAGGGAGGGGCTGAGGGCGGCCTGGCACCCGCAAACATGCCGGCGCCTCCACAGTGCTCCCTCCTTAATTAACTACTTAATCATTCAATTAGCAAGGTAATGATGCTAATTAGTGCTTTAATTGCTTATTCTTCTTCCGTAATAATCTAGGATTAGTTTTTCTATTGTCTTTTTATTTCTTTTGTTTTTACTATACGGTACAATTCTATAGCTAGTTATTAACAAATATAATTAGTGTTTTTCTTGTTTGTTCTCCCTTCATATTGATCTCCAACTATGTCTATATTATTTAGGACAGTCCTTATGTTCTTTCTTATCTCCTTGTTTTTATTATAAAATAATTTTTTTTAAAGTTAGAGGCCTAGTGCTAATTAAATTTTGTTTCCTTTTTCATAGTTTGACAATAGCTTACCATGATTGCCTGTGTAATATTCACTGAATTTTAGTTTTTATGTATATTGTAAAATAAACTTTTATTTAGATATTATCTATTCTATTGTCTTATATGCATTTCATTTCACCATGTATGATTGTTGTCGACTTAAATGGCCCCCTATATTTAAATTCTGGCTCCGCCCCTGATTGCCAATGGTACAGGTTGCTTATTATTACTCACATTGGTCAATCTCAAAATCCTGGCTCCTCTAAATCTCTTGTTCTCAACAATGTCCTGCGTGTTCATGATATCAAAAAAAATCTTATTTGTGTTTATAAACCTACTTTAATACCAAGTGAAACTCAACATTTTGCCATAGACTCTGGCTTTCCTTCTCATTCTATTGATACAAAAAGAGTTATTACTATAATTACATCATGAGTAATGGTAGTGGTGACCCTACACATTCCATCTTCTAGTGCTAGGCTCTATCGTTATCTCAAATAACGATAGTGGTGATTCTGTACCTTCCATCTTCTTAGTGCTAATGATAAGGAAATCCATAGGATTTTGTACGCCAAAAACATTGAGTTTCACCAGTGGCGGACCCAGGATCTGAGACCAGGGTAGTCCTAGTAAAAAAATTCATGTGTAATGCTATAAAATCCAAACAAAAAGTTCGACAAACATAGCTATAAATTAACCAAATTACGATAATACATTTAAAAGGTTCGAAACTTACATAAATACTCCCTCCATACTGATAAAGAAAGTCGTTTAGGATATGATTTAGCTTACCAAGGAGTGATTAATTAAGAAGTATTTTTTTTTCTGTTTTCCCTTATTAAATAGGGTTGCGGGTATCACCTATCCAACAAACTTTCGTAGCTGGCAGCCTGAGGCACGAGGTCCCGTTCGATCCCTCTCGGGCGCGTTATTTTTTTTGAAGAGCTCGTGGATTTGCGGTATCTTCGGTCTGGGCTGAGACGAGAGTGACCGTGGACCGATTTCTGAAGAGTAGTAATAGAATTTTGGGCTAAATTTGTGGGTAGTCCCGGGCCTACCTATGCTACCCGCTGGGTCCGCCACTGAGTTTCACTACTCTATTGACACTCAGAAAAGAATTCCACAAGATAGTCCATTGACCTAACTTTGCGATTGTGTGACTCTAGTGGATCGTTCGGTGGAAATCTAACTTGACTTAGTGAGCTCGTGGTGGATCGTCTGGTGGACCAAGCTTAACTTGTGACAATTTGACCAATTCTCTATGCTACACCCAGTGCCGGTCATAGGATTTTAAGGGTCCTCTGGCGATCTCGTCGCAACGACCCCTCTTGACCATGTATAAAATCTTATAATATATAGGCACTAATTTTACTTACAAAACGAAAGCAAATTCAATAACATATTTTTAATTTAACATGTCTGATAATTATCGAGGAACAATATAGATTAAGCAATATATTTATAGATGTATGATAATTATCGAGGAACAATGTAGATTAAAAAAGTAATATATTTGTTTTCTTTTCTCACCCATGATAAATGTTTCTTAGGTAATATTCTATAATTCTAACACCTAAATTAGAAGAAAAATATGACTATATGAGTACAAAGTACTAGAAGTCTGAAATACTATACAAATAATTAATTTGGATTAAAAATAAAAAGGAAAAAATACCTTGGGCCTAAACAACGGATCGGTGATCGCAATTCGTAAGAAGCCGAGAATCAAGATGTCGTCGTCGTGGAGCCCTGTCTGGTCGCCGTCCTCGTGCGCCGTGCCCGTGTCTCCGGTAATCTAGCTCTTCGTGGCGGCGCGGCTCGCCAGCTCCACGTGTGTAAGGCGCACGTCGCGAACTCACGATCAGAGTGTGTTGTGTGCAGCGTGACTCCTCGCCTCTTCTCCTCCGCTTGGGCCCTCGGCCGTCGCACCTCGTGCCCTACCCCTAGGGCCGGCAGTGGCTACACCATATGATCTGGTGGAACTGTATGCCCCACTAGTGGATGGGAGCTTAGAGCCTGATTGGTTTGTGACCAAATTTTGCCATGCCAAAGACTTGGCAGCCAAAAGTTGGACAAAAAAAATTACCATAGATTTGGCAAGCTAAATGTGAGAGGTTGACAAGTTTTGGTAGCAGACCAAATATTAGCCAAAATTTTGGCTTGCCAAATCTAAAAGTTAACCAAACAGGCCCTTAACCAAGTCTTTTGCGACTCTTGGTGCTCCAAAGTGTAGGAGGAAGTTATAACATCCCATATGTAATACTTGAACAACCCAAAACATACCGTGAAACATTATATGAGTATTATATGAATAATCGAAAATACATCATGAAACATCACATATATACTACTATGTAAAAAGACAAAAACAAATCAATGGAGCATCTAAGGTCTAGTCCAAGACGACGAGTAGACCGCATGTCCAGCTGAAAGCCCTAGTTTGGTTTTAGCTAATTGATGAAACCTAAGTACTAACCTTTGTCATGAGTGTCATGTGAGCAAGGTTGGTACATACCAAGTGATGGAGCATGGTGATGAAGTCCATGGAGATGGAGATGGACATGTGTTGAAGATGATCAAGCTCCAACTTGAAAAGAAGAAAGAGAAAAACAAAAACAAGGTTGATCAAGGCAAAGGTATCAAATAGATTTTTGTTTTGGCACTCAAGACACCATAGAGGGTGTGAGTGTATTTAGGATCGATAGTCATACAATAAAGTGGGAAAATCTTTGGCTAAACGATTTATCGAGTGCCACTAGGTGACATGATTCTTGCATATGCATTTAGGAACAAAGTGTGCTAACTTTAACCATTGTAAAATGCTTTGAAAAATGCTAACACACGTGCACACAAGTTCTACACTTTGTCGTTAGCAAGTTGGAAGCAAGGGTGAAGCGGCTGTGGACTTAGAAAAAGAAAAAGAGGAGAAGGTCCACGACCGAACGCTGGCCGCAGGGTGACCGGACTCACCCCGGGTGTGTCTGATCATTTATAGGCAGCACGGTGCAGCTGGCTGAGAGGGCCAAAGAGCGATCGGACGCTGCCTCCTATGCGTCCGGTCACTTTTTGGATGCTGACGGTTGGCAGCGATCGAAAGCGCTTTGCACGCGTCAGGTGAAAGCTGACGTACGCTGACGCCAGCATCGTATCTGAGCCATAGTAAGGACCGGGCGCCGGGTGCGTTAGGTTGTTGATGATTAGACGCGTCCGGTCAGTTGAAAACGGCTCTAGAACCTCTCTGGAAATGACCGGACGCTGAGGGCTTGTGCGTCAGGTAGTGCAAGCATTGAGTCCGGTCATCACTTAACACGCGAGCGACTGTGAGTTGACCGTTGAGATCGGACAGCTGAGGTTTGAACACAGGGGACATGTGGCTGCATTCGAGCGATCAGACGATGGCGCGGTGCGTTCGGTCAACTCGACCGGCGTGTTCGGTCAGTGCGTAGAGGCACCCTTTTGAGCATAACGGCTCTATTTCGTTCGGGGTGCCTATATATAGTGTTTAGACGGCTTAGGGCTCACTCTCTTGGCACTTTGACATACTTGACATCCTTGTGAGGCTAAGCAAACACCTCCCACTCATCTCCATCATTGATTCATCATCATAGGGAGGTTGGGAGTGATTCCAAGTGCATTTGCTTGAGTGATTGCATCTAGTCGCACTTGGGGATCGTTGTGGCTGCGGAGTTCTTTGTTACTCTTGGTGGTTGTCGCCACCTAGATGGCTTGGAGCAGCGGAGGAGCTTCGGCACGTGTTGGTGATTGTTTGTGGCCGGCTCCGGTGATTGTGAGGGGTCTTGCACCTTCCCCCGCGAAGAGCCTCAAGGTAGCTCTAGTAAATTACTCGTGTCATTAAATTACCTCACTTGTGGGTAGGTTCTTGCGGTGCCTCTTATGGTGGGCTAGGTGTGTGATACCTATTAGCCACCGAACCACCAAGTGTTGGTCGACACAACGGGGACTACCGTGCCGGCAAGCATGTGAACCACAAGAGAAAAATTGGTTGCCTCTTGCCCTTTGATATTCTCCCGGTGATTGAATTGGTACTTATCTTGTGATTGGTTCACTCCTCTACGCGGCAGTATAATCACCCTACTCACTCATTTACATTCTCGCAAACTAGTTATCAAGCTCTTTAGTGTAGTTAGTTTTTGAGAGCTTGTTAGTTTAGTTAGTGTGGCTCTTGAGTTAGTCTTTGAGAGCACACTAGTTTAGTGAGTAGTGATCTAGCTCCGTAGACAGTCCTTGCTCCTCCAGCGCCTTCGCAACTAGAGCCTTCACTTGGAGCTCAAGATTAGTCTCCCGGTCTCTGCCATGTTTCTTGTACATGTGCCTGTCCTCTTCGAATCCTTGCTTCCAGGTCGTCCTTTTCCCTAGCCCCCTAGTGCGGCCTGTGTGCTCCTTGTTTCCTAAGCCAATGTTAAGCTCGTCCCTCTCTCTGGAAGGATTGAATGAGCCCTTCTCCTTGTCTTCAGCATATTTCAGTATCCTTGATACTGCCTCTTGGGTCTTCGGCTTATCAAACTTAAGATTACCGTCAGATGATTCTGTACTACTCGCATATATCCAATTCCTTGAGCGTACCTTCAAATTCGTCACATCGATATTCCCAGCAGTTGCGGCCTCTTCGTCCATCTTCCTAAACTGCTCTTCCTTGGCATAGTAGCCACCGGGGCCTAGATGATGATGGTGTTTGTTCCTCTTCGCTAGCTCGGTGTTACGGGCACTGAGCTCCAATGCCTCCGGTGAAGTCTTCTGAGCCACGAGCTCCTTCCATTGACTAGGGGTTATGTTGCTGAACTCGTTGAAGGGAGTTAATCCCTTTTGGATATACTTCTTGTTGAGCTCCGATCTCCAACGTCAGAATGACTCTCCCATCATCTTGAAAGCATTTTTTTACCTGTTCGTGCTTACCCTCCGAAAATCTAAAATTGAGCTTTAGCTGCCTATCTCATAGTAGAGGCCTCAGAAATGTGTCACTCATCATTTTATCATGAACTTGGAGCATCAAGGCATCATAACACAGAATAGAGGAGAAGGCAATGTAGGGGCGACTGGTAATGATGCCAAGTTCCTCATAAGTTCTTGATCATCAGCTGATATTCCATATAATGTATGGACTTAGACAATTTCATCATCGGCAAAACAAAGGAGAGGAGAGGAGAGGGGAGATTTAGCAAAAAAAAGCAACAACTGCTTAACAAACATAGAGAGGAAAATGTGTAAAAAAAGCAGCAGCTGCTTCCCAAACATAGAGGATAGGAAAGGTGGCAAAAAAAACAACAGCTGCTTATAAGTAGGGGGCCATTCGAGCTTACCGTGCACACAAGCTAGGAAGATTCTAAATCGGACAAATATTATTTGCATTTTATTTTACTACAGATACTTCAGTGGCATACTGCAAACCTCTTTTACATCATTGAAGTAGAGTAGAGAAAGGACATATTTGAATAACTACACCATCTGTACTAGACAGCAGGCTACTGTACTTGCACAATACAGTCTGAGGCTGAGGGTTTGGATCAGAAGATGAAGATGCAGCAACAAGAACTAGAACAAAAGCTTAAGGAATTGGAGAGTTTCCGCTCAAGCTTCCAGGAGGAGCATGAAAAGTGCATGCAGGCTGAAAGTGCTCTAGTTTCCCAGGGGAAGGAACTTGCTCAATCTCATGAAGAAGTACAGAGGTTGGCTATAGAAATAAAGGCAGCGAATGAAAAGTTGAATGAGCTCAAGCAGACCAAGGAGGTCCTTGAGGACACTGTCTATGAGCAGAAGAAGGATGTTGAGCGCCTTACAGAACAAAACCAGTCCTCTGAGGTGCTTATACAGAAACTTGGTGACGAGATAAATACACTCAAGGATTCAAAGAATGAACTTCAAAGTGAAATACAAAGCCTTAAGAGCATCATTTCACAGCTAAACACTGAGAAGAATGCAGCTGTGCTTCAACACCAGCAATCTGTGGAGCAGGTTTCGGTACTCGAATCTCAGCTGTCAAAGTTGCAGTCAGAGCTAGATGAGACTGAGCAGAAAGTACAGTTGCTGACACAAGATCTTGAAAAGAAGAAAGAAGAAGCGGACAGTGTCCATTTCAAGCTGCAAGATGAATGCCATAGGCGTATGCAAATTGAAGCAACTCTTCTCATGACAGAGGGTCTGCATTCCCAGTTGCAAGAAGAAATGAGAACGCTGACACAAGATCTTGATGGATCAAAAAAGAAGCTTAGTGAGCTGGAAAATAGTAAGTTAGACCTGGAGAGCACACTGAACACCATTTTAGGTTTGAACTTGGAGAAGGATGCATCACTCCTTCAGCAACAGCAGTCTCTAGAGAAAGTATCTGATTTAGAGTTAGAACTCTCAAAGATGCAGTTGGAAATGGAGAAGTCTGAACAAAAAATTCTCTTATTGGAGCAAGAAATTGCACGGAAGAATGAAAGCGTCGACAGCCTGGAGATAAGTTTGAAAGATGAATGTGAGAAGAGGCTACACGCCCACACAAGCACCACGACACACATGGACTCGGACTGCCATGTCATGACATGAGTGGTGGGGCACCAGCAAAGGTTTTTTAGCTAGAAACTCAGCGGAAGCGAGTCTGAGGGACCAAGGGGAATATAATGAGGGGTGGACAGACTAAAAGAGAAAGTAGGTGACGGACAGATGGATAGAAAGAGAAAGAGAGACTTTAGGTGAAAAAGGAATTGTAAAATGACTTCTACAAAATTAGATAGAGACAAAAATATAATTGCAAAATTAGACACCGTAAATTTAATACCATAAATTTCTACAAAATTAGATAGAGACAAGAATATAGCGTAGAAAACAACACAAAACCAACCAGTTTGCATAATCATTTTACATGGAATAGCTACCAAAACTCATAATCAAACATAATTGCAAAATGACTTCTCAATCTGAAAATAAAAGATGAACCACACATGGCCCCAGTTTAGAATAGGGTGTTAATTTGTCATCATTGAATAAATAACCTTAATTATTTGGCATAATCATGATAGCTAGTCAGCTACTAAATTCAAGTTGGTTTAAAGTCCATACAACATTGAAATCTAAAAACAGTATGCACACCACAATCAAATGCACAATACGTTCTATAGAATGGATAAGAATTTGATAATTTTTTAGCTGCTCACCCATAATTGCAAAAAGTAAAAATTCTTGCACAAACAATTTTTTAGCTGCTGACCCATAATTCGGTGGAAAAATTTATCTGTCAAGCAAGCCTAAAGAGGTTGGTGGTAGAGGCCCCAAAACTACCAATAAGGCAAACATGCTCATTCAGCCAGGAAAAATAACGGCAACAGAAAACTAGAGCTACTAAAAAAAGTTAACAACATTTTCCTTTCTGAGAGGGTGAGAGGCATAAAACTAACTAAAGAATTGGTCCTCCCAAGTTACATTGATGTCTACAGATTGGTTTAGAGACAACAGCTATGATTCTATATAACAGATTGAATCAGATTGAAGCAGTAGCAAAAAAAAGAAATGTTGCTATACCTTACCAATTTGCTGTGGAGGAGCGCGGACACCGGTGGAGCTGCGTGGACGCCGGTGGATGCTAGGGAAGGAGCGCGGACACCGGAGAGCTCGGGCACCGTGGCCGCTCGCCGGGGGAGGGAGCACGGACGCCGGAGCGCATGAGCACCTGGGCCACGAGAGGGCGGGGAGCAGGCCCACGGCACCTCAAGGTCGGAAATGAGGCGGCGACGGACCGGGTTATGGATGTGGATGGCACGGAGATGGGGAGGAGGCAACGGGTCGACCGGCCGAGGGCTCTAAAACCCTAGCCGCCGTGGAGATGGGGCGCGCGATGTCGTGGCGGCCCAGGGATGTCGAGCTGTGGGTCGAGGGTGCGGAGAGGGGGCGCCGGCGTCGGGAGAGGTCCGGGAGGCGGCGGCGGGGGGGGGGGGGGGGGGGGGGGCGCCGGGGAAAAAGTTGGGCAGCCTGACGGCGTCGGGAGGAAGAAGAGAGCGCCCAACACTTATTCACCCGATCGTCCATGCTTATATACCCTGGACGATTCGTAGGGGCGGTTCCTGATCTAGCCGCCCCTACAAATTCTGTAGGGGTGGTTCCTGATCTAGCCGCCCCTACAAATATTTTCCATTTTATGAAATTATAAATTCTGTATTTTTTATATCATAAAAACATAAAGTAAATGTATTATTCTATATAATATTTTGTATTATTCTATATATGCACAAATATATATATATAAACAATTTGCTGATATTCAAAACAATATATAAAACAAAAAAAATCAAAAATTAAAAATTTGAATTTTAAAATTTTGACTATAATTTTAGGACATTAAATGACCTAAAAAGAAAATATTGTAAATATAAAAGTTGTACAACTCATTAAGATATACAACTTTTATTTTGGTCATCTTGCCATGTGATGAACTTTGAACGATTCAAAATTTGAATTTTCGAAAATGACAATTTCAAACAAGATTTTGAAACACTAAATGATTTTAGCTGAAAAACTCATGAATACCAAAGTTATAGAACTCATCAAGATGTACAACTTATATTTTGATCATCTTTTCATTGGACCAAATTTGAATAGTTTAAATTTTGAATTTCAATAAATGTCAACTTCAAATAAGATTTTGAAAGCTTAAATGGTTTCAAATAAGAAAGTCATGAACATAAAAGTTGTTGAACACATCACTATCTACAACTTTTATTTTGGTCATCTTTTCATTTGACACAATTTGAATAGTTCAAATTTTGAATTTCAATAAATGACAACTTCAAACAAGATTTTGAAACTTTAAATGATTTCAACTATAAAAGTCGTGAACATAAAAGTTGTTGAATTCATCACTATCTACAACTTTTATTTTGGTCATTTCTTCATTTGATAAAGTATTATTAAATATTATTCAGAAATTCACATATCACTCATAGTTTCATGAACTATACGAGAGACATGTTGATTTGTGAACAATGTTTACTATCACTTTGTCAGATGAATAAATGACCAAAATAAAAGTTGTAGATCTTGATGAGTTATACAACTTTGGTATTCATCACTTTTTCAACTGAAATCATTTGGTATTTCAAAATCTTGTTAGAACCTATTATTTTTTAAATTTTGAAAATTTGAATTGCTCAAACTTTGTCAAATAAAAAGAATAACCAAATCAACACAGTAACTTGATAGGGCATGATTTTAGATAATTTTAGGAAAAAACCATTAAATTTGGAGTTAGTATGAGAGAGAAAGACTAGATACAAATTTTACCCAGAGATTAAAAAGAAAAATCACAATTGTTTATGATGATTAATGATGAACAAGTGTGATTTCTTTTTTTAATCTGTCGCTGAAACTTGTAACTAGTTTTTCTCTCTCATACTAACTCCAAATGTGATGGTTTTTTTTCCTAAAATTTTCTAAAATCATGCTCTATCATTTTAGTCTAGTCATCTATCTTTGTCACTAATTTTGAACAATTCAAATTTTGAATTTCAGAAAATGACAACTTCAAACCTGATTTTCAACCACTAAATGATTTCAGCTGTAAAGGTGATGAATATAAAAGTTGTTGAACACATCACTATCTACAACTTTTATTTTGGTTATCTTTTTATTTGACAAAATTTGAACAGTTCAAATTTTGAATTTTAGAAAATGACAGCTTCAAACCTGATTTTCAACCACTAAATGATTTCATCTGTAAAGGTGATGAATATAAAAGTTGTATAACTCGTCAAGATCTCCTACTTTTATTTTGGCCATTTCTTCATTTCATAAAGTGTTAAGTGATTTCATAAAGTTTTAATAGTAATAGAGTGGATGTTGAAATAGATTCATCTGGATGTTACAAAGGGTAGTCTCACACATATGCATAAATGTAGTCTCACACACACATAAATATATAATCTTACACACATACATAAATATATAGTCTCACACGCATGCATAAATAAAGTCTTACAAACACACACTTACACAAACACTCCACGTTCAACAACTAGCTAGCCCGCTGTAACGACTTTCCCCTTGACACATTTTTGTTCCCATAGCAATATGTCTTTGGGCAGGTTCTTTTCCACAACACTGATCTTATTAGGAAAGTTTGTGAATAGCGGTATCTCATCGTAGTTATTGTAAGCTTCAACATCGTCCACGCCATCAACTCCGATAATATGCTGTTTCCTAGAGAAAACAACGTGCTTTGTCTTCTTCTTCGGGGGAAGGTTATTTTGTGGGTCAAACATATAGAAAACTTATGCGACACGTGAAGCGAGCACCCAAGGGTCATCTTGGTAGCCTAGATTCTCGAGGTCTAGGTCTCTCATCTGATCTCGTTCAGTTGGTGCTGTTTGATCCAGCGGCATCGAAACAGGGCCACCGTTATATCCCTTCCATAGTCAAGTTCCCATATCTCTTCAATGATGCTAAAGTATTGGATCTTTCGCCCCAATCCATCAAGAGCCTCTATTCGAACGCCGCTATTTTGGTTCACATATTTACTATCCATTGCGTGGGTATAGTACGCATACCCATTGATGTCATAAGCATTCCAGGATGTCACTTGTCTCGATGGCCCCTCCGCCAACCTACTGATGGTAATAGAGTCTATGGTTTCTTCAGGCGGTATGTTTTGGTTCTTCAACCATGTAGTTAGTCGTTGCTTGTACTATTTCATGACCCAATCATCCGAACGACCATTTCTCTCTGCCATAATGATAGCCAAGTGTTCATCAATGTACGGTTGCATCAGTTGTATACTCTGCAAGACACTGTAATGTGCCCGACTCACTTCTTTGTAATCATGGTTGATGAACACTTTTCTACCACTGGTGCCCTTCCCAGCCAGCCTACCCTTATGACGAGAATCGGGTTTACCAATCCCTTTCTATACTTTTAGGTACTCTTGACAGCACTCGACGACTTCTTTAGTACTATAACCCTCTATCATGGAGCCCTCTAGGTATACTCGATTATGCACGTATCGACTTAGAACCGACATGAACCGCTCGTAGGACCACATTTCATGCAAGTAGCAAGGGCCCAGCGCCTGTATCTGATGAACCATGTGAATCATGAGATGTGGCATTATATAAAAAAGTAGAAGGTAAACACATCTCTAGTTGGTTTTGTGTCTCCACCACAAATTCATGTAGGTCACTCAGCTCTTGCTTGCCAATCGTTTTCTATGAGATCTTCGAAAAGAAGTAGCACATGTGGGTGTTGGTCATTTTCAAGAACTCTAGCTTTATAGCCCTGATTGCAATAGGTAGAAACACTGTCAGCATCACATGACAATCGTGAGCCTTGTAGTGTGTTATTGACAAGTCCTTCATCGACACTAGCTTCTTCACATTCGCTGAAAACCCAGTTGGGACTTTGACCCCTTAGGAAAGTGCATATAACTCTCTTCTCGTCTGGTGTTAGGTTGAAGCACGCCGCGGGCTGAGTGTATTTTCTATTAGCCTCAGGTACCGGGTGAAGCTGTGGCATCATGTTTAGCTGCACCGTGTCTTTCCATGATTTCATACCATCCTTTGATTTTCCTGTGTCCATCAAGGTAGCAATGAGACTCTCAAAGATATTCTTCTTCACGTGCATAGCATCAATGGCATGGGGGACCTCCAAATCTGGCCAATAAGGCAGATACTGAAAGAAGATCGATTATTTCTTGAAAGATATGCCTTCGACAGAAGATGTGCTTCTATCTCTGTTCGTCCCATCCGGATTCTTCTTTCCATAGACGACGCGTATGTTTTTCACCATTCTGTACACGTGTTCTCCGTTATGACGTCTCCCTAGAGAGGGTTCAATCTCCGGAGTGTTGTCATAAAATCTAAAGAACAATTTGCTGCGGTACTTGTGACTTGTCTTTAAGAAGCGTCGGTTCCTTAGGTAAACTATCTTCATGGATGCATCCAGGTACACCCATGTAGTACCATCCAAGTAAACTAAGCATCCCATCTTCCCTTTGATCTATCCAGACAAAGCAAACAACGCTGGGTAATCATTGATAGTAACAAATAGTATTGCTCTACATATGAAGTCCTCCTTTCGGAATGCATCGTACATCGGCTCCCCATGCCTCCATAGCCTCTCCATTTCTTGCATCAAAGGCTCGAGGAACACATCTATATCAATGCCTGGTTGTTTAGGGCCAGAAATAAGAATAGTGAGGAGAAGGTACTTTCTCTTCTGACACAACCACGTTGGGATGTTGTACATGGTCAAGATCACTGGCCAAGTGTTGTGGTCGCTCATCCTCTCATTGAAGGGATTCATTCCATCGGTGCTCAAGCCAAACCATATATTCCTTGGGTCATCGCTGAATTATTTGTGCTTCTCATCGAACCTTTGCCACTGACTACAATCAGCCGGGTATGCAATCTTATCATCATCCACCTTGCGCTCATCATCCCACCATGTCATGAGTGCGGCTTCTTTAGGGTTTAGGAAGATACGTCTCAAGCGGTCGGTCACTGGCAGGTACCGCATTACCAAGGCAGGAATTCTTCTCTGCTTTGCATCGTTGCCTAATGGAGTGTCCTCTGGGGACTGAGATTCTTGTACCACCTTTTTTGTACCCTTCTTATTTCTCTTTTTTTCTCGTGGAGGCTTCGTCCCCACCGTAAATGTCATTGTTCTTGTACCGGCTAGCCCTACACCGGGGACATTTATCCAGTGACTTGAATGTTTCGCCACGAAAAAGTATACAGTGGTTGGGGCATACATGGATTTTTTTCAACCCCCATTGTCAATGGACTTATGACCTTCTTCGCTTGGTATGTGTTGGCGGGAACTGAGTTTGGTTGTGGTAGCACCCATGATAGGAGATGCAATAGATCATTGAAACTACAGTCTGACCAGTCGTACTTAGCCTTCAGGATGAGTAGCTCAAGCACAAAATGTAGCAATGTCCAATATGTTGGACAACCCTTTTCAACACCATACACAGTCTCCTTCGATGCTTTTGTCATCCTTTCCAAATTTTCTAGAACTTTCGAGCTCTTTAGTAAAATCTCTAGTCCAATGGCTCGAATCATGTCCTCCAAATCATCTTCATCCCCAACACGTGCTCCATCATCATTATTGACATCACCTTCGTCGTTACTATCCCAACCACCAGCATCACCACCTTGTTCATTGCCAAACTCGGAATCCATTCATGCATCAAGCTCTGCTGAATATTGGGACAGGGATTCTAGGGTTTCATCATCGTATTCCTCCTCATCTTCGTCGTTAACAATAACCGTTTCACCATGATGAATCCACACTGTGTAGTCCTCAATAAATCCTCGTATAATCAAATGTGATCTGATGATAGTCACATCTGTCCATGTCATACGGTTCTTGCAATCTTTACAGGGACAAATAATTGTATCCTTATTCTCTGTCAACGTCGTTGCATGCTTCTTTGCAGCTTCAATAAATTTATCCACCTCTTTACGGAAACCTGCCTTGAACCTTAACGAACCATACATCCAAGAGTTCATGTACTCCATCTTTTACAACAACAACAAAACAAACATTAAAGAACTATTTATTCAGATATATATAAAAATAAATCAAATTAATAATTACTTGAGAATAATTGTATATACTTTAGATATATATGAATATAAATCAAATATAATTACATGAAGCATATAAACACAGTATGGTAGAGAAAAATTAATTAATGGCCCATTTATCCATAAATAATTAAAATATATATTTATTGATTACAATAAACAATTTCAAAGACAAAAATTAGCAACAATTATATTTTACCCAATATCTTTCATGCAAACCCTAGTCCAATTTCATCAAACATAAATTTATAAAAACAAAATTAATAAAAAAATCAAACCCTAGATCTAGATCTATATGCACATGAAACATCCATAAAACTAACTAATTGTTCACTAAAATTAAGAAACATGGACCAAATAAGGGTATGATCTTGTTCCTCTACCTAATTTACCCTAGTACATTCAAAACTTGGGTCTAATTTGCTTCATAAGTAGCTCAAGTACCATAGAAGAGAGAGAAAAACAAAACTCTAATTACTCACTAACCAACTATTAAAACTTCAAAAAAATGTGGAATAACATTTTCTTACCTTCTACGACCTCTCCATCAAAGAATTTGAGATCAAAACTTTCCCTCCTTAGTAGAGCAATTTTTGGGAGATGTCCAAGACTTCTCCACATTTCTTTCACGTGTTGGAGTTAGTGACCCGAGGAAGAAGAAGGGGACTGCAGTCATTTATACAGCGGATATTTGTAGGGGCAGCTGGTGATTGAGCCGCCTCTACAAATCCTAGATATTTATACGTGGAGCATTTGTAGGGGCTGCTCAATCACCAGCCGCCCCTGCAAATATCAACACCGTAGGGGCGGCTGATCTCGTAAATCCCGAGCACGTCACTGTAGGGGTGGCTCCATCATCAGCCACCCCTAAAAAGAATTTGACCCATTGCTACAGACCGTTTTCCACGTAGTGTTCTGCCCATAAATTGTGATCACTCCTTTGGGTGTACGCCAATACAAACCCCTCCTCGAACCGCTGGAACTCTGCATTGTTAACCCCGACACTGGCCCCGCATCGCCTTTGCTCATGGCCACCGCTGGTGCCTAGTGGCCCGTCGCGTTCATGCGTCACCGCGGCCGTCGTCCAGAGAGCAGCATCGGCATGACTGAATGATACGAACATGCGGCAGAACGAGTTAAGATCCACAAATAACGGCCTGGCGGACTGGATCTGGGCTTCGTTTGGGCATGGGTAGGTCCAGGCTCAATCTAAACCCATGAGAAATTAATAATTATAATTAATTACTAGTCTGCTCTAAGATTTTGTGCAAGTTTTCTGGAGAGGACCACCCGAGCAAAACTCGAATTAACATTTATTATAGTGATAGATTCTATATGAAATCACTCGGTTAATTCATATATAGATCTGCTGGAGCTCACGAGATCGGATCACGGAGCACTGTAGATGGAATCAATAATAATAAGTGCACCAGTCCCTGATTCCGTATCCTGGAGCACTCATGAACGACGTGTTCTCACTCCCTGCAGAGTGTATCATCAGGTCGATCTGCGGATGGCGGCGGCGGCGCTGCCGTTTCTGGTGCACGATCGACGTCGGGTGCCAGCACGGCGAGCCCCAGTAGCAGTAGAGCTACAGCATCGCAATTCGCAAGTCAATCCCTGGTGTCTGGCACTCTGATAGAGAACAGAGCTTTACTTTTGGTGGAGAACCTCCTCTAGTCTTGTTTCCCACCCGGGAGCAAGCATCCGGATCAAAGCTTTACTCCTGGTGGAGAACCCTTTCTAGTCCCGGTTCCCCACCCGGGAGCAAGCATCTAGAACTAAAGGGGGTCCTTTAGTCCCGGGTCAGGAACCGGGACTAAAGGGAGACCTTTAGTCCCGGTGGGTAACACCAATCGGAATTAAAGGTGCCTCCTGACATGCCACGATAGCCGGCACCCTTTAGTCCCGGTTATTAATACGAACTGGGACTAAAGGTTTTTTTTTTCTTTTTTCTTTTCTTTTCATTTTTTTGTTTTCTTTTCAAAATAGGTTTTCGAAGTCGTATTGTATGCTGCTAATTATACATTTATACGCGCGTATAGTATGTTTCGGTTCAAGCACAATGAACGTATTAAATCACACAATTCAAGCATATATATATATATATATATATATATATATATATATATATATATATATATATATATATATATGCATGCATGCATGCATATGTGTATTTTACATTATATTATTTCATGTGTATATATTACAAAAGATTGCATTACAGTTGTTGTGATATAATAAGTTTTCTCTCATCCTCTAACTTGACTTACATGACAGTGTTGGGTCGAAGTAGAACTCGCCCTTGGAATTGATGACCTGCTCATTAAAAAAATCCGGCTATAGACTCTTGAATTGCTTTGATTTGGTCTTGCCGTATGACCTTTTCCTCCAACCATCGAGCCTACAGGTTTGAATTGAAGAAAAATAAATTAATATATGTACAAAAAAGATATATATATATATATATATATATATAAAGACATAGTAACACATTCAATAATAATAATTAAATGAATATATAGTGTATTTTTAACGTACTTTGAGTCTCTCTGTAGGAGTTCTTTGGGAGACCACCTTGATAAACTTGCAAACATAGTAACCACAGTAGTTGTTCCCCTGTTCCTGCCTCAGACACCACTTTACGAGAAAAAGATTTGTCATCCAATCTGGTGATCCGGTGAAAGCTATATGTTTAATTAATAAAGATGATGCGATTCAAGGGACTTACTTTCAAAGGGATTACATTTAGTGGCGCTTTTCATTTTCCCATGTGTTGCTTCTCAATAAAGATTTTCCAAACACTGCCTAATAAAAAATTTGCCACGTCATTAGATATAGTTAATCATCATGTTTGTGTGTATATATAGTTGCTAGAGATACCGAAATTACCTCTGGATAATATCTATCATATCTTGGTAGTCTTGTTGTGGTTTTCTCATCGGGTCATAATTATCAAGTGACTTTTCACCAGATCAATGTCCATCAATATCCAGTGATTGCTGCATGTGTTTATAGGATATAACGCATAACACTCATTAATTAACTAGAATCAACATATGAGCCATTAAGGATGATCGATATTATTAACACTCACTTGAAGTTGTAGGGAAAGAGTATATCCTTCTTGTGGCGTTGGTTCACTAAGAAGTTCATGAGGTTACTCTCTGACTCAGACTTCTAATTAGTCTTTAAAGTAACTGGATCTTTGAATACTATATGGGGATCAACAAAACCAATTTCATTGCAGCCTTCCTTTCTGAGCTCTGTCATTGTAAATCTGCATATATATAGTACTTGTTAGGATAATTTATATGCATATACACACATATGATGAGTTTAATAATAGATCGAAAGAATTATTACTTACAAGCAATAGCAGCTAATGATAACTTTGTTCAGAGAGGTCAGGTGGCATAGTTGATGAAATTCTGCAAAGTCAACATACATAACATCATCGCCACGAAACCAATGTTCGTCTCTAATTCTGACACCAACGCAGAAGTCTTCACCGATAGACGCCTGCATGTACCACTTGTTTAGCATGTACATTTACGTCCCCATATCACATAAGGCTTGAGGGTTGTATAGACTCTGGCCTAGTATAATTTTTTTCTTCCAAATATCAACCTCCGCCGCACTCTCAATGTTTCCAACACTAAACATCTGGTAAAGGTCGAGACCAGTCTCATCAATAAATTCACCAAGGTGATCCAAATCGACATCCGGAGGTATGTTTGCCTGATGCATTAATCCTAAATTCGAACCATATTCATTATCAACAACTAGCGGGGGGACTGATTGGTGCGATTGTTGTCCGAGTTGTGCAACTCCTTTCCCTGCCCGCTTCTTTTTCTGTGCCGCCTCAATTGACTTGGTGAGAGTGCGGTCATAGTCCGTTAACGTTGATTTGGACGGCTTACGAGATTCCCGCTGTTGTTGCTTGTAAGAAGCCACCTTTTTTCTTAGAATATCTGGAGCTACGAAGAAGTACGGTTTCTCCGGGTTTCTCCTTGCTTCTTGATTCTTTTTAAGTTTGTCATAAAATCTGGACATATCTTTTTTATATGCATCAGTTACTTCTTTCTTCTGTTCAGATATTATTTTGGGAATAGCCCTTGGTTTCATGGTGGCTTTCTTTGCCGGCGGAGACTGGTTCTTCGTTTGCGGGGCTGGCCTCTTGGTACTTGGCTTCTTGGTAGGCGGGGGCGGGGGAGGCGTTGGAGACCTCCTTGGAGGTGGTGGCAGCGGCGTTGGAGACCTCCTTGGAGGTGGCGGCTGCGGCGTTGGAGACCTCCTTGGAGATGGTGTGGATGCAGTCTCGCCTTCCAACACATTGTCATCGTACAGAGCACTATGATGATCTGGCGATTGAACAATTGGATTTAGGTTGGGGGAGGATTTGCTACAAAAAAAAGGAATGACATATTATTATGAGCAGATTGTTAATTATTTAAGCCAATATAAATTAATGATGTAGTGTTTTCATCCGCACCTATGGTGAGGTAGTGCAGGAGGAGGTGGAGGCGACATCCCGGGAATGATGATGTAGCGCTTGCGCCATAGAATGAATGTCTTCTCTGCTTCTCATAGAGTCTTCTCGCCATCACCTCCAGGAATGTCAAGAGGCAAATCACTAAAACCTTTTTTAGCTTTATCTACCAAGATGGTAGCATATCCTTCTTGGATTATATTCCCATGAATCCTTGGTGTCTTGGTTCGGTCGATAGGATTAACAAGACCGATAGCCACCTTGATTGTGGAATTCTCCTTCGGAATGTGTAGCTCACACGATGTAAAAGGTTCAGTGACGTCATCCACAGGGAAGCGCAGTCCTGTGTCCCCTTGATTTGGTATCTCTGTGGAAGCGCAGCTGCTTTTCAACTGAACAGAGTGGCTAATGTTGATTCCTGGCTCTGATGTCTGCTTGCTTGCACTCACTGCTATTTGCACTTGTCTTCTGATTTCCTCCTGCATTCTCGCTTCAAGGTTTTTTTCCCGCTCCTGTGCTTCACGCACCGCTTCCTCCAACCTCTGGAGCCGCTGTGCCTCTTCTTCCTTCTTTCTCTAACGGCTTCTGTAGGAAGGTCTGTCCTGAGGGAATCCTTGCTCCCACGAGACACTTCCTTTGCCTCTAGTTCGGCCACCGTGTTCAATAGTCCCGATGGCGTATGTCAGTTCATCCTTCTCTCTGTTGGGCCTAAACGCACCACTAGTAGTAGCTCTCTGAGCATAAAACAATCTTTCTGCTGCTTCTTGTAGTCTTGCGCCATAAACACACTTCCCTGTCTCCTGGTCCAGTGTTCCCCCATGAGCAAAAAACCAATTCTTTGCACGCTCTCCCCACTCGAGTGATTCTGGTGTGATACCCTTGGCAAGAAGGTCTGCTTCCATTTTGTTCCACTTCTTCATGGCAGTCGGGTAGCCACCTGATCCCAAGTTATGGTGGTATGTCTTCTGTTGGGCATTACGTTGGTTCTTTATCACCCGACTCACACCCTCTTCCGACGTCTTGTACTGTACAAACTCATCCCAATAGGACCTCTGCTTTGAGATCGGGCCTGGGACAGTAAAATCTGGTGCTATGTTCTTCTTGACATACGTCGTGTATAGGTGTTTCTTCCAAGTCTGAAACTGGGTGGCCATCTTCTTCATTGCCTAATCCCTAACTCATTCCTTCAATTCATCACCATCTATTATATCACCATTACCATCTGTTTGGAGCGTGAAATGTTCCAAGACATCATTCCAAATTAACATCTTGTCACGATCGGAGACAAAACTAATATGAGGAGCATTGGTCTTCTTCTTCCATTCGCGGGTACTGATCGGGAGCCGGTCCCATACAAGGTAACCACAGTGGTGCACAAATTTCATTTTATTTGGCCCCCCCCGGTTCGCCTGTATCCACATTGAACTCCGAGATGATGAAGCGGCCCTCCAATGGCTTTTTGGGACCTCAAACATTTTTACTCTTCGTTGTAGTTATTGATGTCGATCCAGAGAGCTACAAAACATAAACATTATTTTTAATGTCATGAGCACACATAAGACATATGATAATATATATAGCTAATAATAAAAAATATATACTTGGCCAATATGTTGTTGCTCATTTTGTTCAAGAGCTAAGTACTGACTCCCGTCATCTGCATCCTCTTGCACGTTATTTTTAGCACCATCATCGCCGGCAACTTGAGTGCCAGTGTTGATCAAATTCATCATCAACTCCTCCTCATCCATGTTTCTCGGGTCGGCCATCTAGCTTCAAAAAACAAAACCAATATATAGTACGTCAAATCTTTGCTTACATGCGTAAAATCTACGAACAATATGCATTATTAAATCTTGCCCCTCGGTCACGGACGCAATTCGCCACACTAGGGCGAACTGCGTCGGTACTAGGGCGAATTAGGGCTATACATAAACGGCCGAGGGCGAATTGCGTCGGTGACTAGGGCGAACCACGTCGGTGACATCAACAACGCGGTTCGCCCTAGTCACCGACGCAATTCGCCCTGGTGTGATTGTTTAGCATTAACGATAACGATAATGCGAATGTTGATCGACTAGGCCGCGAGAGAGGGCGGTGTGACAAGAGTGGCGGTGCTCCACTCCGCCGTATATATGTTTGTACACATGGGTGAACGAGGGCGGCGGTGCTCCGCCATATACATAGAAACGCATGGGCGAACGAGGGCGGCGGTGCTCCGCGACGTATATATACATGCATATGAATACAAATGACGTATATATACGTGTCGGCGTGGTGGCCGGTGTGCTGACGATGACGATGTGAGGCGGGCCGGCGTGCTGACGACGACGACGTGAGGCAGGCCGGGGCGGTGTCGGTGCGTGATGTTGTGATCCTATGTACCATGTGAACCATGTAGTCATTCATCATATATCTTAAACTAAACATAGTCACTTTATTAACTACAGGCTGATGTGTTAGCTCTACATGCAAAATTCCTATTCCAAACAGTAACAGCTCAACACTACAAGGTGAATTTAGAATTTATGAGAAAATTCTATGCTGATAATGTAAGTATAAGTCATTATGAAATGTAACTTCGTTACTGTTTTGATATATGTGTCTTATTGCTAATATAACTATTACTATTTCTGAAATGATAAGAATTTATTTTCTTCTTCTACAGGCACAGTACTTCTCTGATGCTATGATATAAAGTTTGAAGATAGTCTTCCCGAAAAAATATGTAATGCTCATATTACTTTAGCAACATTAATATATTATATCTGTATTCAAAGTTCACAAATGAAGAAACGTTGAAGTTTTCCTTCATTTTTATATGATATTTGCGTATATAAAATCTGGGACATTTGTAATTTACTTTAGAATATCTATATTCGGTATCACAGCAAAATATAACATTTTTTGTTTGTGCAGATTTTATTTGCTGTAACGTTTTAACTACTTCGCGCGTGCCAAAACAGTCTGTCCACGACAACGCGCCAAAACGCAAAAGGAAACTTGCACGGTGGTTCATAAGGCTAGCGTTGTCTTCTCACTAGTTTTTGGAACCCGGCCAGTGGCCATGACAGCCGCGTGCGCGCCATTGTCACGAAAGCCGAGAGATGAACTCACCTCGGGCGGGCACGGTGGAGGGCTGCACGAGGTCATCGGCGGTGGAGGGCCGCACGAGGCGAGGCGCGGGCTCCGGTGTCACGGAAGACGAATCGGCGGCGGCGCAAGGAAGAAGGGGGCGGCGGTGTTCGACGAGGAAGAAGAGGAGCGGATCGATCTGCGCCAGGCACTAGCGGTTATATACCAGGGAGATTTACTCCCGGTGCCAGCCACCAGCCGGGAGTAAAGGTCCTTTACTCCCGGTGCGTATTACCAACCAAGAGTAGACCTTTACTCCTGGTGCGTGTTACCAACCGGGAGTAAAGGTACCTTTACTCCCGGTTGGTAACACGCACCAGGAGTAAAGGGTTTTTTTGGCAGGCCACGAAACTACAGCCCACCTTTACTCCTGGGTGGGCTTCCCACCCGGGAGTAAAGGTGGCCTGCAGTTTCGTTTCCCGCTTGTTTTGAGGAAATTTTTTTAATAGAAATATGGATTTTCTTGTTAAATACATAGTAAATTAAATAAAAGGCATAAAATTATTTTGTTAAAAATATGGATTTTCTTTTTCTTTATTGCACATAGGAAAAATGTATAACCTAACTTTTTTATTTTTTGTTATAATTATAAAACATAATGTAACTAATATTTATTATTTCGTTAATGCAAAAATATAGTGTTTAATTAAAATTATTAAAACTATTGGTTTTGGACAGGAAATTTGTTTTCACATCATTTTAACATTAATATTTTAATTTTTCATCACTCAATATCCTAATTTAACTTTTCGAGAGAGAAATCCCACCAAATCAAATATTGATTTAATTTGAAACACGACATAATAAACATCTGAATTCACAATTATTACATAATATCTGAAACACACACTACATTAAATCACTATATCATCAAGTGGGCACAGCAGTGAACTTCTTCTTTATGTATGTCCCTTAGTTATGATCGCGTCGTAACCATGGAGTGTCCTCATCATTTACCAAGATGCTAGGGTCTTTGTTCACTTTGAAGGGTGGAATTCGGTCATACTTTTCATAATCTTCTGACATGTCCGACTTGTCCTCAATTCCCACGATGACTCTTTTCCCTAAAAGAACTATGTGGCACTTTGGCTCTTTGGTTGAGTCATTATCGTTTTTCCCTCTTTTTGGTTTGGTAGACATATCATTGACATAGAACACCTGATTCACATCCTTGGCAAGGACGAATGGTTCGTCTTTGTACCCAATATTACTAAGGTCTACTGTTGTCATTTCATACTCGTTGTCTACTGTTACCCTGCCTCCGGCCACCTTGACCCATTGGCACTTGAACAATGGGATCTTCAAAGTAGGTGCATATTCTAGTTCCCATATTTCATCTATGCGGCCATAATATGTCTGCTTATTCCCATTCGGGTCTGTGGCATCTATGCGGACACCACTATTTTGGTTGGTACTCCTTTTATCTTAGGCTACTGTGTAGAATATGTTCCCATTTATCTCATACCCTTTGTATGTTACGATATGCCATGATGGTTGCATAGCCAATAAATACAGTTGCTCATGGATGCTCTCATCACCTTGACATTTTTTTCGCAACCAACCGCCGAAAGTTTCCATGTGCTTACGCGTAATCCAAGCTTCAGTCTTCCCTAGAAACTCGGATCGTAAGAGATCCTTGTGTGTTTCAATATATGGATCTACCAAAGAGGATTTCTGTAGAACTATGTAGTGCGCTTTATTGAAATAATCATCCTCTGTACCAATATATGTTTTCCTCCCTAGTGTCCCCTTTCCGCTTAGTCTCCCCTCATGTCTCGATTTAGGAACACCAATCGAGTCAAGGTCGGGAATAAAGTCAACACAGAACTCAATGACCTCTTCTGTTCCATAGCCCT
This sequence comes from Miscanthus floridulus, assembly GCF_019320115.1. Lineage (NCBI taxonomy): Eukaryota > Viridiplantae > Streptophyta > Magnoliopsida > Poales > Poaceae > Miscanthus > Miscanthus floridulus. The sequence goes on from NC_089596.1 coordinate 20,005,899, forward strand.
TGGCGATGCTTCCTTCTGGGCGAGCATGGTTGTGAACATATTTCTTCAGGACTCCCATGAATCTCTCTAAGGGGAACATGTTGTGTAGGAACATAGGACCGAGAATGAAAATCTCCTTGACTAGGTGAACTTGGAGGTGTGTCATGATATCAAAGAAGGAAGGAGGGAACACCAACTCAAAGCTGACGAGACATTGAACCACATCATTCTGTAGTTTAGCTAGATCAGTTGGATCAATTGCCTTCTGAGAAATTGCATTGAGGAATGCACATAGCTTCACGGTGGCTAGACGTACATTTGGAGGTAGAATTCCTTTTAATGCAACTAGAAGTAATTGCGTCATGAGAATATGAGAGTCATGGGACTTTAAGTTATAGAATTTCTTCTCTAGCACATTTATAATACCCTTTATATTCGAGGAGAATCTAGATGGTACCTTGATGTTGTTTAAGCATTCAAACATGATTTCCTTCTCCTCTTTGCTTAGAGTGTAGCTGGCAGGACATAAGTAATGGCGTCCATCATCTGTCTTCTCTGGATGCAGGTTGTCTCTTTCTCTCAAACAACGCAGGTCCTGTCGTGCTTCAAATGTGTCCTTAGGCTTTCCATACATACCCATGAAGCCTAGCAGGTTCACACAAAGATTCTTCGTCAGGTGCATCACGTCGATCGAGCTGCGGACCTCTAGGACTTGCCAATAGGGTAGGTCCCAAAATATGGACTTCTTCTTCCACATGGGTGCATGACCGTTAGCGTCATTCGGAACAGGTTGGCTGCCATATCCTTTTCCAAAGACGACTTTCATATCATTGACTATATCGAGTACATCCTCACCGGTTCGGTTGTGAGGCTTGGTCAGGTGGTCTGCCTTCCCTTTAAAATGCTTGCCTTTCTTACAGGGTGATTTATAGGAAGAAATCGACGATGGCCAAGGTACACGACCTTTCGACATTTTTCAAGAATACACCTCTAATATCACCGAAGCAGTGTGTGCATATATTATATCCCTTGTTTGACTGTCCTGAAAGATTACTTAGAGCAGGCCAATCATTGATTGTTATGAACAACAATGCTCGCAGATCAAAGTGTTCCTGTTTGTACTCATCCCACACACGTACACCTTCTTTATTCCACAAAATGAGAAGTTTGTCAATAAGTGGTCTCAGGTACACATCGATGTCATTGCCAGGTTGCTTCAGGCCTTGGATGAGCATAAGCATCATAATGAACTTTCGCTTCATGCATAACCAAGGAGGAAGGTTGTAGATACTTAGAGTAACAGGCCAAGTGCTATGACTACTGTTCTGCTCTCCAAAAGGATTGATACCATCTGTACTTAAAGCAAACCTTAAGTTTCTTGCATCATTTGCAAACTCTAGGAATTCTCTGTCGATTGCTCTCCACTGGGACCCATCAGCAGGGTGTCTCAACATATTGTCTACCTTACGGTCTTCTTTGTGCCATCGCAACAATTTTGCATGTTCTTTGTTTCTGAACAGACGTTTCAAGCGTGGTATTATAGGAGCATACCACATAACCTTGGCAGGGATTTTCTTCCGTGGACGTTCGCCCTCAACATCACCAGGGTCATCTCGCCTGATCTTATACCACGATGCATGGCATACCGGGCATGCATCCAATTTCTCATACTCTTTGCCACGGTACATGATGCAGTCATTAGGACATGCATGTATCTTCTCGATTTCTAGCCCTATAGGACAGACAACTTGTTTTGCTTCGTAGGTAGTGGCGGGCAATTCATTGTCCTTCGGAAGCATCTTCTTTTGGATTTTTAGTAACTCTCCAAATCTCTTGTCAGATACACCATTCTTTGCCTTCCATTGTAGCAATTCTAGTGTGGTTCCCAACTTTTTCTGCCCTACATCACAAGTTGGGTACAATAATTTGTTGTGATCTTCTAGCATCCGCTCGAACTTGATCTTCTCCTTTTCACTTTCACATTCTCTTTGTGCGTCATGAATGACCTGACAAAGATCATTAGTAGGCTCATCTTCTGTGGCTACCTCTTCTTTAGCTTCTCCCATTGTAGTATCATTGAAGCACGCACCATCGGGAATAATATCATTGTCGTCCCATTGTTCTTCTTCACCTTCTTCCATTACAACGCTGGTTTCTCCGTGCTTCGTCCAACAAATATAGTTTGGCATGAAACCCGACTTGAACAAGTGTGAATGAAGAGTCCTTGAGCAAGGATATTCCACCGTATTCTTACATATGGCACATGGGCAGCACATGAAACCATCGTGTTTGTTTGCCTCGGCCGCACGTAACAAAGAATGCACGTCGTCAATGAACTCTTGGGAGCGGCAATCAGCATTGTACATCCAATGCCGGCTCATCTACATTACATGACATAAATACCATATTAAAACCTAGATCATAATTAATTATTTATACAACATGTGTGCCACCACAAAAGGTACAAATTTATGAAAGCATCGCTACAATGTAAACAATCCCAACTACAACTAAAAGAACTAAAGCTAAAATACATTTTAGGAGCACAAGGATTTCACGACCAATCTCAACTAAAACAGAAAGATCCCCTGATTGTGCAACATCTTTGGGCATCTTCGGCTGGATCACTGCCTCATTAGTCGCCGTATTTGCCTGTTGTGCAAGATATTTTTGCATGAGTTCAACATACTCTTCCTCCTAGTAGAAGCCTGAACATCGTCCACTGCCATCCCATTGAAATTAAAACAAAAAATTAGAACTTTAATCACAACCATCATGAAAATAGGTATAAACTAACCATAATCATTAAATACGATAAAATAACTCACATTGCGATCCGGACACTTGTAGAAGATACGATCCTTGTTGGGACCCTCATTCTTCACTCGGTACTCCATCACAATCTTTGTCTCATCACGACACTTGCCGCATGGAATGAGAGGGAGGCCCGGCCTAAGTCGCTTTGGAAACCCATGAGAGGCCGAGGACCCGGAAGCAGTTGTCATCTACTCTCTATACTCATTTTTTAATACATTATAAATTTCTCATTTTATAAACAAATAAAATTAAGAAACTATAAAATTATCTATATCTCTAAACAATGATATTTTTAATGGTCATTGTGTTCTCGTCTTTTACTGTGGTAGGTAAGTAATTCACATGATATTTCCGCAAATTAATAGAAGAATGGGAGTGTACACACATAACAATCGATTATCGTTTATGTTTATATATATACTACGTTTGTGTACGGTGATTGACAGACTACTACGACGATATCAGGACGTGTGAATAAATAACCATCAGTACTAGTTGACCTTGCTTACGTGATCATCTCGGCGAGCATTTCTCCACCGGACGGCACCGTACTTGGCCACGGAAGAGCTCCGATTCTATGAGGAAGGGAACACGGTCTTCCACGACCGTTGCCGCTCTCCCTCGTAGAATCAAAGCTCCTCCTTGACGTCTGTTACCACTCAGCAGAGAACATGCTCATCAAAATGAACATGGTCTGCTAGTTCAACTAGCTACTTTAACCTTCCTTCATGTAAATATGTAAGCTTGAAGTGATTTTGAGCTCAAATTGCTTACAAATGAAAAAAAAATCACAATAAAGAACCATATATATATATAGTAAACAAAATGGGATAAGACAATGATGAAACATGAGAGTATGAAGTTGGTAACCTTTAGAACCGAAGAATCGACGGAGGAATCGAAGAAATCGATGGAGGAATCGAAGAATGGATGGAGAAAGAGTAAGAACACTGCTTAAATTTGAACTTAAGCTCTCGGGCGGGCTCAGGGAGGAAGAAGACGGCCAGCAGGATTTATAGCTCAAAAACATGTTTTAATAAATAACCATCCGTACTAGTTGACCTTGCTTACGTGATCATCTCGGTGAGCATTTCTCCACCGGACGGCACCGTACTTGGTCAAGGAAGAGCTCCGATTCTACGAGTAAGGGAACATGGTCTTCCACGACCGTTGCCGCTCTCCCTCATAGAATCAAAGCTCCTCCTTGATGTCCGTTACCGCTCGCCAGAGAACATGCTCGCCGAGCTGAACACGGTCCGCAAGTTCAACTAGTACGGATTTTCTATAATTTTCTAACTATTTTCTAAGTTTTTCATTTCATAAAAAGTTAAAATAAAATGTTTAGTCGCGGAGTCCATAGAAATGACCATATTTTGACCTAGAAATGCATTGTCAATTGTCATTGCGTTGCATTGCACCCCGGACCGGACTCCGGACAATAAAATACTATGGTCGATCGATGCCGTTCTTTGTCGTACAGTCGCACGGCGACGGCCGACGGACCCGTTCAACCACCAAATCTGTCAGGCCCGGCTGTTCGGGCGTATCGTCAAAAGAGAACGGATTTGCTTTCTATTGCATGGCCTTGCATTGCATCTGTCATACCAGTCGGAGGCATTAGTCCCTATACTCATTTTTTAATACACTATAAATTTCTCATTTTATAAACAAATAAAATTAAAAAACTCTAAAATTCTCTATATCTCTAAACAATGTAGTGTGCTATACATGCTACAAATGAACGGTGAATACTAGTTTTTAATAGCTGCTTTAACATTCCTTCATGTAAATATGCAAGCTTGAAGTGATTTTGAGCTCAAATTGCTTACAAATGAAAAAAACCACAATAAAGAACCATATATATATAGTGAACAAAATGAGATAAGACAATGGTGAAAAATGAGAGTATGAGATTTGTATCCTTTACAACTGAAGAATCGATGGAGGAATCGAAGAAATCGACGGAGGAATCGAAGAATGGATGGATAAACAATGGAGAGAGGAAGCAAGAACACTAGCTAGTGCAGTGAGCTTCAAAATGTGCTGAGCTTGGGCTCGGGGAGGAAGAAGGAGACGGCCGATATATAAAGGGGGACCTTTAGTCCCGGTTGGTGGCTCCAACCGGGACTAAAGGTCCCTCCCAACGGCTCCTACGCCAGACAGAGGTTGCAGAGACCTTTAGTCCCGGTTGGAGCCACCAACCGGGAGTAAAAGTATACCTTTAGTCCTGGTTGGTGGCTCCAACCGGGACTAAAGGTCCCTGTCACCTCTGTCTGGTGCAGTAGCCGTTGGGAGGGACCTTTAGTCCCGGTTGGAGCCACCAACCGGAACTAAAGGTATCTCTAGTCCCGGGCGTAAAAAAAAAGCCGGGACTAGAGCCTATTTTGACCGAGGATCAAAGGTCTGTTCTCTACTAGTGTGGTGAACGCGACCCCATCGGTGGCCTGCTCCTATGCTCCATCCAAGACAATCGCCGCAGGGGTGGGAGCTGGCCGGTGCTGGACCGGTGAAGCTCGCACCTTTCCGTGGGCTGTAGCGCCCGGAGGACAGCGAGCGGTCGCCCTGCCATTGCCAGACATGGAGGAAATATTCGGCTGTCGGGTACCCACTGTAACACCCGAGGTGTTTGGCTTCTACTAATTGCATTTCGTTTCATAAACATATGCATCAACTATGTCATCATGCCATTGTCCCTGAAACATACATATGAAACATTCACATATTCTGTTTGTTTCGTACTTGATTGCTTGTGAATGGTAGTAGTTCAACATATGAATGCAACATGAATTTCTCATATCTTGAAGCATGGCAACATGGTAGTAATGTGACAAGTATAGGATAACAACAAGGTCATGCAACATGTGAAACATTGTATTGAAACATATGAATGAATTGCTTGTTTTAATTGCTGTATCACATGTGATCATTAGAAGTGGTATAACAATTTTGTAAAGTGGTTGATCATGGTCTACTACACCTTAACTATACTTAGGTTACTTGTTGGGACATTGTTCATGTAGATCAAAATGACCAAAATGCCCTCAAGTGGAGGTTTGACTTGAATTGACCCTTGGAGTGTCATCATTTGACTGATTCAAAAGTCCAACTTAGAGACTTTGCATGGCTGTGCACTCTTTACAAAAGTTGTAGCTAATTTATCAAGGAACAAAAGTTGTTTTATGACCAACTCATGAAAATGGCTAGAACATGTTCAAAAAGGACCCACAAGTCAGCATTGATGGTGGATTCAACATTTGAAAATTTTCTAAGTCACAAAGCAGATTTCAGTTTCATGAGCTGATGTTTGGAGCACTGTATCTCACTAACCAAGCCAAACTAGCTCGAGCTCCAATTAGCAAACTTGTAGTACTCACGTAGGTCTCCAACTTTGTTAACTACAACTTAACCTAGATCGCCACGGTTTAAGAGATCCAACGCTGTCAATCTTGGCTGTCAGGCTGATCGTTTTCACTGAATCAAAGCTACAGTACTACCATTTTCAGAAAACGCCCGACGCGTGTTTGCCGCGCGTCGACGGTCGGCTGAGCGCGTAGGCCACGCGCCATGGCTAGCCTGACGCCGCTGCCCGCTGGCGCCTGCTTGAAGGCCGCGCCCGCCTGCCCTCCCGCTCGACCGTGCTCTCTATTTCCCCTCCCGCACGTGCTGGAGCCACCGAAAGCAGCCGCCGCCGCACCATTGCTGCTGAGAGCGTAGCCGTCGCGCAGCCCCTCTGCCGGTCCGCCCCGGAGAAATTGCTCGCGCACATAGGAGCGTCCCACACTGCTCTACTCGCTCGAGCTCTCCGTAGTTGTGTCCATGGCTAGGTGAGAGTCCTATGGCCGATTCTGTGACGCCGCCATGTCCGGCGCCTCGCCGGAGCGCGAGCTCGCCGTGGCCCGAGCTGATCAGCGCTCCTCCGTGCCCCCTTTGCTCTGCATTGTCTTCCCCGTGCCTCGTAGTGTCTCTAATCCTACCCCATCTAACCGCTACCGCCCGGAGGTCGCCGACGGGTGAGCCTCGCCGGAGTAAACTCCGCCGTCGCACGGGCCTCTCCGTGGCTAGGTTTCCCGAGCATGCCCCCTAACCCTATCTTAGCACTAGTACTATCGCCTGAGCTCCATGGTGCCATAGAACCGTTCGCCTAGGCTAGCCGTGGCCGGAGCCGGCCGGCGCACCGTCGTGTTGCGCCACCGAGCCGCCATGGCCGGCGATGAACCATTTCCAGTGCACCTCTACCCTAACCATGAACCTCTATCGATGCGGGATGGTGTGGTGAACACCAAGGTGGAGTTAGTTTTGCCGGCAGCTTCGCCGTCGACGAGCTATCGCCGTCTCACCGTCGACCCTCGCCGTGCTCTGTTTTTGTGTCAATGACGTGTGGGCCCTTCTGTTCTGTGGGTCCCGTGTATCAGTGACAGTGAAGAAAGAAGCTAGTTCATTTTTTTTCAGTTTTGAATCCAGTTTTGTAAATTTGATAACTCAAGTTTGGTAGATCCAAATATTATGGTTCCAATTTTGTTGAGTTCCTGGTCATGTCTAGTATTTAATAAAAATATTATATGAGCACATGTTTTAGAAATTTTGAATGAATTAAATAGGACTTTGAAATGTGTTTTTAGATGCATGCAAACTTGTTTGAATTTTATCTTGAGTTTCTGTGGTCCAAAAATTATGAAATTTTGTGGGTAGTCTATTATTGCTTATTAGAAGCTTTGGTTAAAATTTTAGAGCTAGTGCATGTGTAGTTTTTAAGTTATAGAATTTCCTTTTATTAATGGGTGGATCTTGTGTGAATTTTCATAATTTTTCTATAGATCCAGTGAAGGTAAAATTTGATGAGTGCTATTCTTATGCTAGAATGATGCTAGGAAAATGGGAAATCTGTTACTTGACACTTTTTAATAAGGTTTCCTAATTATGCTAAAAATAGACATGCCACCTGTTATTTTGGATACAGCAAGTTCTACTTGCTCAATGGCTTTGAAATTTTTATGGTAGTTTATGTGAAGCATGAGATAGCTACTGTAATTTTTGTAGATTTTTATGAATAGTTTTACTATATATTGCTTAAATCACCTAATTAACTAAATAAATTGGAAAAAGGATATTAAATAATTTATTTAGAAGTTGGCACTATACTTTCTGATGTTTCTTAGCTATGAAAAACAAGTTGGTAAACTTGGTTTGATCAAATTATGCTTTTGCACAATCATTAAATAATTAAGTTAGTAACCCTGTCATTTCTGGACAGATTCTAAGTTTACTGGAATTCAATTTGGTTAACATAAGAATCATGCCTTGGTGTTTACAAATGTTTTGTAGAGAATTTCATAAACTTTCCAGAATGTCCTCATACAAGTCATTTGGAATTGTAGAACTTTGGTTGTGATTGAATTAAGGGACTACTTGTATGCATATGAAACTTTAAATGTTAAATTATGTATACCTTTACTATTTCTAAGTTTGTGGTAATGTTCTTAGGTGTTAGGCCTTTAACTGAAGATGAGCATCTTTATCTTAGGTTATGCAAGTTAGGTAAGTTGATCTTGTTCTTTAAGCTAAGTAGATACATGCTTAAAGTGATTTGAATAGAGCTAATTACTCGGTAAACGAGTGCCCAGTGATGCTTTCATAAACACTCACTGTGATTCATTCATCATTGAGCATCATGTCATTCCTTATGCATCCATGATATTTATCTCATGCATCGGCATGCAATAGGTGTACTGGAGGGAGTAACTCTGCTGGAATTCAAGGAACCGAGCGAGCAGCAGCAGCCGACACCGGAGATTCAGGAGGAGCAGCCTTCAGGAGAAGTGCCAGACGAGGTCGCCGTTGAGTGCTCGGACCACCGTCCTTGCAACTTTGTGAAAGGCAAGCCCCGGAGCATATTAAACCTCCTAATTTCCGAAATGCAGTTACAGTATTATTATTATTATATATCTATATATATATTGTTGCATTAAGTTTAGGTGTTGGATGCAAACAATTGCTGCATTAGTTACCCAATCCTTGTCCAGATATTGTTACCCTAAATCCTATGTAGCTCAGGCTCGTGTAGTGCTTAGCCCTGCTTTAACACGGTAGAAGTCAGGTGATTTCCTGTCACCTGCGAGATATAGGAAGATACATATGGCACGGTTGGCTATATTTGCTATCGTGGAAAAGAATCAGTCTTAAATTGAAATGAAGACCGGACAGAGGCTTGCCGGTTTGCAGTGACTCCGTCTGTGTCGATTAAGGACTGAATCTTGGAGCCTTTCCTGTTCATGTTGAACGCATGCCTCTCTCTTAGTTGGCCGGGTCTGGAGACCGACCGCGAAGCCGAGTAGCTCAACTCAGGCCAGGAGTCGATAAGTATAAAGTACGCCTCGGAAGGGAGCCGTAGGCGTGAGTCCAAGGGCAAGTGATTTAAAAGTCCTGATCGTCCTAGCAGAAGGGTAATCCCTGAGAGTGCTGGCGCTGATCGAACCCGCGAATTTGGTTCCTGAGTTGTACCAAAGGTAATCCACGGCTACCCTTGCTAAGTATGCCAGGGTGAGAGTTAGGAATACCCCCTCAGCTGAGTTGTAATTCGATTCGAGTCGCCGTCTCTCCCGGTTAGTGAGAACTTGACGGGCTTATCTCCAATGTAGATACACTTAATAACTTAATGGTTCGGAAATGATGATATGATGATGACAGCCTTATTATACCTGCTATGGTTAATATTGTTTGCTCCTAATAAGTGAGTGCTCTAGTACAGGTGCTAATCTAGTGGACAGGTAAATTGGTTACTATAATCATAAGCTCTTTATGCAACTGTGTCAAGCTAGCCCACCTGAAAAGCCTTGCATGATCCTTGGTGTCTTTTATTTCTGGTTTTTGTCGAGTAAGTCTAGCTGAGTACCTTCTCATACTCAGGGTTTATCTCCCACCTATTGCAGATGACCAGTTCTACTTTGGTTGCTGCAAGTACTGCCTTCTCCCAGCTGGGGATGAAGACTAGGCCGTTGGGCGCGGTCTCTACTAGTTCTCGTACCTGATAATGCTTTTGTGGGACATGACTCAGACTTGGCAATGTAATAAAAAACTATGATGTTTTGTACCAAACTATGTTGCTTCCGCACACTCAAACTTGGTTTGTAATATTCTATTTAAACTCTGATGGATGTAATCCGAATGCTACTTATGAAATGTTGTAACGGATGATGTGTTGTGTTGAATCACTACGATCTTGGTTTGTATGTCGAGAGTTGGTTGAAATCCTTCGTGATTTCTGGACTACTAGGATTATGGGAGCTTAAGTACAGGAATTTGATCGCTTCGGTGATTGTTTTTGTACTTACGTTCTTATGATTTGGTCGGTTCTGTTACACCCACCCTATCACACATCGTCCGATTGTGCTATGAGATTCGCGTCGCCATCGCTTACGTGTCCGAGGACTTCCCCGGCCAGGAACGAACTGCAAGTGCTGCATGCACTCCGACAAGCCCCGCGGCGCCAGCTGCGCGGCGAATGGTGCTCGAGCTCGACCCGGATGAGTTCGACTGTTCGAAGTACTGTACTGGCTCTGCAGCTCCGTCACCATGCACGATGCCAAGGACCAAGGTCGTGGACTGGAAAGCAGGCACATGGCACGGCGGGCGCTTCGTGGACTCGCTGCGCACCTGCGCCCGCCATTGTGGATGTTATCTACGGAGCCATGAGTTGCAGTAGGATGTCCGATCTTGCATGTTTTGGTCTTTTTCTCCCCTTAAGGTTGTGCTGCATGTAACATTTGTCTGCCATGCATTGCATATGCTGATCTTGCTGTCAAGACATTTTTGCTGTCATACTGCCACCGGCTTCCTTCTAGTTTTTTTTACGCCTCTCATCTGGATACAGTTGTAGTATCTGCTCATGTACAGACTTACACCCACCCTATACACGTACACCACACTCACACCATGCTCACACAAACAGACCTATAGCTACACTCAGATCACTAGATTGCGTCCTTCGTGAGATCACCGGGTCCAACCACGGATCCGTAGACGACGAGGCGCGTCGTATTCCCTATGTGGCTGCACGCATGAGAGGCAACATAATTTTATTTGGGGGCGAACCCCGGTGAGAGACGCGAGTGCAAATGCTGGGATTCGAACTCGCGCCGGCTACAAGCCCACTGGCTGTGCCAGCCATCCGAGCGCTGCTCGGTTCTCTGCTTCCTTGATTTTTTTTAATTTTAACACTTTTTGAAAACTAATTTTAAATCTAACACTCTCTGTTTTTTTAACTAACACTTTTGGCCGCGCCTATTGCCATGGTGCGGCCAAATGCCTATGTCGCGCCAAGGAGCATGGCGCGGCGGTACCTGAACGGTTTAATCGGAACTTTCTGCGCCGATAGTGGGAGTTACTCTAGGTATTGCTCGACGTAAAACCAATAGTGGATTTGTTTCTGTCTTTTGTTTAATCTTTTTCACGGCCGAATAGATAATTTGATAAGCCAATGAACCATGTTAACTAATCGACTACGAAAAATTGGATCGAATTGAAACGAATATTTTTTAAGGGAAAAACTTATTTATTTGGCCCCATATTGTAGGATCGATAGCGACGCGACCATGGACCCTGGCGTCGAGATACCTCGGGACTGCCGGTTTTTGAACTAGTTGCTACTTAATCTCGCTTGCAGTGATGCCGCGACGCATTGAAACAAATATGAAGCAAATAAATGAAGTACGTGCGCAAGTTGACAAGCTACCACATAACATTTTCATTGGTTTGACATAAGTTCAACATAACATAACCAACTAAGCCTGCAAGTTTCGGATGCCAATATTAGTTCGACCTAACAAACTAAGACCCAGAAGTGTAAGGATTCCTCGGACACCTCTGTCTCTTCGGATTTGTTGGCAACACATTGGGAGTGTAGCCAACGTCGGTGTGGTCGCGTCGCTGGTGCGTACGGCCCGTACCTTGCAATTATATGATATGCATGATTACTTAGAATTCTTTATGATCCTTAGTTCATGTAGCCTACGTATTTAAAGAAACTACCTTTGTTAGTACCTGTGAGGCTCCTTGGGTACCAAGCGGGGCACCAGCTAGCTGAGACATGCTGATCTCATCCTGCGGCCAATCGTCCCACTGGTCGTGCTGTCTGCGAAAGCCCGGGGGTCCTCGTCATCCTCGGTTGCAGGGTCCTTCCCAGCGCTATGATGTGGAGGTGTACGCACCGCGGAAGTGGCACCTGTCACCGGCTGAGAAGAGCCGGCTGGTGTCCTCAAAGAGGCTGAAGACATGCCACCTGATCGCGCCGGGAGTGGCGGTTCCTCATAAGGAGTGTCCATACAGCTCAGCTTTTGAGCTAGCTTCCTGCAGCTCTGCTTCACCTTCTGCATAAATAGACGTTAAAATTAATGTATTTCCCAAACACATATACTAAAGAAACATTTTCGAAACGGACCCGTTTATGTTTACCTCCACAAAAGCCTCGAGAACGCCTGGCCCCTGCCCTCTAGACTCGTGAAGCCGAAACGCTACTTCGTTGGATAGCCTCGACAATTGTGTCGCCTAGGTACAGAAACACAGTTGAACAGTTTTAATATATATACTTAATACCAAATGGATAATAAATTATACCATTCTAGTATTGAAAGGTCCTTGTTTGGTTTTGGTAATTGAGTGACAACTTAGGTGGACTAATTGTGTTTATGTGAGATACACAGGTGATTAGTCCACAGGTACATGTGTGTGAGCAACATATGCCATGAGGGTGAAAATGGCTTGGAAATGTTGCAAAGCTCACACATGTGATGATGAAGGAGCTTAAATGCACATGAGACATGACATTGAGTCATGTGATCAAGGTGGAGAAGATCAAGACATGACTTGGCTTGATGGACCGGTTGCAAGCGTGAAGGGCAAGTCGAAGGCTTTGGAGTGATGGACCGCGTGGCGGTGAAGCTTGAGCAAGACTTGGCACTGATGGACGATGGCAACGGTGAAGAGCAAGTGGAGTCAAGATCGATGAACCAATATGATCATGTGATGATATGAAGTGGATCATATCATTGTTGATCGTGTTGGTGCATGTGTTGCATCGACATTGAAGGAGATGGAATGGAATGCGCAAGGCAAAGGTATAACCTAGGGCATTTCATTTCACCGGTCATAGGTGTGTAGAGAAGTTTATGACCGGGTTTAGGATAGATGGCCGTACTATCAAGAGGGGCAAACTTGTTTGCATATCGGTCATCTAGTGCCACTCGAGTGATCTAACTTTGCATTGTCGCTCGGATCGAGTGGCGTGGCAAGTTGAGTGGCTAACATCCTTTGGGAAATGATTGTGAAAATGCTAACACACATACACATGATGGTGTACACTTGGTGGTGTTGGCACATTTACAAAGGAGGTGGTGTTTGCAGGGGTGAGATGGGTTTTGGGTTCCTCTCTCCCTCCCGCCGAGCTTGCTCGGCGGGATTCGGCGCTTTCGGGAAAATGGAATGTCTATTTTCTATTGCGCCGGATGCAAATTCTTGTGGTTAGCACACTTGAGCAAGGGTGAAGAAAATGGAGGAGATACCAGCGTTGGTCAAGTGACCGGACGCTAGATCTAAATGCACCGGACGCTGACTGCCTACGTCCGGTCGCACTGACGTGGAGTGACGCTGGCGTCGGTCAACTGACCGGACGCTGGGTCTAAAAGCACCGGACGCTGGCTGGCTACGTCCGGTCAGGCTGACGTACGGTGATGCAGTAGCTGGAGTGTGACCGGACGCTAGCTACGTCCGATCAAGTGTGACCAGACGCGTCCGGTCATGCTCGGGAGCTTACTGGAAATGACCGGACGCTGAGGGTTCAGCGTCTGGTCAGTTGAAGCTGCTGCGTCCGGTCAGGTCAAGTGACCGTTGGAATCGGGACACGTGGTCGTCTGCGAGCGACCGGACGCTGAGGTCCAGCGTCCGGTCAACACGACCGGAGCGTCCGGTCGGCCCGACCGTTGCCCAGTGAAGGGGTAACGGCTAGTTTAGCCCTTGGGGCTATAAATAGAAGTGGCCTTCGGCCATGGCTGGTGAAGAGCACCTCAAGGGACTTAGTGTCCATGCTTGTGAGTGCTTGGGAGCCCTCCATCACACATATACTTGATAGTGATCATCCGATTGTGTGAGTGAGCGATTCTAGTGCGATTGCATCGTGAGGTTGCATCGAGTGGCACTAGGTGATCGAGTTGCAAGCCGGTGGTGCTTGTTACTCTTGGAGGTTGCCACCTCCTAGACGGCTTGGTGGTGGTCTCCGTCGAAGCCCGCAAGAAGTTTGTGCGGTGCTCCGGAGAAGAGCTTTGTGAGGGGCATTGTGCTCGCCCCGCGGGAACCGCGAAGAGCAACTCTAGTAAAGCGAGACGCGAAGGGCGACAAGTGGTCCGGCCGGGTCAAGTGCTAGAGCTTGTGGTAAGCACTCCACGTGGGAGAGTGTGACTTGTGAGCCACCACTAGCAAGAGGACCGGCGGCAACCTTGAAGCTTGTCTCAACGGGGACTAGCGTGTTGGCAAACACGTGAACCTCGGGAGAAAAATCATCATGTCAACTTTGTTCTTCCCGTTGGTTTGCAACCCCCTTACACAAGCTTGTAATTACTTTCACATACATTGTGCTTGTGTAGTTGCTCTTGTAATTAGTTAGCTTGTGTAGCTCACTAGTTACCTTCTAGCTTGTGTAGCATAGAAGTAGCTCCCTTGAGTGGCTAATTTGGTTTTAGTAACCTTGTTAGTCACATTGCTTAGTTTGTGTAGCTAAGTATTTGCGCTCTCTAATTAGGCATTGGTTGCCTTGTTATTGAGCTTTGCTAGTGAGTTTAGTTGGCTTTGTGCTTTTGCTTACTAGCATGTGTAGGAGCTCCTTTGTTGCTTAAAGTACTAGTGGCATAGGTTTGTGTGACCTTGCTCCTAGAATTGGTTAGGAGAGCTCTAGCTAGCCCGGCACCTTAGTTGCATAATTAGTATCTTTGCAAGGTGCTAGTGAACATATATAGAGGGGTGTAGTCTTGGCTAGACCGATTGTTTTTATTCCGCACTTATATCGGTTAGCCGACGCGATTAATTTTAGAAAAGACTATTCACCCCCCCTCTAGTCCGCCATCTCGACCCTTCAAGTATCTTACCACGTATCTTTGTAGCGGGGCTCTCTGTAGCTGTGTGTCATCTCTAGTGGCAACGTCGTACACACCTTCGATCACATCTTCCTCTGAGTCCTCGTCAATCGCCTCCTCAGTGTACATGGGCTTGATATGTGTCCTCATAGACCTATGAAGCCAGCGCAGGTACTCGTCGAAGGTGTGCTAGTCATGTGGAGGACCCGCATGGATCGACTGCCGTTCCCTGGTCCCCCACAAGTGGATGTGCGCGTTGTGTGTCACGCGTCAATCCTTGGTCTTGTACCTCTTCCTGCGGTCATACCTGCAACAAAACAATGTTAGTTGTACCACACTAATGGGAACGGGGATCCTGATCTTCCGTCAGGTGCTGGAAACTATCATTGTGGTGGAGAATGACACACCGATCCGGCTTCAGATCGAAAGATCGAACCCTGTAATCTTAGCACCACAGCTCCTCTAGTTATCAACCAAGTCACGGACCAGGTTGACCTCGCCAAGAAGGCTAATCCCTACCTATGCAACGAAGAACACAAGCAAGAACAAGAAAGAACACAACCAAATTGCAGATGAATGATTAATCTCACAAAGTTGAGGTCTCACAAACCGATGAACGGCAAAACTATTCTTGACAGAATAATCTAAGCAAAACCCAAAACCTAATGACAGTGGCGGCGTATGATTATAAAGGTCTTAGGGTCGTCGCCTACCCTGGACACGCCCCCTAATGGGCCCAAACACGATACACGGTCCAACGGACTAAAAGACGGTGTCGTAGCACCCTGGTAGATTCTGGACGCTGACTTGTTTCGACGATTCCCGTTGATTCCGAATAGATTTTGATGTGAGACCACTTGGGTTGGCTTCCTTATCAAATTAGCTTTCCATCCATATGTGGATCATCGAAAACGGAGTCCGGATGCGTCCTGGATGACCAGTTTAAAGCAGACTAGTCCTGGAGGCCGAGGCAGACTCGAAATCATGTTGGATCGGGCCTCCGGTTTCTGTTGGACATCCTTGCTGGTCATCTTCGCCTCCACCACGTCCTCTAAGTCCCTCATGACCCTCTCCAATGTTCCTAAGCAAGATAACATCATTAGGTAGTAGTCTATTCTCAAAAGTATGAAAAGGATCGCTTAAAAACAAGCTCACCTCTAAATTGAGTTGACGCATTCGAGCCCGGATCATTGGACCATGCATGACGGTTGGAGGATCAGCGGGTACATCCGAAGGAGTGATGTCCTCATCATCCTCCCCCTCTTGAATCTGAGTCGTCCTCGACTCAAGCTCATCTTCTTCTCCCAAATAAGGCTTCAAATCTGCAATGTTAAAGGTGGGACTAACCCCGAACTCGGGTGGCAACTCAAGTTTGTAGGCATTATCATTTATTTTCTTAATTATCTTATAAGGACCAGCTACTTTTGGCATTAATTTAGATTTACGCAGCTTAGGAAATCTATCTTTTCTCAAATGTAACCAAACCAAATCACTCGGTTCAAGTTTAATCTCTTTTCTACCTTTACTACCAGCAATTCTATACTTTTCATTCATTCTTTCAATATTTGTTTTAGTTGTTTCATGCAACTTACGAATAAAATCAGCACGCTCTCTAGCATCACTATGTGTTCTCTCAGTGGTAGGTAAAGGCAAAAGATCAATAGGAGCACGGGGATTAAAACCATACACTACCTGAAAAGGACTTACCTTGGTGGTGGAATGTTCCGCCCTGTTATATCCAAACTCCACATGTGGCAAACACTCTTCCTACATCTTCAAATTGCGCTTCAAAATTGCTCTCAACATGGTGGACAATATTCGATGCACAACCTCAGTTTGCCCATCAGTTTGGGGATGACATGTTGTAGAAAACAGCAGCTTGGTCCCCAATTTATTCCACAACGTGCGCCAGAAATGACTCAAGAATTTTGCATCGCGATCTGAAACAATAGTAGAAGGCATACCATGCAAGCGAACGATTTCTTAAAAGAAAAGGTCAGCAATATGAACAGCATCGTCACTCTTATGACAAGGAATAAAATGTGCCATCTTAGAAAAACGATCAACCACCACAAAAATACTATCCCTCCCCCTCTTAGTCCTTGGCAAACCCAACACAAAATCCATAGATATATCAGCCCAAGGAGTAGAAAGAATAGGAAGAGGCATATACAGACCATGTGGGTTCAACCACGACTTAGCTTTTTGACATGTGGTGCACCGAGCCACGTACCGCTCTACATCTCGCCTCATCCTAGGCCAAAAGAAGTGTGTGGATAGCACCTCCTCCGTCTTCTTGGCACCAAAATGTCCCATCAATCCTCCTCCATGTGCCTCCTACAACAACAAAAGACGAACAGAACCAACTGGAATGCATAGACGGTTAGCTCTAAATAAAAACTCATCATTGATCATAAACGTATTCCATGTACGTCCCTCTCTACAATTAAGCAACACGTCCTTAAAATCAGGATCAAGCGTATATTGTTCTTTTATTGATTGAAGACCAAAAATCCGACAATCAAGTTGGGACAGCAATGTATATCTTCTAAACAAAGCATCAACAATCACATTATCCTTCCCTTTCTTGTGTTTGATAATATAAGGAAAAGATTCAATAAATTCAACCCATTTAGCATGCCTATGATTCAGATTATTTTGAGAGCGAAGATACTTAAGCGATCCATGATCAGAATGAATAATAAATTCTTTAGGCCACAAATAATGATGCCACGTCTCTAAAGAACGAACAAGTGCATACAATTCCTTATTATACGTGGAATAATTAAGAACAGGACCATGCAATTTTTCACTAAAGTAAGTAATGGGTTTACCATCTTGCATCAAAACACCTCCAATGCCAACTCCACTAGCATCACATTCTAGCTCAAAAGTCTTACCAAAGTTTGGAAGTTGCAGCAATGGTGCGTGTGTAAGCTTGTCCTTCAAAGTGTCAAAGGACTCCTCATGTGCCTTCCCCCAATGGAACACCACTCCTTTCTTCGTCAACTCATGCAAGGGGACAACAATGGTGCTGAAATCTTTGATGAAGCGGCGGTAGAATCCTGCAAGACCAAAAAAACTCCTCACCTGTGTGACGGTTTGGGGAACCGGCTAGCTCTTTATGGCTTCAATTTTCATCTCGTCCACCTTAATTCCCTGTGGAGTTACAACATAGCCAAGAAAAGAAACTCGATCCGTGCAAAAGATGCACTTCTCAAGGTTACCAAATAAACGTGATAAAAATAGCACGTAAGTGATCCATATGTTCATCAAAAGACTTGCTGTAAATCAATATATCATCAAAGTAAACTATCACAAAATGACCAATAAAAGCTCTTAAAACCTCATTCATTAAGCGCATGAAAGTGCTAGGTGCATTTGTCAAACCAAAATGCATTACTAACCACTCATACAACCCGAATTTGGTTTTAAATGCAGTTTTCCATTCATCTCCAAGTTTCATTCTAATTTGGTGGTAGCCACTTCGCAAGTCAATCTTAGTGAAAATTATAGAACCACACAACTCATCAAGCATGTCGTCTAGCCTAGGAATAGGATGACGATACCGAATAGTAATATTATTGATGGCTCTACAATCAACATACATACGCCAAGTTCCATCTTTCTTAGGAACCAAAAGTACAGGAACGGCACAAGGACTAAGGCTTTCACGTACATACCCATGGTCCAAAAAGTCTTGGACTTGTCACTGAATTTCTTTAGTCTCCTCAGGATTAGTTCGATAGGCAGCACGGTTGGGCAAGGTTGCTCCCAGAATCAAATCGATTTGATGTTCTATTCCTCTCATAGGTGGCAGTCCCGGGGGTATCTCTGCTGAAAAAATGTCCTCATACTCCTGCAAAAGGTTAGTGATAGCAGGAGGCACCGAGCTAACAATATCAACAAGCGAAAACTTAGCTCGTTTGCATACCAAAGCATAGCAAGTATCATCATCAGAAATTTCAGCAAAGTCACATTTTGTTGCAAGCATAACCCTACCCTTCAATTTAATCCCCTCAGCCTTAGAAATAGATGTAGACTTATCCTTTTTAGGTGGGAAAATAGAATTAGCAACTTACTAATTTTTAGATTAAACATCATTCAAACTAGCAGCGTGTTCTCTATCAGCTTGTACAATTTGAGCAGGGGTCAAAGGTACTAAATTAATTTTCTTTCCTTTATGCACAAAAGTGTATTTATTACTTCTACCATGGTGTGTAGCATCATTATCATGTTCCCAAGGACGACCCAATAAGAGTGAACAAGCTTGTATAGGTACCACATCACAATCAACAGAATCAACATAAGACCCAATAGAAAATGAAACTCTGCAAGTTTGTGTTACCTTTGCTTTTCCAGAATCATTTAACCACTGAATATGGTATGGACGTGGGTGCGGACGTGTGGTCAAGCTAAGCTTCTTGACCAAATCAGAACTCACCAAATTATTGTAGCTCCCTCCATCAATAATGACACGTGCTCGACGATTGCTGATGATGAAGAAAATGTGGAACAAGTTATGGTGTTGTAGCTTCTTAGGTTATTGGACTTGTGAACTGAGCACCCGCTGTACAATGATGCTCCTATAGGACACCGTGGCCTCGTCACCAAGGACTTCGCCGTCCTCCTCATCTACATCTTGGTCTTCTTCATCCTCAATGTCAGAGGTGCTGATGTAACCATCTTCTGTAGCAATATATGCCCGCTGACTTGGACAGTCCTTCTGCACATGGCCAATGCTATGGCAACAGTGGCACTGAATGCCTGAAGTGCGTCCCGTCGATGCAACGGATGAGGAACTCTTGGTAGGCACCTGCAAAGAATTTTTACCTAAATCTAAAGGTCGTGCGGGAGGTGCCTTAGGTGTAACGGAAACTCCAGAGGCTACTGGTCGCTTGCTCGCTGGTGTAGGTGGCCAAAAAGTGGTTGGCTTGGTCAGCCCCAAAGATGGTGCCAAGCGTGGCGTGTATGTGGTGCTGACCTTGCTCTTGCTCTGCTGTTCTCGCCCCTGCAATTCCTTTTCTACAAGCATAGCAAACTGAAACAACTGGTTGACAGTATTAAATTCTTTATAATCAACAATGTCCTGAATCTCACGCCTCAAACCCGAATAAAAATGACAAATGACATCTTTGTTTCCCTCCACAACACTACAGCGCATCAATCCCTTTTGGAGCTCACCATAGTAATACTATACAGATTTATCTCCTTGTTCTAAACGCATCAATTTCTTATGCAAGTCTCTATGATAAGAAGGAGGAACAAAACGATCACGCATAGCTACCTTAAGTTCTTCCCATGTACCAGATAAAGCATCTTGTGCAGCTAGCCCATTCCACCAAATAATTTCAAAATCCTTAAACTCACTAGTAGCTTGTCGAACTCTATGATGCTTAGGCACAAGGGGGCACTAAACATTTGTTCTACTGTCATCTCCCAATCAAGATATCCCTCAGCATCATAATGACCCGAAAAAGATGGTATTGTGAACTTAATCTTAGCATAAGGATCATCGGGCACACGGTGATTATTACCTTGATGGTGGTGGACACCACCCATACCTGTCGTGTTGCGGCAAAGACGTCGTCATAATCTTGCTTGTCGGAAGGCTGCTCAATCTGTGTTCCCAACAGCATCATGCACCGTGTCTTCTGGCAAGAGACCATCGGTGTTGCTGCCAGAGACGTCATTGTTGTTGACCACCACCAAGGTTTCCAACTCAGTAACCTTCTCGGTTAGCGTGGAAATTCATTTGTCCAATCTCTCCATGCTGTTGCCAATATTGAGTTCAATGAGTGCGTTAGTGACAGCCTTCCTGATGGCCTCATTCATCCTTTTTTGGGCATCCTCTACAACAGCCTATAGTTGCTCTTGGCTGACACACTCGTTGAAACCCTTAGGGTTGTTATCTCCAGTCTGTTCACCTCCTGCCATTGTAAACACAAAAACAGGAACAAACGGTGAAAGTTATCCCTACCAAATGACTATGTGGTTGCAGTGGTGTCACTTTTCACAGCAAGTGGAAGCGTCTTACCAAGCTCTTACAAAGTTCTTACCAACGCAAGCAATGGGCGGTACAACCGGCGGCTGGTTCGTGATACCTATGAGGTAGTGGTACCGAGATTGTAAGGCCCTTTTTCTATACTGATATGAAGAGTTTGTGGAGCTTGGAAGGCTCACAACGAATAATATGTATATCTGGAACACAAGTTAGTAACAGAAAGTAATGCTGAATTATAATCCAAAGTACTTGTTCTCGTTGCTGGTCTAAAATGTTCCAAGTACCAGGTGTGTGACAAACAAGTATGGTGGATAGCAAGGTGACAGGTGTGTGAAAAACAAGTATGGTGGATGGAAATAGCAACACAAACAAGGAACCAGACAGCACACACTAACACAGCTCACTTTGGTCTTCTCTATGTGCTCCTCTAGATATTGTTCCTCTTTTGCCCCTCTTTTTTTCTATTTTTTTGGGCTGTCATTGTTTTTTTGGAAAATTTTGACTTTTTTATTTTATTTTATTTTGATATTTTTCCTTCACTTAGGAGCACAAAAGAAGTAACCACAGAAAATATGAGCTTAAACAAGTGAAAGACGTGGCATGTGGAAATTTCAGAAAACTTGCTCAAAAGCGACAAAAACCTTGTGACCACGAAAAGAGGATCTTGTGACCACTTTTTGACCAATTTAAAAATCTCCGACCCTGAAAAGGTAGGGGACGGATGGATCCGAAAAATTTTTCTGATCGATTTTGATATATGGAACGTCGAAATCGGAGTTCGTATGCGAAAACTAGATCAGTTTTAAGAATTGCCTCCGAATTAGAGGACAAAATGGGAACAATGTGCGCAAAATTGGTCACAGCAGCAAAGATTTGATGGAAACGATGGGGAAAACACACGAACTAGACTCTAACACGACCTAACCAGCAACAAGACCTCGACCAGGACACAAACTCAACACGACGGACTCTGAAACTGAAATATGCAAAGGTTATGGCACGGAAGGTTCTAGGACAGGAAATAAAAGTATGGCACTAGACTATGGGACGAATGCGAAACACTCAAAACTAGGGGATAAATGTGAACCTAACGGTATACCTTAGCTCTGATTACCATTTAATGGGAACGGGGATCCCGATCTTCCGTCAGGTGGTGGTAACTATCGTTGTGGCGGAGAATGACACACCGATCCAGATTCAGATCGAAAGATCGAACCCTGCAATCTTAGCACCACAGCTCCTCTGGTTATCAACCAAGTCATGGACCAGGTTGACCTCACCAAGAAGGCTAATCCCTGCCTGCGCAACGAAGAACACAAGCAAGAACAAGAAAGAACACAACCAAATTGCAGATGAATGATTAATCTCACAAAGTTGGGGTCTCACAAACCGATGAACGGCGAAACTGTTCTTGACAGAATAATCTAAGCAAAACCCAAAACCTAATGACGGTGGTGGAGTATGATTATAAAGGTCTTAGGGTCGTCGCCTACCCTAGACGCGCCCCCTAATGGGCCCAAACACGATACACGGTCCAACGGACCAAAAGACGGTGTTGCAGCACACTGGTAGATTCTGGATGCTAACTTGTTTTGACGATTCCCATTGATTCCGAAGAGCTTTTGACGTGAGACCACTTGGGTTTGCTTCCTTATCAAATTAGCTTTCCATCCATATGTGGATCGTCAAAAACAGAGTCCGGATGCGTCCTGGGTGACCAGTTTAAGGTAGACTAGTCCTGGAGGCCGAGGCAGACTCGAAATCATGTTGGATCGGGCCTCCGGTTTCTGTTGGATGTCCTTGCTGGTCATCATCGCCTCCACCACATCCTCTAAATCCCTCGTGACCCTCTCCAATGTTCCTAAGCAAGATAACATCATTAGGTAGTAGTCTATTCTCAAAAGTATGAAAAGGATCGCTTAAAAACGAGCTCACCTCTAAATTGAGTTGACGCATTTGAGCCCGGGTCAATGGACCTTGCATGACGGTTGGAGGATCAGCGGGTACATCCGAAGGAGTGATGTCCTCATCACACACACACACCTCTAAATTATAGCTTTATTATTAATCGATAACGCACCCGTGCAATCCTTGGTTGGTGGAGTAAAGCGGTGGTGGGCAGCCTGTCATTCTTCCAAACTGTCTGTAGACCCTGATGGGCAAGTGAATCTCGACCATGTGGAAGAAAATAAGAGGGACGTTGCAGCGATACTCCTCTAACTCGTCCCTAGTGATAGGACTGAGATAGTACTGGAGCTCCAGAGCATCCGAAGGACACCAATGCACCTAAACATTTCGTAATTGAGTTAGGTTGTGATATAGTGTACATCGAACAAGACATAGGTATGATAGTAAAGAGAGCATAACCTAGTGCTGTGTCAGGACATCGAGACCATCCATGTACTCCCTGTACTTGCGCCTCGCATTCTCTCTAACTAACTCTAATTCCATCCAGATAAACAGAGCTGTAGGGAGTTGTCGACGAAATATGGTCGGCAGTCTAACTAGGGGTATGCCCAAGGTAGTAGATTATCGGCAGACAGATGCGCAAGCTACAAACAAGATGGTGAAGCAAGACAGACACGAGGTTTTATCCAGGTTTGGCTGCTGTGAAGGCGTAATACCTATGTCCTGCGTCTGATTGTATTGCTGTATGTCAATGAGAGATATTTTGAGAGGGGTCCCCTGCCCACCTTATATAGTCTGGGGAGCAGGGTTACAGATCTGGAAACTAATCCTAACCGATTACAATTGCCATAGGTGGCCGGATAAGGATTCCTATTCTAATCGACCAGGATCTTGCTTGATCTCCAAGTCTGCCTTGATTCCTTGCGCAGGACTTCGAGCAGATTGGCCGGGCCGCGCGTCGTCTTCTAGTGGGTCAGACCCCCTAGTCCGGGCTGGCCCAATCCTAGCCGTAAGGGTATAGGGGTTAATACCCCCACAGCTAGTCCCCGAGCACCATGTATTATGCTGCGACACGCCATTCGTTCTCCTTCGGCTAATGCGATCCGTCTTCATGTCATCTCCAACTGGTTGAAACATTGACCAAGCGAATCTGCTAGTATTCTAGTCAGAATATAGAGCAGTAGACCACGATTATAGCCAAAAATTCCGGTTGTCCAAAGAATGCATGGTGCTCTAAAGAAAAAAGAAAAAGATTTCTTTCCTGATAAAGTGTGCCCACTTGTATTTCTGAAAAGAAATGTAAGTGACCCTTGTACAGTAGCAGTTATGGCCAACAGTCAGAGCGTAGGGGTCGACAAAATAAGCACATTCACCGCAAGGTGAAGTGTGCCCACTTAGTCCCTGAGCCTGGTAGTAGGTGACGCAGGCACGTGGTGTCAGGGTCTAAAAAGAATTCCTAATTAAGTTGAAAATCTAATCGCCGTACAAGTGATACGAGATGCACCGGTAGGTGCATCGTACTGATGTAGTCCCTGAGCTTGCTGGAAGGCGAGGTATCAGCCTTGTAGCAAGGTCTAAGTGAGAAAAAAAATGCCTCTCAACTGTATGTGAGTACAAATCACATGTAGCCGAGGAGAGTGGTCTCCGAACAATGGTCGGAGAGTGGTCGGAACAGTCCCCGAGCACAATGGTGGTCTGGACAGTTCCCGAGCACGATGGTGGTATGGACAGTCCCCGAGCACAAGAATGGTCACGACAGTCCCCGAGCATAAGAAGTGTGGCAAAAACCATATGCCACTTGTACTATTATTTTATGTATTTATTTATTTACTTGTTCTATCAAGTCCAATCTGACACGTCTGGTCAAAAAAGTAGATGGGTATAGCACATCATACTGCCTTTTTGTCTTGTCAAGCAAACAGTTGTGTGGCACCTATCAGTAGGTGCGTCAGCGTGGGCCCTCCCACACTAGCAATGAAGAGGCGCATATATTGGCGTAGATCTCGAGGCTGTGAAAACAACCGTCTGCGGCACGTGCACACGTCTCCCAAGAATCCTAGGCAGACGAAACAGCATAACTCTTGGGTTAAATACAGTATAGAATAGGTTACTATTTACTGAACCCCATTGCCATTCTCAACCGCAGCTTTCTTCTTCCTCTCGCCAACCCTAATACATCCAAAATTGCCACCAATCAATCCGCCGCCATTTCCCCATTCACCAGCAAGGCCAGAGCCATGGCGAAAAGTGATGCGCAGAAGAAAGCAGGGGTCATGGCGAAGGAGTGGTGGAAATAAAAAAGCAATGAGCAGACCATTGAATACCTCGTCACCATGGGGGTACTCAACAACAAGGAGCTCATAGGATGGCGTGCGCCGGAGGGCAAGGGGTACCCGATCCACAACTAGGTGAGATCGTGGTGTTCGAGGATTTCTTTAAACGGAGATTTGGGGTTTCGGTACATCCATTTCTTCAGGGGCTCTGTCTTTACTATGAGATTGGGATTTGCAATCTGCATCCCAACTCGATCCTCCTTGTCGCCACTTTTATACATCTCTACGAAGCATATGGCGGCTTCCAGCCCCATTTTGATTTTTTCCGCCATCTTTTCTGTCTGTGGAAGAAAGGAAGCGGTGGTTCAAAGATAGCCGGGGGTGTGTACCTCAACCTTCGTGACAGCATGAAAGCCCAGTACCTGCACTGCCCATGGAACACATCACTCAACGACTGGTACAAGAAATGGTTCTACATCCGTGAAGAGCCGAACACGATCACGCTATGTGACGTGGGCTACATTCTGGAGAAGAGGACAAGCTAGTCAGAGAAGCCCGAGCACCTAGAACAGATTCCAGAAATATTTGGAATGATCCCGTGGAAAAAACTGGATGGTCCGAGCGTGGTCGGGAGCTTCATCAGCCGATGGATCCAGCCCTGCCAGAGGAGGGTACATCCTGGCTATGAGCATCAAGGGAGCGCAGACCCGACGAGGACGAGGCAGGGGGCGCTTGACAAAATCAAAGTCAAAGCCAGAATTGGCGAGCTATTTAACTTAGCCGATCCATATTATGCCAGATTGAGCAACATCGAGCATGCTTTTAAGCTTGCCCGACCTCTCCCAAAGGTAACTCGTCTTGCCTTGTACCCGTAGTCTTATATTGTGGTAGGATAAGTGGAAACTTACTGTGTTCACTCCCTTTTGTTACCCAGGTTAATGGTCAGAATAGAGCGACAGTGTTTGTGTTGCCACCCCCTAGAGTAGAGTGGCCACAAGGAGCTGATCCCACCGCTCAGACCAGCGTCGAGATCGAGGACAAGGACGTCAACTGGGCGGTGCTCGGAGCTGGAGAGGAGGCAGTGGCCAAAGCTGCTGGTAAGCGGCCGACTGCCCCCAAATAGTCGAAGAAGAGATCAGTAACCACCCTGCTCGCCAGGGGGCGCTAAATATCAATGAGCCCGAGAGGGACCCGGAGAAGAACCCGGTCGGCAAGCGTCGGCAGGCGATTTTTGCCTGGTCGGACGATGGCGCAGAGGAGGGAGAAGATGCAGACGCCTTTCAGCTTGTCCCTCGAAAAAGGAGGAAGCAACTAGAGTCGATGAAGCAAGGTTAGTCCTCCACGCCTGTGGGACCCACATCGCCGACGGCGGTGATGGATGCAGCCAGGTCGACCTTGGGAGTATCTAAGCAAGGAACGCGACCAGCGACGGCAGCGATAACTCAATCGAGCACGCCACCGACCACTGTAGCACGAAGGACAAGCGGCGGAGGAGTCGAGCACCAAGGCCCAGCGACAGTGCTAGATGTAGAGGGAGACCAGGAGTCATCCGCACAGCACGTGGAGCAAGTACGGCCGAAGAGACGCGCCTTTGCAACATCATTCCACGCTTCCAACATGTAAGTATTTGTTACATTGATGTTAGTTAGCAATTTGCATGGAATATCATTGCCTTCTGAACTTATCTCGGATGTACTAGTTTGGCATCCACAGAAAGTCCGGACCAGCTAGCCAGAAGTAGCGTGGCTTCGCCAATAAGTTTAGAGCAGACTGCCCAGCAGCTGGCCATCGAGGAAGCCGTAGTAGAAGATCCGTCAGGGCCTCAACAAGCGAGCAATCAGACAATAGTCCCCGAGCAGGTGGTCGAGGGACCAGCCAAGCCGGACATGAGTGCTCCGAGCGCTAAGCCTGCTGAGGGCAACACCTCAGCGTGGATGGTGATGGAGCAGACCGAGGAGCAGCGGCCGAAGATGAGAGCACAACCCACATTTACCGACGCCGCAACTCGTGGGAAGGCTGTGGTGATTACATATGCTACCGACGCCGGGCCAGCACCAGTACCCAAAGAAGAGCCCAAAGAGGATGAGGTGGAGGAGGTCCTGGGCCATCCGTAAGACAAGCGACAACATGTGTATGTGTCGCGTTGGTGGAACGACCAATGGGTTGTCCATGAGGAAATCCCGGAGGTCGAAGAAACCAAGAAAGTTGAACGGGCAGTGAAACGGCTTGTGACGGAGGTGTAGGTAAGCTTTTGCTTCACCCCCTGGTCTCGGTGTTTAGTCATAGTTGTCTTACTTAGCTATCTGCACACAGGACTTAATGAAGATTGCAAGGTACCGTAAGAAATGCTTCGACTAGATCGAGGGGATCGCTGCAAGCAACAAGGAGCTGACGGCAAAGGTGGAACGCTTGCGCTAGTGACTTGAAGCCGCCAACCATGAAAAGACGGTGCAAGAGTCCCAGAACCAGAACCTAGTCATCCAGCTCAATAATAAAGAGCAGGAAAGGACAAGTAAGTAGCCATTTTATCATACCAACCATTGACAAGTGTTGTTGCGTTGTTGGTAGTAACAGCTGTAGTGCAGGCTTAGAAGCTGAAGTGATCCATCTTTGAGAGGAGAACAGTCGTGCGGTCGTGGAGTGTGATCGCCTAAAAGAGGACAACAGAAAACTGGCGCAAGACCAGTCGCATCTCCGGGACCACACGACCAAGATGACAGAGGAGGTGAAAGGTAAGTTGTCCAACCGCCTTTGCTCATTTTGGTCGCCTACCATAGTTTATAGTGGTCTATTGTCTTAACAGCGTGTGCGGTTTGCAGTTATAAAAATCAATGCAAAGAAGCATTCGGAGGACGTGATGCAAGACTGTGACGGCTGGAAGGCGCAATGCCAAGAGATCACCAAGGACCGTGACACCTGGAGAAACCGGTGCCAGGAGGTGGCAAAGGGCATTTTGCCGGTCCTTAACCTCATCGATCCGGCGCTAGCGGAAGATGTGCCAAGGACGCCGTAGCTGAGATTGATCGAGAGACGCCAAAGGGCATGGGGATGGTTCTAGGAGTTCATGAAGGAGGCGGGAGAGTACGTAGGCACACATGTGCTAAGCATGGTACGTGCTCACTACCCCTTGATGGATCTCAAGTGCCTGGAGGCTAGATACCCGAAGAAGGTAGATCTAGACAAGGCTGAGGAGCTACGGATGACCCAGCTGGACTTGTCGGCAAAAATAATTAGCGATATTAACCTGTGTGGAGGTGCGACAACACCCATACAAGGAACGCCGTCAATAAGTCAGCTGGCACCGCCATCATTTTCAAGCCAACCAGCGAAGCCTGTGGTCTCAACCAGCCAGGCATCGGCGGGGCCATCTTCTTTAGCTCGATCAGTGCCAGAGTCCCCGAGACCCTTGCACGAGGTCAGGCCCAATGAACAGCAGGTGCCGCGTTCCCCGACCAGCCAATAGTATAGGCTATAGCTGTAGAAGAAGATGTAGTTGTGTTATTGTAAACTTGGACCTTTTCAGGCAAGCTTGTAATAACATAACTGTATATCAACATAAGCTTGTTTGTTTTGTAAAAAACATGTTTAAGCTCGAATATCATGTTGATGTAACTAAGTTAGAACATGTTGGCATTCTGTTTAGTTGTATCAGTTTAGTCGACACGTCATCCTGAAAGGTTTGTATGGTCCTAGTTTGTCTTGCGGCCGGAGTGTGAGGTGCATAGCTTGCGCACACGTAGAAACACACAAGTCAAACCAGAGAGCACCTGCCGATCACCCGTAGCGTAGAGAGCGGATCCCATGCATGCGTTGGGAGGAACCGAAGACAGGGCTTGCTCCGAAAACCCGAGAAGGAATGGTGGTTGGTTTTAACTGGTAGAGTTAGAATAACAATAGACTTCGAAATGACACATTAGAGTGGTCGGAGAAATCGTAATAGCTTTATTAAAATAAATCAATAGTACAAGAGGGGTACATATCTTAGTAGCTAAGCATAGAAACGCCTAAGCTTGTCGATGTACCAGGAATTGGGTATGTCTGTGCCGTCTAGGCGAGCTAACCTGTAAGATGTAGGGCGTGTAACCTCCTTGATCATGAAGGGTCCTTCCCATGGGGTTGCAAGTTTGTGGACGCATGCCTGATTCGTCTTCCACTTCAGGACCAGGTCCCCGACCACGAAGAACCACTCCTTGACGTTCTTGTTATAGTACCTACGCAAAACAGCAAGGTATTTGGTTGTACGTACGCAAGAGTCGAGCCGCTTCTCTTCTGCACTATTCACTTCTAGCTCCCGCACTTCATTGGCCTTGTCTTCGTCAAAGTTCTCTACCCGTGCTGATCTAAAGGCTATATCTGCTAGAAGTACTGCCTCAGCGCCATAAACCATAAAGTATGGTGATACGCCGGTATTGCGACTGGGCTAGGTTCTGAGACCCCAGACCACGGTTGGTAACTCCTTAAGCCATCTTCCAGGAGCTTTGTCATTCTCTTTGTACATCCTCTTCTTAAGTGCATCTAGGATCATACCGTTTGCCCGCTCGACCTGTCCATTAGCTCTAGGGTGTACCACCGAGACGTATTTTACTACTATGCTCCTTTCATCGTAGAAGTCCCAAAAAGTGTTCCCAGTGAACTGAGTACCTAGATCAGTGATGATGCTATTGGGTATGCCGAAGCGGTGGATGACCTGGTTGAGGAACGCGATAGCCTTTTCTGAAGATGCTGTGACCAGCGGCATGTACTCTATCCACTTGGAGAATTTGTCGATCAGCACAAAGACGCATGTAAATTTCCCAGGGGCTGGTTTGAAAGGGCCGATCATGTCCAGTCCCTAGCATGCGAAGGGCCAAGAGGCTGGTATAGTCAAAATCTTGTGTGCTGGTGCGTGGATTCTCTTGGCGAAGAACTGACAACCTTCACAATAGCGGACTAGCTTCTCTGCATCGGCTACGGCTGATGGCCAATAAAACCCTGCTCGGAAAGCCTTGCCAACCGGTGTTCTCGAGGCCACATGGTTGCCATAGGAGCCAGAGTGGATTTTGTCTAGGAGACGTTCACCATCCTCCTAGGTTATACACTTCATCAAGATTTCCTCCTTCGCGTTCTTTCGCCACAGTTTGCCATCGACGAGCAGATACTGCTTACTACGATGCATCAGGCGTTCATTTTATGTCCGATCAGTGTAACCGCTACCATCTGTTAGGTACTTGATGAAAGGTACTCTCTAGTCAGGCTCCTTAGTGGTCGGAGGTGGTTTGGTGGTGTTTGATGCTAGAACCGTAGCCACCAATAGCTGGTCTGGAGGCTTGTTGACCGTGGGATCTTCTTCTTTGATGGAGGGTGTGAGCAGATCTTGAACAAATACGCCATGTGGGACTTTGGCTTAGGATGATCCTAACTTTGACAGCGCATCTGCTGCTTGATTTTTGTCCCGGACCACATGTGTGTACTCGATGCCATAGAACTTGCCTTCCAGCTTTCTGATCGCTTTGCAGTATGCGTCCATCTTTTTGCTGGTCGTATCCTAGTCCTTGTTGAGTTGGTTAATGACCAGAGCCGAGTCTCCATAGACATAGAGACACTTGACACCGAGCTCGGCCGTGATGCGCAGACTGTGTAAGCATGCTTCGTACTCGGCGGCGTTATTAGACGCCGGGAAATAAATCCTGAGGACATATCGGAGCTACTCCTTGGATGGTGATACAAAAAGGACTCCTACTCCTATGCCGTCGATGTTGAGAGAGCCGTCAAAGTACATCTTCCAATACTCCGTGGGCCCCTGAGAGGCAGGTGTGCTTAAGTCTGTCCACTCGACAATAAAATCAACAAGTGCCTGAGACTTAATTGTAGTACGGCTTGCAAATTCCAAGGAGAAAGAGCATAGCTCCATTGCCCATTTGACAATGCGCCCGTTCGCATCCTTGTTGTGAATGATGTCTCCTAGAGGGTACTCGGTCATGACCACCACATGATATCCGTCGAAGTAGTGTTTCAACTTTCGGATGTAATCAGTATGGCGTAGATCAGTTTCTGAATCTATGGGTACCTAGTTTTGGATTCATTGAGCACCTCACTGATGAAATAGATTGGTCGCTGTACCTTGTAGATGTGGCCGGGCTCGTCGCGCTCGACCACCATGGCAGTGGAGACCACTCGATTAGTTACCGCAATGTAAAGCAGGAGGGTTTCGTCTTCTCTGGGAGCAGTGAGGACCGGAGGTGATGTAAGGAATTGTTTTAGCTGTGTAAAGGCAGCGTCTGCTTCCTCCGACCACTCAAACTTCTTGGATGCTTTGAGTAGCTTGAAAAATGGTAGTCCTTTCTCGCCTAATCTTGATATAAAATGACTGAGGGCAACCATGCATCCGGTAAGCTTCTGAACATCCTTCACCTTTTTGGGCGGCTTCATGTCCAAGACAGCTTTTACCTTCTCTGGGTTAGGGCGTATGCCGTCGTGACTGACGACGTTGCCGAGCAGTATACCAGATGGAACACCAAAGATGCACTTCTTTGGGTTTAATTTCCATTGGAATGTGTTAAGGGCTGCAAAGGTACGCTCTAGGTTGTCGACAAGGGTATATGCTTCCTTGGTTTTGACAACTATGTCGTCAACATAAGCCTCGACGAGGTCGTCTTTTATCTCATCTTTGAGGCAGGCCTATATGGCGCGTTGGTAGGTAGCCCTAGCATTCTTGAGCCCGAACGACATGGCCGTGTAGCAGTAGGCGCCAAAGGGCGTGATGAAGGATGTCTTGATCTGGTCGTCCTTTTTGAGAGCGATCTGGTGATAACCAGTGTAGCAATCGAGAAAGGAAAGCAGCTCGCAACTGGCATTTGAATCTATGACCTCGTCTATGCGAGGTAAGCCGAAGGGGTCTTTAGGGCAGTGTTTGTTGAGATCGGTGTAATCAATGCACATTCTCCATTCATTATTCTTTTTGCGTACAAGAACTGGGTTGGCTAACCATTCCGGATGATACACTTCCTTGATAAATCCGGCTGCTAAAAGCCGTGTAACTTCTACCCTAATAGCCTCCTTTTTGTCGCGAGCGAACCATCGTAGCTTCTGCTTGATGGGTTTGGCCTTGCCATCGACATTTAAGGAGTGCTCGATCAAGTTCCGAGGTACACCGGGCATGTCAGCGGGTTTCCATGCGAACACACTCATGTTGCTTCTCAGGACCCTGACGAGCGCGTCTTCCTATTTAGGATCCAAGTTGGCCCCGATAAGGGCCGTTTTGCTAGGATCACCGTCGACCAGCTGGATCGCTTTGTGCTCTTTGGACTTGATGTTCTTGCATGGGGCCTCGAGCACTAGAATCTCCAGGTGATTAGCTGGGGTCTTCTTAGCGTCGAGCGTGGTCTCGGCCATGCGAATAGAGAGATCATGAGCCTCTGCTATTTTGAAGCTATCCTCCTCGCATGTGTAAGCTGCGTATACGTTGCCCCTAAGAGTTAGAACCCCCTTCTCAGTAGGCATCTTGAACACCAAATACCTGTAGTGAGATATGGCCATAAACTTGGTGAGCGCTGGTTGGCCAAGGATAGCATGGTAGGTGCCTTCGAAGTCGGCGACCACAAAGTTGACGTAGTCGGTGCAGAAGTGGTCTAGGGTACCAAATTACACAGGTAGCGTGATCTACCCGAGAGGTGTAGAGCTCTGTCCGAGGAGAACACCCCAGAACTGTGCCTCGTATGGCTTGAGATCAGCCTGGGTTATCTTCAGGGCTGGCAAACTGTTCTTGAATAGTATATCGATGGAACTGCCGCCATCAATCAGCACTCTGTCGAACTGAACCTTGTTGATACAAGGATCGAGAACCAGAGGAAAACGCCCTGGCTCAGGTATTGCAGCCCATTGGTCCTTTCTGCTGAAGGAGATCTCACGGTGAGACCAAGGAGGGAGCCGTGGATCGGCAAGGAGGTTGTCGGCATTGGCCATGTTCAAGCAAGCGTGGGCTAGCAGCTTGCATTCTTGTTTGGTCTCGATGGACACTCTGCCCCCGATGATGGTGTGGACGCGGTCGGTTGGCTTGACGTACTTATGATGGGGATCTGCGTCTTCATCATCGTTGTCCTCGTTACGCTGCTCCCCTGCGTCGTTAGGCTTG
Organism: Miscanthus floridulus; assembly: GCF_019320115.1. Classification (NCBI taxonomy): domain Eukaryota; kingdom Viridiplantae; phylum Streptophyta; class Magnoliopsida; order Poales; family Poaceae; genus Miscanthus; species Miscanthus floridulus. Next base: position 20,039,106 of record NC_089596.1, read on the forward strand.
TCAGATGTATCCGGAGCCTGTTGGCGCGTGTAGATAGATTTGAGGACGTGGCAATTCTCCATGGTATGGTTTGACTTGGGATGAAGCTGGCAGGGTCCTTTCAATGCTTTGGCGTAGTTTTCTTTGTAGTTGCGACGTCCGCCACCTTTTTTAACGACGTTGACTTCGCCGTCATCTTCCCGAGCACGCTTGCCCCTGTAATCGCCACGGTGATTATGCCGCTGATTACGCTGGTCGCGGTGGTCGCGGGAATTGTTGCGCTGGTTGCGACGATCAAAATTATCGTTCCGACCACGGTTGCCGCGGTAGTCGTCACGGTGTGGGGGTGGTCGGAGCGTGGAACCCTTGCTGCTTCTTCGATGATTATCTTTTTAGCATCATCAGCATCCGCATATTTTTTAGCAGTGGCTAGGAGCGCTGTGACCAATTCAGGTCTTTTGCGGAGGAGCTTGTCCCTTAGGGCATCGTGGAAGCAGAGACCAGTGATGAAAGCTTCGATTGCCTCGTTGTCGAAGATTGACGGGACCTTGATGCGCATCTCTGAGAAGCGTCGGACGTACTCGCGCAGTGGCTCATCTTTGCGATCTCGAATCCGCTGCAGATCATATTTGTTGTCGGGTTGTTCGCAAGTAGCAATGAAGTTGTCAATGAATGCTTGCTTGAGCTCTTGCCAAGAATCAAAGTAGTATGCCGGCAAGCTGACCAGCCATTGGTGGCCTGCATGGCCGACGGCAACTGGAAAGTAATTAGACATGACGTGCTCATCAGCCATGGCTGATCTGCACGTGGTTTCATAGAGCATGACCCATAACTCGGGGTTTTCCTTGCCGTCGTACTTCTGGAGTTTTTCGAGCTTGAAGTTTTTGGGCCATATGACTTGGCGAAGGTGAGGGGTAAACTGCTTCAAACCCAGAGGGCCATGGGTGGTATCATATTCCATACGATGATAGCTTTCATGGGATGCACGATCGTCGGCTCTTTGGTTAATGCGATCGCGTAGATCGTGTTCTCCGAGGTAATGGCAGAGATCGTTATTGCCATCACGGCGATCTCGATTGCCCCCCTGGTTGACCCTGCGACCGCGGTTATCACGGCGATTATCGCTGTTGTCTCGACGGTTGTCGTCCCGGTAGTCGCGGCGGTTGTCGTCCCGACCACCATCATGACCACCGTTTCCGCCTTGACAGTTGTCTGATGGGTCGTTGTTGCGCGAGCCATGTTGGTTGGGTGGCTGTGAGCGACTTGAGTACTGGCGGCTGCGGCTTGATTCGACTGAGACGGACGGAGCCCGAGCTTGGTTTGCAATCTCTGTGGTCTAGGCCATAGCAGCCGTTGGGTAAGCTTGTATATCATCACGAACTGCCTGGATTTCTAGGGTATTGGGTAGTCATTGCATTGTCGCCATAGCAACAACTACATTAGCGCTTGGAGTCCTAAAGACCTGCTTGTCCCCTACCCTATCAAAGGCATTGTTAAGATCACATGGCTAGACCCTTATGCGTCGTGCCTCCTCTTCTGCCTCGGCTTCGGCTTGTCGACGATTAAACCGGTCAATATTGCGTGCTTCGCGTGCTAGCCTTTCTTGTTCTATTTCGCCAACTACCGGTGGCTCGTCATTACTGACGACATTGATCAAGTCTCCTCGCCTTGGTGGGAAAGATGGGAATCATGGGAACCCCGGGGCGTGGTCTGGGATATCTAGATCGTATTCAACACCTTCATTGTCATGATGCTGGAGCTTGGTGTAGACGGAGCCATTAGATGTGATGCCGGACGGGGAGCTTGAGCCGCCCTCTTGAACTGTGTGGACCGATCCTTCTTGATACTCCTCAATCCGGACCATGTTGATGAAGTTGCGCAGGCTGTAGGGCTGAGCCTGGTAGTTTTCCATCGAGGCTTTGCACTCGGAGAGCCAGAGACCCATCGCGGGGGCTGGTCGGCGACGAACGGAGCGCCCTTCAGGAGTAGACGTGACCACAAGATCTGTACCGAGTCGTGCAGGACGACTGGCCCGAGCTGGTCGGGTAGATCTATTGTGGGTAGTGGTTACCTGCTCATTAGGTTGATTTTGAATCGAACTTACCAGAGCTAGGGTTTCAGCAAGCTTGGTGCCGACCCGATCGATGGAGTCGAGCAGGTCGGTGTTGTCGATCTGCCTCCCTTTGTAGCGAGGAAGCGGACGACGGGTTGTCGGCGTGGCTGAAGACGATGCTAGTGTGGCCAGAGCCAGATCCACCGTGGTCGGAGCCATAGCCAATGCAGGTGAAGCAGTGGTCGACGCAGATTGAATCTGCGCCTCCTTCGTGGTCATGGCGATGAAGTCGTCGGAGCCAGTGGTCCAGGTGATCTAGCCGATGGTGAACGTGAGGCCGTTCAGCGTAGCCATGGAACCGGGGATGATGACCATCTTATTCGTCTAGAGAGCAGTACGCACCCCCCCTACCTGGCATGCCACTGTCGATGAAATATGGTCGGCAGTCTACCTAGGGGTATGCCCAAGGTAGTAGATTATCGGTAGACAGATGCGCAAGCTACAAACAAGATGGTGATGCAAGACAGACATAAGGTTTTATCTAGGTTCGGCCGCCGTGAAGGCGTAATACCTACGTCCTACGTCTGATTGTATTGTTGTATGTCAATGAGAGATGTTTTGAGAGGGGTCCCCTGCCCACCTTATATAGTCTGGGGAGCAGGGTTACAGATCTGGAAACTAATCCTAACCGATTACAAATGCCATAGGTGGCCGGATAAGGATTCCTATTTTAACCGACCAGGATCTTGCTTGATCTCCAAGTTTGCCTTGATTCCTTGCGCAGGACTCCGAGCAGATTGGCCGGGCCATGCGTCGTCTTCTAGTGGGCCAGACCCCCTGGTCCGGGCCGGCCCAATCCTAGCCATAAGGGTATAGGGGTTAATACCCCCACAGGAGTGTATCCTGCCCGTTCCATTGTTGCATTGAACACGATAATGAATTAGCCATTAATAAACTCATCATATATAACCATATCAAAGAATATAATGAACCGAAGTACTTACCGGTAAACCAGTATTTAGGGGCCTTCCAACGGGCCATCGTTCCCAACACCAAACCTGGAGTAGGTACGAGCAACCCCTAAGGTTCTCATACCCTTAGGTGCGACGGCAGGCAACGCATAGCTGTCGATACGTCCATGCCAGGACTGCGCTGCCCCAGCTGTACACCACAATGTTCTCCCACGGCTGGCATAGTATGTCAAGGAAGATCCAGCTGATGGTGTTGTCCGAGGCGTCTGAGAAGAGGAAAACACCAAGAAAGTGCTAGAACCACACTCAAGCGAACCTGTCGATCTGAGCCTCCTCAGCCTGTGGGTCCAAGTAATCAAAGCGCTCCATGTCTAGGACGACGAAACACCGGAACTTTTCTTGAAATTGACCAAAGAAAATGAGACCCGCTGGCTGCAGGAAAGCAATGCAAGTATTAAATAGCCTTAAATTTCTCACTTTTTTTTCTTGGAAGCCTCATCGTCCGGTGGAAGAAAGCCAGTAAACTGAGCCACCAGCTCCCTCCAGTGATCGTTGTCAACTATCCCTGTCATTGGAAGTCCCCCCAACCGAAGGCCAAAAATAGCCTTCACGTCCTGCATGGTCAATGTCATCTCGCCACAAGGTAGGTGGAACGTGTGGGTCTCAGGCCTCCACCTGTTATAAGAATAGAATGACTGTTAGTTGCCTCAAATTTGTTACAAGAATGTTTACGTATAAATAAGGCACTCGCACCTGTCTACAGCTGCAGTAAGTAGTGCTGGGTCAAGGGGCGGAAGACCGTAGTTGACAACACGGACAAGCTCAAGGAAGCCGGCACGCCGTATGTACGACGCGTAATGCTCGCCCACTGGTGCGCCCTGGTGTGTGTGCGGGGCCTCAAAGGAGACAAGACCACCTCTATGTCGTTGTCACTCAAGATGTGTGCTCGATGCTGGTCATCGTACTCCACCTCAAGAATGGGGTACAACGGGTGCTGCGTGGGAGGGGCCATCCTGTTTCAAATTGATAAACAAAGGGTTATAGTATTCAAATTAACAAAATTCAAATTAACATTATGTAGCATTGCGAAATTTGAACTACTTGTTATGCAATACGAACATAATATGAAAGCACATGTATATATTCAAAGTAACATTAACAGACATATTAAACAACTTAACTAGGAATATAAGCATTTGACGAAACTTCATCAAGTCATCAAAATCGACGTATCACGCACTAGTAAGTACCGACATTTGAAAACTAGTATTTATACCCAAAATCACTAACTAAATAACTAACTATAAACTAAATAATAAATACCTAATTAATCCCTAAACCCAAAATCCTAACTATACTACAACACACAACCTCAAACCTAAAAACTACCTACCTAAATCACAAACAAATTCACTAACCTAACTATACTAAATCACTAACTATCCTAAATCACTAACTATCATAAATCAATAACAATCATAAAACCCTAACTATCCTAAATCACTAACTATCCTAAATCACTAATTATCCTAAATCAATAATAATCAAAATAAAATAAAATCGAGAGGGGTACCTTGATAGGAGCGGGCGGCCTTGACGCGCCGGCGTTTGTGGCGCGGACGTGGGCGGGCAGGCGCGGCCGGAGTGGGCGGGCGGGCTTGGCCGGCGCGGCCGGCGCCGGTGGCGGGGCACGTGCGGGCGGCCGTTCGGGCACGCTGGCGGCGGGGAGCTGCGCTGCGGCGGGCGGGCGAGGCGTGCGGGTGGGTGGGCGCGGCGTGCGGGCGGGCGGGGGGGGGGGCTTGCTCACGATATTTATGTGCCCCTTACGCGCCATGCTCCGTGGCGCGGCACTGCCGCACCAAGATGGATGGTGCGGCAGGCCCTGCCATGTCAACCGTGACCCTTTCTGGTCGTCGCCACGTCAGCTCCTGTCGCGCCACCATGCATGGCGCGGCACATGCATTTGGCCGCGCCATGGCAATAGACGCGGCCAAAAGTGTTAGTTTTTAAAAAAACAGAGAGTGTTAGATTTAAAATTAGTTTTCAAAATGTGTTAAAATTTAAAAAAAAATCGCTTCCTTCTAGTTGCTAGACCGAATACACACCAGGATACATGCCGAAAATATTTTATAATTTAATTGATATTTGGAACATTAATACTATGATTGTGTGTTGCAAACTTTCTTTTTCTCTTAATAAAAACACGCATATTAGACACAGTCACCAAAATTTTTTTGCATGTGCATTCTTTTTCCATTTATTTTCTAGTGCTCGTGCACATGCTAAAATCTTGAGACATTTACAAGTTCATGCTAAGTATATCTATAATTGATCAAAATTACTTATGTTGTTTGTGGTATCGATCTCTTTGTTCATTTTTTTCATGCAAACTTAATCCCCTTTCTAAAACAAAAATATATGAATGTTGATAAAATAAATAATTCTAATTCCAATTATAGATGATGTTGATGCAAATATGATCCCTATTTAAAAATTAAACTAATAGACTATTAAAATCAAGGTATGACCACTAAATAACGGTACAATCTTGTTCACCTACTAAATTTACCTTTGTACCTTCAAAGATTTGATCTCATTTCTTCCATAATTGCCTCAATCACCATGCAAGAGAGAAAAAAAATAAAAACCCTAATTAAGCAACAAATCTACCACTAAAACTTCAAAAAAGAAGTTTGGAATAACATTTAATTATCTTCTAGCAAATCCTCAAATCAAAATCCGAACATTCATCCCTTAGATTTGCAATTTTTGGAGGTAGCCTAAGGCCATCTCCCTTTCTCCTCCGGTCACAGTAACTATCTCGAGGTCCATGAAAGAATGGGGGTTATTACATATGCCAACATTATTAGTAGAGGTGGCTCCACAAATTTCCTTTCACAGGTTGAAAATGCTCCCGATTTTCAGGTGGCCGCCCAGATTTGTAGAGGCGGCTGCCTGGGGGGGGGAGGGGGAGGGGGGTTGACAGCTATACGGATCATTTATGTGGTAGTGCGAGTCATTAAAGACATCTGCCCACCTAAAACTAATTTGGTTATTATTTTTCTCTAATGCAATAGTTACAGTTAATTTCCAAATCTCTATTATTCATATGAAAATATAGCAATCAGAACTTAAAGCAAGTAACACTTAATTATTACAATGATAGAAGTACCAGACACGGTTTAATTTATAGTGTGAAATGATCTGCTACAACACTATTCTTCACTTCTCAGTTGTCACCCCGGAGCCAATGGTCAAGAACCCTGCCACCTTCTTGGCTGCCGGCCGCGCGGCGAGCTCCTCCCACCAGGCCTTGACGTGCGGGTGCGCCTCCACCAGCGCGGCGTACTCGGTGGCCATGAAGTAGTTCATCACCGTGAAGTGGCTGAGGTCGGCGAGGCTGAGGAAATCGCCGGCGAGGTACCTGCACTTGCTCAGCCGCGTCTCGTACACCTCGAGCACCTTCTTAAGTTTCTCGACGTTCTCGTCGATGATGGCCTGGTTGGGCATGCGGCCAAGCAAGGCGGGCGCGGCGATGCACTCGAGGGCGATGGCGCCCGCGGCTGGGTGGTGCTGGTGGGCCTCCACCTCCAGCCACATGTCCACCATCGCCGAGTCCTCCAGGCTGCCAGCGCCCAGGAGCTCGGGCTTGTACTTTCGGAGCACGTGCCTTCCAATTGCGCGCGATTCTGAATATAATAAACAAATATGTATACATATTGAGAAATTTTGTGGTGGTGGTGGACATTATTTTATTTCGAAACAAATGACGTTGAGGTGTTTTATGGATGCACCTGTTTCTCAACATAAAAGTATCATGTTTTAAAGAAAACCATATAAAGTGTTTCATGTCACTTAACTCCATATAAACGACCCAACTGTTTTACTTTAGCCCCATTCTTATTAGCTCTAATCCCACATAGGCCACCATGTTGTGTTGTTAATATTGGGCCATGTTTGGATTCTTCTAAAAATATTGACACCTTAGATCCAAACATCTCTAGCTTATAGTTTAGCTTTTTTTTAGATAATGGATAAAACATCCGGCTTTATCTACCCGAGGGTAGAATCAGGCCAATTAATACAAACACCAGATCCAAGACCCTTGCCCAACTCAAAAACTTAGAGGGCCACAAAACATCCAAAAGGATAACAAAGTTGACACCGAAGAGATCCTGACAAACGCTAACCAATAAATCTGTTCGATAACCATCCATTGGAACTAAAGAAGTGAAGCGCGGACGTCTCTAAACGTTGCCCTGCAAGAAGAAGCTGAAGACGAAGCTCCTCACGCCGCTGCAGCTTTGCCCATTGCCGCAGCCAGTAAGTTCCCCAGAATAGAACCTTTAAATGAAGTGGTATCTAAGTTCCGCCGTGCTTTCATCGCCGTTGCTTTCTCCAAAGAGTCTTGGTCTGAAATAGACGCAGTCCTCTTGCTAGATCTTGTCGGTGACACTGTCCCCTCACACAACCCCTTTTTCTTGTTGATAATTCCTGCTTCTTTTTTTGTCTTGCAGAACACTTGCTTTCCATTGTGCTGTGCCATCTGTATTAAAGCCAGTTTGTGATAATACGACCACAGGCTTAGCTGAGCCTCTTGGTCACTACCTCAGCCTGTTTAACTTCAACATTTTCTAAATGTTCAGTGGGAGCCCCAGTGCCGTGTGGCTCACTAGGTGCTACTGAATCATTTTTATTTTTCTTTTCTTCCTGTTCCTCCTGATTACCTCCTAATTTATTCCCATCATGATCCATATCCTCTGGGTCTTCCTCTTCTAGGTCTTTGTCCTCGTCAATGGTAGAGTCCATGTCAATGACATAAGGCTCACCATCGACCAAATCTCTCTCAACCTTGAACTGTAGCTCGTAAACAAAGTCCCCAATAACAACATCCACAAGGTTGGGGATAATATCAGGGTCCAACACTGCTACCTTCAATCTACATCTACCATGTTTTTTTGTGAATTTTGTATCCACTGCTTTAGGAACACCCAGAATAGTACCAATTGTCCAGATAATAGGAAATTCTCTGAGCTCCAAAGGAATACCCCGGAATTGGACCCAAACTTTCTCAATCTCATATTTATAAACATCATTATCAGCACCCTTTTCAAACCTGATTTTTGCAGTCACTAATTTAGTATCCATCGGCCCCAATTCACCATGTGATTTAGCACTTTAGAAGAAGAGAAATTAGTAGTAAAAGCATCAGTGCCCTTTAGATTAATGACCCAACTGTGTCCTGGTAGTAGCTTGTCAAGTTCCACTGCCAACTGATCAGCAGTAAGGGAACCCTCCAACACACGTACCACAGCGGAAGTATCAACAGAAGTTACTTTAGGAGTATCAATCACAGGTATGAAATAGAAGCCCAGACCTTCTACAGCATAGCCACAAGGAATAGCAGTAGATTGCAAATTTTTCAAATTAGGACATCTTTTTTCACATGATCACCAAGACAAATCTCGCAACTAAGAACTGTAGTACAAGTAGCAATTGTATGTCCTTTTGTGTGGCATCGGTAACAATATGGTTTTCCTTTGTTTTTTTATTAGCACCTCTCAGAGAAGACTCAGAAACATCTAAAGTAGGGTTTTGGGGAGCAGTGTTCACCTTCCTTGTTTCAATAGCAAAAACTTGCCCTCCCTGGCTCTTCTGTTCCGTAGGCACAATTGTCTGTTGAGGAAGCTGCTGCTGGTTCTCCTCTATCTGATGTTGGACAGGCGATTGAATAGCATTTGGAGCCTGCCCAACCTGATGGTTCGCCTGTTGCCCACTGGTCAGTTGATGGTGCGTACCTGCCGGGTGGTGCTGAGCACCAGCTGGCTGCGGCACCATCTGTTGCTGAGCACCGGTAGGCTGGTACGCGGCACCCGCAGCAAGGCCTCCAGCAGGCGGTTGGAGCACTGCATTGCCCGCGTCGAAGCCGCCTGTGGCCGACTGGAAAACAACGCCGCCTTCTCCCGGTTGTCCTCCGACCTGTGCGCCGGCGACCGGTAGAACCGGTTGGCCACCAACGACATGACCACCAGGCCCAAAACCGCCCTGCTAGAACGGGGCGTGACCATGGCCACCGGCGTTGGGATGGCCACCGTGAAAACCCGGCGCCACATGGTGATGGCCATGATTTCCCCAGCCACGACCACCTCTATGATTGCGACCTCCACCGCGATTCCACCCATCACGGCCATGGTTGTGATGTCCACCATGATAGCGACCATGGTAGCCAAAACCACCATGTCCGCGATCATCAAATCCACCATGTTCATGACCACGTCCCCGGCGACCTCGGCCACTTGACTGGAAACCCCCTCTACCACGATGGCCACCACCTCTGCCTCCAAACCCCGGATCAAATCCTGGGTTGAAGCCCGGGTGGAAAGCCGCCGGGGCCTCTCCACCACTGAAGGGTCAAGATGGCGGACTAGAGGGGGGGTGAATAGTCTTTTCTAAACTTAATCGCGTCGGCTAACCGATACAAATGCGGAATTAAAACTATCGGTCTAGCCAAGACTATACCCCACTATATATGTTCACTAGCACCTTGCAAATATAACAATTATGCAACAAAGGTGCCGGGCTAGTTAGAGCTCTCCTAAACAATTCTAGGAGCAAGGTTACACAAACCTATGCCACTAGTATTTTAAGCAACAAGAGAGCTCCTACACATGCTAGTAAGCAAAAGCACAAAGCTAACAAAGCTCACTAGCAATGCTCAATAACAAGGCAACCAATGCCTAATTAGAGAGCGCAAATACTTAGCTAGACAAACTAAGCAATGTGACTAACAAGGTTGCTAAAACCAAATTAGCCACGCAAGGGAGCTACTTCTATGCTACACAAGCAAGAAGGTAATTAGCAAGCTACACAAGCTATCTAATTACAAGAGCAACTACACAAGCTTAATATGTATAAAAGTAATTGCAAGCTTGTGTAATGGGGATGCAAACCAACAGGAAGAACAAGGTTGACACGATGATTTTTCTCCCGAGGTTCACGTGTTTGCCAACACGCTAGTCCCCGTTGTGTCGACCGCTCACTTGGTGGTTCGGCGGCTAATTAGCATCACCCGCTAAGCCCGCACGTCGGGCGCCGCAAGAACCTACCCCTTGAGTGAGGGTAGCTCAATAACACGTTTTACTAGAGTTGCTCTTCGCGGCTCCCGCGGGGCGAGCACAATGCCCCTCACAAGCACTTCTCCGGAGCGCCGCACAAGCTTCTTGCGCGCTTCGATGGAGACCACCACCAAGTCGTCTAGGAGGTGGCAACCTCCAAGAGTAACAAGCACCACCGGCTTGCAACTTGATCACCTAGTGTCACTCGATGCAACCTCACGATGCAATCGCACTAGAATCGCTCACTCACACAATCGAATGATCACTATCAAGTATGTGTGAGATGGAGGGCTCCCAAGCACTCTCAAGCATGGACACAAAGTCCCCCAAGGTGCTCCACTCCAGCCATGGCCGAAGGCCACTTCTATTTATAGCCCCAAGGGCTAAACTAGCCGTTACCCCTTCACTGGGCAAAAATCGGGCCGACCGGACGCTCCGGTCGTGTTGACCGGACGCTGGACCTCAGCGTCCGGTCGCCCGCAGACGGCCACGTGTCCTGATTCCAACGGTCACTTGACCTGACCGGACGCTGGACCTCAGCGTCCAGTCGTTTCCAGTAAGCTCCCCGAGGCGTATTTCTTCGACCGGACGCGTCCGGTCCACCTTGACCGGACACAGACCAGCGTCTAGTGCAATACCCTCGGTACTGTGCCGACCGACCAGCTCGACCGGACGTATGCTGCCAGCGTCCGGTGCTTTCAGACCCAGCGTCCGGTCAGTTGACCGACGCCAGCGTCTTCGCGACCAACTCGTTTTCACTTCTAACTTCTTCACCCTTGCTCCAATGTGCCAACCACAAGAACTTGCATCCGGCGCAATAGAAAATAGGCATTCCATTTCCCCGAAAGCGCCGAGAGGGACCCCAAACCCATCTCAACCCTGCAAACATCACCTCCTTTGTAAATGTGCCAACACCACCAAGTGTACACCACCATGTGTATGTGTGTTAGCTTTTCACAATCATTTCCCAAAGGATGTTAGCCACTCAACTTGCCACGCCACTCGATCCTAGCGACGATGCAAAGTTAGATCACTCAAGTAGCACTAGATGACCGATATGCAAACAAGTTTGCCCCTCTTGATAGTACGGCCATCTATCCTAAACCCGGTCATAAACTTCTCTACACATCTATGACCGGTGAAATGAAATGCCCTAGGTTATACCTTTGCCTTGCGCATTCCATTCCATCTCCTCCAACGTCGATGCAACACATGCACCAACACGATCAACAATGATATGATCCACTTCATATCATCACATGATCATATTGGTTCATCGATCTTGACTTTACTTGCTCTTCACCGTTGCCATCGTCCATCGGCGCCAAGTCTTGCTCAAGCTTCACCGCCACACGGTCCATCACTCCAAAGCCTTCGACTTGCCCTTCACGCTTGCAACCGATCCATCAAGCCAAGTCTTGTCTTGATCTTCTCCACCTTGATCACATGACTCAATGTCATGTCTCATGTGCATTTAAGCTCCTTCATCATCACATGTGTGAGCTTTGCAACATCTCCAAGCCATTTTCACCTCCATGGCATATGTTGCTCACACACATGTACCTGTGGACTAATTACCTGTGTATCTCACATAAACACAATTAGTCCACCTAAGTTGTCACTTAATTACCAAAACCAAACAAGGACCTTTCAACCACGCGCACCATGGTTGCCGTAGCCTCCCTGATTCGCCATAACCTTCCCCCTACGCACCACCTCGGCAAAGGTTCTTTTCGCCCACGGCAGTACGACCTTTTGCCTGTGGCAGCTGTGGGTTCTAGGTTTTGTTCCAGTCCTTGCAAAAAGGAAACACAGCCCACGGGTGGGCCTAAAATTTTTTCCAGACCCAATTTGTACCTTCTCTAGAATCCCCGGTAAGCCTTGTTCCATATTCACTCCCTCCCGAGACCGATCCAGTTCCGTCTTACGCGGTGATGCCATCGCGGCAGGAGATGGACCGGTAGACAGAGGCGGAAAATCAAGATCACGGCACTGGGGTTCCTCCAATTCGATTTTTTTTAAACTCGATCCTTCTTCCCCGAGACCATGAAGCCCACCGGCGAACTCACCGATGACCTCACCGTCTAGGGTTTACGCCGCTGGTACGTCGCCTTGGCAACACAGTCCCCTAGAGTTCTCGGACGAGAAATCCTAGGAGCGGGTAGAGGGCCTTGCCATGGTTTCCCGACACCCTTACGTTGCACAAGATCGGACATCAGTTTGAGAGGAGCACGGCGATCTGCCGAGGTTTTACCTGATCCAAGCGCTTCTTCTGCCCTGAAGAGGTCTTCCACGGTGTAGCCCGCGGCGATTGCCTCCTCAACGAGCTCCGGCGTTGAGATTTCGATGTTGCCGTCGTCCGCCGAGAACCCCACTGCGACTACCGGTACTGAAGTCGGCGATGAACAGTCGATCTCCGCATCGATTGATTCATCAGAATCTGAATCAACGCCGGACGACCAGAACTTGGAGATGAAATCGGCGCCATGGACTGGCTTTGGTTTCTGGCTCAACACCGCTGCCAACTTGACGATCCGCGACAAGGCATCACGTCCTTCTGATCGGCGATGCGCCACATCCTCGACGATCTCCTTCTCGCTGGCGACGTAGTCGTTGACCTCCTTACTCCGAGGGAGCAAGTTCTTCGTGATCGCCGGCGCCAGGGTAAGGCGCCTTCTCCGTGACAACACATGTCCCCGCGTCGCCGGAAAAGGACCGCGCTGGCCCCCACCATCCTTCACCGACGAGCTTGCGCCACCGACGACCACCGACCTCTCCTTAGCCCCGCAAGGAGACCCTCGCCCACTCTCCAGAAACTCGCTCCGATCACCGGCGGCGACCACCGCGTCTTCTAGATCGCCACCGGATTCTCCCTCAACGATATGCATCTAAGTGTATCTAAAAAAGCCAAAACATCTTATAATTTGGGACGGATTTAGTACGATGCTAGCTCGGATTCATAGTACTGTTCTTCCATTCCTTATTGTTTAGCAGCCAGCTTATAGTTTAGCTAATTGTTATAGTTGAATACCCAACTAGTAACTATTTCACTAGTTGAACCCAACTAGCTAATAGTAGCTAATATTAGCTATGAATTATTAGCAACCTAACTCTTAGCAGCTAATAGATCCGAACAGAGCCTAAGCTAATGAGATTTAGACCATGGATTGTTAAAGATACCACCTTTCCATGATGCCTCACTTATACTCATTTTTTATATAGCTCTCTTTTGCTTATCCCTCTTTTGCCCCCGGCCGGTAAATCTTGGTTAAGGTCATTATAGTTGCTTTGGCAATATCCTCATGTCAAGATTTGTATTTCTCTCTATAGTCGACGAGGTAGAGGAAAAAAAAAGAAAGTAAACGAGGCCAGGCTCGTTTACATTTTTAGTAACGCTAGCAAGCAATGAAGCAGGTTTAGGTGGCCACATGCATGAGAGTTGTGGAGCTAAATTTTTATTTGTACCATATTACGCTTGGTCAAGTGGAGATTTGTTAATTAAGCTTGACTAGCAATTTTTGTTTTGTAACTAAAGAACCGGCATGAGAAGATATGCATAGTTAGTTTATATATTCAATAATTAAACAAGAGAAGCAGGTGGAGTAAACGCAAAATTGTCGATCATCACCCTTTGTCCTAGGCATGCGTTGTCGGTCGCTAGTAGGATAATTCGTCTTTTACCAATGACCACTCAGTTGATATAAAAGTATTCTTATTTTTAAAAACATTCACTATAATTTTGTATGATCTAAATGCATAATCATTGTCCTAGCGGAACAAAATACGTACTCCTTACAAAAATGAACACACACACAGAGATAGAGAGAGAGAGAGTACTTGATATATATATAGTGGAGTTGAGTGACAACGAGAATTCATTGATGATGAGATAGTAGTAAGCGAGAAGAAGGCCCAAAAAATGGAGTGAATTAGATGTTGGAGTACGTACCAAAGACGGTGAGGTCTCCGTCCTCGAGCACCGGCACCTGCCCGAACGGCTGCAACCAAACCAAGCACGGACAGAAGACAGCAGCGATGGCGTCAGTAATCAAGATCAAAGGGAAGGTCGTAAAGTTGTAGTTGTAGCAGCAGTAGTACGTACGTTCCTGGCGATGTGGTCGGGGCGGCAGTGGTCGCCGGCCTCCTTGTTCATGGGGACGAGCTCGTAGTCGACGCCGGCCTCCTCCAGGCACAGCAGCGCCCGCGACACGAACGGCGACCTCGACCACCCGTACAGCTTCACCGCCATCGCCGCCGCCCTCTGCTAGCTGTGCCTGCGCGGTTTCCGGTACGTGTGCTTGCTCTTGCGGCGGCCGGTCGCTGGCTATGCTACCCGACTAGGGCGCAGCAGGTAGAAATAGATGAAACAAGATCGAGCGGAGCGGCAGAGTGCGATGACTAATCGGACTGGTAATCTAGCTGGTTCAGCGTTTGGTCAACGACGGCGCCTTCAAGTGTACGTGACGTCGTCGTCGCTTGCCGCAGGCAGAAATGCGTGACGCCATTGCTTGCGTGTGATCCGCTCACCGCTGTTGACCCGGGCCGCCCGCGCCCGGTGGTCTTCCCACCGCGGATGCATGGGCGCTCTGGCCTTGCACGTTGCATTGCATAACTCCTGCACACGTCATCCCCCGACCTTCTTCCCAACCAATAATAACCAGTAGGTCGACCATATATAGTGTGTCGATGACAAGTCAACAAAGTCATTTAATTTCAATTTTTTTTAGTCTTTGCAAAGGAAACAAGTACTAGAGGATATGACAAGGAGGAGCACAGGTACCTCATCGGCATATCTACCGCTGCATCTAGGCCATCTTTTTTTTTAGGGAACCATCTAAGCCATCTTTAGTGGACCGACCACACAATAGAGAAGAGCTTTGTTAGATGGGAAAGAAAAAATCCTAATCGAATTCCATGAAGAGGAAGCATTAGGGTGTTAATCCTGTTAGGATCGTTGATTACCTCTGTGTAACCGTAGATCGGAGTAGACCTCTTTAGGGTTCATCTATTTCGCCCTGGTTGCGCTGCAACCTCGCGGACGCCGGTGTCGAGGCAGCTCCGGCTCGGTGGCGAGGTCCCGTGGTGATCCCGTGGCCTACAGAGGCGAGGCAGAGGTCACGGCGGTGCGGTGGGGCATCCCGTCGCTGGCAGCACAACATTTAGATCGGACTAGGTTTCTGTGAGTGGGATTGCGGCGGCTCCGTTGAACCTCGTAGCCCGAGCCATGATCCCCACCTCTCTTTTATATGTGCTGTGCAACAGGGGCCCACCAACCATACTAGGGTTGGGCTCCCCCGATCAGGGAGCAGAGACAAGGGCCCAATAGACCGTTGGGCCTATTGGTGGAGATCAACTAACATTCTCCCCCTTGATCTTACTACCATCTTTCAATTTTATTTACTTTTGTTCATTCCATTACAGATTAGCGCATAGAGCATGTCTCATCGTCATGGTCCATTGTCGATAGACTTAACAGCTACAACACACTACTCTGTTTTGAAATAGATACTTATCTTTGGGCCTTCTTTTGTCCAGGAATTTTAGGCTTTTCCTTAAACCCATGCTAGCTACATGTTCTCTGAACACCATGTTCTCTGAACACGTTGGGTGGTAAGCCTTTTGTAAGTAGATCCGCGAGCATCTTTTCTGTACTTATATGCTCAAGACTTATGACTTGATCCCGGACTTTATCTTTCACAACATAATACTCTATGTCAATGTGTTTGGCAGCACCACTTGACTTATGTTGTGAGTATACTGTACTGCCTGATTATTATCGCAGTATAACTTAAGTGGTCTATATATGTCGTCAACCACCTTCAAACCGGGTATGAACTTCTTTAGCCAGTTCACCTGCCCGTTGCCTCATAACATGTTACAAACTGTCATACATTGTGGATGATGTAATGACGGTTTGCTTTGAGCTTTTCCATGAAATAGCTCCCCTTACGAGAGTGAATACATACCCAGACGTGGATTTTCTATCATCTCCCGTATAATAAGAATCTGAATATCCCACTATATGGAGTGAATCAGATCTTCTATACGTTATCATGAGGCCTTTCGTTCCTTGCAAATAATGCAAGACTTTCTTTACCAATTTCCATTGTTCTGTTCCAGAATTACTCTGGAATCTGCCAAGTAACCCGGTAACAAATGCCAAGTCAGGGCACGTACATACTTGAGCATGTTGTAAGCTTTCGACAGCTAAAGCATATGGAACCACTTTCATTTGATTGATCTCATATTGGTTCCTGGGGCATTGAAAATCCCCATATCCGTCGCCCTTGACTATACGAGCAGGTGAGGGACTACATTTGTGCATACTGAATTTCTTTAAGATTCTTTCTATGTATGCCTTTTGTGACAGTCCTAATACCCCTTTTCTTCTATCTCGGTGAATCTCGATCCCTAGAACGAATGAGGCTTCACCAAGATCTTTTATATCAAATTTTGAGGACAAAAACTTCTTTATCTCCAGTTGTAGACTGACATCACTACTAGCAAGTAAGATATCATCCACATACAGGACAAGGAAGATAAACTTCCCATTCTTAAACTTTGTATAGACACAATTGTCCTCTACATTCTCTTTAAAAACCCAAAATTCTTTATTTGCTGATCAAACTTCAAGTACCACTGTCTTGAAGCTTGTTTTAATCCATAAATGGATTTCTTTAGACGACATTCCATTCGTTCTTTTCCTTCCATGACAAAACCTTTCGGTTGTGCCATGTAAACATTTTCCTCCAAGTCCCCGTTGAGGAATGCCGTCTTTACATCCATCTGATGTAATTCTAAATCGTAATGTGCCACTAATGCCATTATGATTCTGAAGGAAACTTTACATGAGACTGGAGAAAAGGTCTCATTGTGGTCAATCCCTTCTCTTTACATAAAGCCTTTTGCCACAAGTCACGCTTTATATGTCTCTATATTCCCTTGAGAGTCAAGTTTTGTTCTATAGACCCATTTACAGCCTACTGTTTTGGCTCCTTTAGGAATTATTTCCAAGTCCCAAACTTTATTGGCATTCATTGATTTCATTTCATCTTCTATGGCCTCAAGCCACTTTGATGAATGATCACTTCTCATGGCTTCTTCAAATGAGGTGGGATCATCCTCCATTTGAAATTCATCAGTGTTGTACACTTCATAATCAGTAGGAATAGCTGATTTTCTAACTCTTTGAGACCTTCTAAGGGCCTTCACATTTGGCACAACTTCTGTTTGAGGCTGTTGTTGCTCCCCCTCATGTGTGGCAATATGTTCTATAGGATCCTGAAGAACAGGTTTCTCATCGTCATTCATTGTTGCCACAGGTGGGATAACAACAGGTGCTGGCACCACAGTATCTAGCACTGTCGGTGCAGCTACAGCAGGTAGTGAGAAAAATGGCTCATGAATCATTGGAGTGGGCGCTTACACCCGCTTCACTTCAAGGTCAATTTCTCGAGCTACCATGCTCCCCCTCATCAATTCGTCCTCTAGGAAGACAGCGTGTCTCGTTTCCACAAACTTTGTATGTCTCTCTGGATAGTAGAAAACGAAAACCTTTTGACTTTTCTGGGTAGCCAAACAAATGGCAACTTACTATTTTGGGATCTAACTTCCCAATGTTTGGGTTAAATACTTTAGCCTCAGCAGGGCTCCCCCCACACACGCAAGTGGTTTAGTGAGGGTACTCTTTCTGTCCACAACTCATACGGTGTTTTGGGCACCGACTTTCTTGATACTCTATTGAGAATATGAATGGCGGTTTTAATGCCTCCATTCATAGGCTCAACTGTAAGGTGGAGTAACTTATGATACTACGCACCATATCCATTCATTGTACGATTGCATCTTTTAGCTACTCCATTCTGCTGAGGTTCGCCCGGTATAGAATACTGGGCTACTTTGCCATTCTCCTATAAGAACCCTGCATAAGGTCCAGGAACTTGGCCATATGGGGTATGCCGACCGTAGTACTCCCCTACGGTTAGACCTGACTATCTTTATCTTTAAATTGCGTTGGATTTCAACTTTTGCCTTAAATATCTACATTTATCCAATGCTTCTGTTCTTTCTTTGATTGGATAAATATAGACATAACGGGAGTAATCATCTGTGAATGTTATGAATGAATCATTACCATCCACACTCTTTACAGGAAACTGACCACATATGTCTGTGTGAATAATCTATAAAATTCTTACGCTTCGTTTGTCATCTTTCTTACTTTTCTTTATATACTTTCCTTTTATGCATTCTCTGCATTGTTTTAAATCTGAGAGCTCTAATGGAGGAAGAATATCATTCTTAACTTGTCTTTCTATTCTCTCCCTTGAAATATGGCCTAAACGTCAGTGCCATAATTTCGACGACGCATCGTGAGCTCTCTTATGCCACCATTTCTAGAGTGACTCTCTATCACCAGCTACTTTATCAGCTGGGTAGCATATGTCTTTGAAGAGCTAGTGAACTGACTCTTTATTCTATCGAGGTATTCGGTGACCGTGTCACACACTGGGATTTAGCCCACAATTGCAGGCTCAATCGTGTTCTTTATCATAGTCAAACATTTCTTGTTGGCAGTGACCCACTTCCTATGCTCAAAGTCATAGGACATCTTTTGGGATTCAAAATCCCTTTCTTTAGTTGCCTAATCGGCATCATTCTCTTTTGTCTTCCTCATCGGTGCCATAGAATCAGTGGGACACGGTGAGGTGACTACCCAATCCATCTTAGCCAAGATGAAAACCAGGTCAAACATTTTCTTAACATATAAATAACACCATTTGCATGCCTTGATTTCAACGTTGGTCAAAATCAAAACATACAACTATTCTTATACACTAATTCTACATCACCGTTGGGCAGAAATAGAATTAATGCATAAATCTTTAACTTTCACAACTTTCTTACACACTAATTCTACATCACCGTTGGACAGAAATAGAATTAATGCATAAATCTTTAAAATTAATACAACTGTTCTCATACACTAATTCTACATCATCGTTGAGCAGAAGTAAAATTAATGCATAAATCATTAAAATTATGATATTGCTATTAACAACGTTGGTCAGAAAATAACAACATCATAATCATGTCAAATCTCTTTTTTATCCAATTAAATACCACATTGGTTCAAAATAACTGGAGAATAAACAATTTCTTTAGCAGCGGAAAAACTTTCTTTTTCTCCAATTAAATATCACGTTGGTACAAATTAACTGGAGAATAAACCATTTCTTTAGCAGTGGAAAACGTATACTCAATTTCTTCAATTTTACCCATAGGGAAAAATTACTTTTTTTCTATTTTCTTTAAGCTATTAATCAATTTCTAGGAAATAAACATTTACTGGAAAAAGAAAAATGAAAAAATTACTCAAATTCATACTGTTTCTTTGGCCCAGCCAGTGAAACAGCCCGGCCCATCTCTCCGCGCGCGCACAGACCGCACCTAGGCCGCAACCTGGGCCTGGGCCGGCAAAGTCGCGCGGTCGCGCGGGCCCGCCTGGGCCAAGAGCCAGCCCAATCAACCGGCGCCGTTCATTTCAATCGGACGGCCGAGCGGCGAGATCGGGTGATCAAAACACCGACGCCGGCCTCCTCCCAAAAACCCTAATTCCATTCGGCACCTCCCATTCTCTCTCTTCGCTCTCTCTCCTTCCTCTCCTCAGCGCAACGACAGCAGCCACCGAGAGCGAGCGAAGGCGGTGGAGCGACCAAGGCACCGTCACCGGCCACCTCACCGGCGCGCGTGCTCCCCAACGGGTGAGCACGCTGCCGTCGAGCGGCCTGGCCACGACGCCCCCTTGGCCGAGCCCGGTGAGCAGCTGCCCCGGCTCGGCTTTTCTTCTCCCACACCGGCGAAGGGCCGGCTCGGCTCTTCTTCTCCCGCGCCGGTGAAGGGCCATCCCGACGCACGGCGAGGTAGGTCCATTCCTCTTTTCCCCCTTCTCCGATTTGGATTTCTCTTCTCTTATCCGAACCTGAGGTGGGGATTTGGGTTTAGATCTAGGGTTAGGGTTCAGAATCCGACCTTCCCCTTCTCTAATTTGCTTTTGGATCTTCTTTTCTTTTCGGAGTTCATCCGAATGGGTCTCTTCCCCTTCTTTATTCGAGTTAGGGTTAGGGTTCGGTTCAACCTGATTTGTTTTGATTCGAGATCGAGATGCTAGGGTTCACTGTTCTTCCTCGAGACTGATTCCTTCCCCTTCTTCCCCCTTCCCCTTCTTCTTTTGGGATCAACTCAATTTGGGATGGGGTTAAAATTAGGGTTAGGTCTTAGGGTTCGGCCAAATCCGAACCCACTCTTCTTCTTCTTTCTACTGTTTCTCTTCCCGTTGAAGGCTTTTACGGGTTTAGGGTTAGTAAACCCCTTCTCTGTTCAGATCCATAAGGAACTCTTTTCTTTTCTTGCCGCACCAGCACTTTTCCCCGCGCGATGGCGGTGGTGACCGGGGTTCCAGTGACGTCCTCCACCCCATGTCCCTTTTCCGTTTCTTTTACCCGATTAGGGTTAGGGTTACACACTGGCAACCTGGCTCCGGTACCAATGTTAGGATCGTTGATTACCTCTGTGTAACCATAGATCGGAGTAGACCTCTTTAGGGTTCATCTATTTCACCCTGGTTGCGCTGCAACCTCGCGGACATCGGTGTCGAGGCAGCTCCGGCTCAGTGGCGAGGTCCAGTGGTGATCCCGTGGCCTGCAGAGGCGAGGCAGAGGTCACGGCGGTGCGGTGGGGCATCCCGTCGCTGGCAGCACAGCCTTTAGATCGGACTAGGTTTCTGTGAGTGGGATTACGGCGGCTCCGTTGAACCTCGTAGCCCGAGCCATGATCCCCACCTCTCTTTTATATGTGCTGTGCGACAGGGGCCCACCAACCATATTAGGGTTGGGCTCCCCCGATCAGGGAGCAGGGTGGAGATCAACTAACAAATCTGACTCACCGTGTGGCCTTTGTTTAGATATAATCCGATTCGTATCAATCCACATGTGTTGGGGTGGATTGGAGTGGAACTTAACTAAATTTCACCTCAATCCACCCTAACACATATGGATGAGGGTGAATTTGACAACATCTAAACAAGGTCCCCTACATCTAATTCGCTAACGCAAAATGAACTCCAATTGCCGGTGATTATTAACAAGTTTTGCTTTAGAATAATAGAAACAATTAGGTTCCACCATAAGAAAAACCCAACATCAGATTCCATAATCACAAGTGTATATATTCTCAACAAGTGTCCCAACTGCCAATTCCTCGAGCAATATCATAGTCTCAAATTCCCTGCATCCAAAACTTGCAACTTCTAAGACATTTGTAGGGCGATAGTACTGTCAAGGCTGCCAGCTGCAAACTGCTAGCGCAAACATTAGAACGTAGTACCAACAGGGGTGGGACCACACTGTCTTGAAAAAGGTGCTTTATGTTTATATTCTACTCCCTCCATTCCAAATTATTAGTCGCTTTGATTTTTTTTCATCCATTTTGCTATGTATCTAGAGATATTATTATATTTAGATGCATAGCAAAATAGATATACTAAAAGAGTCAAAGTAACTTATAATTTAGAACGGAGGAAGTAGCTAAATTGATGCTAAGGGCGTCTTCAATAGCAATTTGCAAATAGCTAGCTAGATGGAGCTTGGAAATAATAAAAAAGCCACTATAGTGGAGAGTAACGTAAGGTGTGTGAGAGTTGTTTATGCGAGATCGTGCTAGACTAGTGATTTGACAGTCGCTAGCTATTCATCTCTCTCTTTGATTGGCTGATAGACAATAGAGTTCTTCCTTGACTAGCTATTTGGAAACCATTGGAGATGCCCTAAAATGTTCTAATTTAGCTTCCAAACTGTTCTTAGACTTTCTAAAATAGAAGCATTTCTTAAATATTCATGGCCCTAGGGGTGGTTATTGCAGCACAGGTGCCCGTGCATTATAATATCCAATGCCAAATTCAACGAAATCTGCTAGCTACAGGGAAATCTTATTGCTAAATGTGATGAAATGCATTAAATTTACAAAACCCCCGTTATTCATGCGGATAAAAAGTGAACAAAATATAAAAGTAACAGGTGCCACAGGTAGGAAAGTAGTTTAAACACGCAACACGCAACACGCGTCACTTGCTTTATCACTCATGTTTCTTGGATGGCCCACCGCCGAGCGGCATGAACTCCGCCACCTTCTTCGCCGCCGGCCGGGCGGCGAGACCCTTCCACCAGGCGCTGACATGTGGGAGGGCCTCAACCAGCGTGGCATACTCGGTGGCCATGAAGTAGTGCATGATGGTGAACTGGCTGAGGTCGGCGAGGCTCAATGCATCGCCGGCGAGGTACCTGCTCTGCGCCAGCCGCGCCTCATACACCTCCAGCACCTTCTTCAGCTTCTCCACGTTCTCGTCGACGATGGCCTGGTTGCGCTCGCGGCCAAACAAGGCGGGCGCGATGACACACTCGACGGCGATGGCGCCCGCCGGCGGTTGCAGCTGGTGGGCCTCCACATCCAGCCAGTGGCGGATCCACAGGGGGGGCTGCCGGGGCTACAGCTCCCCTAGTGAGCCTAATCTCTTCATAAATCACTATTACATAGGGGCAAATCACCATTAATCTTTAGTGTTAGCCTTAGGTCTTCATTGTTTAGCCCCCCCCTTAATCACCATCCTAGATCCGCCACTGCATCCAGCCACATGTCCACCAGCGCCGACTGCTCTAGGCTGCCGGACCCTAGGAGCTCCGGCTTGTACTAGCGGAGCACGTGCCACGCGATCGCCCGGACATTCTTTTATTTTGAAATGTGTTATATATTGGGAATTTTTGTGGTGCTGGACATTCTTTTATTTTGAATTTCAGTTTACACCACATGAAAGAATCATGCTTCAAGAAAACCACATATATCAAATGTTTTGTGCCACTTGACTCCTTATAAAACATGTAATTTTTTTTTCACTTTAGCTCACACTTAGCTCTAGTCTCATATAGATCATGTTGTGTTATTATTTGTTAATGTTTACGCTAATGACAATTAGACCGTGGGATTTTAAAGATGCCATCTTTCTGTAATGCCTCACTTATATATACTCATATAGCTCTGTTTTGCTTATTCCTCTTGTACCACCGGTCAGTAAATGTTGCTTACGGCCGTTAGCTTCTTTTTTGCAATATCATCACAGAAACATCTGTATCTCTCTCTATAGTTGATGAGGCAAAAAAAAATGTTGCCATGGTCACGTAAGGGTGTGATATGTGAAACGAATTGGCAGGTTTACACGGCGTTGAGGGGCACAGAACGCTGTGAGGCTTTCTGAAATCGTGACAACCTTTGATATGAAGCAAACTGCAATACCCTCTTTAATTTAACAATGAATTAAAACATTTTTTATCCAGGCGCAATCAAAATACATGTTTCAACTGTCGGCATAATCTGCACGGTGAAACTGTGAAAGAATACCAACATCTATATAACATTAAATAAGTAATAAGTGTATAATAAAATATATTTCGTTGGTGTATCTGATGACATTGTTTTGGTGTCATAAATATTGGTGAATTTCTCTAAAAAATTATTAGATTACTTTCGAGTTCCTCTCATTTCTTTGGAACCAAACCGAGCTTAAGATAATTTGAGCTATTTTGAGCAAGACGAGTATAAACGAGGACACTAAATGGAGTGAATTATTGGTTCATTGGCGCGCGTACCAAAGATGGTGAGGTCTCCGTCCTCAAGCATCGGCACCTCCCCGAACGGCTGCAATCAGAACAGGGGAGACAGTCAGTAATAATCAAGACAGCAGGGGCCTTGCAGAGATGGTCTCGTAGAGTTGTAGCAGCAGCAGCAGCACGCACGCACGTTCCTGGCGAGGAAGTCGGTAGAGGAGCCTCGGTGAAAAGAAAGCTATTTTTCGTGCTACAGTTACCGCGTGGTTGTACCGGAAAGGATCAAGATGCCCAAGAGAGGGTGAATTAGGCTAATTCTAAATTTTCTTGCAATAATCAAATCCTACGGATAACCCAATTAACCCCTTGTGCCTAGAAAAAGTGTTTCTATCAAATCAACGCACAAAAGACTTGCAACCTATGTTCCAAACTTACTCTAGCATAGCAATTCTATGAATGTAAAGACAAGTATTGAATTGTTCAAAGTAAATACTTAAAGTAAATGCTCAAAGTAAATAGAGAGAGGAACGCGGCGATGTTTTGCCGAGGTATCGGAGAGTCGCCACTCTCCACTAGTCCTCGTTGGAGCACCCGCGCAAGGGTGTAGCTCTCTCTTGATCCGCGCAAGGATCAAGTGCTCTCTACGGGTTGATTCTTCGACACTCCGTCGCGGCGAATCACCCAAAACCGCTCACAACTTGTTGGGTCACCCACAAGCTCCGCCGGGTGATCACCAAGCTCCCAATCACCACCAAGCCGTCTAGGTGATGGCGATCACCAAGAGTAACAAGCACGAACTCTCACTTGACCACGCGAAGCCTAATGAGAAGATGGATGCACACTTATCTACTCTTGATTCACTAATGAGGTTTCACTCTTGGATTCTCAAATCATAAACACCTCACTAGGACCTTGCTCTTCTTGGCACTCACAAACGTGTTTCTCAGCTGTTGGAATGAGCAAAAGTAACTTCACTCACGAGTGGAGCGTCTATTTATAAGGCAGCCTGAAAAACGAATCGTTATGAGCTTCTGCGGGGTGACCGGACGCTCCGATCGTTTTGACCGGACGCTCCGGTCAGTTCAACCCGCGCAACAGTTTTCACGTGATGACCGGACGCTGTCAGGGTCCGATCAGTACTGACCGGACGCGTCCGGTCGCTCTTGGATGCTTACTGTAAACGACCGGACGCTGGATACTCAGGGTCCGGTCAGTACTGACCGGACGCGTCCGGTCACTCTTTCTCAAGTCTGGACCCTTACTGGACTCGATCGGACGCTGGCCCTCAGCGTCCGGTCACACCAGACTTGTTCTCCTCGGTCAAATGAACTGACCGGACCCTGCGGCCAACGTCCGGCCGCACCGAAGCCAGCGTCTGGTCAGTATTTGACCCTCCATTCACTTCCAACTTTCGAACATATGTGAATGAAGTTTGCTTCAAAGGATCTTAGGCATTCATAGGAGCTGCCTAGAGCTAGTTTTAACAAGTGTGCACCACACCTAACTCACTAGACTCAACTAGGTCAAGCTACCCGTTCATACCCCCCTTCATAGTACGGCCAAAGGAAAAACAAAGTCCTAAACTACTCTAAGTGTCTCTCCAACTTCAATTGACACTTAGAACTAGTTATCCTTAACCTTGTCGTCCGTCCTTTGAAAACCGAAACGATTTCCATCATAGGGGCATGACAAACTAGATCGCCCAATCAATCTCCATTACCATGACCTAACTTAATTGCCTCTGCAAAACACACGTTAGTCACAGTAATCTTGTATTGTCATTAATCACTGAAATCCAACTAGGGGCCTAGATGCTTTCAATCTCTCCCTTTTTGGTGATTGATGACAATACCACCTCGAGTATGTTATGGAGTGAGGTTTTTGAAGAGCTTGATTCATATAAGCTTTTGTCGGTAAGAACAACAGTGTTAGGCAAGCTTATATGACCCAAGCCAACACAATGTACTCAAAGAATATGAATTAAGCATGAGTACGAGTAACAAAGCTCATTTGCTTCGAAGGATAAACGCGGAAGCAAAAGCAAATAAGCATCACAAATGATATGACATAGAGATAATGCAAAGTAGAAATCACACATGTCAAATATCACAATCACGTAGATAGCACTATCACATATATATAAAAGTATGCATGAAAGTAAACACACGAATGCATAAGTAATAGTGTATCACACAAATTAACCTCCAAATGTATATAATGAGCTAATACTATATAACTTGCTCCCCCTAAATGTAGCTCCCCCTGAGACTACATACTCGAACTCCCTCTCCCCCTTTGGCGTCAAACACCAAAACCTAGGGGTCGGTCGGCGGGGCTGCAGCGGACGAGCCGGGCGCTGAAGAACGTGGGGCAAGCTGGAACTGGTCACCATCATCATCTGACCCTGAGCTCTGAACTAACTGACCCTCTGTGGCAGGAAGTATCGCTGAAGCGGTCTAGGTCTGAGCTGGGGCTGGTGCTGCCTGTGAAGCTGCGAGTATGTCTGTCGTAGGATCTGACGAGGCAACAGACGAGGGGAGCCTCTGAGTAGTCACTGTGACTGGAGCTGCTGTGGAAGGACCGGCAGTATGCATATGAGGCGGTGTAGGCATGCCGGTCAGCTCGCTGAAGAATGCTCCAAGACTCCTGGAGACTAACGTGTCAGGCACGAATAGCGAGGAAGACTGCTCTGGTGTGAAGCCCGTCTGAAGTGGAGTGAACTGCGGGGCTACCACGGGTGAGGTCAACCACTGGGACACCTGTACAAGAGGTGAAGCAAATTGAGCTGGAGGCTATCCCTGACCCTGAAGCCCGCTGGGCTGTATAGCTGGAGTCGTCGTGGTGGAAGCAGGCTGAGCAAGCTAGGGCGAAGTCTGTGGCTGTGGGGCCCTAAGAGCTGTCACTACGTGCTGCATGAATCCCATAAGCTGCTGCTGCAAGAGTATCTGCTGCTGATGCATCTGCTGCTGCTGCATGGCCTGCTGCTGCCTTTGGAACTCATCCTGTCGAGTCTGAAACTAGGCAAAAGTAGCAGCTGTCTCTTGTGCCTGTCTATCCTGGGTCTGCTGCATTCACTCAAGAATAGCAATGAGAGCGGGGTCTGTCTGCGGAGCAGGTGGAGCAGAACTAGAGCTACCGGCCTCTACATCATGTCTGCGTGGAGGCATCTGAGGTATGGGCCGGTAGTCATCGTCAGAACTGTCACTGTACTTGCTCACCTCCTGCTATGCCTCTAGCTCCTCCTCCTCAGTGGCTGCAATCCCTCTGATGATCTCATCCTGCTGAGCTGCGGACTCTGGTACATCAGGATGACGACTAGGCTGTCTGGGTGCCTGAGGAGTGGTGTGTCTGATCCTCTGTGATAGGTTGTAAACTGGGAACTCTGTGGTGGCACCTGTATACTCATCCATCATACCAGGGGGTTTATCAAGCACTACTCTACGGATAAGAAGCGTGATCCAGTGAGCATAGGGAAGCTGCCTGCGACCCTTGAATCCCTCAGCTATAGTATCCTCCATCTCTGAAAGAAGGAGGTCCCAGATATCAAATACGGCCTGCTGCATCAGGGCATTAAGAAGCCAGAGCTGTAAGCGAGTCAGGCCCTCTCTATATCCCAACCTGGGAAGCAGTGTCCTCCTGATAATGGCCTCTAGCACTCTCGCTGTAGGAGTCAAGTCACTGGGGTTTCTGCTCAACCCCTCTCCAAAAGGCTCCTTGAAGCAATGTCGCACTAAATCTGTAGGAGGCACCAACCCTCCATGAGGACGCCTGGGAGGCTCCTGCTGCCCATAACAGACCTCATGCATCTTGACAGGCTGCTCCTGTAGCCTCAGTATCTCTCTGACCCTGCCACTCGTCACTCTATAGTCTTTGCCTCTGAAAGCAAAGTGAATAAACCTGTGATGTGGATCGATGAAGAGTGAAGCATAAAACTGACGAACCCAAGATGGTACATATATCCCCGTCCATCCAATCAAATCTGTCAGTCCTGGCAAATATGACAAGTATGGCCGAATGCTCTCTCTGGCTGCTACCACAATAGACTCTATCTGACAGACTCTTTGAGATCTGAACACTGCCCCACTGTTGAGATAAGCATTGTAGAAATCCTTCTGCAGTGGCGTGTAGAAACCCTCAGCTGCTCTCTCATCCATCCTCGGAGGAAACCACACCTCAAACTCAACAAAACGCAGCTGTTGAACCTGCCTGGCGGTGGCGGCCCTCAAGTCGAGGTGTACCACTGGAGGTGGACCCTATGGTCTAGGTGGAGGATGTGATCCCCTCCACTATGTCGGCGGCCTCGGCGAGACTGGTACACGGGTCCGTCCAGAGCGGCGAAGCTGGGGTGCCGGCTCTGTCTCCTCGGCCTCCTGGGTCTGCTGAGGCTCTGCTGGTGGGGGCTACTGCTGTGCTGACGGACCCTCCTCAATGGCAACCCGTTGTCCTACAAACGTGGCAGTCCCAGCTGGACTACCATGACGACGCTCAACCTCCTCAATCGCAGCTCTGACTGCTGGTGAAACTGGCTGATCTGCAATGACAACTCTACTACGGGCACCACCTCTCTCGGCACGCTCTGAGGCCTCTGCAACAGCTGCTGCTCTCGCTGTCTCTGCATCGGGATACTTCCGCTTCTTGGATGTCACCTGCTTGGTTGACTTGCCCTTAGATCCGGCTGGCTGGCGAGGCAGGGGCCTCCGATCATCATTACCTGGGCCACCACCAACGTTCTTGGTGCGAGCCATCTGAACTGACAAGATAGTGAACTACCGCTGATGAAGATCAACTATCAAACTACCGCTTTCAAGGCTTGGCCTCGATCCTTACTCGCGAGCTTGGCTCCGAGTTGACTGCCAACTGCCAGAAGAACCACAACGGAACCGACTCGCTGCATGATAGAATAGATGGATATACAAATAAATACCATATGTCTAATAGATGCGAAACCCTAATAGAGAAAGCAATGTAGATGCGAATTTGAATCGAATGGCTTTCTACCTGATGATCAGTGATCCGAGAAAAGACAAGATGTCACGCGGGGGATCCTCGGAACCGAGCTAGGGTTAGGGTAATCGAAGCACAAGGGTTAGGGCTAGATGACTCCGGCAGGAGGCAGAGCAGGGGCGCGAACAGGGCAACTCCGGTGAGCTATGGTGGAGCTACCTGGATGGCGGCGCGGGCTATGCTGGCGCGGTGGCGCGCGGGAAGGCTCGGGCGCAGTGGCGCGGCGAGGCTGGAGCACGGTGGCGTGGGTGCGAGGTGGCCGGCGCGGTGTTGCAGTGGTTCGGCGAGGCAGTAGCACGGCGGCGCACGGCTGGCGAGCAGTGGAGGCGCAGGAGGCGGCGGCGCTGGCTAGGGCAAAGGCGGCGCGACTTGGCGGCGGCTCGGGTTAGGGCACGGCGGGATGCAGAAAAAAAATGCGGTGGTACGGTTAAATAATCCCCCAAAACACGACAGAAAAGGAAACGGAGAAGGGAGTCCTGAAGCCGCGCGAGATCCACTGACCGGACGCTCCGGTGGTAGCGACCGGACGCTACCACCCAGCGTCCGGTCGATTCCAGAGAGGTCCAAATCCTCTGGAATCGGGACCGAACACGTCCGGTGGTCCATGACCGGACGCAGGCAGGGTCCGGTCAGTACAACTTGGTCTTCCTTCGATCAACCGGACGCTGAACCCTTCCTGACCGGACGCACAGACACAGCGTCCGGTCACTCCTTCACCAGCAGTTCACCTCCTGTGAACTGACCGGACGCTGGACAGCAGCGTCTGGTGCAGCGTCCGGTGCACCTTTTCCAGCAAATCTTCAAACATCCTTCATGCTGCCTGTTCCCAATCAAGTCCCAACTTGAATAAGATCCAAATAAACACCAATTGGGACTGATGTGAGTGACCTCTCTCAAACCCTCACATTTTTCAAAATATTTTGCCTTAGGCTATAATTCTTTTTAAGAAAATAGGCAACAAGAGGGCAAATGGAACAAAACGACAAAACAACATTCATGCATATGCAATACTCGTAAGTAAATCTAGTTGCTTGTCAAGTTTGATCCAAGGTTAAGCTTCTTCACACGCTTTTGGGCGGTTATCTTAACCATGTTAGACAAGCCCTATATGCATTGCCACAAATTAAACATGTTGTATATTACAATGAATGCAAGGGACAACACAAGCTCAATTTTTAGTGAAGTTACTAAAATCAAGTACATTGAGCTCATTCCGCAATCTACAAAATGAAGCCTCATCTAGCAGTTTAGTGAAGATATCCGCTAATTGATCTTCGGATATTACACCTTCTAGTGATATATCATTTTTAGCCACATGATCTCTTAGAAAGTGATGGCGGATATCTATATGCTTGGTGCGAGAGTGTTGAACCTGATTATTTGCAAGTTTTACCGCACTTTCATTGTCACACAAAAGAGGTACTTTCTCTAGAACTACTCCATAGTCTAGCAAAGTTTGTTTCATGTATAATATTTGTGCACAACAAGCACCCGCGGCAATGTATTCCGCTTCGGCGGTGGACAAAGCCACACTATTTTGTTTCTTGGAGGACCAAGACACAAGTGATCTACCAAGCAAATGGCATCCTCCGGATGTGCTCTTTCTATCAACTTTGCATCCGGCGTAATCCGAATTGGAATAGCCAATTAATTCAAATAAAGCTCCTTTGAGATACCAAAGACCAATGCTTGGTGTGTGCTTAAGATACCTAAGGATTCTTTTTACGGCAATTAAATGTGTTTCCTTAGGACTAGCTTGAAATCTAGCACACATACACACACTAAACATGATGTCAGGCCTAGATGCGGTTAAGTATAACAAGCTACCAATCATAGAATGGTAGAGAGTTTGATCAACCGGGTTACCTCCCTCATCTAGGTCGAGATGTCCATTTGTAGGCATTGGTGTCTTGATTGGCTTACATTCATCCATCTTGAATCTCTTGAGAAGATCTTTTGTGTATTTCTCTTGAGAGATGAAGATGCCTTCTTTCATTTGCTTGACTTGAAAACCAAGAAAGAATGTAAGCTCACCAATCATTGACATCTCGAACTCCTTCGACATCAATTCACCAAATTCTTTGCATGAGTCTTCATTTGATGATCCAAAGATGATATCATCAACATATACTTGACAAATGAAGATATGCCCATCAAGCTTCTTGGTAAATAGTGTGGTGTCGACCTTCCCAATGGTGAAGCCCTTCTCAATGAGGAAGTCCCGAAGGCGCTCATACCAAGCTCTTGGGGCTTGCTTAAGCCCATATAATGCCTTGGACAACCTATAAATATGATTAGGATATCTATGGTCTTCAAACCCGGGAGGTTGATCAACATAGACTAGTTCATTTATAAAGCCATTTAAAAATGCACTTTTCACATCCATTTGATATAGTTTCATTTCATGATATGATGCATATGCAAGAAGGATACGGATGGCTTCTAATCTTGCAACCGGTGTAAAGGTCTCTCCAAAATCTAAACCTTCAACTTGAGAGAACCCCTTTGCAACTAGTCTTGCCTTGTTCCTCACAACAACACCATGATCATCTTGCTTGTTGCGGAACACCCACTTCGTTCCAATGACTCTTGCACCTTTTGGTCGCTCTTCAAGAGTCCAAACTTCATTGCGAGTGAAGTTGTTCAACTCTTCATGCATGGCATTGATCCAATCCGGATCTTTAAGAGCTTCTTCTACCTTGGTAGGCTCATAGCAAGAGACAAAAGAGTGATGAGCAATAAATGAAATAAGTTTTTGAGATCGAGTCATCACACCCTTTGATGGACTCCCTATGATGAGATCTTGTGGATGATCTTGTAGGAGAGGTGTGTTTCTTCTATTGACCACTTGAGGAGGAGGTTGTGGAGCATCAACATCTTGTGCTTGTACCACCATTTGCTCATGAGAGATATGAGTATCTTCATTTTCCACTCTCCCATCTTTTTCACCATCTTGTGGTACATTTGATGAAGAAGGTTGGTTAATGACTTGTACATCATCTTCATCATCTTTTGGCTTGATGTCTCCCACCGGAATATTCTTCATAGCCTCCCTGAATGGTTCATCACCTACATCATCAAGATTCTCATGTGCTCCTTGGGAGCCGTTAGATTCATCAAATTCCACATCATATGTTTCTTCAACCAAGCCGGTGGCATGATTAAATACTCTATATGCTTTGGACTTCAATGAGTAACCAACAAGAAAACCTATATCACAACGTCTTTGAAACTTCCCTAGGTGTTGCCGCTTCTTGTAGATGTAGCACTTGCAACCAAACACCCTAAAGAAGGAGACGTCCGGCTTCTTCCCATTGAGCAACTCATACGGTGTCTTGACAAGGAACTTTTGAAGAAATAGGCGGTTGGATGCATAACATGCGGTGTTGATTGCTTCCGCCCATAGAGCTTTGGGGGTGTTGTACTCATCTAGCATTGTCCTTGCATGGGTGATCAAAGTCCGATTCTTCCTCTCAACTACACCATTTTGTTGAGGAGTATAGGTTGCGGAGACTTCATGTTTGATTCCAACTTCATCACAATAGGATTCAATATTTGTGTTGTCAAACTCTTTGCCATTGTCACTTCTTATCTTCTTGAGCTTCACTTCAAATTCATTTTGAGCTCTCTTGGCAAACTTCTTGAAACAAGATGCAACTTCGGATTTGTCATGAAGGAAGAACACCCATGTATACCTTGAATAGTCATCCACAATCACAAGACAATAGAGATTTCCTCCCAAACTCTTATATGTTGTTGGTCCAAATAAATCCATGTGTAGGAGTTCTAGCACTCTTGTGGTTGACATGAAAGCTTTGGTTGGATGAGTATTTGCAACTTGCTTGCCGGCTTGACATGCACTACAAAGCTTGTCCTTCTCAAACTTCACATCCCTCAACCCTCTCACCAAATCATTCTTCATAAGCTTCTTGAGTGAGCTCATCCCAACATGAGCAAGTCTTCTATGCCATAGCCACCCAAGTGTTGTTTTGGTGAATAGGCAAGTCTTCAAGTTTGCATCTTCGGAGGTGAAGTCAACTAGATATAAGTTGTTGTATCTAAATCCATTGAATATCACTTGCTTGTCATCTACTTTGGATACAACAACCTCCTTCTCGGTGAATAAGCATTGGAAACCAAGATCACACAATTGCCCAACGGATAGCAAGTTAAAACTCAATGAGGCAACATAGAGCACATTGGAGATGGAATGATCATTTGATATTGCCACTTTGCCCAATCCTTTAACCTTGCCCTTTGAATTATCTCCAAATGTTATTTTCTCTTGTCCATCTACCTCTTCATCTAGTGAGGTGAACATACGAGGATCACCGGTCATATGTTGAGTGCAACCACTATCAATAACCCAATGACTTCCACCGGTCTTGTAGTTCACCTACACACAAGAGATTCAAGCTTTAGGGATCCAAACTTGTTGAGGGCCCTTCACCTTCTCAACAAGTGACTTAGCCACCCAAATCTTCTTAGGTCTACTCTTGTTGGGGGGTCCTAAGAACATGACTTTTATCTTTCCACTAGAATCTTTTCTAAGCATGTAGTGAGCATTGAAAGCAAAGGGTCTAGCATGCTTAGGCAAGAGTTGTGGTGGTGGAGTTTGACACTCATGAGCAAAGTGGCCTTCTTGTCCACACTCAAAACATCTCTTTGGCTTTAGCTTTGGCTTTGATTGTTGGTGTTGAGCTTGAGCCTTCTTCTTCTCTACACTTGCCATATATCCAATGCCACTTCTATCCATCTTCATGACGGTATTCATGAGTAGCTCACTTTGGAGATGCTTGCCTCTAGCAAACTTGCTCAATCCCACCTTGAGATGCCCTTTCTCCATCTTGAGCTTCTTGTTCTCTTCCTTGAGAATATCATTGTTCTTCTCTTCCTTGAGTTTCTTGTTTTCTTCTTTGAGCTTCTCATTCTCAAGGATCAACTCTTTGTCATGATCAAGAGTTTCTAGCACAATGGTGTTGTGACTTTTCATCTCTTCAAGATCTTTCATGAGCTTCTCATGGTCACTCTTGAGCTTGACATACTCATCATAGTCATTGCACTCAACCACTTGCTTGCCTTTGCTACTAGATCCATGCTCAATGCTCTCATCAATTAAATCATCACATGAGGTAGCTATATCAATCTTAACAACATGGTTAGTAGCAACATGTGGCTCATTTGGTAAGAATTCTTGTGCAATAACAAGGGTATCATAATTGATCTTTAGAGTTGTATATTCATCTTTTAGCTTGTTGTGACTAATGATAAGCTCATTGTGCACCCACTCAAGTTTATCATGTTTATCTTTAAGCTCTTTCTTAGAAGATTTGAGCTCTTTGAGTTTGGATGATATAGAGTCATTTGTTTCTTTGAGCTCATCATTAGCCTTTTCCAATGTATCACACTTAGCTAAGAGTGAATCATTTTTAGCATCAAGTTTTTCATTTGTAGCTCTACTCTTTCTAATGATCTTAGTGTATTTTCTTAATATTTTGACAAGATCATCATATGTGGGTGAATCATCATCACTATCACTATCATCATCACTAGCTCGCTCATCATCACTACTATCATCACTCTTAGTTACCTTTCGTTCACCCTTGGCCATAAGGCATAGGTGTGTAGAGGATGATGGCGATGGTGGCGGTGAGGATGCAAGATCAATAGCAATAGCGGCCACCTTCTCATTGTCACTCTCATCATCGGATGATCCACTTGATAAATCAATGTCCGTGAGCCAATCACCGACAATATAGGCCTTGCCACTCTTCTTCTTGTAGAAGTCTCTCTTTTTGCCATCTCTCTTCTTGTATGGCTTGTTCTTTTTCTTTTCATCTTCATCACTTGAATCATCTTTCTTGCCCTTGTTCTTGAACTTGTCTTTCTTGGGCTTTGTGCATTGATGAGCTAGGTGGCCAAGTTCACCACAATTATAGCAATCCATCTCGGAGATTGGCTTTCTTCTTGAGCTAGTGAAGAACTTCTTCTTCTTGCCGTCAAACTTGATGCCACTCTTATTTAGCTTCTTTAGCATCTTGGCGGTCTTCTTCACCATAAGAGCAAGACTTTCTTCATCATCTTCATCACTTGAGCTCTCATACTCAAGTCTTGCCTTGCCCTTATCTTGGCTAGCTTTGAATGCTAAGTCCTTCTCTTTCTTCTTTGTAGAGGATGAGCCATCTTGTGGCGTGATGTGCATGTACATCTCATGAGCATTGATCTTTCCCAAGATTTGTGTTGGTGTAGCAGCGGAAAGATCACCTTGATGTAGCATGGTCACAATGTGCCCATATTTGTCAATGGGGAGAACACTTAAGATCTTTCTCACAACGTTGGATGGTGACATTTGAGTAAGTCCAAGCCCATTGACTTCCTCTACAAGAACATTTAAACGAGAATACATTTCATTAGCACTTTCTTTGGGAAGCATCTCAAAAGAATTTAGCTTTTTAATCACAAGATGATAGCGTTCCTCATGCTCACTCTTGGTTCCCTCATGGAGCGCACAAACGTCCGACCATAGTGCATGGGCGTCTTTGTGGTTCCTTACACGATTGAACACATCTTTGTAAAGGCCTCTAAAGATGGTGTTGCGAGCCTTTGCATTCCATTTTTCATAGTTTACTTCATCGCCTTGAAGTTGTGCGGCATTCTTAGGTGTTGGGAACCCTTGAGAGGCGGCTCTAAGAATTCCAACATCTAGAGCTTCTAGGTAAGCCTCCATGCGAATTTTCCAATATGGAAAATCATCCCCCTCGAAGATAAGAGGAGGTCCATCCTCGTGAGACATCTTGCTCTAAGCGGTTAGGCTTAAAAACGTGAGCACGAGGCTCTGATACCAATTGAAAGGATCAAGATACCCAAGAGGGGGGGTGAATTGGGCTAATTCTAAATTTTCTTGCAATAATCAAATCCTACGGATAGCCCAATTAACCCCTTGTGCCTAGAAAAAGTGTTTCTATCAAATTAATGCACAAAAGACTTGCAACCTATGTTCCAAACTTACTCTAGCATAGCAATTCTATGAATGTAAAGACAAGTATTGAATTGCTCAAAGTAAATACTTAAAGTAAATGCTCAAAGTAAATGGAGAGAGGAACGCGGCGATGTTTTGCCGAGGTATCGGAGAGTCGCCACTCTCCACTAGTCCTCGTTGGAGCACCCACGCAAGGGTGTAGCTCCCCCTTGATCCGCGCAAGGATCAAGTGCTCTCTACGGGTTGATTCTTCGACACTCTGTCGCGGTGAATCACCCAAAACCGCTCACAACTTGAGTTGGGTCACCCACAAGCTCCGCCGGGTGATCACCAAGCTCCCAATCACCACCAAGCTGTCTAGGTGATGGCGATCACCAAGAGTAACAAGCACGAACTCTCACTTGACCACGCGAAGCCTAATGAGAAGATGGATGCACACTTGTCTACTCTTGATTCACTAATGAGGTTTCACTCTTAGATTCTCAAATCACAAACACCTCACTAGGACCTTGCTCTTCTTGGCACTCACAAACGTGTTTCTCAGCTGTTGGAATGAGCAAAAGTAACTCCACTCACGAGTGGAGCGTCTATTTATAAGGCAGCCTGAAAAACGAACTGTTATGAGCTTCTGCGGGGTGACCGGATGCTCCGATCGTTTTGACCGGACACTCCGGTCAGTTCAACCCGCGCAACAGTTTTCACGTGATGACCGGACGCTGTCAGGGTCTGGTCAGTACTGACCGAACGCGTCCGGTCGCTCTTGGATGCTTACTGTAAACGACCGGACGCTGGATACTCAGGGTCCGGTCAGTACTGACCGGACGCGTCTGGTCACTCTTTCTCAAGTCTGGACCCTTACTGGAGTCGACCGAACGCTGGCCCTCAGCGTCCCTTCACATTGACCTTCCAGCATCCGGTCACACCAGACTTGTTCTCCTCGGTCAAATGAACTGACCGGACCCTGCGGCCAGCGTCCGGTCGCACCGAAGCCAGCGTCCGGTCAGTATTTGACCCTCCATTCACTTCCAACTTTCGAACATATGTGAATGAAGTTTGCTCCAAAGGATCTTAGGCATTCATAGGAGCTACCTAGAGCTAGTTTTAACAAGTGTGCACCACACCTAACTCACTAGACTCAACTAGGTCAAGCTACCCGTTCATACCCCCCTTCATAGTACGGCCAAAGGAAAAACAAAGTCCTAAACTACTCTAAGTGTCTCTCCAACTTCAATTGACACTTAGAACTAGTTATCCTTAACCTTGTCGTCCGTCCTTTGAAAACTGAAACAATTTCCATCGTAGGGGCATGACAAACTAGATCGCCCAATCGATCTCCATTACCATGACCTAACTTAATTGCCTCTGCAAAACGCACGTTAGTCACAGTAATCTTGTATTGTCATTAATCACCGAAATCCAACTAGGGGCCTAGATGCTTTCAGTACTGTTAGCACGTGACAGCTTGTTGGTTTGGCTGTGGCTTTTCACAAACGATGATAAATTTCCAGCCGGAACAATATTTTTCTTTCACACAAACCAGCCAGCAGTACTTCTTCACAAACCAGCAACGATACGAACCAGCCAACCGAACAGGCCGATATGAGATGGATAAGGTGATTAAATTTTGTACTAATCTTTAGCAGTAATGTTTGCTAACAAAGTATTTGACTATGGCTAAACAAATGTTTTCATTATTGGTAGAAACTTTAAACCAATACTTTATAATAATATAATACAAATTCTCTCTTGTTAGAGAATGGTTAGTAATAAAGCTAACTGATGGCTAGAAGATGTTGCTATCTGTAATAAGCAATCTAATAGCTCATTCGTATAATACTTTTCAATTGAAATATGACCACATCATTCTCTCATAGAGATTTTTCTTTATCTTGTGGAGCCTACGAATTACTACTCCCTCCAGTCCGACTTCAAAGGGAACTCCCAAGCATAAAAGACGAACCTAGATATATGTTCATTAATTATAGGGTGCAAACTAAGAAAAAAAAGATGATATGACGTTGCCACGTATGGGCGAGTGCGCCTCCTTAGCCCTTGCGCGGCCTCCGTTGGCAAGTTTGGGGACGGAGGAGGGGAGGGTAGCCGTCGGAGAAGAGGAGGGAGGGCGACAGATCTCATAGGAGGAGAAGGGCGTCAATAGAGGAAAAAAGAGGGAGGAGCAAGATCCGTGCCGGGGCCGGTCGTTCCACCTCCGAGTCGGTCACGCCAGCCGTCTCCACCTTCGCGCCGCCAGCTCCGCCTTGACGCCAAATCTCTCTGTTTCCACCTTCGGGTTAGAGCACGCCGCGTGCTCTGCCTCCGTGCTAGGCCATCATGCTCTCTCCGCCTTCTCGCCGGTGCTGTTTTTTAGCAAACGAGAGAGCGGAAGGTGTTAGGAGGTGAAGAGTCCGCAGGCTATGGTGGAGACTAGTAACTATATGACCCACGCCTAAAATGATATTTTATCAGAATAAGTTTTGAATGTAAAATGACACTTTTGTTGGGACAGAGGAGAGCAGGTGCCCGATGAGCGACAACCTTGCAGAATCAATCTAGAACCAAAAGAAAAACGAAGCGCAGTGATGGCTGAGCTTGTTCTTGCGTCCAGTTATCAGTTTTTTTTAACAACAAGCATCTTTATATCAGCAGCAACGTGCTGCAATGGTAGATACAGGGTTTAAGTACAACAGCAGAGCATTCATCACTGGACAATGATGATGCTGATCATTACTGGAGCATACAGGCTCAAAGATTGTAGTACTAGAACTAGAGGCGGATAAGGCCTGTCTGGCCAGAGTGTCTGCCGTAGGTTGAGTTTGCGGGGACCGTGACGTTTAAGAGTGGGGTGAATTAGACAATTTAAAACTCTAACTCTAACTAAGGTCTCTTTTTCTATTCTTAGCAAAACCTATGCAAAAGATAAACTATCTAAATATGTAACTACGGTTTTGCTAGTGTGTTGCTATCTCTACCGCAAATGGAGTTATGCAATCAATGTAAATGCGAAAGCTAAAGAGTAAGATAGAGATATGCAAACTCCCGTTGACGACTCCGGTAGTTTATCGAGGTATCGAGAAGCACGCAAGCTTCTCCCTAGTCCTTGTTGGAGCCCCTCACAAGGAATCCCTCTCAAGGGCCAAGCTCCCGGTCGGGTAACTCCTTGGATAGCCCCGGGCCTTCCTCACGCACAAGTGGGTCTCTGGTGTGCCTCTCCCAGACCGCTCCCCGCCGTCTTCACTATCAAGCTTCCGACCGAACCGTCGTGGGCCTTGTTCCCTTTGGTACACGGTGGCAGCCACACCACAAACGCGGTTGGTGTGATCTCGTAAGACTACAAGCCCCTCC
This sequence comes from Miscanthus floridulus, assembly GCF_019320115.1. NCBI lineage: Eukaryota > Viridiplantae > Streptophyta > Magnoliopsida > Poales > Poaceae > Miscanthus > Miscanthus floridulus. Next base: position 20,078,204 of record NC_089596.1, read on the forward strand.
GATGTACAACAATAGTGCACGCAAGCACCGAGTGGTAAGAGGTATGCAAACCTCACTAAACACTAGGCCTAAACCTAGAGCAAGCGCATAAGTGGTGGTCTAATCAACCTAAGCACTTTGCAATGCACCTACGCTAATCACCTAATGAATCACTAAGCACTATGTAAGTGAAGATCACTAAAATGGGGTATCTATACCCTTGATATGTTTCCTCAGCTCCACACCCTCAAATGGCCGGTTGGGGTGTCTATTTATATGCCCCACTGATAAAGTAGCCGTTGGGGATGAAACCCGTTTTTCTGCTACTGACCGGACGCTGCAAACGTCGTGACCGGACGCGTCCGGTCACTCACAACGATCACTTGATCTTCGGAGCGATCAACTGATCAGACGCTGATGGCGTCCGGTCACATGTCACCGGACACGTCCGGTCGCAACTTCGCCGCTCTGAAACTTCTCTGTACTCAATCGGACGCTGCAGTTCTGGGTTCGGTCGTTTTGCCGCCAGCGTCCGGTCAGTGCTGAATGTGTTGCCGGGATGATGAGCAGTGCCATCGGTGCGTCCGGTCACTTTCAATCCTCAGCGTCCGATCACTGCTGCTGACACCTGCTGTTGCCGAGCCTCTTGATCGGACGCGTCCGATCACTATAAGGCCAGCGTCCGATCACTCTGTGAAGCTCGTTTCTTCGCGATCTTACGTCCGGCTTGGTTTCTATCTTCGTGCTTGGACTTTGCTTGATTTCTTGGGTCCTCTCTTGTGCTTCTAGGGTCTTGCTTAAGGTGTTGATCATCGGATCATCACGTCGCCTTCGTCGAAGTCACGTCTTGCACCCTATTGAACTACAAAACAATCACTTGCAAATTCATTAGTCCAATTTGGTTGTGTTGGTCATCAAACACCAAAATCCAAAGTAAATGGGCCTAGGGTCCATTTTCCTTACAATCTTCCCCCTTTTTGGTGATTGATGACAACACGACCAAAGCAAGCAAATAATAAAAAATTTGAAATTTAAAAACTAACTACTTGCTAGGATGCAATGCAAAGGGCAAGGTTATATGATGCTAAAAGATACCAAATGAAGATACCAATTGTAAAGCTAAAAGGTACTAGATGTAAAACATCTTTGGAAACTTACCTTGCCCTTGCAAATGTCCCCATGTGGCATTATGGATTTAAGCCTTGCTTTTGGTCCTACAGATTCTCCCCATTACATTGACTAATCCATAATCCGCTATCTTCCCTTTTTCGGACCATTATCACTTGTAAATTATTATGATCGGGCTTGCTTTTGGTCCTACAAATTCTCCCTCTTTGGAATCAAACACTAAAAAGGAAGACATTAGTAGCACAAGGAAGGGTCAAACTTTGTGATCCTTTGTATGTGGAGTGGAATAGGTCACAAAGTTTGACTCTCATATTACATAGACTAATCTCCCACTAAATATATGCATACATACGATGGAGAATGTAGTTTATGTATAATTTGCAAATTAATACTCAAGGGAGTTTAATCTATATAATGCATGGAGAAAGCATATAAATACCAAAGAACATGATGATATCGGTTTAGAAATACCACATATGGAAACCAATTTGATTTATACCACTTGCAATAGGTGGTGGATATTTGAAGTATGATGCTTAACTCTGGGGACTCTATTTTCCTTGCAATGAGACTACTACACACATGATAAGCTTGAAAAGGTGTTGGTCTCAAAGCATCCAACTTATAGAGTAACCTCCCTCTAAATTTGTGCACACAAGAATGGAATACTTATAGGAGATATGCACATTGATTTTAGAATCACAAATACCACTTGAAAGATGATATCACATGAATGTGAGAAACATTTTTGAAGGTGATATTCGGGAGAGATTATCTATAATTTGGACTTTGGCACATATTAGATGAACAATTATTAAAACAAGCTATGTGCCGAGTTCCTAAACAATTTAAACCATGCAGGTTTGTTCCAAGGGTTAAGAGTGAAACCGAGCAAGCCTACCATAAGATATACCTAGTGTATGCATAACAAATGATTAAACATGCAAATGCAAACCTAGGCATGAAAAGGAACTAGATGCTAATTGAAATTGCAAGAAATTAAATCTAGTTACCTAACACGGGAAGAGGAATTTGGGTCCATAGTGTTCACTAACCCACTTGGCAATTGACATGATCCAATGTGAAGCACCCCATGAAATGCACCCAAAACTATACCAAGTCTCCAAATTCCCTGATGTCCATCGGACTTCTCACTTTCCTTTCGGGATCCAAACCTTCTTGGTGCTCTTCATATTTGAAATGATCTCTTTTGGCACCCAAAAACGTTTGACCCCATTGTTGGCTCGCTTGTTCACCTTGATGGCCACTGCCTTGTTATTTTTCTTCTTCTTTAACAAGTATGGTGTGGAGGCCTTCTTGTCCACCTTGTTGGTGTAGGTGTTGGAGAGCTTGCTTGTTTGTTTTTCTCTTTCTTCTTTTCTCCTCCCCCATTCTTTACCTTGCACTCATAAGACTTGTGGCCTACATAGCAAACCACGGTTTATCCTTTATCAAGCTTCTTCACTCCCTTGACGGTGTTATCTTGATGAAGTTGAGCTTGCTTCTTCTTGCCTTTCACTTGAGTCAAGTCCTGTTGATGGGGAACCCTACGGGCCCCCCATAGACCATACTGCAAGGAGGTAGGCCTTGGTAACAAGGCCTACAGCCCAATCGCCAAGAAGAACACAGAGCAAAGCAACGTGCAATACCGAAACTCCAACTCAAACTATACAAGGAAAGGCGCCCGAAGCATAGCTTAGGACTCTAACCTTGTATCCGAATAGGACACAAACAACGCCTCTCAGCGCCTGGACTATAAAGGGCTGGTGAGGGTACCCATTGTAAGAGAAGAAGGCATACCCAATACTCAAAGCAATACAACGCAAATAGGCTAACGCCAAAACTGGACGTAAGGTTATTACTCGACCAAGTCGAGGGCCTGAACCAGTATAAATCGTGAGTCTCTTTGCGTAACCGTCGAATTCCGCTATTCGCCGAAGCCCGAACAACTGTCCCGGGTACCCCCGTGGTAGGCTATCGGTGGTAAAACATCGACAGCTGGCGCGCCAGGTAGGGGCTTTCGATGAATTTTTTCTCGAGAGTTCGGCGGACCTCAACCTCAAGATGACCTTTTCGGTGGGAACAACCTTTGTCTTCGGATCCTAGATCTGCAAGGCTGACGGCGATGGCAAGCTTCATACCCATCTCTGAGAAGAAAAAGAATTTGATGACGAAGTTCAATACAAACTCGTCGAGAAGATGACAAAACTCTCAACTTCGGATACAACTCGGAATAAGGAAGAAAGCGGATACGAAACCGACTCTGAAAAAGAGATACAACCCGATTCCAAGACAATCTTCACGGCACAAGAGCCAAGCCTAATTGGATTCAGAGACACAACAACGATCGCGAAGGGATACAACCCGTACAACTCAAAGAAGAACTTGGGAACTTACGGACTGCGCAACGCGGCATCAGTCTATCAACACTTTACCCAAAACAAGATGAACTCAGCAAGAAGAATACTCCTAGAGGGAGCACAAGAAGGGATGATCATGACAGTGACCCCGCAAGATTGTGTGGTGCATTGGCCAGGTTCTTTCACCTCAAGCAAAGTCCAGACTGGCATGCGCGTTGAAGAACTACCTTATCAAGAGGGAAAAGAACTCGGATCCAGTTCAGAAGCTATAGACAACTCAACCAAACGAAGGATGGAATACCGTACAAGAAGAGCTCGGAAGAGGTATACTGTATACATGGCGGAGCAGTTAGAACAACCTTTGGAGCCACCATAGATACCAGATATAAAATCTTCAGACGAATCAGAAGGCAACATCTCGCCAGATGAGAAAAGCGACAGCAACGAAAATGATGAGCAAAGACTAGCAAGGATAAAGAAGAACAAATTGAAAGCTAGAAGGAGGAACCGGGCTAAACAAAGGAAGCAAGTCTGGAATAAATACAAAGCGGAGCTAATGGAATACAACAGAAAGAAGGCAGAAAAAGAAGCCACAAAAAATACAAAAAGGGAAAGAATTGAAGAATTAACAAAGGAGTTGTACACCCTCACGAATAACGGGAAAGCAAAGGAAGACCAGAAGAAAGAAGTCGGGGGATCAGAAAAACAACCCGGCGAAGAAATTCCACAGGAGCCACAAAGGGAGCAGCCACCCAAAAAATCGAATTTTCAAAGGATAGGACCAGTAGAAAGTGCTGATATCAATGGAAGGAAGGAACACTACTCAAAGCAACAAGAAAGAGACAAACCAGAATTGAGTCAACGCTACCAAGAAATATCAAGAAGATTTGACAAAGAAGATGACTACGGAGAGTCTGAGTTAAAAGAAGACATGTCTTATTACAGAAGGGCAAGATCGCCAGATTACGGAAGAACAGAACCATACGACAGATTCCCTTGTTTCGCAGGAAGACTACAAACTTTAAAGCTACCGCACAAGTTTAAACCAGCAAATCATTCCAAGTATAATGGCAAAGTCGAACCAAGACAATGGCTATGGGTTTACTCCCAATCTATTGAATTAGCTGGAGGAGACGATGACATCAAGGCTCTATTCTTCCCAATGGCCCTCGAAGCAATGCCACTACAATGGTTTGACAAATTGAGGCCAAGATCAATCAGGTATTGGGAAGACTTGCAAGAAGCTTTCTGCAACAACTTCGTAGGCATTATTACCCATCCAATGACTGCAGCCGAATTGAAAGGAGTAAAGCAAATGAGAGGAGAAAGTCTAAGGGAATACTATAGAAGATTTGGAGAATTCAGGGCTCAAGTCCACGACATTACTGATAGGGAGGTGATAGAGGCCTTTGCAGAAGGAATCTGGGCAAACTGGCAATACAAGGACTATTTCAATGAGAACCCAAGAACAAATGAAGACTTCAAGAGGGTTGTTGAGAAGCTAATTTCGTCAGAAGAAAGAACTCGGCACAGATTTGCTAGGGACAACCCAGAGAATAGAAGACCCGATTACAGACAGCAAGACAAAAGACCAAGGCAGGACAATATGGTGGCAACCACAGACAACAAAAGAAGATACAATGGCAACGGCAATGATAGCAATGGTAGCAATCACAATGGCAACTACAACAATAGCAACAATCGTATCAACAGCGGTTACAATAGTAATAGCAACTATCAGAGTAACAACTACCGAGGAAGAGCGCCGGAAGACATAGAAAACATGCCGTGTCACATACACCCAGGGGCCAGACACAAGTTAGTTGAATGCAGCACTTTTCAGCGGCAATTCATGAAGAGAGAAAACAGGAATCAAAACAACTCGGAGCCAAAGCAAGAAGAATCCAAGAAGGAGGAAAAGAGAGCTGAAGGAGATTATCAAGAACCCCAACGCCAATTAGCGGTGATATTTTCAGGTGTTCCTAACACACGAAGCAAAAGACAAGAGAAACTAGCTCACAGAGCCATCATGGCAGCTGAACCAGCCATCCCAAGATATCTAGATTGGTCATAGTACCCATCCACTTCACAAGAGAAGACCAATGGACCAGTGCAGCAAACACAGGATGCTACCCGCTGGTACTAGGTCTGACTATCGTAGGAGTAGCAGTAACTAAAGTACTCATCGATGGAGGAGTCGGGCTTAACATAATTTTTCCAGATACTCTCAAAAGGATGAATCTGGATTGTGAAGGTCTAATGACACCCACAAGCACACCATTCTATGGAATAGTACCCGGCAGAGCAGCTATGCCCCTCGGACAGATAACCCTACCCGTCACCTTTGGCACACCAGACAAATACCGGACGGAATTCATCAAATTCAAAGTTGCAGACTTTGAATCATGCTACCACGCAATACTTGGGAGACCAGCTTTAACAAAATACATGGCAATACCACATTATCCATACCTACTGCTCAAGATGCCAACAACAAAGGGCATATTATCATTGAAAGGAGATCTAAAGAAAGCACATGATTGTGACGTACAAGCAGTACAAATATCCGAAAGATTACAAGATATAAAGGAAGGAAAGGAGATTGCAATGCTGGCCAACGAAATGAACCCAGATGAGATTAAGATACCGGCTAAGAAGCCAAGCAATTTCACACCACCAAAAGAAGCCGCTACCAAGACTATTGACCTACTGACTGGTGATCCGGAGAAGACGACAATCATCAGTGCAAATCTCAACCCCAAATAGGAACTCGCGCTCACCAACTTTCTTCGGGACAACAAAGATATTTTCGCTTGGAAGCCAGCAGACATGCTAGGGGTCCTAAGAGAGTTGGCTGAGCACATAATTGATGTGAACAAAGGGTCCAAACCCGTTAAGCAGAAGTTACGAAGATTCGCTCCAGATAGAAAAAGCAGCAATCAAAAAAGAGATCACCAAGCTCATGGCAGCAGGATTCATCAGAGAAATAATCAACCCGGATTGGCTTGCCAACCTGGTCCTAGTAGAGAAGAAGAATTCAAAAGAATGGCGCATGTGCATCGACTACACAGACCTCAACAAACATTGCTCAAAAGATCCATATGTCCCACCAAGGATTGATCAAATCATCGACTCGACAGCAGGATCAGCTCTGTTATCCTTTCTAGATTGCTATTCAGGCTATCATCAAATATCCTTAAGAGAAGAAGACCAAAGCAAGACTTTGTTCATTACACCCTTTGGGGCATATTGCTATCAATCAATGCCTTTTGGGCTAAAAAATGCAGGGGCAACATATCAAAGAGCAATTCAAACTTGCTTGGGGAGTCAAGTCGGAAGAAATGCAGAAGCATACATTGATGATGTAGTAATCAAGACAAAAGAACCCAGATCATTGATAGAAGACCTCGAGGAGACTTTCAAGAATCTAAAAGCATGGCAGTGGAAGCTAAACCCCACAAAGTGTGTTTTTGGGGTACCATCAGGACAACTACTCGGGTTTCTAGTCAGTAACCGAGGAATTGAAGCAAGTACAAAGCAGATTAAAGCCATCATGGATATGAAACCTCCAAAGAAAGTTAAAGACATACAGAAGCTTACAGGATGCATGGCAGCACTCAACAGATTCATCTCTCGACTAGGAGAAAAAGGGCTACCTTTCTTCAAATTATTGAAAAAGGCAGAAAATTTTGAATGGACAGAAGAGGCAGAAGAAGCATTCCAAAAGTTAAAAGAATACTTGGCATCATCACCAGTAATGACACCACCAAAAGACAAAGAGGACATGATGCTATACATTACAGCAACCAAGAACGTTGTCAGCACAATAATTGTGGTTGAGAGAGAAGAACCCGGACACGCATACAAAATGCAAAGACCAGTCTATTACATAAGCAAAGTACTAACAGAATCAAAAGTGAGATACCCACACGTGCAAAAACTACTTTATGTAGTGTTGATATCATCAAGAAAGCTGAGACATTATTTCCATGAACACAAGATTACAGTGGTAACCAATTTTTCACTTCAAGACATTCTACGCAACAAAGATGCAACAGGTCGGATATCAAAATGGGCAGTAGAACTCGGTGCTCTCAACCTAGACTTCAAACCAAGAACAACAATCAAATCTTAAGCATTATCCGACTTCATTGCTGAATGGACAGAAATCAGTCAAAAAGAACCCGAACCAATACTTGATCATTGGAAAATGTATTTTGACGGTTCCCTAAAGTTAGGAGGAGCTAGAGCAGTACTATTCATATCACCAGAAGGGAGACAGTTAAAATATGTGCTACAAATACTTTGGCAGGCAACTAACAATGAGGCAGAATACGAAGCATTGATACATGGTCTAAGAGTTGCAAGCTCGCTTGGGATCAAAAGACTACTTGTCTATGGTGATTCAGCTGTAGTAATCAATCAAGTCAACAAGGATTGGGATTGTACAAAAGATAACATGGATGCGTACTGTGCAGAAGTCAGAAAATTGGAGAAAATTTTCCAAGGACTCAAAATCCATCATGTACTAAGAGATTCCAACGTTGCAGCAGATGTGCTAGCCAAATTAGGATCAGATAGAGCAAAAGTACCACCCGGTATATTTGTGGAAGAACTCACAGCCCCATCCATCAAACAACTCGGAAACACAGAAAAAGAGAAGGAGACAACAGATCCAATGGAAATAGATCAAGCAGAAGAACCAGACCAGTCAAGACAAATCATGGTCATACAAAGTGATTGGAGACAAACATACATTGATTTTATCAAAGAGAAGAAACTACCCGAAGACAAAGCAGAAGCAACTCGGGTTGTACGAAGAAGCAAAAACTACGTTCTGGTGGGGGATAAACTATACAAAAGAGCAGCATCATCAGGAGTACTGCTTAAATGTGTTCCGACAGATAAAGGAAAGGAAATCTTGGACGAAATCCACTTAGGATGCTATGGAAATCATGCAGCCTCTAGGACACTAGTCGGCAAAGCATTCAGAACCAGTTTCTATTGGCCAACAGCACTCAAAGATGCAGAAGAGCTCGTCAAAACATGCAAGAATTGCCAAATGTTTGCTAGGCAATCACATGTGCCGGCTCACAACTTAATATGCATACCGCCGGCTTGGCCGTTCTCATGCTGGGGGCTGGATCAAGTCGGACCACTCAAAAAAGCAAAAGGAGGCTTCGAATACATATTTATGGCAATCGACAAATTTACAAAGTGGATTGAATAAAAACCTTTGGTCAAATACAGTGCAGAAAAGGCAGTGGAATTCATACAAGACATCATGCATAGGTTTGGCATGCCCAACAGAATAATCACAGATCTTGGTTCACCATTTACAGCAAGAGAATTCCAATACTGGGCAAGAGATTGTGGGATAGAAATAGACTTTGCATCAGTAGCGCACCCGTAGGCCAATGGACAAGTTGAAAGAGCAAATGGACTCATATTACAAGGTTTAAAACCAAGATTATATGAAGATTTGAAAGATTATGGTGGAAAATGGATCGACGAATTACCAAAAGTAGTATGGGGTCTAAGAACCCAGATCAGCAGAGCAACTGGATACTCACCGTTCTTTCTGGTCTATGGATCAGAGGCAGTACTACCAGCCGACTTAATATGGCTATCTCCAAGAATAGAACAATATGAAGAAGGCGAAGCAGAAGAAACAAGGCGGTTAGAAATTGATTCAATAGAAGAAATAAGAGACAGTGTAATCATACAAAATGCAAGATATCAGCAAGGGTTACGAAGACATTATGACAAAAGTACTCAACCCCGATCACTAAAGCCAGGGGACTCAGTACTACAACTAATCCAGAAGAAAGATGGACGACACAAACTACTCAGTCCATGGGAAGGACCCTTCATCATGAAGACAGCAACAGGACCCGGCACATACGAGTTGACGACTCTAGATGAAATACCTGTAAAGAACACTTGGCATATCAGCCAGCTCAAAAGATTCTATAATTAAGTACAACAGATTGTACTCAAGTTTCAAGAGAAATAAAACAGAGATTATTCAAGAAGAACAGCTTCAAATATGAGCCCTGTCCAACGGACAGAACCAACCCGTAATCAGGTTGGGGAAAAAGGGGCTTCCCTGTTAACAGCCAACCCAGAAATGGTTGCGCTACACGGGCAATCTTGTCACTCAACCATATGGAGATGGTCTGACTAACGGCCAATGGCCAAATAGCTTCTTGGGTAAGGAGACCCAAGCTAGCATTTGTCACTCTACCATAAAGAGATGGTATGACTGACAGCCCTGTCCAACGGACAGAACCAACCCATAATCAGGTTGGGGAAAAAGGGGCAGCCCTGCAAACAGCTCAACCCAGAAATGGTTGTTGCTATACGGGCGCAATCGCTTACCCCAAGAGCTGGTACGATTGCTTACTTACCCTACAAACAGCCAACCTGGAAACGGTTGTGCTATACGGGTCTGGTCGCCTACCCCAAGAGTGGTACGATCGAATACTTCGCCCAAGAAGCGGCACAAGCACTCCAACAACTCGGTCGCCTATCCCAAGAGTGGTACGATCGACTACTTCGCCCAAGAAGCGGCACAAGCACTCCAACAACTCGGTCGCCTACCCCAAGAGTGGTACGATCGACTACTTCACCCAAAAAGTGGCACAAGCACTCCAACAACTCGGTCGCCTACCCCAAGAGTGGTACGATCGACTACTTCGCCCAAGAAGCGGCACAAGCACTCCAACAGCTCGGTCGCCTACCCCAAGAGTGGTACGATCGACTACTTCGCCCAAGAAGCGGAGAGTGGTACGATCGACTACTTTGCCCAAGAAGTGGCACAAGCACTCCAACAACTCGGTCGCCTACCCCAAGAGTGGTACGATCGACTACTTCGTCCAGAGAGGGACACAAGCACTCCAACAACTCGGTCGCCTACCCCAAGAGTGGCACGATCGACTACGTTGCCCAAGGAGGGGCACAAACACTCCAACAACTCGATCGCCTACCCCAAGAGTGGTACGATCGACTACTTCGCCTAAGAAGCGACACAAGCACTCCAACAACTTGGTCGCCTACCCCAAGAGTGGTACGATCGACTACTTCACCCAAGAAGCGGCACAAGCACTCCAACAGCTCGGTCGCCTACCCCAAGAGTGGTACGATCAACTACTTCCCCCAGAGAGGGACACAAGCACTCCAACAACTCGGTCGCCTACCCCAAGAGCGGCACGATCGACTACGTTGCCCAAGGAGGGGCACAAACACTCCAACAACTCGATCGCCTACCCCAAGAGTGGTACGATCGACTACTTCACCCAAGAAGCGGCACAAGCACTCCAACAACTCGGTCGCCTACCCCAAGAGTGGTACGATCGACTACTTCACCCAAGAAGCGGCACAAGCACTCCAACAGCTCGGTCGCCTACCCCAAGAGTGGTACGATCAACTACTTCGCCCAGAAAGGGACACAAGCACTCCAACAACTCGGTCGCCTACCCTAAGAGCGGCATGATCGACTACGTTGCCCAAGGAGGGGCACAAACACTCCAACAACTCGATCGTCTATCCCAAGAGCGGTACAATCGACTACTTCGACCAAAGAGCGGCACAAACACTCCAAACAACTCGGTCGCCGACCCAAAGAGCGAAACAAGCTATGGCAAAGCAGAAAAAAGCCACAAGGAAAGACAGGGCGAAACTTGTCCATATTATTCAAAGAAATCTAAGAAGAAAAGAAAGACAGGACGAAGCATATTCATAACTACAGAGACTTCAGAACCGGCAACAAAAGGCTCGATGAATCAAAACAGCACTCCGGAAGGGCATTTATAGGCAAAAGAAGCGGTGCACATGGACTAGGAGCACCAACAGAAGAAATCTAACAAAGGACACAATGAAAAGACAGAATTCAATGAAAGAGGACTCTGGCGTGAAAGAACGGCACTCAAGGACAAGCATATCCAAGAGAATATTCCACAAGCAACAATACAACCCGTGAAGACATGCATTGAATTCTCCAACAACCAGAATGACAACAGCAATAAGTAACCGAACAAACAACTCAGAGACGTATGAAGGATCACATACAAAATTACAATGTCAAAGGATTATAGTCGAAAAAGAACTTGGACAGAGAAAAAGTATACATCTCATTGATCGAAGACAAATACAAAGGTTATAGACGGCCAAACAGGACCGGATAAACTCAGACATAAGATAAAGGCAAGATTCTTAAATATTGCAACAAGGAACCCAGTGGCGGCAGCAGCGGCAGCCTAGACGCAGAAGAACAGATAGAGCAGCATGTTTATTACCAAGCAAGCATAAGCCCGGGGGCTGCTCAACCTCACACACCAGCATATCTACGAATGAAGAAAGAATTGAAGAAGAAATTTTCTACTCGAGGAAGAACCACAACCAACAAAGAAGGTATTTATAGCAAACTAGAGGTAAACAAGGCTAAGGATCACAAGAAAGAAAGAGGAAAAGAACAAAAGAGCAAAGCAACAAAGGTGAATAGTACCCAAAAGCAAGATTCCTGACAAAAAGTAAAAGAAGACGCTCACTCATGGCTATACAAGACCCATCCGTGACTAGCAAAAGACAAAGATCAAAGGAGTACAAATCAAGACCCGTCTTCCGACTTCTTTTCAACAGAAAAGAACCCGGAGAAGGCTCGGGGGCTGCAAGTACCTACCACAGAAAAACATATTTTCAAATTTTTTGACCCTCCAGCTTTTTGTACCAAAAAACAAGAGGCTCGGGGGTTACACTCAATGCAAAATTGCACTCGCTGCACTCAAAGGAAAAAGAACCCGGAGGACATCAAGGAAAAGTGCACATCAGCCAAAAGAAGAATCAAAGAAGACCATCTCAAGATTTTACTTCAAGAAGGACCCGGATCAAGACTACAACAACTCGGCCCTTGAAGCTCTATCATGAAATGCTCGGGGGCTTGTTGATGGGGAACCCTACGGGCCCCCCATAGAGCATACTGCAGGGAGGTAGGCCTTGGTAACAAGGCCTATAGCCCAATCGCCAAGAAGAACGCGGAGCAAAGCAACGTGCAAAACCGAAACTCCAACTCAAACTATACAAGGAAAGGTGCCCGAAGCGTAGCTTAGGACTCTGACCTTGTATCCGAATAGGACATAAACAACGCCTCTCAGCGCCTGGACTATAAAGGGCTGGTGAGGGTACCCATTGTAAGAGAAGAAGGCATACCCGATACTCAAAGCAATACAACGTAAACAGGCTAACGCCAAAACTAGACGTAAGGTTATTACTTGACCAAGTCGAGGGCCTGAACCAGTATAAATCGTGAGTCTCTTTGCGTAACCGCCGAATTCTGCTATTCGCCGAAGCCCGAACAACTGTCCTGGGTACCCCCGTGGCAGACTATCGGTGGTAAAACATCGACAAGTCCTTGGTGAGGTGAGCCACTTCTTGCTTGAGTTGCTCATTCTCCATTTCAACCTCTTGTGTGCATGTATCTACAACAACTTTCTCAACACAAACTTGGTTGCACAAGGATAAGTTTAAACATAAATCATTACAAGAAGTAGAGGCATCTTTTTTAGGCATGTCAAAAATTGAACATTTCTTTTTAGTGCCTCGGTGGGGGTAGAACCGATAGCTTCAAGATTAGCAACTTTATTAGTTAGCTCATCACAATGTTTGCACATAGTTTCCATTTTAGCAAGCAAACTTTTATAAGTAGTTGTTGGAGAGTGTAACTATGTCATTGTCATGTACACCATGAACATAATAAAGGCACAAGTTCTTTAATGCCTTGCACTTCCTCAGCAGACAACGAAGTCCTATTTCCTTCTCAGTTGAGACTCTTGCCAATGTCAAATCCTCCAAACTCTCATGGCTGAAATCATATCTATACTGACAGTGCTCCACACATGAAGGATCATGAGGATCAAATATATTGGGCAAGCCTTTGATCTAAAACTCAAACTTCTGAAGTTTCATCCATGCTGGACCAATCTTTATTAGGTCAAACTGGCTGATCTTCTCACAAAAACTCACTACAAGTTCTTCCAATGATCCAACCCTGCCAAGGTACTCCAACCACTTTTCCCTACCTACTACTTAATTGCAGCCAATAAGGTGGAGAGCAGACAGATTCTTGTAGCCAATAGCCACTGAGAGAAGCCCAGACGAAGTTATTGCTGGTAGTGTGTTCAACCTCATAGACTTCAGCTTCTTGAAGCACGCTAAAAGGCCAAGGCCTAAGTCATGAACATTCATGCAGAAGCTTAAGGTAAGATCAGTCAACGAGGGGCAGCAAGATGAAAACACCTAGAGGCCATGATCATCCAACATCATCGCATGGAATTTCGCTTTGCACAAATTGGGGTACCAGAAGCACAGACGAATCAAGGCCATTGCAGGGTAAATGCCACAGCCAAAGTACATGGAATTCCTCAGCTCTCCTTCAACGGCATATAGTCGCTTTGACACGAGAGAAAGAGATTTAAGATCACTTGGACTGGTAAGCCGCTTGACAATCTCTACAAGCAGCGCCTCTGGGAGATCGTCCATCGAGCAATGCAGCTTGGCTAGTCTGGCAATCTCGATTTTTTTAATTTTAACACTTTTTGATAACTAATTTTAAATCTAACACGGATGGTTTTTTTTAAACTAACACTTTTGGCCGTGCCTATTACCTTGGCACGGCCAAATGCATGTGCCGCGCCATGCATGGTGGCGCGGCAGCGGGCTGACGTGGCGACGACCGGATTTGGGGACCGTTGACGTGGCAGGCCCTGCCACGCCACCGACCTTGGCGCGGCAGTGCCGTGCCCTGATCCATGGCGCGCTGGGCCGAATAAATACTGCGTGTGACCCCACCCACCTGCCCGCACCCCTACCCACCCACCCGCCCACCACCAGCCACACGTGCCCCGTCGCCATGCAGCGCCCGCGCCCTCCCGGCCTAGCCTCGCCCGCCTGCCCACGCCACGCCTGCCCACGATTGCCAGCGCGTCAAGGCCGCTCGTTCCTAAGGTACCTCCCTCTCGATTTTATATTTTTTTATTATTATTGATTTAGGATAATTAGTGATTTAGGATAGTTAGTAATTTAGGATAGTTAGGGTTTTATGATTGTTATTGATTTATGATAGTTAGTGATTTAGGATAGTTAGGTTAGTGAATTTGTTTGTGATTTACGTAGGTAGTTTTTAGGTTTGAGGTTGTGTGTTCTAGTATAGTTAGGATTTTGGATTTAGGGATTGATTATGTATTTATTATTTAGTTTATAGTTAGTTATTTAGTTAGGGATTTTGGGTATAGATACTAGTTTACCCTAAATCCAAAAGGGTTTAGGGATTTTAGGGATTGATTATGTATTTATTATCTAGTATAGTGAGGATTTTGGGTTTGGGGATTTAGGATAGTTAGGTTAGTGAATTTGCTTGTGAACTTACTAATGTTAATTTGAATTTTGTTAATTTGAATACTCTAACGCTTTGTTTATCAATTTGTAACAGGATGGCCCCTCCTACGCAGCACCCGTTATACCCCATTCTTGAGGTGGAGTACGACGACCAGCACCGAGCACACATCTTGAGTGACAATGACACAGAGGTGGCCTTGCCTC
This sequence comes from Miscanthus floridulus, assembly GCF_019320115.1. Classification (NCBI taxonomy): domain Eukaryota; kingdom Viridiplantae; phylum Streptophyta; class Magnoliopsida; order Poales; family Poaceae; genus Miscanthus; species Miscanthus floridulus. Next base: position 20,093,266 of record NC_089596.1, read on the forward strand.
CTTTGAGGCCCCGCACGCACACCAGGGCGCACCAGTGGGACGAGCATTATGTGCCGTACATACGGTGTGCTGGCTTCCTCGAGCTTGTCCGTGTTGTCAACCACGGTCTTCCGCCCCTTAACCCAGCACTACTTTAGGCCTTCGGTTGGGGGGACTTCTAGTGATAGGGATAGTTGACAACGATCATTGGAGGGAGCTGGTGGCTCAGTTTACTGGCTTTCTTCCACCGGACGACGAGGCTTCCAAGAAAAATAAGTGAGTAATTCAAGCCTATTTAATACTTACATTGCTTTCCTGCAGCCATGGGGTCTCATTTTCTTTGGTCAATTTCAGAAAAAGTTCTGGTGTTTTGTCGTCCTGGATCACAGAGCGCTTTGATTACTTGGACCCATAGGCTGAGGAGGCTCTGCTCAACAGGTTTGCTCGAGTGTGGCTCTGGCACTTTCTTGGTGCTTTCCTCTTCCCAGACGCCTCAAGCAACACCAGCAGCTAGATCTTCCTTGACATACTACACCAACCGTGGGAGAACATAGCGGCGTACAGCTGGGGCAGCGCAGTCCTGGCATGGACGTATCAATAGCTATGCGTTGCCTACCGCCACACCTCAGGACATGCGAACCTTGGGGGTTGCTCCTACCTACTCTAGGTTTGGTGTTGGGAACGATGGCCCGTTGGGAGGCCCCTTAATAATGGTTTACCGGTAAGTACTTCGGTTCACTATATTCTTCGAGGCAGTTACATATGATGAGATTATTAATGGCTAATTCATTATCGTGTTCAATGCAGCGATGGAACGGGCAGGATACACTCCCTATAGCTCTATATATCTGGACGGAAGCAGAGTTAGTTAGAGGGAATGCGTGGTGCAAGTACATGGAGTACATAGACGATCTTGATGTCCTGACACAGCACCAGGTTATGCTCTCTTTACTATCATACATGTGTCTTCTTCGATGTACACTATATCACAACCTAACTCAATTACGAAATTTTAGGTGCATTGGTGTGCTTGGGATTCTCCGGAGCTCCAGGACTATCTCAGTCCTGTCACTAGGGACGAGTCAAACGAGTATCGCTGCGACGTCCCTCTTATTTTCTTCCATGTGGTCGAGATTCACTTGCCCATCCGGGTCTGCAGATAGTTTGGAAGAATGACAGGCTACCCACCACCGCTTTACTCCACCAACCAACAATTGCACGGGTGCGTTATCGATTAATAACAATGCTACAATTCAGAGGTGTGTGGTACAACTAACATCGTTTTGTTGCAGGTATGACCGCAGGAAGAGGTATAAGACCAAGGATTGGCGCGTGACACACAGCGCGCACATCCATTTGTGGTAGAATAGGGTACGACTTCCGGTCCATGCGGGTCCTCCACATGACCAGCACACCTTCGACAAGTACCTGCGGTGGCTTCACCGGTCTACGAGGACACATATCAAGCCCCCGTACACTGAGGAGGCGATTGACGAGGACTCAGAGGAAGATGTCATCGAAGATGTGTACGATGTTACCACTAGGGAGGACACACAGATACAGAGAGCCCCACTTCAAAGATACGTGGTAATATACTTGAATGGTACAATTTGTTATCCTTTTGGTATTAAGTATGTGTATTAAAACTGTCCAACCGCGTTTCTGTACCTAGGTGACATAATTGTCAAGGCTGTCCAACGAAGCAGCGTTCTGGCTTCATGAGTCTAGAGGGCAGGGGCTAGGCGTTCTGGCGGCTTTTGTGGAGGTAAACATAAACTTGTCCGTTCCGAAAATGTTTCTTTAGTGTATATGTGTTTGGCTAATGCACTAACTTTAATGTCTATTTATGCAGACAGTGAAGAAGAACTGCAGGAAGCTAGCTCAGAAGCTGAGCTGCATGGACACTCCTTATGAGGAACCGCCACTCCTGACGCGGTCGGGTGGCACGTCTTCAGCCTCTTTGAGGACACCAGCCGGCTCTTCTCAGCCGATGACAGGTGCTGCTTCTGCGGTGCGTACACCACCACATCATAGCGCTGGGAAGGACCCTGCAACCGAGGACAACGATGATGACGACGACGACCCCTTGAGCTTCCGCAGACAACACGACTAGTGGGACGATTAGCCGCAGGATGAGATCAGCATGTCTCAGCTAGGTGGTGCCCCGCTTGGTACCCAAGGAGCCTCACAGGTACTATCAAAGATAGTTTCTTTAAATACGTAGGCTCCATGAACTAACGATCATAAAGAATTATAAGTAATCGTGCGTATCATATACTTGCAAGGTACGAGCCATACGCATCGTCGACGCGACCATACCGACGTTGGCTACACTCCTAATGTGTTGCCAACAAATCCAAAGAGACAGATGCGTTCGAGGGATCTTTACACTCCTAGGTCTTAGTTTGTTAGGTCAAGCGAATATTGGCGCCTGAAACTTGTGGGGTTATTTGGTTATGTTATGTCAAACTTATGTCAAAACAATAAAAATGTTATGTGGCAGCTTATCAACTTGCGCATGGACTCCCGGCGAGATTAAGTCCAAAACTTGCGGGGTCATTTATTTGCTTCATATTCGTTTCTTTACGTCGCGGCAGCACTCCCGACGAGATTAAGTACCAACTAGTTCGGGAACCGACAGTCCCGGCGTATCTCGACGCCGGTGGTAATTTTTCGTAATCGATTAGTTAAAATGGTGGTTAACCGTATTATGAAAGACGGAAAACAAATCATTGGCTTATCAAATTCTCTATTTGGCCGTGAAAAAAATTCAACAAAAGACAGAAACAAAACTACTATTGATTTTATGTCAAGCAATATTTCCCACTATCGACGCGACGCGTTCCGATTAAACCGTCCAGGTACCAACGGGCGGGCGGCGGGCGAGGCGGGCGGGCTTGCTGCTCGGGCAGGCAGGACTGGCCACGGTATTTATTCGGCCCAGCCGCGCCACGGATCAGGGCGCGGCACTGCCGCGCCAAGGTCGGTGGCGCGGCAGGACCTGCCACGTCAACGGTCCCCAAATCCAGTCGTCGCCACGTCAGCCCATTGCCGTGTTACCATGCATGGCGCGGCACAGGCATTTGGCCGCGCCAGGGCAATAGGCGCGGCCAAAAGTGTTAGTTTTAAAAAACCTGACCATGTTAGATTTAGAATTAGTTATCAAAAAGTGTTAAAATTAAAAAAAATCGCAATCTCAAAGTGAGTTAGGTATTCAGAGTGTGAGACTGAAATAAAGGAGATGGAGTTCAGTATGAATCATTGAAGATAATCAGATCATGGCACTGAAATTAATCAAGAAGCGAAAATGCATATGATGATGTTTCGAAGCTATTATAACATATTAAAAGCTCTTCTGTCCATCCTAACATAGAGGCTACTAATTGAGTTAACTCAGCAACATCACATCGATATTAATTGGAGATCGATCATCGGTACCAAATCATTTCAATTACCCAGCTTCTTTTTTCATCAGGATACTGATCTGACCATGCAAGAGGACAAGTGGTACTCCATATATTCATATATTGATGTGTAAAACACATTGTGTTCACACAAATAGATGAACTTTTCTTTAGATAACACATATATGAAGCATACAGATCAGTACGAACTAAGCAGATCATATAGAAGAGTGCATAATGATCAGATATGAAACTAAGAAGGTCACACAGAAGAACTTTTGTGTCAAAATATCCTACATCTCCTAGAAGCCAAGAAGACGACAAAATTAGGCAGCACGCTAAAAGGTTCATGCGCCTACCTGTTTACCTCATGAATGAAAAAAGATGAATTTGGGCATAGCCTGTGAACCTATTTATCGAGCCATAAATCACAGAACAAACATCAAGGAAGCGAGAAACACACCAAACTATATAAGACCCTAGTATGCACATTCCGCTCACACAGTTAAAACAAAGGAACTAGAAATTTTAGATAACAAACCACTTGGTCCAGCTTTTATTGAAATCCAACATATGGTAGTTCAGAACTAGTGATACCAGCAGTTTACAGGATATGAGTTCAAAACAGTCACACCGGTTTCAACCAACTCCAAGGACCACTAACAGCCATAGCTAAAACATTCCTCCGAAGAAATGACAACGACCCACCATGAGCTGTCCCTCTTTTTTTTTAAAGGTAAAGGCACTGCCGCTCAATTAAAAAAGAGATAGAGTTTTATGGTGCGAAAAAAAACCCAGTCACAAGACCAACTCAAACACCGGACGTAGACCCCAACACACATGAGCTGTCCCTCTAAAACAGCACGACGACCAAAGCAAGTTTAGACGTCAAAACAAAACGTTGGCATGCCAGTAACTTCTCCACCGTCCAAAGGAACTAGAAATTACTGGCTAACTAAACGAACATCTCCATATTTGGGAAACGCCTACCCAATCGCATCAAAATCTGTTGCTGAGATCAGCAGGGCAAGGAGAGGGAGGAAGAACCCAGCGCCATACCAAAAGTAAGAAGAGATCCCGCTAGGTCTCTTTTGGGGCGGGCGGAGCCGGTTGTGCCGCTAGGCAGGCGGCGGCGGCGCCATGAGCAGCAGAGAGAGCGCTACCGGACCGGGAGAAGAAGAGCACAAAACCTCCGGCTCGGGCTGGGCTGGGCTCCGCGGTAAGCAGAGAGGGAAAGTGTTCAGCCAGGATGGGCCTGGGCTTGGTCTTGTTCTGGGCCTGTCATTCGTTTCATTTCGCGGCCCAAACGAGAACTACCAGGCGAACGAACGAGAACGAGCTGCGCTGCGTGGCGTGTGTGTGATTGGCGCCACGCGGCTTATCTTGGGAAATCCCGGCGGCCAATCACAGCCACCACCTTTGCTTGCCCTGCACGGCTGCACCTCCATCATCGCCAGCCAGTCAGTCCCCCAGCGGCCGCTACTGTACCCTCCTCAGCTAGCTCCGCTCCGATCCGTTCACCAGCGAGTACGTACGGACCAGACCAATGGCCCTGCGCATACCCACCATCTCCTCGTCCCACGGGCTGGCCTCCTCGCCGGCGCCCATCTCCACGACGTGCCGGCCGGCTGTCTTGGCGGTTGGCAGCAGCTGGGCGGCGGCGGCGGCGGTCCAGAAGAGGAGCCTGCTGCTGGCGACGACGGCCTCCGAGACGAGGGGAGTCGCGCCGTTGAGGTCGAGCGGGATCGAGACGACCTCGGTGGGAGCTGCGGCTGAGGCCGTCACCGGGCAGGTCACGGAGGTCAACAAGGACACCTTCTGGCCCATCGTCGAGGCCGCCGGCGACAAGGTCGTCGTCCTCGACATGTACACCGAGTGGTACGTGCAATTTTTTTTACTACTATAAGAATCTGAGACTGTAAATTGTAGAATCTGAGACAGTAGTAATTCATTTGCAGGTGCGGGCCTTGCAAAATGATGGCTCCCAAGTTCCAGGAGATGTCTGAGAAGAACCTGGACGTTGTGTTCCTCAAGCTCGACTGCAACCAGGACAACAAGGTACGTCAGCTACCTACCTAGATTACTTAGCTTTGATTGACATCTATGATCTATCTCTTCTCTTCTGTGTCTGTATTTCATTCATCACTGGCACTGCTAGTTGTGTGGAATATGTAATGGCATGCATGAATACTGAAAAAAAAAACCTGCTGGCCACTGTATTTGTGTGGCACTTGCTTGTTGTTGCAGCCGCTTGCAAAGGAGCTGGGCATAAAGGTTGTTCCAACGTTCAAGATCCTCAAGGGTGGGAAGGTCGTCAAGGAGGTCACCGGCGCCAAGATCGAGGAGCTAGCGCATGCCATCGACACAGTCAAGTCAGGCTGATCAGAAGACAAACAAAATGGCCTGAAAGTTAAGCAAGATCGATCCATGTGCGCGAATGAACTAGCGTACGTGATGCATGTAACTAGTGTAGACTGTGAATGAATGAGCCCACCACATTGCACCGCCCCTTTTGTGGGAGTAGATACTCATCAAACATGCATGCAGAAAACAAGCTATTCTAGTTCTTCTGCTTATGATTTATCGATCGATCGGTCACAATTAATCATTCATATGGATGGAGTGCTGCTAGCTCGTTGTAAATAACCATCATCAGGTTATCATCTTCTCGATTTCTTTTGTCTGTCTAATAACTGTCTGCTTCAGAGTTCAGAGCATTTGGTTTTCCGATCCTTGGACAAAAACTGGTGTGTGTGGTGCATGATCTGATTATCGATACATTGTTGCTCTGTTATGCGATGTCAGCTTCTAATGGAATCTGAAAAAAATTTATCCTGACTCATGCATTGACTCTTGGGAACTGCAAGCATACTGCGCATATATGATCTTTTCATTCATCCAATAACAACTAATAACTTGTAGTAGGCACAACTAGAACGGTTGATGCAGCAGCGATAATCCCCCAAAACTTAATTCAGACAGCTTTTCCATATCATAGCTTCTAGTCTTCTACCATGCAAAAACCCCATCGTGCACTGAAGCTTGGCTTCAGATTCTAGTACCAAATTCACAAAAACAAGTTATTCCAGAGGCATATAAGCATATTCCTGCACCAAACTCGAAAAAACACTGTCATCCCACGATGGTCCACGTTGCAAAAGCACTATAGAGGTTTTGAACTTTTGAAGGTCCACGTAGAAAAAACACGTAGCGTGCAGGAAGGAGCACCAAAGCTTTTAAAAGAACCAATACACCAAGCCAACAAAGGTCCTGTTTTTTTTTGTCTTTACAAGCTGTCAGTGCACAAGCATCGCCTTCGTCCTCTCAGGTGGGTATCTGCAAATATTGACATCACAAAAAATATAATAAATTCGGGATTCAGCAAGACATCAGTGGTTGCATCGACCGTGGAGAAAAAAGCAAGCCCATAATATGCCAATGGATGTCCACTAGGCCACCAGATGGACTCCAGTTGGAGTTCTTAATGTCCTGCTCAGGCCTAAGTCAACCTAAAAGACTGGTCTGAAATATGAGAGCTCCTTCATCATCAATTTTCAAAGTGGGCTAAACCTAACAAATGCAAAAAAACTCAAGCATCAACTATTGCAATGGTAAACCTCAATACTTAGAGGAGAATATGCTACAAGCTTGTGAATATTCTTTTAACGAATATGCTAGGAATACTTGTTGAGGCATCGATGAAAAAACAACTTTGTGGCTATTCTAAGAGCCTTTTTGTTTAGCTATGAGCTTTGAGATGTGGAAAAGCTATTATAAGTTATGTGTTGTGAAAAGGTTATAAGTTGTTTGGTTAAAACAATTATGAAACCTGCTCTCTCTCTCTCTCTGTGCATCATTTGAAATAGCCGTAAAACATCTCTTTGTTTGCATTCATTTGGAAAAGTAGAAATTTAAAAGTTAAAAGGAGGGAGAGAAAATGATATTAGTATGCTCTATGCTGCGTAGAATCTTAGACCCAAGATATAACTCAAAACCACCTATCAACATATGTTCTAACTACAGAGAAAAAACTTGAGCAATTGTTCCTATCCTCTTGCACTACAGAGATAAGCTCATGAAACTATGTCATCCTCTTGCAAAAAGGTATTTAGAGCATCTCACATGTCACATAGAACAATAGTTGCATAGTTCCTCGTTTCATCGAGCGCCTTGGCTAGCAGGATTCCAGAAAGAAGGTGCCAGCCCACACCTTGGAAGCCGCTCATGGTGAGCAGGTGTAGGTGGAATACATTGACTAATTGACATATCCTCCTCTTTTCCCTTAATGCATTGAGGCCCTTATTTTCGGGTTTCAGTGATTGGTGAACATATGGCTAACTTTTTGTTTTACGGTGATAATGGCAAAGAGTTAGTCCAATTGAGGCCATTTTGTTTTCTTGGCCCTCCGAGTTTGGATTTGGCATATTTTGCAACTTGCAAGGTTTTGTGAAGGCTAAGTACATGATAGTGTGTCTAAGTGCAATTTGGATTTGATGATGGGAGCACTTAGATGTAGTGCTACGAGACTAGTAGCTTATCAGTGTTGTAGTGAGAGCGCTTTGATGCACACATGACTCCTAGCAAAACTGATGAAGAGCGACCAAAACAGATGTTAGAATTTATGTAGGATCTCTGGTACGCCTAGAGGGGGTGAATAGGCCTGTAAAAATTCAACTCAAACCGAAGTCAAATTCACCCGCACCGCCGCTCTATGAGTGCGGCACTACCAGTGCCGCACCTGCAGGAGAGATTAGTTCATAGTTCAAAATCTACCCAACAAAATTTAGATCGGATAAATTTCTTAGCTTCCTGCAGGGTAGTAGATCATAGATCGACAACTGAAAGTGGTGGGAACACCACACACAAGTAGATCGACCTCAAACCCTAGAAATCACCTCAACAACAACAACACAAGTGTAGCAACACAACCACAAGATGACACAAGGATTTATCCCGTAGTTCAGCTCGCCACCAAGGCTTGCCTAAGTCTACGTTGTTGAGGTATACCACTAAGGCTTAGGGCTTTGTGACCCAACCTCGTTCTCAAGTCAAGAGAGTCTTGAGATGAGGGGTGATTTTACTCGCTGGAAGAGGTGGTTACAAACCTCCCGAGGCTGCCACAAACCTGACAAGCTCACCGGGCGACACTCTAGCCAGCTAGAAGCCAAGCTCCAAGAGTAACAAACACAACCGCCGGTCAAAACATGAACCAAATGCTCTTTAGACTTTGGGAATCAGTGGAGCTGCTCTCTAATCACTTTTAGCACCTTTTTCTCTCAAGGATTGATGAGGAAGTCAAAGGGAAAGCTTGAGAGCTTGAAGGGCACCAATGGAGGAGAGAGGAGATGAACACCTGCTGATTTTTGTCGATCTGAACCGTTGGGGAAGAAGACAGAGACGTTATGGAGGACGGGGAAAAGTATAAATACCCCCCTGCCTCTCAATGGTTACTTAAGTGCTGTAGTGCCACAATGCGGCAGTGTCGCGGTGCGACAGTGCCTCTCTCCAGGTGCGGCACTGCCGCATCCAGCAAGACAGCAAGGGTGAAGGAGTTGTTAAGTTGGCTATCTTGGCTAAGGTGTGAAGATGTTTTGTGCAAAGATTGAGCATTTGGTTGCACACTTTTAACCAGTTGTAGTGTCCCCCTTTATAGTACGCCTTTTTCCCATACTCAATTTTAAAAGACAAAAGAATTCAAAACTCCTTTGAGTGTGATGCCGTCCTTATTTATAATTGGGGGCTCCTCCTTTCCATGTGACATCTTCTATAATGAATTCCCTGCTTGTCATCTTAATAAATCTCATTAGTTCTTTAATTAGGTGGTCATCAACACCAAAACCCACATTAGGGCTTGATTGCACTTACAATCTCCTCCTTTTTGGTGATTGATGATAACCCAATTAGAGCTTACAAAAGATATAAAATGAATAACTGAGATTTTTTTTGAGCCATGGGTGTAGAACCTCCCCTAAATATATGAATAGAGAATTGAATTCTCAACTTGGCATAAGAGGCCAAGATTCACACTTTAGTGAAGTGAAAATTGGGGCTCCCCTACATCTATGCCTTTGTGGGGTGCTGCACATAGTGTCAAGAAAATATATACATGATGCATATGACAGATCATGCACATATGTGTTGCTGCTGCTGCTGAGTGCGGCACTGCCGCACTAGGAGTGTGGCACTGCCGCACTAGGAGTGTGGCACTGCCACACCTGACTATACGAGCAAGACAGAGTCGAGCACCACACATCTAGCTCAGATAAAAAAAAGATATTCAACCTAGCACAATAAGATGACTTCTAATCCACACAAATGATTCATGTCCATATCTGATACACAAAGAGTCAAATAGTAGCATTATTTCACAATTTAGAGTTTTGAGCGACTCTCAAACTTTCCACCTAGCGAAGACTAACACTCATCAAATAGGACATGAAGCGCAGCTGCTGACCATGGTGTCAAAAAGTTGTTGACCCCTCTAATTTTTCCCCTTTGGCATAAAGCACCAAAAAGAGAAAAAAAAAGAAGAAAGATCAACACCTACTCGTTATCTCCCTGGATGTCCATCCTATTAATATCATCATCTCCTGCTGCCCTAGCACCTCCTGCAGTAGTCCTGGCACCACCATCACCATCATCGTTATTGGAGTCAATACGTGCATGACCCTGATGGTGAGTAGTGGCGGTGTAGAGAGTGGAACGTCTCGGCTCCTATCTCTGACGGTATCCCTCCAGGGTCTCATCCCAATCTGCTGCTCGTCCCTGTTGGTCCTCATCCTCATCATCTGAATCTGTGTCGGAGAGACTCGGAAGGTCATACTATGGAGGAGGTGGAATAGGAGGAAGTGGTGGAAGGTCCTGTCCACACTGCTGACACTGCTCAAGCTATGTCTCATACGCTCTATCAGCTGCATAGGTGCACTTGCCAAAGATTGCCTTCAACCACTTGCCAAACTTCTTCATCTTGCCTCCTCTGTGAGACCTAGAGCGGGAAGACTCAGGGATATCTACATGAGAATGAGAGTTCCCCGCTCCCTAAGTAGCTATAGCTGGCTGGGTCTTCTTAATTTTGTAGACGGTGTGCATCCCATCCTTCGGAAAATAAAATCCAGTGACCCTCTCAATCATGAACATGAGTTAAGGGGCATAGGGCAGCCCCCTCCTCCCATCCTCCATTGCAAATCTCAACTTAGTCCACATGAATCTAGGGACATTGAACCTATCCCCACCTGGAGCAAATCTAGCCAACACATTTCTCACATATCCATTAATATCTGAGGCTGCTCCATCCTTTGGGTTGATGGTGTTCCTGATAAGGTTGTTGAGGATGTAATAGAAGCTATGTAGACCACTCCTCTTACCATATGCAATCCTTCTATCTCTCCACATGTAACTAATGTCATGGATCTCAGCTTGAGGCTCATCATGAATGTAAGTGTAACCTCTATGCTCCTCCCCAAAGCCAAGAATCCGACTAAAAGTGTCAAAGTAGACTCGGTAGTGCTGACCATCAATCATCTAGTGAATCTCATCAGAGGTCTGGTCATAGAAGTATGTGGCATGAAATTGTGCAAGGACCTCCTCATTTCAGTTATATTGGAAACCCATGATGTCTGAAAGCTGGAACCTTTCACAAATTTTAATTACCTTGTCAAACTCAGGCTCCTCCTTCTCCTGCATCTCATCCCAATCAATATACGGCATCTTGATGATCTTGGTGTTCTTGGATGCAAGAATGGCAGTGGCATAAAAGTTGGAATGAAACTCATTCTAGAATCTGTAATCAATACCCAAATCCTTACGCACTGCATAGGGATTGATGCCCCTTGCTTCTTCCACCAGCTTCCAACTCTTAGAATAGTTGACAACTACATGCTGGCGGGAGTCATCTGGAGGTCTCATGATGATCTCACCCTCAAAATCTCTCATGTATTTGCCATCAAACTCAGAGAGATGTTGTGGGGTGTTAGGAATGGCATTAGTGGTATGACCTATCATCTCCAGCCTCTCCTCATCTTCAATGTATTGCTTGCGCCTCCCCCTATCACCAAGTCCCCTTGGAGCTACACTACTACGTGCTACTATTAACCTCCCTCGACCACGGCAAGGTGGATCCTTGTCTCTTTGCTCATTCATCTTCCTTTTTCCTCTTCAGTCACTATCTTCGTGCTCCATCTATGCATAGAATGAACTAGATAAGAAACTATGCAAATGGGACATAGAAAATCACTTGAAGAATAGTCTTGATAAGAAAAAGGACTTAGATCATGAACTTGAGAGACACTATGGACAGTGCTACCCAGGCAGTGCGGCACTGCCGCACTCAGTATCTCCACAAGCTCATGACCTCCTTCTTCTTTCTTAGCAAATCCATTTTTCAAATGTCTTCCCACATCACCAAACAATTTCTAGAGCATAGTTCAAGATAAAAACACATGATGTCATGTAATAGATGGGAATATTGATAACATTTTGAGTGGGAGAGAGCATGTGGTGAATAAATCCAACCAATACATCGATTTATCTAGGGAAAGTCACAACTAGACATAGTCTCAAACTACGGGGTGCGGTACTGCCACACCTTACCGCGGCACTACCGCACGTGCTGTGTAGCGCCCCCAAATGAATTGACCTATTGATTCAATTTATCCATCAAATCTCCCTCCTACTCATTCATAGTACCACTAAGAACCCAAATCCATCACATAAACACTCACATTGCATAGATCGAGTAGGTTTAGGGTTCTACCTTCTCAAATGAGGATTGGAGAGGAGAGGGAAGAAACTGCTTGGGCCAAGGGCAGTAGCAGCCATCAGTGACATTGAGGGAGGGCTGGCAGCTGCCGTGGTACTGCTAGAGACCAGCAATGCGTGGCCAAGCGACGGTGACGGCGTGGGCGTGAGAGGAGAGAGAGGCACGAGTGTCGGCGTCGGGGGGAAGAGAGAGGGAAAGAAGTTACTATGGATCTAAGGATAAGAGGAAGAATATAATGGGCCCTACAGTAAAACCGTTTGGGTTGAATCTCAATTGAAATTCAAAGTGCGGCACTTCTGCATGCCTAGCCCGTCACTACCGCAGAGCGACACTTCTGCACGGCAGGCGTAGCACTGCCGCACTTCCCAAAACAGTGAGAGTTAGCTATAATCTATATGACTCTCTCTGTATAAGATATGGACACATATCACCTATATACCATGACCAGAAACAAATAATCAATACAGACCATGATCATGATACATAAGTTGCCTTTTATAAATCATTTTCGTGCATAATATGAAAATTTTCAACTCTTTTGCCTAGATACTAGTTTTTCAAACAGAGGCATGCTAAAATTCAAACCACGTTACGAGAATCAAGTATATTTATCTCACTATGTAAAGCACAAAACCTTGACTCATCGAGGGGCTTTGTGAAGATATCGGCTAGTTGCTTTTTGGTGCTCACATAGTGAATTTTGATATCTCCTTTGGTTTTGTCATGTCTCAAGAAATGATGATAGATGTCTATGTGCTTGATTCTAGAGTGGCTTACAAGATTGTTTGCAAGCTTAATGGCACTCTCATTGTCACATAATAATGGAATTTTGGTAAAATAACATCTGAAATCACGAAGAGTTTGCCTCATCCAAAGTAGTTGCGCACAACATGCACTGGCCGCAACATACTCAGCCTCGGTAGTGGAAATGGCTACACAATTTTGCTTTTTAGAACTCCAAGATACTAGCGATCATCCAAGGAATTGACATGTCCCCGAAGTGCTTTTTCGATCTACTTTGCAACCGGCGTAATCGAAATCCGAATACCCAAGTAGATCAAACTTAGAGCCCTTAGGATACCACAAACCAAGGTTAGGAGTGTGTACTAAATATCTCAAGATTATCTTAACGGCCACCAAGTGACACTCTTTTGGGTTAGCTTGAAATCTAGCACGCATGCACACACTAAGCATAATATTAGGCCTAGATGCGCACAAATAAAGTAGAGAGCCGATCATAGAACAATATACCTTGGTATCCATGGCTTTCCCTTCAATGTTGAGATCAAGATGTCTATTGGTTAGCATGGGAGTTTTGATAGGCTTGGCATTCACCATGTCAGACTTCTTGAGCATATCATGGATGTACTTCGTTTGACTAATAAAAGTTCCATCCTTCACTTGCTTGATTCAAAATCTAAGGAAGAACTTCAACTCACCCATCATGGACATCTCAAATCTCTTCGTCATAATCCTACTAAATTCCTCACAAAAAGTATGATTAGTACTACCAAATATTATGTAATTGACATATATTTGGCACACAAATATATCTTTACCAACTTTGTGAGTGAAAATGGTAGGGTCGGCTTTGCCTATTTTAAAGGCTTGTTTAAGCAAGAATTCCTTAAGGCATTCATACCATGCTCTTGGTGCTTGCTTAAGCCCGTAGAGCGCCTTTTGGAGTTTGAAGACATAGTTGGAAAACTTGGGATCTTTAAAACCTGGTGGTTGCTCAACATAGACAAGTTCTTGAATGGGGCCATTGAGGAATGCACTCTTCACGTCCATTTGATATAGATTGAAATTGGGATGAGTGGCATAGGCGAGAAGCATTCGGATTGCTTCAAGTCTTGCCACTGATGCATATATTTCCTCAAAGTCCAAGCCCTCTACTAGAGTGAAACCTTGAGCAATTAATCTTGCCTTATTTCTTGTCACCACGCCATTTCTTATCTTGCTTGTTGCGGAAGACCCACTTAGTGCCAATGATATTGGTGTTGGGTCTCTCCACCAAGGTCCACACTTGATTTCTTTTGAAATTGTTGAGCTCATCTTGCATGGCCATCACCCAATCCGAATCACCAAGTGCTTGCTCAACCTTAAGAGGTTCCAAAGAGGAAACAAACGACTAATATTGAAAAAAGTTTGCTAAATGTGAACGAGTTGTTACCCCCTTTCGAAGACTCCCAATGATGCTATCAACGGGATGATCCTGTTGTATTGTATGCCTTAGCCTTGGATGATCAATGGCCTTTTGTCCATCTTCTGGATCTTCATTATCTTCTTGCTCGAATATGGGTTGTAGGTTCTATCCTTGAATCGAAGTTGGACTTGCTGCTGCTGTCAGAGGGAGTGTGGCACTACTGCTCTTATGTGCGGCACTGCCGCTCTGCTGATTTGCCATAGGGGTCTGCTCCTCCTCAGCATCAGGTACATCAGCGGAACTTTGTTCATCAGTAGCTTGAGAAATCTCCACTTCAGTGACTTCATCTTCTTGTGGTCTTATATCACCAATAGCCAATTGCTTGATTGCTTCACATGGTGGATCCTCCTTTCCTACAACACTTGAATTAACTTGCTCCACTTGAGAGCCATTAGATTCATCAAATGTCACGTCTACCGCTATTTCAACTCTCCCAGAGGTTTTGTTCAAAACACGATAGGCATGCTCATTTGATCCATAACCAAGAACAAAACCTTCATCAACTTTAGGTGCAAACTTAGAGGTTTTGAGTTTCTTATTAAGTATGAAACACTTGCACCCAAACACTCTAAAGTAGGACACCTTTGGTTTGTTATCGGTTAGAAGCTCATATGAAGTTTTCTTCAACTTCTTGTGTAGGTAGAGGTGGTTGATGGCATGGCAAGCGGTGTTGACGGCTTCGCACCAAAAGAGGTCTGGCGTCTTGTACTCATCTATCATTGTCCTTGCCATGTCAATTAGTGTACGATTCTTCCTCTCTACTACACCATTTTGTTGAGGGGTGTATGGAGTTGAGAACTCATGCTTGATGCCTTCTTCATCAAGAAACTCCTCAACTTGGGTGTTCTTGAATTTGGTCCCATTGTCGCTTCTCATTTTCTTGATGGGGAGACCGAACTTCTTTTGAGCTCTTCTAACAAAAGTTTTCACTTTGTCTCTAACTTGACACTTATCAAACAAGAAAATATCTAAGTGAAATGGGAATAATCATCAACAATAACAAGACCATATTTGTTACCCCTGATACTTAGGTAGGCGACCGGTCCAAAGAGATCCATGTGTATGAGCTCTAATGGTTGCGTCGTGGTCATGCTACTCTTTGGTGGGTGAGGTACGCCAACTTGCTTTCTGGCTTAACAAGCGCTACATATCCTATCTTTCTCAAAGTGAACATTTGTTAGCCCAAGGATGTGTTCATCCTTTTAAAGTTTGGCCAAGTTCCTCATCCCAACATGGGCTAGTCGACGATGCCAAAGCCACCCTATGCTAGATTTTGCCACTAAACAAGTCTTAAGATTAGCTTTACTTTTATTGAAATCAACTAGGTAAAGCTTGTTCTTTAAATAACCTATAAAGACAATAGAAGAATCCTCCCTTGTAAAAACTTCCACACCCTTATCCGTAAAGAGACAATTGAAGCCCATCTTGCATAATTGAGAGATGAACAACAAATTATAACCTAATGAATCAACATGTAAAACATTTGTAATTGAATACTCAAGGGTTATAACAACTTTACTGAGACCAATCACATCCCCCTTAGAGTTGTCTCCAAAGAGAATATTTTCATTTGAGTCCATCTTTGGGGTATATGAAGAGAACATACTCCTTTCTCCAATCATATGATTTTTACATCCACTATCAAGCACCCAACTTGACCCACCGGAGGAGTATGCCTGCAAAATAGATTTAGTTGCTCGATTTAGGTCCCCAATTAGACTTGGGGCCATGCATGTTAGTCACAAGAAATTTAGGAACCCAAATAGAAGTATTCCTATATGTGTTGGCTTCCTTTGCAACATATTTAGCAACCACTTTTCCACTACTGTTGTTCCTTAAAAACAAAACACGAAGTCAAGCTTTGTCGAGGTGGTTGAAATTTTCGTTGGTAGGCATACTTGTTCATAGTGCCCCACACAGATTCCTTTAGCTTCTATTGAACTTGTTTCTGCTGGGACACCTTCTTCTTGGGCTTAGTTTGATCAGGAGCAGAATTGGTAGCCTTCCTATTTTTGTGGGGAGTGGCACAACCGGCCTTCACTGCAGCACTGTCACTATGGACTATGGCACTGCCACTGTCTGTGTAGTCTGATCTGTACCAACTCTTTCCTTTCTCTCAAACTTGACACACTTATAGCTATTTATGATCTTTCTTCCATTTGTCTTGGCTCCTGCAGTGTGCCCAAGCCCATGCTTAATTGAGGGGTGTCTCCCTTGCTTGAATTGAGGCACTTTTGAGTCATTTGCCTTCTTGTCACTTACTTGAGCCTTACCACTCAAGCAGCCCTTGCCAATGATCTCATTGAGTCTAGCAATTTCTTTTCTCATTGCCTCCATGTTTGCAAGGTTAGTGAAATAAGCATTCAAATCAATATTATAACATTTTCCATAACCTTAACTAGTGAAGGTAGTAGAGGCATCCTTTGCATTAGAGGGATGTGAGTTGCTATCCCAAAGAATGTTATATTACAGCTTAAGTTCCTTGTGCTTTTCATCGAAGTCACAATACTTTTTCTTGAGAGCAATATTTTCTTTCTTTGTGATAGCATGGTCCCCTTGTTCTTTGGCCAAGGCCTTGCTCAAGGATTCCACCTCACTTCTCTCTAATGCAAGAGCTTCCTTGCTAGCAATGTAGAGATCCTCTTATTAGATAAGAGTTTCCTCTCTAGATTCTAGCTCGGCTTGGACACTCTCTAAGTCCTCCATTAGTTTAGTGATGAATAATTTGATCTTTCCATCTAAGTTCTTAGTTAATTTATCAATTTCTTCATCACTAGATTCATCCTCACTAGAGCTATCACTAATATCACTACTAGAGATATCACTAGGAGGTGGAGGTGGAGGAGCTTTGACCTTGGATTTAGATTTTACCTTCTCACCCTTTGCCATAAGATAAATGTGAGGGGAGTAGTAGTCATCATCAGACATGTTGGTGAAGAGTCTTGATGAAGAAGATGGCTCATGGATAGCAATGGTTGCAACTTTCTCATCTTCTTCACTTGAGCTTTCAATAGATGTATCCCATTCATGCCCAATGTGAGCTTCTCCCATGTTTTTTCTTGCTCTTTCTCCGGTCGGCCTTGTCCTCCTTCTTCTCTTTCTTATACTTGTTCTCCTTGATCTCATGTGGGCACTTGGCAATGAAGTGATAGATGCTTCCACAATTGTAGCATGTCCTCTTCTTCTTGTTTGGAAACTTCCTCTTTACTACCTTGTACCCTTGCTTCTTCAACCCTTTGTGAAACCTCCTCATAAAGAGAGCAACATCATCCACTTTCTCATATTGGTCATCATCATGTTCACTCTCACTAGAGGATGAGGTGGTCTCTACTCTTTCTTGAACTTTCTTGGTTGCTTTGGGCTTGTTAATTGAAGCTTGCTTGTTGGTCTTGGACTTGCTAGTAGAGACTTGCTTGCTTGATTTGTTGGCCTTGAGAGCTACATCCTGGTTGATCTTGATGCCTTCTAGCTTTGCTTGTAATTCTCCAAGCTTCTTCCTCTCATTTGTTTCTTATCTTTGCATGTCAAAGGTCAAGATCCTCCCAAGTACATTATTTGGTGTGAAGTACTCAAACTTCTTCTTGTCTCTAATTAGAGTTACTATGATCTCATTTCTTGGTGAATAAGCTTCCAACATAATCTTGACAACTTTGTGATCATGTAGCTCATCACAACCATAGCCTCTAATCTTGCCCACCATGGTCATCAACCTATCAAATATCTTTTGTGGCCCTTCTCCATCCAAGATAACAAATCGGTTGAGCTTGGACATCAACAAATCAATTCTTGCCTTTCTCACTTTGTTAACCCCTTCATGTGCAAGATGCAAAGTATCCCAAATTTGGTTGCCAACATCCACACCAATCACTGTATTGTACTCATCACCATCCAAGGCACTAAGTAGCACACTAGTAGCTTAACCGTTGAGGTGGATGATTCTCATTTCTTCCATGGTTGGATTCTTGGGATCAACTGGTGGCTCAAATCCATTGCAAACAACCTCCCAAATGCCGAGATGAAGACCTATAAGATAGGCTCAAATCAAGTGCTTCCACTTGGCAAAGTTAGTCCCATCAAAATGACGTAACTTGCCCGTGGGCACATTGATGAAAGACTTGTGATCATGGTTAGTCATAGATATAGAAGAATAGTTAAATGATACGGCAGCATATTTGTTGTCGTCATTCTTCTTGCCCATTCCTTTTTTGTCCTTCTTGATATGCATGTGGTAGGACTCATCATCATCACCATCTTCGGAGCTGCTAGATAGCTCACTTGAAGATGCATTGGAGGCTTTTGCTTCTTATTCCTTCTACTTTCTTGCTTCTCTTCTTTTTCTTCTAGCTTCTCTCTTGAGTCTTCTTTCTTCTTTTCTTGCTTTCTTCTCTTCTAACCGCTGATGCTCCTTCTTCTTCTTCTCTCTTGCTTCACTTTTCTCTTTTCTAGCTACCCTTCTTCTTTCTTCTTCATTTTGAGCTTTTTTGGCATCGGTTGCCTCTAGCTGCAGGAGCGTGGAGTTGCTCGCTATAGAGCCGCTAAGCTCACTACTGTCAGTGTCATGTAGCCCAACGTCCTCTGAATCGACATTGATGGGCTTCACAACACCGGATCTTCCCCTAGGCTCCATACCTCATGTGGTGAAGCGCACACGAGGTAACTCGCTCTGATACCACTTGTAGGATCTCTAGTACTCCTAGAGGGAGGGGTGAATAGGCCTATAAAAATTCAACTCAAACCAAAGTCAAATTCACCCACGGCAATGCTCCTTTGTGAGTGCGGCACTACCGCACCAAATAGCAGCACTGTCGCACCTGTAGGAGAGATGAGTTCACAGTTAAAAATCTACCCAACGAAATTTAGATCGGGTAAATTTCTTAGCTTCCTGCAGGGTAGTAGATCATAGATCGATAGCTGAAAGTGGTGGGAACACCACACACAAGTAGATCGGCCTTAAACCCTAGAAATCACCTTAACAACAATAAGAACACAAGTGTAGCAACACAAGCACAAGATGTCACGAGGATTTATCCCGTGGTTTAGCTCGCCACCAAGGCTTGCCTAAGTCCATATTGTTGAGGTATACCACTAAGGCTTAGGGCTTTGCAACCCTACCTCATTCTCAAGTCAAGAGAGTGAACTATTGAGATGAGGTGTGATTTTACTCGCTGGAAGAGGTGGTTACAAACCTCCCGGTGCTGCCACAAACTTGACAAGCTCATCGGGCGATGCTCTAGCTGGCTAGGAGCCAAGCTCCAAGAGTAACAAATACAACCGCTGGCCAAAACGTGAACCAAATGCTCTTTAGGCTTTGAGAATCAGTAGAGCTGCTCTCTAATCACTTTTGGCACCTTTTTCTCTTAAGGATTGATGGGGAAGTCAAAGGGAAAGCTTAAGAGCTTGAAGGGCACTAATGGAGGAGAGAGAGGAGATGAGCACCTGTTGATTTGCATCAGTCTAAACCATTGGGGAAGAAGAGAAAGATGTTATGGAGGACAGGGAAAAGTATAAATACCCCTACCTCCCAATGGTTACTTAAGTGTGGCAATGCCGCCCTAAGTGCGGTAGTGCCGTGGTGTGGTAGTGCCTCTCTCTAGGTGCGACACTACCGCACCTAGCAAGACAACAAGGGTGAATGAGTTGTTAAGTTGGTTATCTTGGCTGAGGTGTGAGGATGTTTTGTGCAAAGATTGAGCATTTGGTTACACACTTTTAACCAGTTGTAGTGTCCCCCTTTATAGTACAGCTTTTCCCATACTCAATTTCAAAAGACAAAATAATTCAAAACTCCTTTGAGCGTGACGCCATCCTTATTTGTAATTGGGGGCTCCTTTCCATGTGGCATCCTCTATAATTAATTCCCTGCTTGCCATCTTAATAAATCTCATTAGTTCTCTAATTTGGTGGTCATCAACAACAAAACCCACATTAGGGCTTGATTTCACTTACAATTTATATGGATAAACTTCACTAAATCCATATGAATATATTCTAATAAATCTCAAAAGCCCAATATATATGTTCCTTAATGGGCTTTATTGTTTAAGTCCATGAGTAGAGGTGGAAGGTGCAACATCAATTAGTACCATATTGCTAGTCAATGTGAAGGTAGGGAGTTCTCATCCCTATATATATGTACCAATCTTCCTAGGAAAAGACATAACAACAATAGAACTATCACTGGAAGTTCCTAGTTTGGCAAATCCTTAGATAGTCAATTAATGTTTTCCACTTCTCACTACTACATTGCCTTCTAAGTTTCCCCGTCCCAATCCTCTACGTGCATGGAGAGTTGGGAGAGCAGGCCTCCAGAACCACCATCTACATCTATGACATCTGCTCGGGTGTGTGAGCGATCAGGTTTTTGGGGAGCGTCTTCGCGACTGCTTGCTTCTTCCTGGTGACTGCCGATGTCTTATTCTTCTTTCTCGGATCGTCTACTTCTCGGTTGACATTTGAGGGACTGCACTGCATATATCTTCCTGCACCGACTGTGATCCATGACTTCGAGCAACTCACCATGAGTGGGACTGGAGCCACCGGTGCTTTGAGCATGGGTCCCTCCGCATGGTACATCTCTATTCTCAAATTGGTTAAATTCAATCTTATTTTCGCTATGATCAGTATGTTGTTTAAGAACATATTTGCTACTAATCCGAGCAGTAGTAAAATCACACACGTGCACATATTTGTCATCATAAATTTGTTATTATTTTTCTAAATTAATTTTAACATAAAAATGCCTCAATTTCTAACAGTCCAAAAACCTAATATTAGATAATTTTTCTATTAGTGGTTTTGCTGCTGCTTTGAAGCCAAATGATTTTGATGGAACAAATTACAAGACATGGCATGCTAATGGTGATGTGGCTTACTGCTATGAACTGCTATCACGCCGCACATGGGAAATATGAACAATTTACTCCTGAGGAGGAGGAAAAGTTCAAGGTAGCCGATAACCTATTTCGAGGCGGCGTGATTAGTGCACTTCATAGCAAGTATGAGGACAGCTACCTTCATTACACGTCTGGCAAGTAATTATGGGATGCACTTGAACTATTGTTAAAATCCATTTTTGGTGATTTATATTGAGCAAAATAGTTAAATGGTGCTTAAATATTTTGCTCCTATGGGTTAGTATAAGGTATGGACTATTGCATGAAGTATTTGTTGGTTGAAGTTAACAAGGTTTAGACCTATTAAAAATTGTGATAAAAGAGTTAATGTTTACTTAGCCCCAACTAAAATCCTTAACTTTTCTAAGTATGGAAAAGTAGTAAGACAATGCTATTTTGACATTTAAATTCTAGCTAAAATGTTTTAACACTAGCTGCATGTTTTGGTATTGTTGATTGCATCAAAGTGAGTATATGAGCATGATGTAGGTCGAAGTTGTGTGGGATGTCATGTTGCTCTCATAAAAATTGCCCAAACCTAATTAGAACGCGTTGTAACCGCGTTGTTGGCGCTCTGTTCGTGAACTAGCACTCCAGCAACGAGCCCATGTTGGCATCCTTTTATCTCCCTCTATGGTTACTCTATGGTCGTGACGATTGTTTCGCTAGGTGGCTGGCAGTGTTGGCTCTGGGTCAGCAAAATTGGTTGAGTTTCAATCAAGGTAACCAGCCATCTTTGCTTTGCTTTAAAATTCATGAACGACCTCACCTCGGACTGGCTAGTTCGGTGTGTGTAGTCATCGTGCTTGGGAGTGCGGCGTCGTGCGGGGGTGCACGCACTATTGCACGTGCGCACCGCACGTGACCTTGCCGGCGGCTATCTCGTCGTCGCCCGTGCTATGCGTTGGGCCAAGCGGGTTGCGACCACCTCGTATCGGGCTGGCCGAGCCGTGCCTTGGTTCACGTGCTCACGAGCACTGCACCACACCGCACCACTGTGCTGTGCCGATGTGCTACCACTGCACAATGCACCGCACCGCTGCGCTATGCCGATGTGCTGTGCGAGGCGCCATCGTGGTGCGGTTATCACGTGTGTCCGCTGTCGCCGTGAGCATGCGCCATCTTGACTGCTGAGCCACGCGTGGGGCTGAGCTGAGGTCGCGTCCATTGTTGTTGTGAATACATGGTAGCCGCCCTACCCTACGATTCAACTACTACAAGCCATGCCATTGCTGCCGCATCTGGGTCAACCGACCCCAATCATAGGGTGACGGTGATGCCTCTCTGCTCGCCCTGACTTGCTAGCCGCCATGGGAGGTCCTTGCTCGAGTGGGGCCGCTCCAATTCAAAAGCATCATGCCAAATCTATTGGTCTCGTCGTCCATGCACGTATGCTTGTACTGCTGCCATCAATCGAGGCTACCTTGTCTTAATCCGCTCGAGCTTACTCGTATGACCTCCCCACAACCACGCTGAGCACGGAGTCACCGCTCCTCCTTTCCTCCTAGCATCAATGACTTTGCCGTTCAATTCCTTGCTCTAGTGGGTAGCTTAGGAAGTAGGCTAGCTATCTCCTTCCCCTCAAGCTCAGCCATGCCCTGCCGACCAGTAATTTGGCCTTTTGCTCGTCGCCGGTCATGGGTGTCACCGAATCGGTAGGTTAGGAGGTAAGTCATGTAGAAGTAGTAGCAGTTCGATTGCTCGTAACCCTGAGCTCGCCTTGACTCCCTCTATCTGGTCCTCACGCCATTTTGCTAGGGCGCTTGCCGAAGTCGTGGTGACGCAAGGGTGTCCCTCCCGGGGCACCGCCACCCCGATGGCTCGCACGTGGCCAGACCATCATAGCGCTCCCCTGCTTCCACCATCAGTAGGGTGTACACCACGGTAAGCCACTAATCCTTATCCACCACTTCTACTCTGCCGAGCATATGTAGGTTCATTAGAACAGGCATGCCACCGCTGCGGATAGCCACTCGTTGTTGTAGCTCACGACAGTGCGCCTCTGAGTCACTAACCGCCACCCATCCTTGCGCGTTCAGCTATATATGCTGGTCGGCTCCTTACTCCTGTCAAAGCAAGCCTAGGTTGCTCGGCATAGCTGCCTTATGCCATGGGCTGCCACGCCGGCGCGCGTGAGGTTTCTAGGGATCTCCCCGTGGTAAAGGCGAAAATATCCGAGGGTTTGGTTGCAAAGTTACTAACGATAGGAATAGTGTGCATAGTAGTCGTATTAATCTCTAAAAAAGCTCGGGGGCCTTTTTGCAAAACAGCCAACACACACGGGCGCCCCCGGCCTTGGGCCGTACTGGGCCGTCGCAACGCGCGCGCAGCCGGGCCACGCTGGGCTATCGGGCCAGAAGGAGTTGCTGCCGGCCCTTTCCTTTTTCTAATGCATTTTCTAATTTAATTTCTAAGATAAACTTGTAAATTCAATATAAAATTGTGTAGTTAACCAAAAATCATGAAACCAATTTTGTTAAGTTCCTAAAATCATGATCTATTTGCTAGTATATTTTGTTCATATAGTTTTATAATATTTTTAGGAGTTATCTAATTAATTTAAGATGCTTAATATTGTAAGATATAAACTTGTAGGATTTTTTGTGATAAATTGGTGATAGTGTTGGCTCTGAAACTTTCATAGTAAATTCCTGACATTATTAGGTGCTCACTATAATTTTTGTAGCTCCATAATAATTAGTTTGCTAAGGTAGCTAAATGAGCCCTAGTTCGAAAATATATGTTTAATCAATAAAATGCCGAAACACCTTGGGATTTTAAAACTAGAATATTTTTCCAGAGGCAAAGCCTTACTTGACGATGTACGTTAGTCATTTAAGCTAGCTCATTAGCTTGAGTAGCGTAATCGTATTTTTAAGAGTTGCGGTTACCGTTGATTAATTGCGTCTCTACGTTGCATCCACATATATCATAATAGGAACAACGATGGATCATGGAATCGGCTAAATTAGCGGAAAAGATGGTGCCTTGATGATCGTGTCACCAGGAGAATGCTAATCCTTAGCTATATCTTACCTAGGCAAGCCCTGGTGCATAACCCCTATTATTCTGTACTTTATTTTATGCTTATGCCTTAAGTTTTAAGAAGTTGAATGAAACCACTTGCATATATATATATATATATATATATATATATATATATATATCCTTATCCTATGAGTCCTACTAGTATGTTAGGATCATGTAGATTGCTATGCTATATGATTCGGTAGAAGTCGAGTGATTACCTATCACTCGCGAGCGATAGGAAAGATATTATTGTTGTTATTGCATTACTATCACATGGAATAGATATGAATGATAATTGGAGACTGGGCGGAATTGTACTTTGGATCTAGACTTGGTTAGACATTCGAGCGAGGCTCGGATTACACTTGTTCCGCCTATGTCGATTGAGGACCGTCCGTTGCTGTGGATGGTAGTCAGGTCACACACTTATTACCCTAAGCACATACTTGCTTATAGGGGCAGGAAGGCTCGTTATGCTCTTGTCGTGGGTTCTGGCTCTTTCTGGATCAACTGATTGGAGGCGGGGAAAGGTGGAGGTCTAAGCATCATACTGAGACAGGGTCTCAAGTGTGAGGGCTTGGAGTCCAAGTTTGGACGGGGACCTAGACCCCGTGACAGGAGTGGAATGGGTTGGTCTTGTTTGTGCCTAGGGTACAAATGGGGCATGTGTTTCAAGGTACCCAGATGTGATACATTGATTCACGAATTGTCATTTCCATGAGATGGTACGACTTAGCTATGGTCTAGCACCGTAGTAAGAACTAGAACTTGAAAGGTGATACAATGGTTTTGATTGCTCACCACCTGCTTGAAAGTAGCATAGGTGCTTACATAGAATGGTTAGTTAACGAACTAATGATGACTGCTAATAAAATTGACTATAAGGATGTACGTTTAGTAATGCGTCTTACAGATGCAATAACCCACAAGCCAGATAGCCTTGCATATCCTTAGAGTCTTTTATTTTCCTCCTATCGAGTAAGTCTTGCTGAGTACAATCGAGTACTCAGGGTTTTATTACCCCTGTTGCAGGTGATAGGAGGATATTTAGAGCTGACTCTTGTGTGTGGAAACCTTCTAGTGGGCTCAGAGAGGATTCCTTTCATGCTACGACTATAGTGTTTATTTATAACCCTCACTAAAGTTTTTTATAAGAAAAGATATAAAATCTACTAGTATCTCTTGTATAAAAATATCCACTATGCTAATACTCCACCATGTTATTAAATTAATCCTGCTTTCTCTGTAACTCTGATAACATTGTTATATTTCGCTGTTATAATCAATTGAGGTAATATTCTGGTACTGTAATAAAGTGATGTAAGAAATGACTTAAGAATGTTGTAAGCTTTATTCTTTCATTTATGATCCTGATGGAAAAATATAGATTTTTGAGTTCTCCCTTGGGGTGTGCTCGATGGAACTGCGTAGTTTAGTGTCCTCTCTTGGGTACTTAGTGTCTAATGGAAGACAAGTACTCCTGTGAGACATTAGATTAGGCGGTTCTACCTCAACTTTTATGTCATTGTCATATTAATTTTGGTTGTCTATCACAACTTGTAAATCTGAATTTAATCCTAAAAATTAATTTGGTCAAAGGTTCTAAGTGCCATGTATGTGTGCAATCTAAGCAACCTCGTAAGCCTCATAAGGCTACAGAGGCGAGGAACTTGGCGCCATTAAAACTAGTCCATTCCGATCTATGCAAGATAAATGGTGAATTGACTAAAGGTAGCAAAAGATATTTCATGACTTTTATAGACGATTGTACTAGATTTTGCTATGTGTACCTGTTAAAAACAAAAGATGAAGCATTACATTACTTTAAGATCTATAAAGCTAAAGTAGAAAATCAACTTGAGAGGAAAGTTAAACGGTTAAGGTCTGATCGTGGTGAAGAATACTTTTCAAGTGAATTTTCTAATTTCTGTGTCGAACATGGAATTATTGATGAGAGGACACCGCCATATTCACCACAATCCAATGGATTGCCGAAAGAAAGAACTGCACTCTAACTGAGTTGGTTAATGCCATGTTGGAGACAGCGGGTCTATCTAAGGAATGGTGGGGTGAGGCTATTTTGACAGCATGCCATATCCTGAATAGAGTTCCTACAAAGAATAAAGAAATCACACCATTTGAGGAATGGGAAAAAGAAAAGATTAAATCTCTCATATTTGCGCACTTGGGGTTGTTTGGACAAAGTGAATGTGCCAATTAATAAAAAATGCAAACTTGGACCTAAAACTGTTGATTGTGTTTTCCTTGGTTATGCTATTCACAACGTTGGATATAGATTCTTGATTATAAATTCTGGGGTATCTGATATGCATGTTGGTACTATCATGGAGTCTAGAGATGCTACATTTTTTGAAAGTGACTTTCCCATGAAAAATGCGCCTAGCACGTCTAGTCATGAACCTATAATTCCCCATGAGCAATTTATCCTGATAGAACATTCTGAGGAACCTCATATGCATAATCCTAAGGAGGATGACATTGTAGTCACTCAAAAGAGTAAGAGACAACAGACTACAAAGTCTTTTGGTGATGACTACATTGTGTACCTTGTGGATGAGATACCAAGAATCATTAAAGAGGCATATTTCTCTCCTAATGCTGACTTATGGAAGGAAGTAGTATAGAGTGAGATGGATTTAATTATGTCTAATGGAACTTAGGAAATTGTTAAACATCCTTATGGATCTAAACCAATAGGATGCAAATGAGTGTTCAAGAAAAAGCTTAGGTCTGATGGTACAATTAAGAGGTATAAGGCAAGGCTTGTGGCCAAGGATTATACCTAGAAAGAAGGTGAAGATTTCTTTGATACTTATTCACCTATTGCTCGATTGACCACAATTCGAGTGTTACTTTCTCTGGCTGCCTCTCATGGTCTTATCATTCATCAGATGGATGTAAAGACAATTTTCCTAAATAGAGAGTTAGAGGAGGAGATCTATATGGATCAGCTAGATGGATTTGTAGCAAATGGTCAAGAGGGCATGGTGTGTAAGTTATTGAAGTCCTTATATGGCCTGAAACAAGCTCCTAAGCAGTGGCATGAGAAGTTTGACATAACTTTGATATATGCTAGCTTTGTTGTAAATGAAGCTGATACATGTGTGTACTATCGGTATGGTGGGGGCGAAGGAGTGATCTTGTGTTTATAAGTTGATGACATATTGATCTTTGGAACCAGCCTTAATGTGATTAAGGAGGTTAAAGACCTGTTGTATAATAATTTTGAGATGAAAGACTTGGGAGAAGCTGATGTTATTCTTAATGTCAAGCCGTTAAGAGAAGGCAATGGTGGGTTTACACTTTTACAATGCCACTATGTGAAAAAGGTATTGAGTTGCTTTGGGTTCAGTGACTGTCAACATGCTCCTATGCCTTATGACCCTATTGTGCTATTAAGGAAAAATCAAAGAATAGTAAAGGATTAATTAAGATACTCCTAAATTATTGGTTCGCTTATGTATCTAGCTAGCACTACGAGGCCTAATATCTCGTTTGCTGTGAGCAAACTAAGCCGATTTGGGTCAAATTCGGGAGATAATCATTGGCGTGCTCTTGAGAGAGTACTGCACTATCTCAAAGGTACTATGAGCTATGGCATTCACTATACTAGGTACCCGAAGGTACTAGAGAGTTTTTGTGATGCTAACTGGATATCTGATACTGATGAGCTTTATGCCACAAGCGGATATGTGTTCTTGCTTGGAGGTGGCGTTGTTTCCTAGAAGTCTTGCAACCAGACCATTTTAACGAAGTCAACTATAGAAGCAGAACTCACAGCATTAGACACCACTAGCACTGAGGCCGAGTGGTTTCATAAACTCTTATGGATTTATCGGTTATAGAGAAACCTATACCAACTATTTATATGAACTGTGACAATCAAACTGTGATAACTAAGGTAAATAGTTTTAAGGATAACATGAAGTCCATAAGGCATATTAAGCGGAGATTAAAATCTATCAAAAAATTGAGAAACTCTAGAGTGATAGCGTTGGACTATGTCCACACATCTAAAATTTTGATAGATCAATTCACTAAGGGACTATCACATAATATGATAGATAGTGCATCGAGTGAAATGGCCTTGAGACCCACATGAAGTCTATCATGGTAGTAACCTATTCTATGTGATCGGAGATCCCGTGAAGTAGGATGGTGAAATAAGCCACTGGTAGACTGTGAGGAAAGACCCTTAACTTGGCCCATGTCATATGCACGTCTTTCCTTTACTGTAAGGCAGGTTGGTTTTTACTTTAATGTGTTCCAAGTGGCTTGTTGAAGCAAAGATATTGTCCTATAAAACATCTTTTGAGGAATACACCTATATGAGTTTGACTACTAGTCACAATCTATGAGATTTGGATGATCTCTAGATACTCATCAAAGGCCCAGGAGTATGACTTATATGCTCTAACCAGAGAGGATGCTTTTGGTAACCTAGTATCAGTAAAGAGTTTAGGTGAAACTCATTCACATAAAACTTGCAATTCAAGGCGTAGTCCATTGTTTAAGTTGTGGATAGGTGTAGCTTGAAGCTCTAGGCGGATGTTCAACTTAACAGTCTCTGCTGAAAAACACTGGTATATAAACAGTAGTGGGAGAAAGAAAATATCTATACTAGGCTTTTGAAATCTGGTGGAGACTATTAAAATTTATATGGATAAAATTCCCTAAATCCATATGAAGAAATTCTAATAAATCTCAAAGGCCCAATATATGTGTTCTTTAATGGGCTTTATTGTTTAAGTCTATGAGTAGAGGTGAAAGGTACAACGTCAATTAGTACCATATTGCTAGTTGATGTGGAGGTAGGGAGTTCTTCTCCCTATATATATGTACCAATCCTCCTAAAAAAAGACATAACAACAATAGAACTATTATTGGACGTTTCTAGTTTGAAAATAATAAGATAGTCAATTAGTGTTTTTTTGAAAGGGACCGTGACGCCTAAGAGGGGGGTGAATTAGGCAACTTAAAAGTCTAACTCTAAACTATGGCCTCTTTTTCTATTCTTAGCAAATCCTATGTAAAAGATAAACTATCTAAATGTGCAACTATGGTTTTACTAGTGTGTTGCTATCTCTACCGTAAAAGGAGTTATGCAAACAATGTAAATGCAGAAGCTAAAGAGTAAAGTAGAGATATGCAAACTCTCGTCTATGACTCCGATATTTTTACCGAGGTATCGAGAAGCGCGCAAGTTTTCCCTTAGTCATCGTTGGAGTCCCTCGCAAAGAATCCCTCGCCAGGGCCAAGCTCCTGGTCGGGTAACTCCATGGATAGCCGATAGCCCCGGGCCTTTCCCACGCGTAAGTGGGTCTCCGGTATGCCTTTCTACAAGTTTTTCCTAGACCGCTCCCCGCCATCTTCACTATCAAGCTTGAGGCCAAACAACCGTGGGCCTTGTTCCCTTCGGTACACGGTGGCGGCCACACCACAAACGCGGTTGGTGTGATCTCGCAAGACTACAAGCCCCTTTGATATACAATAATGGCACACACAAGCACCGAGTGGTAAGAGGTATGCAAACCTCACTAAACACTAGGCCTAAACCTAGAGCAAGCGCATAAGCGGTGGTCTAATCAACATAAGCACTTCGTAAAGCACCTACGCTAATCACCTAATGAATCACTAAGCACTATGCAAGTGGAGATCACTAAAATGATGTATTGACACCATTGGTATGTTTTCTCAGCTCCATACTACTCAAATGGTCAGTTGTGGGGTTTATTTATAATCCCCACTGAGAAAGTAGCCGTTGGAGAAGAAACCCACTTTTCTGCTACTGACCGGACATGTCCGGTCACTCAAAACGATCACTTGGTCTTTGGCGCGATCCACTGATCAGACACTGATGACATCCGGTCATATGTCACCGGACGTGTCCGGTCGCAACTGCGCTGCTCTAGAACCTCTGAGGACTTAATCGGACGCCACTGTTCCTACGTCCAGTCGATCACCCTCCAGCGTCCGATCAGTTCTCAGCTATGGTCGCGATAGTGAACAGTGTCATCGTCGCATCCGGTCACTGCTGCTTAGTGTCCGGTCAGTACTGTGGAGCTCGTTTCTTCGTGATCTTGCGTCCGGCTTGGTTCCTATCTTCGTACTTGGACTTTGCTTAATATCTTGGGTCTTCTCTTGTGCTTCTAGGGTCTTGCTTATAGTGTTGATTATCGGATTATCATGTCGCCTTCATCCAAGTCACGTCTTGCACCCTATTGAACTACAAAACAATCACTTGCAAATTTATTAATCCAATTTGGTTGTGTTGGTCATCAAACACCAAAATCCAAAGTAAATGGGCTTAGGGTCCATTTTCCTTATATTTTCCACTTCTCACTACTGCGTTGCCTTCTAAGTTTCTCCTTCCTGATCCTCTGCGCGCATGGAGAGTTGGGATAGCATGCCTCCGAGCATCTATGACATCTGCTTGGGTGTACGGGCGATCAGGTTTTTGGGGAGCGTCTTTGCGACTGCTCGCTTCTTCCTGGTGACTGCCGACGTCTTCTTCTTCCTCCTCGGATCGTCTACTTCTCGGTAGACGTTTGAGGAACTGCACTGCGTACATCTTCTTGCATCGACTGTGGTCCACGACTTTGAGCAACTCACCATGAATGGGACTAGAGCTACCAGTGCTTTGAGCATGGATCCCTCCGCAGGGTACATCTCTATTTTCAAATTGGTTAAATTTAATCTCATTTTCGCTATAATCAGCATGTTGTTTATGAACATATTTGCTACTAATATGAGGAGTAGTAAAATCACAAACGTGCACATATTTGTCATCATAAATTTGTTATTATTTTTCTGGATTAATTTTAACATAAAAATATCTAAATTTCTAACAACAGATATACAATAAATCGTGGATTTCAAAGAAATTAAATTGGACAAGATCAAACTTCAAAATTTAAATGGAGCTTGAATTCAAGTTTTAACAGCCTGTTCGGCTAGAGCGGCTGGCTGGCTAGTGCTGGCCAGCCCTCTCACGTGGACACTGTTCACGTGAACAGTGTTTTCAGACAAGAACATTATTTTTCTCTCACACAAAATAGCCAGCAGTACTTTCTCACGAAGTAACGAACAAGCCAGTTCCGAACAGTCTCTAAGTACGTTCATCGGATCAGTCGGCGAAGGGCGCAGCCGGAGACACTATGCTATACTGTAAAAACATGGATCTGATTCTTAGGCCTTGTTTAGTTTGCAAAATTTTTAGCGAAATGGTACTGTAGCACTTTCGTTGTTATTTGGCAATTAGTGTCCAATCATAGTCTAATTAGGCTTAAAAGATTCGTCTCGTGAATTTCGTCTAAACTGTGTAATTAGTTTTATTTTTTATTTATATTTAATGCTTCATGTATACGTCCAAAGATTTGATGTGAGAGGAAATCTTGAAAAAATTTGCAAAATGAAGTGCAACTAAGCAGGCCCTTAACAGAAAGAAACATGTATTCAGCAGGAAACTGTAAAAAGACCGTTCTCGTGGATTCTCTGAAAATTTATTCACTCTCGTGCGAGATACAGAAAAAAAAAGAGGAAAAGGATGATAGCCCATCAAGACATATCGTCCATTCGTCCCGGCCGAGCTTACCACCCTGTTACCCTCCCGGCCCAGCCCAATACTCAGAGCCCACCGAACCACCACAATGCAGGGCGATCTGGGCCGTCGGTCCGTCAGATCACGAGCCATCCATCCACCACTGCCGAGAGGGACTCCGAGGGAGGACGGGGGAGAAATGAGCGCGGCGGCGGGCCGGCTGCTGGCGGCGGCGGCGACGGCGGGGGCCGCGGAGGTGCGGGCGTCCATCTTCGGCCACGCGCTGAACCCGACGGGGAAGCGCGCGGCGACGAAGCTCCTGCGGAAGAAGATGGTCGGCGATCAGGTAGCGCAGTGGTACCCCTACGACATCAAGCGCGACGACCCGCTCGTCATGGCGCGCGAGGAGAAGGAGTAAGTGCTCACATCCTCCTCCTCCCCCTCCTCGGCCTCCGCTGGGGGATTGGGCTTGTAGTGATTCGCATGTCTCGCTTGCTTTGCTACGTAATCCCTGTGCTGTTGCCCGTTGGTTGTTCGTGCTCGGTGTGTGTTCGTTGATATGCCTCCGAAGCAGTGTGTCATCTCGCTGACGCCCGGGGATGCATCTGTTGGCTTCAACTACCGACGCAAATTGATGGGCTCACCGACTTGATGTACTAGTCGTTACTTCTTAGTTGTTGCAACCCGGATGCCGTAGTGCCATTCCAGCATGGTGTTTCTAGGTATGGGAATACGGTGCTTTCACCTTCGATGTATATTTTCGCTGGAGGTTTAGATCAATTAGTATCTCTGGCACCTCTGGTGGCTGTCCAATTCATTTTCATTAATCTTCGGTGGTTGTTGATGACTTGATGTTGATCTGGCACGATGTTGTGTTGTGTTATTGTGAAGCAAATGAACGCCCTCAATTGCATGGCTGTTCATATTAAATTCTGATAGCAAACAGGCTAGGGTGAATTTTGTTGATAGGGAGCTAGTGATGCTGGATGATAAGTTGGCAGCAGCAAGCTGGGTAGCAGATTCTGCTGATTGTGTTGTGGCACAAATGCATTTGTTTTTTGTCAAAGTTCAAGAAGGCGCTGACCCATAGCCTAGCGCCTAGGCTAGCCTAGGCCAGTCTAGGCGCTTCAATTCGTTTTTCTAGGCGTTTTGCCAATTTAGCACACCTTAGTGGCTTACTGAATAAATTAGTTAAATAGAAGTATAGAGTAGCTGAATACAATATATAAAAGAGAGGGCAGTAGACATACCTTAGTGGCTTACTGGCTTAGGCTCAATAATCAATAGACAACTTGTTCCTAGTTCCTACAGCAAGGATTGACAGCTTGTAAATACTCAATAGACAGCAAGCAGTTCATAAAAAAAAGAAAATAGCAAGTTGACACTTATCTAAATGATTTCAGCCATCTCCCATCCATGAACAGACCATATCAGCAGCTAGTAATTACAAATTTTAAAGCACAAACAAGTGGACAGGACACCAATACAAGTGCACAACACAATTTATAAATAAAGGTCTTGTTCAGAGACCACATAGTTCTCACAAAAGAAGAAAAACACAGTCACACAGCAGCAGTTCATAAGTTTCAGACATACATGAATGCATCATAAAAGATAAACCATGACATGATAAAAAGGCCCCACTACCATATCATCTTTCTTCTTCAATAGGGTTCCACATAATCATCCCCATCTTCATCAAACTGTTCTTCTTCGGAGTCAAATTCTTCTCCTTCATAAAGCTGTCTCACTCTTGCACTTCTACACAGCTCAAGCTATGCAGCACGGATACGGATACGCGTATCGGTATCGGAAGGATACGGATACGCGGATACGGCAATTTCTTAAACAACCCGATACGCGGATACGTTTTAACTATTTTATTAATAAATAGATAACAATGCATATTAAATTGCAAAATAGATGTTCAAGTTCAACATAGAGACATTTAAGGTCTATTACACTCAGAATAACATAATAGCAGGTTCTAATTTAAGAAATTAATAAAAGGTAGTAGCAAACATGATCCCACAGCGGAGCCTTGATATCAGTTGTTTCTCTGGACCCAGATCCCACACTACCACTACCAGTAGCACTACCACTACCTGCACTACTCAAATTTGGAGATGCCATACTGGACAATGAACATTGGACAAAATAAAAAAGGCTCTAATCAGTAACCAGGGAGGGCATGACGCACTGGCTCAGCTATAAATTGGATTGGGGAGGGATAGGAACTCACCTCAGCAGGGGGATCCTTGCCCGCACGGTCTTCTCCTGGAACGCAGGCGGTGGCCGGGGTGGAGATCGCCTGCGCGGCTTGCGGCAGGCGGGGCTGAGCTCGCCCGTGTGGCTCGCGGTGGCCGGGGCAGACCTTGCCTGTGCGCAGCCCGCGGCGGAGCTCGCCTGCGCCGCAGCTCGTGACGGTCGGAGCGGAGGTCGTGTGCGCAGCCTACAGCACGGCTCGCGGTGGCCGGGGCGGAGGTCGTCCTGCGCCGCAGCTCGCGACGGTCGGGGTGGAGGTCGTGTGCGCAGCCTGCAGCGCGGCTCGCGGCGGCCAGGGCGGAGGTCGTCGTGCGCAGCCTGCAGCGCGGCTCGCGGCGGCCGGAGTGGAGGTCGCTGCGTGCAGGAGGGCGGAGGCGGAGGCGGCTGCGTCTGCATCTGCGTGCGGACTGAGACGGGAGTAGGGCAACGGTGGCTTGCTGGTAAGATAATGGGCCGGCTGGGCCGTATCCACTGCGCCGAAACGTATCCAATCCTTAGTTTCCAGCCCATATAAGCTAGGATACGCGGATACACCGTGGATACGTATCCCGGCCGTATCCCAGGCGTATCCGTATCGGATACGTATCCGATACGGGATACGACCCTACCCTGCCGTATCCGTGCTTCTGAGAGCTCAAGTTGTTCTTTTGCTCCCACTGCATCTCCAATAACAGACCAAGGTATCCCTGTACCTTCCATCTCATCTTCCTCATCTCTATAGACAACTAATGCACAATCATCTCCATTCTCATGCAGAAAACCTTGAGCTTCAGTTGTATCATTAGACAAGAGAGCATCACTGATCTTCTTTGACTTGATCTTTTCTTTCTTATTAATCAGCTTGGAGTTGAATTGAATATAGACCAATTTGTTCAGGCGGGCTGTAGTAAGCCTATTTCTCTTCTTAGTGTGTACCTATAAATTTAAAATAAGAGCATTTTCAGGTCTGCAATTTAATTGTAATGCTGCTGCAATTTTCAGGTAGACAGGTACTAACCCCTTCAAACCCGCTCCAATTTCTTTCACAACCAGAAGAGCTTGATGTCAAAGATAGGATCCTTGTAGCCATCTTCTGTAAAGCTGGTGTTTCAGTTCCATACAGCCGCCACCATGATGCTGAAATAAATGAAAAACACCTCTATTAGTTAGTAGCCATTTATTGTTAGATGAAAACAGCAAACAACCATGTTGTAATCAAATTTATTGTAAATCCCTCCTTGCATCACCTTGTCACAGAGTTTGCACTTCACCTTGCCCTTGTTGTTAGCATCAACAAGAACCCCATATTCCCATTCCACATCATCTGAATTCCTTCTCAGGAGATTCGCTCCCTCAGTGTTCGCTAGGCATACATTCAGATCCAAAGCACAGATCAGGCTCTCTAACATTCAGGCATTCACAGTAGTCATTCAGAGCATTCAGGCATCCAGAGTATTCAGCTTCAGAGCAGGGGAGAGGAGCAGGGGAGGGGAGGGGAGCAGCGAGCAGGGGAGGGGACTGACCTTGGGGCTGCCGCTTAGGGAGGACCGGAGGACACCGTCGGGGAGGGATGCGCCTGCGTGAGGGGTGCGCCGACGGGAAGACGATACCGGTGGGGAGGAGCTTCCAGGCGGGGAGCAGTGCGATCGGCGGGGAGGCGCTTCCAGGCTGGGAGGAGCTTAGGGACGGGCCACGGGGAGGAGCTTCCAGACGGGGAAGAGCGCAACCTGCGGATCTACCTGCCCCGCGCCGGAAGGGAGGAGCACGGCCGTTGGGAGCAGTTTCCCGGAGGGGTCGTAGGCGGAGGCGGGTGAGCTGCAGTGGCCGTCTGAGAGCGGGAGAAGCACGAAGCAAGCAGGCGTGCGTCCTTTTCCCCCCTTCTCCCTCTTATCCTTTCCGCGCGAGGCTTCTTTTCCCACGCCTGAAGCCAGCTGCGCACGCGCTTCCGCGGGGGCGGAAAATTTCGCGTGCTCGCCTGAGGCGTCCGCCTCCACGCCGCCTAGAGCGCCTGCGCGCCGCCGAGGCGCTGCGCCCGCCTAGGGGTCCGCCTATCCCCGTAGGCCAGGCAAAGCCCGTCGCCTCCCGATTAGTCGCGCCTAGGCGCGCCTAAGGCGTCGCCTTTTTGAACTTTGGTTTTTGTCAGAGGGTAGTCTAGCAATCACCAAGTAAAGTACGGAACTATGTCACTAATTTGCCTTCTCCAGCTAGTCTGGTGCTCTGATATCTGGATTTGGTGTCACCATAGGATATGTTGGCTGTTTTTCTGTCCCAAGAATGCATCTATTGTTTGATAAGGGGTCCTCTAGCACAACTTAATATTGGTTGAGAAATGTGAGATATTGTCTGGAATATCTGTATTGAGATGATTTGCACTACAGTAAATCTGATCATTCACTCTTTGACCATGTTGAACTTAGTTCTCTTTCGGTTTATCGCAAGGTTCATGCACATGGGCATATTTCCACTTAGTATCTAGGAATGGAAAACTGGTTGGCACAGACCCATCTATAATTTATTTATTTATTTTTGTAATTTTTCTGAGGTAATGCTGACAGTTGAAAAATGTGTGAAAAATATGCAAGAATCAGTGTGACTACTTGACCCTCTCTTTTTGTTTTCTGGGTTTCAGTTGAAACCATAAAAAATCATAATTTGATTCTTCTTTCCTGGGTTTGAGTTGAAATCATGAAAATGGTGCGAACTCCCAGATGTGTTTTGTTAATGGCATTAGGGTTGCATCAGGTTTGTGCTGTGCTGTTTAGCATAGGAGTTCAAGACTGCTTATCGAACCTTAGTTCAGCAGCGAGAACTACGTGAGGAACTTGTGGATTGCCTTGCATCTTTAGAAAGCCAGAAGTCATTATTTTATTCTTTATAAGTATACAAGTCTTTGGGTTTAGTATTCACCCTTGTAAGATAGTAAAGGTATTGCAGATTCCACTGGCATAGGAGTTCAAGACTGCTTATCAAACCTTAGTTCTACTGCGAGGACCAAAATGGAGTTTGTGATGTTGTTTATGTATAGTTACATGTCTTTGGTTTTAGACTTTTAGTATTCACCCTTGGAATACAGTAAAAGTATTGCAGATTTGGTAATGAGATGCAAAAAAAAGGAGCATGCTAGCTGAAAGATACTTAAGAAAAACATAGAGCAAGTGTGAATCAAGCATGATAGATATTAGTGTTTCTCATTCTGAACTGCAGCATTGAACATAGCCTGTTGTTTTCTGTTCTTTCTGCCCACATTATCATGAGTTCAAGAAGCAGACAAAATGCACAAGTTACAGAGTACTCAGTAATATTGTCTGATAGAACTTTCTCATTGCTATGACCTATGAGCATTTATCTTACTGGGACATGTCTACTTTCCGCAGGCGTCTGGCTAAGCTGGAAATGCTGAAGCGTCGTGGCAAGGGACCGCCAAAGAAGGGACAGGGAAGGCGTGCTGTCAAGAGAAGCAAATAGTCGTGCTACCAATGCTCAGTTCTGCTTCTGGCGTTTGCCTTGTTTGAATGCTGTAACGTAATGATTTGTTGGGTGACGAACTGACGATAGATGAAGAAACCCACGTTTGCTCTATCAAGTTTTATAGCTTACAACTGTTTTGCAATGAAACCGCCTTCCATGTTGGAAGAATGATAGGATGTGCTTCCAATAGAGTTCATGATCCTGACACCTAAGTGGCAGTTACAGTGTTTTGGTAAAACAATTTCAGGATGAATCAGGCGTCCTTCCGTTAAGAACTCAAGATTAGGATAACAAAAAAATCCAAATCTGATTTTTTTTGACAAGACAAATCTGAATTAAAGATGATCAAAACTAATCTTGGCAATCGAAGCACATGCACAGCATTGTACAACAACATGGAGGACTCGGATGAACCGTAGTCAAACATCGTGGAGCATGCGTTTTCGTGGCGTGGCGTCTAGAACTCGGTGCGTATGGCGTCGATGCAACTGCCGCCATCGAACACCCCTGGGGCGGCGCCATTGCCAGCGCCACCACCGTCGCGCTTGTGAGGCACCGGAAAGCTCAGCACGCACGCGAAGTCGCTCTCCGCGCCGTCCTGCGCGGCGCGCACGGCGACCTTGACGCTGATCCACTCCTCGGCACGCTCCCGAGCGAGCGCCGCGGCCACGGCGCGAGCGCGCCGGCCAGGCGGCACGCGTTGCACGCCGGCCCACGCTACCGGCAGCGCGTTGCCTCCACCGCTGCGCTGCGTGAACCCCGGCAGCGCCACGGCGGCACCGAGCTCCTGCCCGGCGTAGAACGGCGCGGCCCTGATCCCCGTGTACCGGCGCGCGTACAGGTTCGGCGGGCCGTCGAACCGCAGCACGGCGGAGAGGTTGTACGTGACGGCTGAGGCCGCGGCGTCGAAGGCCAGGGCGCGGAGCTCGCCGGACGCGACGTAGGGGACGACGTGGTGCGGCCGGAGGAGCAGCCGCGGGATAAGGGACGGCACGAGGACGAGCACCGCCAGGAACACGACCAGAGGCGCGAGGCAAGCCGCGGCCGCGGCTGCCACTGCTGCCGCGCACTGCCGTCGCCGCTGGCTTGCCGGCGACGGCGTCTCCGTGGACATGGCTCGCAGGATGGGGAATGCAGCTGCTGGATCGTCACTCCTCAGTGTGTGATACAAGGCTCCGATCATTGCTGCGCTTAATAACCCTGGAAGCTGCTTTGGTACGCTTTTTGCTCCTAAAAGGAATAGACCACCACCATTGCTAAAGGAAAAAGGAAATCTAGCAATGCATATTTTTGTTGCAGTAGAGTTACCTGACGGAGAGCAAAGCATCCGATGACTCCATGATTAACCCCTTTTGCTTTCACGAATAAACTAGCATTTAACAGAAAATAGAACTCAAAAGAAAGGATTACTGGAGATTTTGATGAAAGTTCAATATTTTACAGGAAGATACCAAGCAAATGGCCATTAATAACAGCACGAAAAGTATATCAGGAGGGCTCTAGGGCCTCTGACGGCACAAAATCGGCAATAGAGCCTTGGATATTATGCATTTGCTAACTTTGTTTGCTAAGCTTCAGATCCAGTTGGACTCCCGTGGTTGCTTAAATCATCATCGAGAGCTCTCCTCGTCGCATCCCACAGCTGAGACTCGATTCCCAGCTTCTTCAGCTCGTGGAGTCCTCGCTCAACTTTTTACATGTTTGCAGGAAAAGAAAAGGATAATCAATAATGATCTCACTGACGTCAAGCTTGAAATTCAGCTTGCCAATTCCTCTATGTTTTTATACATGATTATGGGAAAAATCAATCACAATGAATTCATTGTGACTTCAAAATTTAAATTTAGCAAGGTTCAGGTGGAGAAAACCTGCATTAAACTAAAATAATTGATTTCGAGAAAAAAAAACTATGGGAATGGATGAAATAACCTACCTTCTATTACATCGCTTGTAGTAACTGGGTGATTGCTTTGTTCTATCCAAAAATGTAGTCGCTCATAAGCTATATCTTCTTCTACGTTGTGATTTTTGGCCCGCCTCCAGAAATAGGTCAAGCATGCCTGTAGTGTGTTGGAAATCAAAATAAGAGGACACTAAACATGAAGCTTACCAGATAACGAAAAGCAAAGCCATGAAGTGTTTTCACATAATATTTATTTTATATTTCTCTTTACTAACTTAGTCAAGTTTGTTAAGCACGTAATGGACACTAATATGGAATTAGGAGATTAGGTTCATGATTATATATAAACTGCACTAGCAATCCTTAAACTTGTACCATGGTGTCATTCATGTCCCTAAACTCTTAATATTGCAGATCACAGTCTGTGCCACTCAAGGTTCAAATCCCCCTATCAGCATGTGATTAGACGGACATCTCTCTTAGCCAAGAGTACCACATAAACAAACACATGCTGATTTGGACCTAGAGTGACAAGGTATTTAAGAGTTTAGTTATCTTGATGATACCATAGAATAAGTTTATCGTTTGTTAGTGTATTTCATTCTATATTATTAACAATGGAACAAAAAAGAATATTAATGCTGGCCAGAGCGAAATAAAATTTGAGTAACATAACATAATCTGTTACCTGCTTGAAGCGTACATCTTCTCGCTCTTCCGCACTTAACTCTAGGACCAGGAAATATGTCAGACACATAATTAGGAAAGTGAATTGACATTGTGTTCGTCAAAGGTCATGGATACAAAAGTACTGACAGAGCAACTAACCTAATGACTCAGAAGGGCTCCGACCCTCAGAAGCTTGGCCTGTAATGGAAGTTCAATCCTTATCAAAAGGTAAAATTATTCATCCAATGACATTAATTCATACAATAACACTTTTTACAGGCGAATTATGCATAATATTTCTCGGAAGTGGCTCAACATTGTGCAAGTTAAGCTACATGCTACACATGCAAATATTATCATCATCACAATGAGTTAAGATCTATTCCCTACTATGTTCTTGTTATAGTGAATAAGAGAAATCAAGATCATTACTTTTATGGTTTATCTTCGTTAACGAAAAGAACCAGTTATGGCTATCTATTGGTGGTCCTGGGAAATATTGTACATAAAATATTAGTAAGACGAAAGTATAAGAAATGAGTACATTTTCGAAAAGCCACCTGAGAGAGGTTTGATATGTCGATTTTCAGCCAAAGTAAGCATGATTGCATCCTCTACCTTCAAAGGAAATATGAAGTTATTATTACAGCACTATGAATAAAAGCATACGAGTCGCGGTCTCCTCGCATTGCACAGGCGAGGGTAAGGCTTGCCACTGACACCCTTCCCCAGACCCCGCACAGAGCGGGAGCTCTCTGCACTGGGTACGCCCTATGAATAAAAGCAGAAATATAGTAATGCCATTTTTCTGAGAATAAACAAAAGCTAACTCAATCTCATATATGTTGCATTTGCTATATACTTCACAGAGATGGACCAGTCACTCTAGTAGCAGTAGGATTCTGAAGTTGGATAATCCACTTTTCCATATCACCTGATGTGGCACAGCAAAATCCAAAATATTCTGAACAATTAACTAGGAATAGAACTGTATGAGACGTGGCAGGCAATAGGTTTCACATTCTAGGAAATCATGTACATCAATTAATACACGCAAAGCGGATTTTAAACAGTGTGAATCATGTCTCTGAGTTAAATTGATCATGCTGACATGCAATTGAAACTTTGAAGTAGCATATATGTCCCATACACACAATTCAAGTTTGAGAAAAACCTTGAGTGAAGCC
The DNA here is from genome assembly GCF_019320115.1 of Miscanthus floridulus. NCBI lineage: Eukaryota > Viridiplantae > Streptophyta > Magnoliopsida > Poales > Poaceae > Miscanthus > Miscanthus floridulus. The sequence goes on from NC_089596.1 coordinate 20,134,568, forward strand.
AATTCACGCAATCCTTTCTCAACTGAAAGCATGGTCTCAATATTGCCATCACTAGATATATCGTTTACATCAGACATTTTGCTTCTGCTCTCCATGTCAGCATTATCTGTCACCACATGAACTATGAGAAAAGAACAGGGTTATGTGACTAAGGTCATGCATGAAATCTGATACACTTAGTAATCCTTCATCATCCGAGACTATTTTAAAAGCAGTAAAACTACTAACATTAGCCCTTCAGATGAGATTTTTTTAGTACACATAGCAAAAGGCTCCTTTTACACTGCACAGTACAAATGTAAAGTGCAAATAAATCCTATTTTACAGCCAGAAGATGAGAATAGAGAGTCAAATCTGAGCAACTCAATTGAAGTTTCCAAATTTCTAGCATGTAGAAATTGGCCACGTTGTTTCATTTTGTTACAATCAAATCACTGCATAGAATAAGAATACTACTGAAGGTTTTTCATTTGTTACTTGTCAAACTGTGTCATGACCTGTGGGGAATCTGGGTCACATCTCCATGATTAGCCAATAGAGATAATGAAGTACTTGCATAGTAAGTGGAGCATATTGTTAGAATAGGCGCCCTAATGGGCTGGCCTTGGGCCTGGCGCCTAGCCTGTTAGGCTGGCTGCCTTAGGGGTTAAGATAGATAGATTACATTGATAAGGCAAGGATCACCGTTGATTGGGTGTTTCTATAAACCCTATTGATCCTTGCCTATATATTGTACCCTGTACTGCTGCTAATCTATCAATCAATTCCCGAGACCAATTCGCTCTCATGGTATCAGCCGCCTAGGTTTAGGTCTCCTCTTCCGCTGCCCACTCCAACGCGCGCCGGACCCCTCGCCCGCGCTGCGCCCCTTCGCGTGCCGGTACCCACCGTGCTGCGCCACCATGCCCTCCACCCCTCCAGCAACCCCCAGGGCTGGGGAAGATCTGGACGCCTCCTCTGCCACCATCCAGGCAGACGCCGTCGCCCAACGCCTCGCCGCGGAGAACGGCCAACGAGGCTGCCGCCGCTGCTCAGCGTCTCGAGCGCGAGCGTCAGGCTGCGCGTGATGCTGCCCTAGCACGCGCCCTACAGGCCGAGGACGAGGCCACAGCCGCGACTAAGGATCGCGACGCCGCCGCCCAGCGCGCTAGCGAGGCACTGGCGCGCGCTGCCGCTGCCGTTGCTCCGAAACCCTCTGGCACCACACCTGGAGGCACTTCAGCGCCGCCACCCGATCTTCGGGCTGCCATGCTGCATCACGAGGCCGCTGCCCTTCTGCAGCTCCATGCTCAGGCTGTTGCGGTCAGCAACATCCGGAACCACGTCACCACCATCCTCGACGTCGATTCCGGTAACTTCAACCGCTGGCATGATCAGTTTCTTCTCATCCTCGGCAAGTTCTCCCTCTAGGATCACGTTCGAGAGGAACCTCCAGCCCCAATTCCTCCTGATTGGGCCCGGATGGACTGCGTCGTCAAGTCCTGGATCGTCGCCACGCTCACCGACGACCTTGGCGAGATCATCTCCGCCCAGGGCTCCACCGCTCGGCATGCCTGGCTCGCCGTCGAGTCGTAGTTCCTTGGCAACCGCGAGGCTCGCTCCATCCACCTCGAGACGTGGTTTCGCAACTTTCGTCCAGGGCGACCTCTCCGTCACCGATTATTGCCGTAAGCTGAAAAAGATGGCCGATGATTTCACGGCCCTTGGCGAGGTCGTCACCGACCGCACGCTCGTCCTCAACGTGATCCGCGGCCTCAACGAGCGCTTCAACCACGTTGGGACGCTCCTTCGTCGCGCTCGACCGTTCCCCACCTTCCTAGAGGCTCGTGACGACCTCATCCTTGAGGAACTCACCATGGAGACCCGTAAGGACGCACCTGCCACTGCGCTCGCCGCCTCCACAACTCCCAGCCCTGCCCCTGCGTCCTCCGGCACGGGCGCTGGTGGGAACTCCAAGCCGCCTAACAACCGTCGCAGCAAGCGCGGCGGTGGCGGCAAAGGCAACAGCGGCGGTGGCCCTCTTGGACAGGGGTCACGCCCCACTGGTGGCGCAGGTGGCGCACAACAACAGCAAGCAGCAGCCGACCGGCGGGCGGCCATGGCCCAGCGTCTACAACCCCTAGACCGGGACCATTCAGATGTGGCCAGGGGGACCTCGTCCACTGCTGGCACCCATCCCAGTGCCTCCTCACTTGCAGGCGCAGCAGCAGGCACAACAGCAGGCACAACAACACGCGCAGCAGCAGGCCTTCCTCGCCCAACAGCAGCACGCCCTTCCTGCCCACCAGCAGGCCACTACCCTCCCTGCTCCTGATGGCACTGGACAGTGGGTCGCCCCCGGGTATTACAACCTGGTGGCCGGCCTCCCCTCTTGGGACCCGACGGCCCTCGTCTCCGCCTTCAGCACAACGTCGCTGACCCCTCCTACGTCCAACGAGTGATACTTCGACTCAGGTGCTACTTCACATATGACATCTCAGTCCTCCTCTCTTTCACATGTTCTTCTCTCACGGTACCCTACTCCTTCATCCATTGTTGTCGGTAATGGCTCTCTTCTTCCTGTCACTGCCACTAGCTCTACAAAGTTGTCTCGTAATTTACGTCTTAATAATGTCCTTGTGTCGCCACAAATTATTAAGAATCTTATCTCTGTTCGCCAATTTACTACCGACAATAATTGTTCTGTTGAGTTTGACCCCGCTGGTTGTTCTGTGAAGGTTCTTCCATCTCGGACCGAGATCGTCAGGTGCAATAGCTCTGGGCCGCTATACCCTCTGCGCCTACCCCTAGCACACTCCCTTGTCGCCCAGGCTTCCTCCCCGCTGTGGCATCGGCGTCTTGGCCACCCCGGTCATGAGGCGTTGTCGAAGCTCGCGTCTAGTGTCTCCTGTCATATTCAAGATTGCTCAGAGTTATGTCATGCTTGTCAGTTAGGGCGTCATGTTCGTTTGCCCTTTCATGAGTCCACCTCTCGTATGTCTAACAAGTTTGATCTTATACATTGTGATTTATGGACCTCTCCAGTTGTCAGCATTTCTGGTTATAAATACTACCTGGTCATACTTGATGATTGCACTCATTATTTGTGGACGTTTCCTTTGCGGCTTAAATCTGACACTTTCAGCACGCTTGCTCACTTCATCGCTCACGCCTCCACCCAGTTTGGCGCCCGGGTCAAGGCTGTTCAGTGCGACAACGGGAAAGAGTTTGACAACTCTAGCTCCCGTCAGTTTTTCCTCGCTCAGGGCATCCACCTTCGCATGTCCTGTCCCTACACATCGTCTCAAAACGGTAAAGCTGAACGCATTATTCGCTCCATCAATAATATTGTTCGCTCACTGCTCTTTCAGGCGTCCATGCCTCCGTCCTACTAGGTAGAGGCCCTCTCTATAGCCATTGTTCTGCTCAACATACTGCCTACCAAGACTCTACAGTTTTCCACGCCGCACCTTGCCCTGTTTGGCAAGCCACCAGCATATGATCATCTACGAGTCTTCGGTTGCAAATGTTATCCAAACATGTCGGCTACTGCACCCCACAAACTCGCCCCTAGGTCTGTCCTGTGTGTCTTCCTAGGCTATTCCGCTCATCACAAAGGGTACCGCTGCCTTGACCTCTCCTCCAATAGAGTCGTCTCCTAGCACGTCATCTTCAATGAAAACAGCCTTTCCCTTTGCTGAGCGCCATGGTCCTAGTGCTCCAGCGGACCTACAGTTCCTCGATGACGATACTACTGACCCTGTGCTCCCTCCTATTGGACCGATGCACAAGTTTTTGTCTGCAGGAACACCACCCAGCACCGCTGATGTCTCCAGCGCCCCTGCCTGTCCCACTGCGACTGTGCCTGGGGCACCCCTGCCTGCTGATGATGCTGATGATCCACCGGCGCCCGCGCTCTACATTCCACCAGCGCTGCGGGCGTCGGGGACACCTACCGCGCCACGCGCGGCCAACAGGACCACCTCTCCCGCGCCACACGCGGCCACGGCGTTGCCCAACACGCCTGGAGAGGCCTCCCCGCTCTACATCCCGCCTGCCCTGCATGCAGGCGCAGGACCCCCGCCCGGGTTCCCATCTCTCCGATCGGATCGGGCCTTCACGTACCACTACACGCGTCGACCCCGACCGCTAGCTGCTCCTCTACCAGCCGCCCTGCATTGCATCACTTCCTTGGTATGCAGGTTCAGCGAAGTGGTGATGGCCTCCTCTCACAGCGACAATATATGCTGGACATTCTGGAACGTGCAGGGATGACAGAGTGCAAGCCGTGCTCCACTCCAGTTGACACCAATCCGAAGGTTGCTGCGGCTGATGGGGCCCCTGTGTCTGATGCTACAGACTTCCGCAGCCTTGCCGGAGCTCTCCAGTACCTGACGTTCACCCGCCCAGACATTGCATATGCAGTTCAGCAGGTCTGCCTCCACATGCATGATCCTCGTGAGCCTCACCTTGCTGCCCTGAAGAGGATTCTTCGCTACGTTCGAGGCACTCTTCACCTTGGTCTCCTGCTGCGACCGTCTACTTCGACTGATCTTGTCGTCTACACCGACGCTGACTGGGCTGGTTGTCCGGACACTCGCAAGTCCACCTCAGGCTATGCGGTGTTCCTTGGCGACAACCTTGTTTCCTGGTCCTCGAAGCGCCAGAACACAGTGTCAAGATCCAGTGCTGAAGCCGAGTATCGCGCGGTGGCCAACGGAGTTGCAGAGGCTACTTGGCTCCGCCAGCTACTTTTGGAGCTGCATACCCCTCTACGACGCGCCACACTGGTGTATTGTGACAACATCAGTGCCGTCTACATGACCTCCAACCCGGTTCAGCATCAACGCACCAACACATTGAGATCGATCTTCACTTCGTCCGGGAGCGAGTCGCCGTTGGTGATCTTCGTGTTCTGCATGTTCCCACCTCTTCGCAATATGCAGATATCTTCACCAAAGGGCTGCCTACTTCAGTTTTCACGGAGTTTAGGTCCAGTCTAAACGTGCAGAGTGGCTGACGATTCAACTGCGGGGGCGTGTTAGAATAGGCGCCCTAATGGGCTGGCCTTGGGCCTGGCGCCTAACCTGTTAGGCTGGCTGCCTTAGGGGTTAAGATAGATAGATTACATTGATAAGGCAAGGATCACCATTGATTGGGTGTTTCTATAAACCCTATTGATCCTTGCCTATATATTGTACCATGTACTGCTACTAATCTATCAATCAATTCCCGAGACCTATTCGCTCTCACATATTATTTCTTGTATCAACAGCTTCATAGAAGTAAAATATCAAAACAAGAAGAATTAAAGAGAGCTTTTGATAACCTGATAAAGTTCCATCTCTTGCCTTTTGCCCAATTGATAGGACTGCTTCAAGTGCACGCGGTGCAAATGAGGACCAGTATTCTTTTTTTTCTTCAGCAATATCAGAATGTATCCCTGGGGGGGGGGGGGGGGTGCTCACCATTAGCCAAAACCAGACACTATATAACAATTTATATATTAAAAAATCGTCTGTTTGCTTATTGACAAGACACATTTTTTTCATGGAACATACAAAACTGGAAATTGACATCGATCTTTTTAGGGGAATTATTGTGTGAATTTATTATGAAAAAGAACAAAAGAGAGATTACAAGTTCAAACTTTATGAATAACCAGACAGCACTAGTGTTTAAACGCAAACTAAGTTAAACAGTAGCAAAAAAAATGTGTGGTGTGAACACGAAAGGACAAACAGGGTTGGATAATTATGCATCCTAGCCCATGGTCCTAAGGTTGAGCTAGCAGTTACAGATTACAATGGTTACTAGTTGCTGTTCCAATATGTTAATTCAAGAACACATAATATTTGAAACATTATTTAGGCAACTGGGATTACTCCCTCATCGTAAAGGAGTACAAACAGTGCAAAAGTGATCTTGGTACCAAGTTTAGAACATAATGTCCAGTAGCGGGCCAGCCAACATCTCTTTAGCACCACCTCCTCCTGATTAAGGAATTTCATGAAATATTACAATGATAAGCCACAGACAAAAAGTGCTCATATTGTGATTATGTAACCAACGTACACACCAGCTCTTCCTGTGACAGCATCATTCTGTTGGCTGTTGCCTGAAGAGATCTCAGTTCTGATCTAGCACTTTTCAGTCTCCGAGATACAGATGTAACCAAATTACTAGTAACCTATCACAAATTGCAAATAAGTTTATGATTGCAAAATATGACTCTGGAAAATTCGTTCAGCAATGGATAACCAGATTCATGGAAAAATCCAATACACCTTTGCTTCTGACTTAAGGGTTGCAATCTCAGTACAGCTTGCACTGCTGGACCTTCGCGAAGCAATTCGCATAGCAATCTAAGAGCAAAACTGGCATCAAGTTCGAACAAAACTAGTATGCAAAAATTGATCACAAATAACTGTATAGTGCACACAGTAATAATCAAAAGTGACTCAAACAAAAGCAAACTTCTCTCTCTAGTGCTCCCTCAAAACTTTGAGCAGGAGAAGCTTTCTATGGGAACATACCTTTCTTTGTTCTAGTGCTGCGTCTTTCCTGAGAGCCAAATTGAAAATATGGCTTAAAATACAAAGCAGGCATCGACAATAAGTAGCGTATTTTTAGTAACTGCCATACCTGCTAATCAAAATTGGCTCTGTTTCTACTGCATCACCAATATCAGAATCCTGAAGTCCGGAAATAAATATGGTAAATGCAAAACATGAAAATTTCCGCATGGTATCCAAACAAATCATACTAGCATACATCCAGTTGTCAAGTTAAAAACTAAAAAATAGGACAGTCAATCAAGTAATATCAGAAGCAAAGATTTAGTCAGCATTTTATCATAGAAAAGACCTCTCTCTCCATGTGCATGGATTTGGCATCTCCATCATCAGACCTTTCTTCTGCAAGCTGAAGATGGGAAGATGCAGGTAAGATAAAAACAAGGTTGATTGCTTCCAACATGTTAAACTATAAAAGAAAATAGAATCATGATATCTCACTTTGTCATACATGCTTTCATTTTCCACTTGAAGTGTGTTAATCTGCAAAGCATGGACATAAAAAATTAAGAACCACAGCTGCACTCCAGATTAAGATAAAAACTAATTTAGGTAAATGATTGACAGCTGTTTTGACACTGTCCATAACATTGGTTAGACAAGAATTGTAGCATGAAGGAGAGATAACTCATATTGAAGGTTAACCCCGCAAGCAGTAAACAGAATGTTACACAGATCGTAGCATTAAGATTCTATATAAAACTTGAATTCATGAAAGAAATTACCTCATCATTAAGAGAAGAAGATGTACGACGAGCTCTCAATGAGCTTCCAAGATCAACTGATCTCCTAAGAATGATGTAGCCTATATTACTTAACAAGTGATCATTGAGAACCAAGAATGCAAAGGCAGCAAGTATCAAAAGGTTCTTTTAAACAAAAAAACAAATACTTACATAACTAACACCGATAGATAGAATAATTTTCTAAAAAATGTCTTAAGTCAAGTGTAATTCAATCAATGAGTGTTATTCAGTAATGTGGCATGTCAGTTGCAAAGGTTTGTACTTCTATTATCCTTAATATAATGATACACAGCTTTCCTATGAATTCGAAAAAAAAGTTGCAAAGGTATGCTTGCTATTTGCTAATCGTTCTAGACAAATGCTGTCTCAGAAAACCCCAGTTTTGGAGTTTCAGTTATCCAATGAAGACTTATCCTATTTACAAATGCTCAAATGATTAGTTCATATTAAACGTGGTGGTGCATTTGAATCCACCATATTATTGGACCTTTTGGTAAGTTTCAGAAGCAAGCAATGCCACATAAGCAGAATCATGATTTGCGACTTCTGTTGCAATGCTCATGGTAATATGGCACCAACATCTCAAATTTAGCATCAAGTTACTCCACTATCAAAGTTGAAGCATCACTAATAACTAGCTGAAGAATTACACACAATTCTACTGCTTTGATATTTATTTAGCACAGTTTCTGCGTCTGGGAAACTAGAACACGCTGCATAGATAGTGTGTTATGTATGGCAGGACCTAAAGCCAGCACAACAAGAAGCCTATCGCGGCCTAAAATTTTGACTTCAGTTATCTTCAGTATTTTAGGTGATTATTACTTTGGAGTTTGCTTTGGATTTGGATTAGGCAATCCAGGTATATAGGCTTATTAGTTTAGCAAAACTAATAGGTGTTTCGGAAGGAGAACAGTCGGTGTTATATAAACCAAACTGATGTATTCCTAGTCCTCAAAGCCAGCAATGAGAACAAATATTCTTCCTATCTTCCTCTCTACCTCTCTCTCAAGTCCACCATAGCTCCAGCGAGGTGAGGCGAACAGACTCAGCCGACCGTCAGTCGCCACTATCAACTCCGCAGTCTTTGATCCACATCCACCATGCCACAACATAGTGCTTGGAAGATAAGTCGTAGCCTCAAAGCAAACTAGCAACCAAAAAACACGGGGAAACTAATCATCTGCCTCAAGCGCAGACATGGAATCCAGATAAAAACACGGAGATAGCAGAACTTTTGGATAACTGGAAAAACTCCACAGGCCCACTGTGAAGATGCTCGCAAAATGTATTAACGTATTGCACCACGAAATCTGTCTTCTGTCATGCATGGGGGCATGGGGCACAATAATTAATACTTGAGAGCAGGACAGTCCTTACCTCTCCCCCGCACCGCTGGTCGCCGGCCGCTTGATCGACGGGATCATGGGGACCGATTTCCCAGCCGTGTAGCGGTTGGTCAGCGACGGCGGCCGGCCCACCTGCGTCTGATCCGCAAGGTAACGGCCTATCTAAAATGCACAGAATTGCACGCCACCACTTAGCACATCGCACAGGTCGTATTGAGAATCAAGGAGCATTGCAGAGTATGCACTACAAAATCACATGCAGAGCCAAATGCCACCGCATGGACACGATGGTTACCGAGGGGGAAGGGGATCGGGTGGAGGTGCGGCGCGGGGTGTTGGAGAGCTCGATGGGGGGACCAGAAAGCTCGTAGTCGTCGTCGTCGTCGCTCCCGCTGCCGGCGTCCCCGCCCGCGCCGCCGCCCATGACCCGCGCGAGACGCTGGGCGGCGGCGCGCGCGGCGCTGTTCTGCGCGCGGGCGCCGGCGCCGGCGCCGACCCCCGCGCGGCGGCCCGCGGTGGAGGCCGCGCCGGCGCCACCGAGGGACCCTGCCCGCGCGTGGCGGTGGACTGGGGACAGCTCCTTCGGGGATCCGCCGGGCGATGTCTGCGCGCTGCCGCCGCCGGCCTGGTGGTGATGCGACGCCGCCTGCACGTAGAGGCCCCGCCGCGACGCGTACCCCAGCCCGCCGCCGCCCGGGCTCGCCGGCCGCGACAAGCGATCCATGGGAGTGTGAGGGGGATTCGGTGGACGGATTCGGTGGGGGAGGAGGAGGAGGAAGAACGGGAGAGATGAGCGGGCGCGCGGTTCGCTGGTTCGTCCGCTCCGAAGGCAGGGGAGGGGGCGAGGCGAGGCGGGGGTGTAACGGTCTCGTCTCTCGAGACTCGAAATGGTTGTGGTCAGGGGGACCGAGGATCTTCTGCGGCGTCTGTGCGCAGCCACTTCCGGGGTGCATTTCCAATGTTTTCCCTTTTTGATTTTCTTTCCCTTCTTTTTTTCGTAAATGCTTCCTGTAGCGTGTCTGCGACGTCTGTGCGCAGCCACTTCCGGGGCGCATTTACAATGTTTTCCCTTTTTGATTTTCTTTCCCTTCTTTTTTCGTAAATGCTTCCTGTAGCGTGTCCATCTGTCCGCAAGCTGGCTTCTCCGGCCTGCATACGTTCGTGTTGATAGGCCACCATGCCCAACGGCTCAACACTCGTATTCACTCGTCCACTTGCTCCAATCACATCCGATCGTCCAGTCCGCAACGCCGCGACAGTGCCACGACTGCCCTGCGTTCTCCAAGGCGTCTGGGTGCCGGCTAGCCATCCCGCTTGCTTTTTATGTCATCACCGTCGTCGCGTTGCCCCCACCTCACCCTCTATGCGCCGCCACACAGCTCCATGACTGGGCTCCACCGCGACCATGCTCCCTCGGTGTTCGGGCACCCACCGGTCATCCCATCCACCCTCTACTCGTCCGCCGTGCCGCGCCCACCTTGCCCTGTGTGCACTGTCACCCAGCTTCGTGTTGCTGGCGAGCTCTACACCGGTGAACTTCACACGCTGACGCCCAAGCAGCAAGGTGATGTTGCGCTGAAAGCGCATGTTGCAAACATATGTTTTGAGTGTTTCAGGTGTTTTCAGATGTATGTTGCATGTGTTTTATATGGATATTGTAAAAATAGATCTAAATGGTGCATATGTTGCAATGGCTATACACGTATGTTTCAAAGTGTATGTTCTAAATATTTCATTTGTTTTAGACGCATATATTGCAAGTGTTTCATCTATGTGTTGCAAAATTAGATCTGGATGTTGCATTCTGCAATGGCTTCACACGTATGTTGCAAGTATATGTTCCAAATATTTCATCTATTTCAGACATATGTTGCAAGTATTTTATCTGGGTATTGCAAAAGTAGATCTGGGTGTTGCATATGTTGCAATGACTACATTGTAAGTGTATGTCCCAAATATTTCATCTGTTTCAGACGTATGTTGCAAGTGTTTCATCTAGGTGTTATAAAAGTAGATCTAGATGTTGTATATGTTGCAATGGCTATGTTGCAAGTGTATATTCCAAAATGTTTTATCTGTTTCAGACGTATGTTGTAATTGTTTCATCTGGGTGTTGCAAAAGGAGATCTAGATGTAGGCATGGAGGAAGCCCAAGCCCTCGCCCTCGGTGGTCGTGTTGATGCCCGAGCAGTGTCGTGACAGCTGCTGGTCTGCCACGACGGACGACCATAGAAAGCGGGAGAAGGGGACCTCCAGCGATGACGGCGGGTCGCCAGCAGGTAGAGGTTGGACTCCCGCAGGGGAGTGAGAGGCATGGTAGACGCCTCGGTGAGGCCTGTGGATACTGAGAAGGTTGGCTGCTGCGGCTCCCTAGCGTATGGGCCGATGGCAAAGATAGAGGCCGTGGACATGGGAGCGATGGGGACGGGATGCTGTGGGTGATGCGGGCACGGTGGGGATGTGAAAGTGCAATCAAGCCCTAATTGTGGGTTTTGGTGATAGTGACCACGCAATTAGAGAACTAATGAAATTTATCGAGATGACAAGCAGGGAATCTATATTCGAGGATGTTGCACGAAATGGAGGAGCCCCCAATTACAAATGTTGATGGTTTCAAACTCAAAGGAGGTTTAAATTCTTTTATATTTGGAATTTGAGTATAAGAAAAGCCGTACTATAAAGGGGACACAATGCTTAAGCTAACATATGCTACCAAGTGCTCAATCTTATACATACATCCTCAGTTATTCAGCCAAGACAGCCACTCTTACTCTTGCTATCTTGCCTGGTGCGGCAGTGCCGCACTTGGAGAGAGGCACTACCGCAGTGCGGCACTGTTGCACTTGAGCCGCGGCACTGCCGTGACTTAAGTAACCGTTGGGGCTGGGGTACTTATATCTTTCCCCTTCCTCCCCAACGTCTCTCTTCTCTCTCACTCATTCAGCTCGTCCAAGAACAGAAGAGTGCCCTTCTCTCTCTCCTCCATTAGTGACCTTGAGCTCCCAAGCATTTTCCCTTGATTTCCCCATCAATCCTTGAGAGAAAAAGGTCACAAACTCAATTAGAGAGCAGATCATTTGATTCTCTAACTCAAAAGAGCACTTGGTTCACGTTTTGGCCGATGGTTGTGTTTATTACTCTTAGAGCTTTACTCCTAGCCGGCTAGAGCGTCGCCCGTGGAGCTTGCCAACTTGTGTGGCAGCCCCGGGAGGTTTGTAACCACCTCTTGAAGCTAGTAAACTCACCCCTCATCTCAAGAGTTGAGTCTCTTAACTTGAGAACGAGGAAGTGTTGCAAAGCTCTAAGCCTTAGTGGTTAACCTCAACAACGTGGACATAGGCAAGCCTTGGTGGCGAGCTAAACCATGGGTTAAATCATCGTGTCACCTTGTGCTTTAGTTACATCATTTGTATTTCATATTGTTGTTTAGGTGATTTCTAGGGTATGTGGTCAATCTACTTGTGTGTTATATTTCTACCACTTCTAGCTCTCGATCTGTGAATCTCATACCTGCAGGAAGCTAAGAAATTTCTCCGATTCAAGTTTACATTCACTGATTTTGAACTATGACTCGAAGTTGTCTGCAGGTGTGGCAGTGCCGCTGTTATGGTTCGGCAGTGCCGTAAGGTCAGAGCGGTAGTGTCGCAGGTTAAATTTAATGAAAGTTTGAGTGTTTATTTTAATAGGCCTATTCACCTCCCCCTCTAGGCTAACTAGAGATCCTACAAGTGGTATCAAAGCAGGTTACCTCGTGTGCGCTTCACCGCGTGAGGTATAGAGCCCGGAGGAGGAACTAGTTTCATGAAGCCGGTGGATGTTGACACCAACAACAGTGAGTTGAGCGCATCAACAACAAGCAACACCACGCTACCACATCTTGAGGCTACCGATGCCGAAAGAGCTCTCAATGACAATGAGAGAAGAAGGAAGGAGACAAGAAAGTTCAAAAGAGAAGCAAGAGAGAGGAAGAAGGAGCAGCAGCGGTTAGAAGACAAGAAGCAAAGAAAGGAAGAAAAAAAGCTCATCAGAGAAGCAAGAAGAAGAAGGAGAGAAGCTAGGAACAAGAAGGAAGAAGAAGAGAAGGCAACAAATGCATCATCAAGTGACATATCAAGTAGTTCCAAAGATGGAGATGATAATGAGTCCTACCGAGTGTCGAAGGGGGACAAGAAGGAGAAGAGAGGAAAGGGTAAAGCCAACAACAATAAATATGCCGCCGTATCCTTTAACTACTCTTCTATACATATGACTAACCATGATCGGAGGTCTTTCATCCAGGTGCTCGTGGGCAAGCTACCCCATTTTAATGGGACTACCTTTGCCAAGTGAAAGCACTTGATGAGAGCCTATCTTATAGGTCTTCATCTCGGCATTTGGGAGATTGTTTGCAATGGATTTGAGCCACCGGTTGATCCCAAGAACCCAACACTAGAAGAGATGAGAATCATTCACCTCAATGGTCAAGCCACAAGTGTGTTGCTTAGTGCTTTTGATGGTGATGAGTACAATATAGTGATTGGGGTTGATATTGCCAAGCAAATATGGGACACTTTGCACCTAGCACATGAAGGGGTTGACAAAGTGAGAAAGGCAAGAATTGATTTGTTGATGTCAAAGCTCAACCGGTTTGTAATCTTAGATGGAGAAGGGCCACAAGAGATGTTTGATAGGTTGATGACAATGGTGGGCAAGATTAGAGGATATGGTTGTGATGAGCTAGATGATCATAAAGTTGTCAAGATTATGTTGGAGGCTTATTCACCTAGAAATGAGACCGTAGTGACTCTAATTAGAGATAAAAAGACGTTTGAGTACTTCACACCAAATGATGTACTTGAGAGGATCTTGACCTTTGACAGCAAAGAGAAGAAGCAAATGAGAGGAAGAAGCTTGGTGAATTGCAAGCAAAGCTAGAAGGCATCAACATCAATGATGTAGCTCTCAAGGCCAACAAATCAAGTAAGCAAGGCTCTACAAGCAAGTCAAAGATCAATAAGCAAGCTTCAACTAGCAAGCCCAAAGCAATCAAGCAAGTACAAGAAAGAGTAGAAACCACATCATCTTCAAGTGAAAGTGAAAATGATGATGATCAATATGAGAAGGTTGATGATGTTGCTCTCTTTATGAAGAGGTTTCACAAGGGGCTAAAGTAGCAAGGCTATAAGGTAGTGAAGAGAAACTTTCCAAACAAGAAAAAGAGGACATACCACAATTGTGGTAGCACCGATCACTTCATTGCCAAGTGTCCATATGAGATCAAGGACAATAAATACAAGAAGGACAAGAAAGAGGAGAAGGCCGACCATAGAAAGAGCAAAAAGTATATGGGAGAGGCTCATATTGGGCATGAATGGGACTCAACTAGAGAGAGCACAAGTGAGGAGGATGAAAAAGTTGCAACCATTTCTATTCATAAGTCATCCCCTACACCTAGGCTCTTCAACAACATGTCCAATGATGACTACTACTCCCCTCATATTTGTCTCATTGCAAAGCGTGAGAAGGTAAAATCCAAATCAAAGGCCAAATCTCCTCCACCTCCTAGTGATATCTCTAGTAGTGATATTAGTGATAGCTCTAGTAGTGATGAATCTAGTGATGAAGAAATAAACATGATAACTAAAAATTTGGATGGAAAGACCAAATTATTCATCACTAAGCTAATGGAGATTTAGAGAGTGTCCAAGCCGAGCTAGAATCTAGAGAAGAGACTCTTACCCAACAAGAGGATCTCTACATTGCTAGCAAAGAAGCTCTTGCATTAGAGAGAAGTGACGTAGAATCCTTGTGTGAGGCCTTAGCCAAAGAGCAAAAGGACCATGCTATCACAAAGAAAGAAACTAAAGCTCTCAAGAAAAAGTATTGTGACTTAGATAAAAAGCATAAAGAACTTGAGATGCAATATAGCATTCTTTGGGATAGCAACTCACATCTCACTATGGCAAAGGAAACCTCTACTCCGTCTACTAGTCATGGTTATGGAAAATGTTTTAATCTTGACTTGAATGCTTATTCCACTAACCTTGCAAACATGGAAGCTATGAGAAAGGAGATTGCTAGGCTCAATAAAGTCATTGGAAAATGGTGGATAAGTGTGACCCAATCCAATGACAAGAAGGTTGATGAATCAAAAGGGCCACAATTCAAGCAAGGAAGGCATCCCTCAATCAAGCATGGGCTCGGTCACACAAAAGGAGCCAAGACAAATGGAAGAAGGATAGTGAATGGCTATGAGTGTGTGCAGTTTGAGAGGAATGGCAAAATTGTTACAGATCAGCCTACACAGACCATGGTAGTGCAGCGTCCTAGAGTGACAGTGCCACACAGCGGCAGTGCCATAGTGAAGGGCGGCAGTGTCACGCTCCACAAAAATGGAAAGGCTACCAATTATGTTCCTGATTAAACTAAGCCCAAGAAGAAGGTGTTCCAGCAGAAACAGGTTTTCTAGAAGCCTAAGGAATCAATGTGGGGCAATAAGAACAAGTATGCCTATCAACCAAAGATCTATGCACCTCGACAAAGCTTGACATCATGCTTTGTTTTGACAAACAACAACAGTGGAAAAGTTGTTGCCAAATATGTTAGAAAGGAAACCAACATATATAGGAATACTTCTATTTGGGTTCCTAAGTTTCTTGTGACTAACATGCAAGGCCCCAAGTCAAATTGGAGACCTAAATCTAGCGACTAAACTTATTTTATAGGCATACTCCTCCAGTGGATCAAGTTGGGTGCTTGATAGCGGATGTACAAATCACATGATCGGAGAAAGGAGTATGTTCTCATCATATTCCCCAATGACGCACTCAAATAAAAATATTATCTTTGGAGACAATTCAAGGGGGGGTGATTGGTCTCGGTAAAGTTGCTATAACCCTTGAGCATTCAATTACAAATGTATTACATGTTGATTCGTTAAGTTACAACTTGTAGTGCGTCTCAATTGTATGAGATGGGCTACAATTGTATCTTTACGGATAAGGGTGTGAAAGTCATTAGAAGAGAGGATTCCTCTATTGTCTTTATGGGTTGATTAAAGAACAAGCTTTACTTAGTTGATTTCAATAAAAGTAAAGCTAAGCTTAAGACTTGTTTAGTGGCAAAATCTAGCATGGGTTGGCTTTGGCATCGCCGATAAGCCCATGTTGGGATGAGGAACTTGGCCAAATTTCTAAAAGATGAACACATCCTTGGACTAACCAATGTTCACTTTGAGAAAGATAGGATTTATAGCGCTTGTCAAGCCAGAAAGTAAGTTGGCGTACCTCACCCACCAAATAGCATCATGACCACCAAGCAACCATTGGAGCTAATACATATGGATCTCTTTGGACCGGTCACCTACCTAAGTATCGAGGGTAGCAAATATGGTCTTATTATTGTTGATGACTATTCCCATTTCACTTGGGTATTTTTCTTACATGACAAGTGCCAAGTTTAAGAGAAGGTGAAGATATTTGTTAAAAGAGCTCAAAAGGAGTTCAGTCTTTCCATCAAGAAAGTGAGAAGCGATAATGGGACTGAATTCAAGAATACTCTAGTTGAGGAATTTCTTGATGAAGAGCGCATCAAGCATGAGTTTTCAACTCCATACACCCCTCAACAAAATGGTGTAGTAGAGAGGAAGAATCGTACACTCATTGACATGGCAAGGACAATGCTAGATGAGTACAAGACACCAGACATCTTTTGGTGCGAGGCCATCAACACCGCTTGCCATGCCATCAACTGGCTCTACCTACACAAGAAGTTGAAGAAAACTTTATATGAGCTTCTAACCGGTAACAAGCCTAAGGTGTCTTACTTTAGAGTGTTTGGGTGCAAGTGTTTCATACTTAACAAGAAACCCAAAACCTCTAAGTTTGCACCTAAAGTTGATAAAGATTTTCTTCTTCGTTATGGATCAAATGAGCATGCCTACCGTGTCTTCAACAAAACCTCCAAGATAGTTGAGACTGTGGTAGACGTGACATTTGATGAATCTAATGGCTATCAAGTAGAGCAAGTTGATTCAAGTGTTGTAGGAAAGGAGGATCCACCATGTGAAGCAATGAAGCAATTAGCCATTGGTGATATTAGATCACAAGAAGATGAAGTCATAGAAGTGGAGGTTCCTCAAGTTGCTGTTGTACCTATTTCTGCTGACGTACCTGATGCTAAACAGTAGCAGACACCTACTGCAACACCTGCACATGGCAGTGTCGCACCTACATAGTCAGCAGCAGCTGATTCGACTCCAGCTCGTGGACAAGACCTACAACCCATATTTGAGCAAGAAAATGATGAAGGTCTAGAAGATGAACAAGACACCTTTGAGCATCCAAGACTAAGGCAAATAATACAACAGGATCATCCCGTTAACAACATCCTTGGGAGTCTTTGAAAGAGGGTAACAACTCATTCACATTTAGCAAACTTTTGTCAATATTACTCGTTTGTTTCCTCTTTGGAGCCTCTTAAGGTAGAACAAGCACTTGGAGACCCGGATTGGGTGATGGCCATGCAAGAAGAGCTCAATAACTTCAAAAGAAACCAAGTGTGGACTTTGGTGGAACGACCCAATACCAGTGTCATTGGCACCAAGTGGGTCTTCCGCAACAAGCAAGATGAGAATGGAGTGGTGACGAGGAACAAGGCAAGGTTGGTTGCTCAAGGTTTCACTCAAGTAGAGGGCTTGGACTTTGAAGAAACATATGCACCGGTGGCAAGTCTTGAAGCAATCCAAATGCTTCTAGCCTATGTCGCTCATCACAACTTCAAGCTATATCAAATGGATGTGAAGAGTGCATTTCTCAACGACCCTATTCAAGAACTTGTCTATGTTGAGCAACCACCGGGCTTTGAAGATCACAAGTGTCCCAACTATGTCTACAAACTCCAAAAGGTGCTCTATGGGCTTAAGCAAGCACCAAGAGCATGGTATGAATGCCTTAAGGAATTCTTGCTTAAACAAGGCTTTGAAATAGGCAAAGCTGATCCTACCCTTTTCACTCACAAAGTCAACAAAGATATATTTGTGTGCCAAATATATGTCGATGACATAATATTTGGTAGTACTAATCATTCTTTTTATGAGGAATTTAGTAGGATCATGACCAAGAGATTTGAGATGTCCATGATGGGTGAATTAAAGTTCTTCCTTGGATTTCAAATCAAGCAAGTGAAGGATGAAACTTTCATTAGCCAAATGAAGTACACCCATGATATGCTCAAGAAGTTTGACATGGTGAATGCCAAGCCTATCAAAACTCTCATGCCAACCAATGGACCTCTAGATCTCAATGATGAATGGAAAGCCATGGATACTAAGGTATATCGCTCCATGATCAGCTCTCTACTTTATTTGTGCGCATTTAGGCCCGATATTATGCTTAGTGTGGCATGTGTGCTAGATTTCAAGTTAACCCGAAAGAGTGCCACTTAGTGGTTGTTAAGAGAATCTTGAGATATTTAGTACACACTCCTAACCTTGGCTTGTGGTATCCTAAGGGCTCTAAGTTCGATCTACTTATGTATTCGGATTCCGATTACGCCGGTTGCAAAGTAGATCGAAAAAGCACCTTAGGGACATGTCAATTCCTTGGACGGTCCCTAGTGTCTTGGAGTTCTAAGAAGCAAAATGGTGTAGCCCTTTCCACCGCCGAGGCTGAGTATGTTGCAGCCGGTGCATGTTGTGCTCAACTACTTTGGATGAGGCAAACTCTTTAAGATTTTGGATGTCACTTCACCAAAATCCTACTCTTGTGTGACAATGAATATGCCATAAAGCTCGCCAACAATCCCGTAAGCCACTTAAGAACTAAGCATATAGACATCAGACATCATTTCGTGAGAGACCACGAAACCAAAGGAGATATCAAAATTCACCATGTGAGCACCAAAAAGCAACTAGCCGATATCTTCACTAAGCCGCTCGATGAGTCAAGGTTTTGTGCTTTGTGTAGTGAGCCAAATATACTTGATTCTCATAACGTGGTTTGAACTATAGCACACCTTGATTGATGAACTAGCATGGATAGGAGAAATGAATTGGAAAGGTTTAAATATTGTGCTTCAAAATGATTTATCATAAGAAACGCTATTTAGTTAGTAGCTAAATCTTGCTATTCTGGGGAGTGTGGCAGTGCCACGCCACACTAGTGCCACGTGTGGCGAGCGGCAGTGCCGCACTTTGAATTCCAACTAGAATTTGGCCCACAACAGTTTGTTACCATGGGGCCCATCTCTCCTTCTCTTTTCATCTGGCCCTAGGGTAACCCTCTCCTCACTTTTCACCCAACACCATCGCCCTTCTCTTCCTCTCATGCATGGCAGCGCCGCCGTCGCCTCTGTCCAGCGCCACCGCCACCTCCGGCAGTGCCACGCGTCGTCCACCGATTCCCTCCCGCATCACCGGTGGCCGCTGAAGCTCTTGGGCAGAGCCATTTCATCTCTTTCCTCCTCAATCCACATGAATCAAAGGTGAAACCCTAATCCTTCCCGATCTATGCAATGTGTCGATTCTAGTTATCTTTGATGGTTGATTGGAAAGTAGATAGTAGTTTGGATGGTGCTTTAAGGATGGATTGAAGTAGAAATCGTGATTCAACCTTGGAGCCAAATTAACTGCTATGACAGTGCCACACCCTCAGCGTGGCAGTGCCGCACCTCTGTGGCAAAGCTAGCAGTGCTAACTCTTGGTTCGATGGTTGACTCACTTTATCTATTTCACTCAGCTCCCAATGCTAAGATTCATGATTACTAGGCTTTCTCTCAATCATATCTAGATGAATCGATGACATAGACATGTTTATGCTTGCTGAGATTGTATAGTGGGCTAGAAGTTAAAATATGAAGTAAGTTCAGTAGACAAGAAGATGTAAAATGCAGTCTTGGTGAAACAGCTAGTGCGGCAGTGCCACTCCAAGGCACGGCAGCACCACACGTCTAGGGGCAGTACCACATCAGCTGCTTCCCTCGCTTGCATGTTGACTCTTTTTGAGTACTTAACTTGCTTTATAGGGTAACTTCTACTCTCCATTTGTACAGTTCACATATTGGTCTATGTTTTTGCGTAGATAGCCTCCGGAGGTGAAGATGGCCGAAGGGGGAAGAGGAAGATGACCGAGCCTCGTGACAAGCAAATGCCTCATCGTGGTCATGGCAAAACCACAGGGGGCAGCAGTAGTGCAGTAGGCAGAGGGGATGCTAGTGACAGGGGGAGAAGGGATTAGTTGATCCAGGAGGAGGAGAACTTAGAGAGGGCTGGCTACACCATTCCTCTAGGTGCTTGCCCAGATACTCTGAAAGTGCAATCAAGCCCTAATTATGGGTTTTGGTGATAATGATCATGCAATTAGAGAACTAATGAGATTTATCGAGATAACAAGTAGGAAATTCATGTTCGAGGATGCTACACAAAACGGAGGAGCCCTCAATTACAAATATAGATGACTTCAAACTCAAAGGAGGTTTAAATTCTTTTATATTTTGAATTTGAGTATAGGAAAAGCCATACTACAAAGGGGGACATAATGCTTAAGCTAATATGTGCTATCAAGTGCTCAAACATATACATGCATCCTTAGATTCATAGCCAAGACAGTCTACACTTCACTCTTACCCTTGCTGTCTTGCATGGTGCGGCATTGCTGCACTTGAAGAGAGGCACTACCACGACTTAAGTGACTGTTGGGGGCTAGAGGGTATTTATACCTTTCCCCTTACTCCCCAACGGCTCTTTGCCTCTTCTTCCTCACTCCGGCTCATCCAAAATAAAAAGGAGCCTCTCTCTCTCTCCCTCCATTGTTGACCTTGAGCCCTCAAGCAAATCCATTGATTTCCCCATCAATCCTTGAGAGAAAAGGGCCGAAAACTCGATTAAAGAGCAACTCCATTGATTTCCTAACTCAAAAGAGCACTTGGTTCATGTTTTGGTCGGTGGTTGTGTTTGTTACTCTTGGAGCTTGGCTCCTAGCCGGCTAGAGCATCGCCCGTGGAGCTTGCCAACTTGTGTGGCAGCCCCGGGAGGTTTGTAACCATCTCTGAAGCTAGTAAACTCACCCCTCATCTCAAGAGTTAAGTGTCTTAACTTGAGAACAAGGAAGGGTTGGAAAGCCCTAAGCCTTAGTGGCTAACCTCAATAATGTGGAGGTAGGCAAGCCTTGGTGGTGATCCAAACCATGGGATAAATCATTATGTCGCTTGTGCTTGATTTACAGTACTTGCATTTCATATTGTTGGTTGAGGTGTTTTCTATGGTTTCTAGTCGATCTACTTGTGTGTGGTGTTCCTACAACTTATAGCTCTTGATCTGTGACTATCATACCTACAGTAGGCTGAGAAATTTCTTCGATCTAAGTTTCCGTTCACTGATTTTGAACTGTAACTCAAAGTTGTCTACAGGTGTGGCAGTGCCGCCCTCTAGAGCGGTAGTGCCGCAGGGTGAATTTGATAAAAGTTTGAATGTTTGTTTTGATAAGCCTATTCACCCTCCTCTAGGCCAACTAGAGATCCTACAAGTGGTATCAGAACAGGTTACCTCATATACGCTTCACCACATGAGGTATGGAGCCCAGAGGTGGAACTAGTGGCGTGAAGCGGGTGGTTGTCAACATGGATAGCAGCGAGCTGAGCATGTTGACAGCAAGCAACACCACACTACCACATCTTGAGGTTACTGATGCCGAAAGAGCTCTCAATGATAATGAGAGAAGAAGAAGGAAGGAGGCAAGAAAGCTAAAAAGAGAAGCAAGAGAGAAGAAGGAGTAACGGTTAGAGAAGAAGAAGCAAAGGAAAGAAAAAAAGGCTCAAGAGAAAAGCAAGAAGAAAAAAGAGAGAAGCTAGGAAGAAGGAAGAAGAAGAGAAGGCAACAAGTGCATCATCAAGCATATCAAGTAGTTCTTAAGATGGAGATGATGATGAGTCATACCAAGTGTTAGAGGGGAACAAGAAGGAGAAGAAAGGAAAGGGTAAGGCCAACAACAACAAATATGCCGCCGTATCCTTTAACTACTCTTCTATTCCTATGACTAACCATGATCAGAGGTCTTTCATCAATGTGCCTGTGGGCAAGTTACCTCATTTCAATGGGACTAACTTTGCCAAGTGGAAGCACTTGATGAGAGCCTATCTTATAAGTCTTCACCCCAGCATTTGGGAGATTGTTTGCAATGGATTTGAGCCACTGGTTGATCCTAAGAACCCAACACTAGAAGAGATGAGAATCATCACCTCAATTGTCAAGCCACAAGTGTGTTGCTTAGTACCTTGGATGGTGATGAGTACAATAGAGTGATTGGAGTTGATGTTGCCAAGCAAATATGGGACACTTTGCACCTAGCACATGAAGGGGTTGACAAAGTGAGAAAGGCAAGAATTGACTTGATGTCAAAGCTCAACCGGTTTGTAATCTTGGATGGAGAGGCCCACAATATATGTTTGATAGGTTGATGATAATGGTGGGCAAGATTAGAGGTTATGGTTGTGATGAGCTAGATGATCACAAAATTGTCAAGATTGTGTTGGAAGCTTATTCACCTAGAAATGAGACCGTAGTCACTCTAATTAGAGACAAGAAGAAGTTTGAGTACTTCACACCAAATGATGTACTTGGGAGGATCTTGACCTTTGACATGCAAAGAGAAGAAGCAAATGAGAGGAAGAAACTTGGAGAATTGCAAGCAATGCTAGAGGGCATCAAGATCAAAGATGTAGCTCTCAAGGCCAACAAATCAAGCAAGCAAGGCTCTACAAGCAAGTCCAAGATCAACCAACAAGCTTCAACTAGCAAGCCCAAAGCAAGCAAGCAAGTTCAATAAAGAGTATAGACCACATCATCTTTAAGTGAAAGTGAAAATGATGATGATCAATATGAGAAGATTGATGATGTTGCTCTCTTTATGAGGAGGTTTCATAAGGGGCTAAAGAAGCAAGGCTACAAAGTAGTGAAGAGAAGCTTCCCAAAAAAGAAAAAGAGGACATGCTACAATTGTGGAAGCACTGATCACTTCATTGTCAGGTGTCCATATAAGATCAAAGACAACAAATACAAGAAGGACAAGAAAGAGGACAAGGCCGAACATAGGAAGAGCAAGAGAAACATGGGAGAGGATCACATTAGGCATGAATGGGACTCAACTAAAGAGAGCACAAGTGAAGAGGATGAGAAAGTTGCAACCATTGCTATTCACAAGTCATCCCCTACACCAAGGCTCTTCAACAACATGTCCGACGATGACTACTACTCCCCTCACAATTGTCTCATGGCAAAGCGTGAGAAGATAAAATCCAAATCAAAGGCCAAATCTCCTCCACCCCTTAGTGATATCTCTAGTAGTGATATTAGTGATAGCTCTAGTGATGATGAATCTAGTGATGAAGAAATAAACATGATAACTAAAAATTTGTATGGAAAGACCAAATTATTCATCACTAACCTAATGGAGGATTTAGAGAGTGTCTAAGCCGAGCTAGAATCTAGAGAAGAGACTCTTATTCGACAAGAGGATCTCTACATTGCTAGCAAAGAAGCTCTTGCATTAGAGAGAAGTGAGGTAGAATCCTTGCGCGAGGCCTTAGCCAAAGAGCAAGAGGACCATGCTATCACAAAGAAAGAAACTAAAGCTCTCAAGAAATAAGTATTGTGACTTAGATGAAAAGCATAAAGAACTTGAGATGCAATATAGCATTCTTTGGGATAGCAACTCACATCTCACTATGGCAAAGGAAACCTCTACTCCCTCTACTAGTCAAGGTTGTGGAAAATGTTTTAATCTTGACTTGAATGCTTATTCCACTAACCTTGCAAACATGGAAGCTATGAGAAAGGAGATTGCTAGGCTCAATGAAGTCATTGGAAAATGGTGGATAAGTGTGACCCAATCCAATGACAAGAAGGTTGATGAATCAAAAGGGCCACAATTCAAGCAAGGAAGGCATCCCTCAATCAAGCATGGGCTCGGTCACACAAAAGGAGCCAAGACAAATGGAAGACGGATAGTGAATGGCTATGAGTGTGTGCAATTTGAGAGGAAGGGCAAAATTGTTATAGATCAGCTTGCACAGACCGTGGTAGTGCAGCATCCTAGAGTGACAGTGCCACATAGCGGTAGTGCCATAGTGAAGGGTGGTAGTGCCGTGCCCCGCAAAAATGGGAAGTGTCAGGTTCATAAACTCGGGGTCCCTAATAGGCCTACTTCTCAGCAAAAACTTGGCCTAGCAGATAGTGTAGCGACAACGCGTGCCTCTCGGGCCAGCCTAGTTACCTAATGATAGGCCAGGAGGTGATCCGGTTCCTGACCGGAAGGCCTAACCAAGGAGGGGACATAGTCCAACTCTGAGGTCCTTTTTCGACCGAGAATACGTCAAAACCTCTACTTGTAGCTCTTCCCTGACTGACACGGTCGAGGCCGACTAGGAATGACCAACCGGGGATGCCTGCTCAGTAAGGGCCCATGGATCAGGCGGAGCAGATAAGGTACGACACTCAAGTCAAACCGCAATACCGAGGACCATACCCTGCGCACCTGCAGAATGGTGCCACCAGGCCATACCAGATAGGCACTATGCAACCTTCCAGGCCTGTCAGAACCCAAACAGTGTTGTGGGCGTCGTCCTTTGCCATACCCTGGCATGCCCTGTGCACCTGCAGGATGGTGCCATCGGGGCATGCCAGGCAAACACGGTAGAGCCTGCCAGATGCGTCTGGGAATAAACAGTATTGTGGGCACTGCCCGATGGCGTGAGCAACAATACTAGGTAGCACACATACGCACTCTCTCTCTTTCTCTCTAATTTGTATGGCCATCCCCTTCACCTATAAAAGGGGATGCACTCTCTCCCAATAGAGAGAGACTCTCTCGAATCTGGCTCTAGAGAACCTGAGCATTAGAACAGCTCCACAGCTCTAGAACTCAATAGCTACACAGAGCATATGCTCCAAAACTTAGCGCACATTAGAGCACCTGTCACTCTTAGCCACTTGGTTTAGAGTCCGACCGGGTCTCTAACACCCGTTCTCATTCCATACTTGTTTGTAACCCCACAACAAACTTCGAGCACCTGGGCTTAGGAATAAAGTCACCGATTGACTGAAATTGGACATAGGGCATGTTGCCTAAACTAGTATAAATCCTGTATCATTGAGTGCTAGGCCACATCCAATCACAACGCACGACAAAACTACAAATATTTACTTGTTGGTCACTTTTCACACCGATAGTTGGCGCTGTTCGTGGGGAAGACGCCGTGTGTTCACGCTTTTGGTCATCGGATGGCCCACCTTTCCACCATCTTCAGCATGACGGGCTCGAGCAATATGATTCGCTTTGGCTCACTAGAGTTTCCTATGCTCCCACCTATTGGGATGTGGGTTCCTCCCGTCTTCCAGCCGCTCTAGACTTTCCTTTTTGGGAGTCTAGACTTTGTTGCCGATCGGCTCGGCGTACTGTGCCTCCGTAAAGAGGCGCTCCTCCCAGCGTCCACCAGAGGAGAAGCACTCTCCATCGGCCCTAGGCCACTCAATGACCTCAACGACAAGACACACGCGCTTTGCCTCGAGCCCATGCTAGAATCAAACTCCATGGTGAGTAGCATACATATTGTTCTTTATTGACTATTTAACACTTTCCGCCGACTCTCCGAAAGGGCCCTGTTGTCCCCACTACGACCGCCGTGCGACCGATTCCCCTATGGCTTTGCATCCTCCAGGGACGCATATGCCAGGGGGCTCTAAAGGATGCTAACGCTGCCCCCTCTCACATCCGAATTCATGGGGATGACGGGCTACGCTCCCACCTCCTTTCACGACCTCGTAGATGACGAGGTCGAAAGCGATGGCTCTAGCATCGGCAATGCCATGGCATCTGGACACCCTCTGTCCTAGGAGTGTGCTATGGCAGATGCCCCAAGACAGCCTCTAGTGGTAGTGGAGTCTCTACAGACTCACACCCCTCCAGACCCTCGTGCGGAGGCCCTCGCGCATGCGCAGAAGCATGGCGAGGAGTTACGACAAAGGCGGTAGAGCCAGCCACCACCTGCGCTGGTGCGCTCGGCGCAGCACGCTATGCCACACGCGCATAACCTAGTGAGTGGCTCCTAGGGTCATGCCCGTTAGGTCCAGCGCAACATCCTAGATGGAGGGAACGACCCCCCTCAGTTCGCTCGAGCTAGCCAAAACATCGCTGCTGCGGTGATGCTTCTGCGTGGCCTCCCCGAGCTAGCTGACCCCTAGGAGCAAGCAATCTACCAGAACCTCTGGGCGCTGGTGGAGACTACCGCCATTTAATAGGTGGAGAGCTCCACGTCATGACACCAGCTCGCGGCCTCTTGCCCAACCGGAGGACTAGGGCCTTATCAATCGAATTGCTCCATCCACTCACCACTGCTGTTGCTTGGAGTGGGGCAGGAGGCCATGGCTGCACCACAGCCTGACTCAATGCTTGCTCAACACCAACTACCTATGCGCGAACATCTTGGGACAAACCATGACGCTCACAGCGTCATCAACAATCGACGCCATGCCCGACACGATGATGAAGCCTATCGAGTGGCTACGAGAGCAGGCGATACAGGCCTCAGCCTAACCATTGAGGAGTGCAGAGACACACACCCAGGCATGGTGGCCGACCAAATAGCAGGAGTCCTAGGCCGAATGACCTGGGACCATAGGCCTTAGGTCATCGCATCTAGAAAGCGTCGTTCCCGCAGCGCTTTTGACCACCCACCAACATAGCCAGATACACCAGGGAAACGAACCCCCGGTATATGGCTCAAAGACTTCTAGATTGCGAGCTGAAGGAGTGGATGATGACCACTTCATCATTCAGTATCTCCCCATCTACGTGGGGGAGCATGTTTGAGTGTGGCACAAATTCCTCCCGCCTGACAACATTCGTGACTGGACGAATCTCAAGAGGGTCTTCGTCGAGAATTTCCAGGGGACATATGTTCATCCTAGGAATTCCTAGGACCTCAAGAGCTACCAGCAGGAGCCCAATGAGTCCCTATGGGATTACATCCATAGGTTCTCAAAATGATGCAACTCTCTTCCTGATGTCATTGACGCGGACGTCATCAGTGCGTTCCTGGGACTACCTATGAGTCCTTGATCCACAAGCTTTGTTGTCTGAAGCCCCGTACCACTCATGACCTACTCAACATGGCCATGAACCATGCCTCTAGTGAGGAGGAGGTAGGGGCGGTCTTCAGCGATAGTCAGGACAAGGGCAAGGCCAAGCACAAGGACTAAGACGAGGGCCCCTCCATGCAAAGGGGCAAGAAGAACAAGAAGGATTGGCGCCGACCGGCCAACCCAACTTTGGCCACCATAATCGATCATGTGGGCAAGCAACCCTAGTAGGGCTAGTCCGACCACTTAGACAAGCTCATGGAGAGTCCATGCACCAATCACGCCTACCCCGTCAAGCACCTCTATAAGGACTACGAGCTCCTCAAGCGCTTTCTACGATAGGCCGGCAAGCCAAAGGAGGTGAAGGGCAAGGAGGCAGTGGCTAAGAAAGGAGGCATGGAAGGCAAGGATAATGATGACTTGCCCGACCCCGAGTAATGCCTCATGATCTTTGGGGGATCCGATGCCATCCACTCTAAGCGCCAGCAAAAGGTACGCTACAGAGAGGCATGTGCTGCTGAGATGGCCGTCCCCTCTTTCCTTAGCTGGTTAGACTCCCCGATCACTTTTCATCAGAGAGACCATCCTTCCCACCTTGCCTGACCATGTCACTACCCGCTCATCATCGACCCCATCGTTTGCAAGAAGTGCCTCACCAGGGTGCTGATGGACGGAGGCAACGGCCTCAACATTCTCTACGTCGACACCCTCGACGCTGTAACACCTCGGGTGTTAGCCTTGCATAACTTGACTTGCATAACATGAGCATGATCATCACTCATTCATAAACAAGCATTTACACTTGAAACATTGAATTGAAACATATGCAACGTTTCTTGTTATTGCATGTTTCTTTGTACATATGCATATGATCATGTGCAAATGAATGCAAGTGGGTAATGTTAGTCACTAAAACACCTTAGCTACACTTAGGTTAACAAATGGAACCTTGTTCATGAAGGTCACCTTTCATGATCAAGCACTTAAGTAATGTTACATGTGTTGACCTGGATAGCCCTATGTGTGACTAATACATGAAATCATGGTGTGACTTTGCAAATAGCTTAAACATGTTTAGAAGAACATTATGAACAACTTTGGTATTCATGGCTAGGGCTAAATAGATCACTAAGTCATGGTTCTTGTTCAAGTCATCAATTGAATGTAGCATGTTTGACCAAGTTGGAACTAGGTGCTAGAGACTATGCATGTATGTGATCACTAAAGCAAAGTTGTAGTATTTGATATGGGGAACAACTTTTATGTTTGGGTCATGAACTAATAAGGTGCATAGCTTAGTCTTTTTGAGCTCACAAAATCCAACATTTCACTGTTTTCAGCACTTAACCAATTTTCGCTAAGTCAGTTTAACTGACAGTGTTGATGCAGCCAGTTTTGCGATGATTTTACTCGATATTGATTGAGAATTAGGACTGGAGCCTTGAACAAGAAAGGTAGCTGGTATGTAGGACTATGACTTTGTTTTAGATCTTGTACGCTAACTCTTCATGGATTAGAAGTTTGTGCCTTGCCAAATCGCGCCGTCAGTCGGTTTTGCGAGCGCTGAACCAACTGAATCGGCCGTCGTCAGTGGCCGACCGAAACAGAGCTTGCGCGCCGCGTGGTGGCCGTGACGGCCGCGCGTCGCCAACGCCCTATCCAACGTGGCCAGAACGGGCCGAAGCACAGCATTTGAAGCCCCTGAACACGACCAAGAGCCCCACCTATGCCACATTTCCGTTTTCTTCTCCTGCCTCCCACTCGCTCACCCGCAGCGCCGCTCTCCGCCATTGTAGCCGAGCGCCTCGCCGTCGCCCAGCTCGCTCACCACCACGTCAGTACCGCCTCCTTTTAGCCAGGAGCTTCCCCGCAGCCTCCTTTAGCTCTTCCACCTCGTTGTTGAGCCAACGAACCAAGGTAGTGGCCGTGTTTTATTTCCGCCGCCGTCCAGACCTCGTCGGAGTTGGCGCTCGTCGTGGCCGACCACCACCGAAGCCATCTCACTCCCCATTGTACCATCCACTAGTTTCCCCATGTGCACTGGAAGCTTCTGCCGAGCTTAGCCGTGCCCTACATGGCTGGACCTCACTGGAGCGTCATCGGACTTCCTCCACCATCCGCCATGCACGCTGCCACCGTGTTTAGAGCCAGCAATAGGCTGAGCTAGGTAGTTCATTAGGAGCGGCTCGTCGTGAGGCGCACGATGGTGTCCTCGGTTTCGCCGGGAAGGGGTCGCCGGTGAGCTAGCGCCGCTCCCGCGCCATCGCAAGCGCCGTCCTCTGTTTTGGTTTCACTGACAGGCGGGCCCTGCTGACCAATGGGTCCCTGCTGTCAGCGACTCTAGGTTATAAAGATAGTTCAAACATTCCGGAATTGAGTGTGTTTTGTAAATTTTAGATCTCCAGTTTGGTAGCTTGAAAAATGGTGAAATAAATTTGGTAGTGTTCCATAGGGAGTGTAGTATTTATGAAAAATATGATACTAGCATTTGTAGTAGAATTTTTGGAAGATTTAAATGGAAGTTTGAAATGTGTTTTTGAATGCATGCAAATTTGTTTATTTTATATCTAGAGTTCATGTGCTCCAAAAATTATGAAATTTTTGTGGTAAGCTATTCTTGACATGTATGAGCTCTGATAAAAATTTGAGGATCAGTACATGCATAGATTTGTAGTTATAGATTTTTCTTTTATATATAGGTAATCCTTGCATTAATTTTTATAAATTATTTATGCATCCAATATTCATGAAATTTGTTGGAGGTTATCCTAGTAATATATGGATGCTAAGAAAAATAGGAAATCTGTTGCTTGACACTTTTCAATAGGATTTTCCATTTATGCTATTTCAAGCCTTGCTTCCTTGTCATTTTTGCATAGAATGTTCTACTTAGTAAAATGACATGAAATTTTTATAGTAGTCCTTTGATAGCATTAGTAAGGCACTATAAATTTTTGAGAATTTATGAAGTGTATCTGAAATATGTTTATTATTTAACCTAGATATCTAAATAAAATAATAAAGGCAATTAAATAAATAGTTTGGGCTTCACCATTATATTATCTTAAATGTATTTGGTATGCTTAAACTGTTGGTAGATTCTATGTTGTCAAATTTTGAATGATTACATGAAGTAGAAGTATTATTACTTTATATTGCATATTAAATAGTTTCCGGACTGATTCTAGAGTTTGATGAGTTGCATGTTGAAACTGATGTGTACTGTAAAAATGGTTAATAACAAAGTTGTAGAGAATTTGATAAGCTTTCCAGAAAGTCTAGGATCACTGGATTTGGATTTGTAGAACTCCAGTTATGAGTGAAACAAGTAGCTGCTATTTTATGGTATAATTGATGCATTATGGAAGTAGATAATTAAATAACCGAGAAGAGATATGCACCTACTCAATAAACATGATGCACTTGTTAAAATATATGCATTCGTAATACTTATGCCATATTCATGCATCTAGGATCGGAGGAAGAGATCACGTTACTGGAATTCGAAGAAGCAGAGGAAGGGAACCAGCAGGAGGATCCGCAAGCCGCAGCTCCCAAAGGCGTGGAGCAGAACCCTGAAGAGCTTCCGGAGTGCCCTGACCACCACCCTACTTCCTTTCTGCGAGGCAAGCCCCGGAGCATTATAAGTCTCCCAATAATTTACAAATGTTTACTTACGTATTTATGGTTGATGCATTAGGTTATAAGAGTTGAATGAAACCACTTGATGCATGTACATTCCTTGTCCAGATATTACACCTTTAACCGGTATAGGTCCAGGATCGAATAAATGCTTAGCCATGCTTAGACCGGTAGAAGTCAGGTGATATCCTGTCACCTGTGAGATATAGGTGGATACCGGAGCACGGTTGGCTATATCTGCCGTCGTGGAACAGAACCATGAGGTAAAAGTAAATCAAGACCGGACGGGAGGTCGATAGAGAAGCAACAAGACATGGAGGTCTTGGGTGTGGATCTATCCCCGTCTATGTCGATCAAGGACTGTACCGTTGTTGGAACTTCTGACAAGATTGAACGCATGCCTCTCACTTAGCTGGCTGGATAACTCGTTCCGACCGCGAAGCCGAGTAATTCAACTTAGGCCAGGAATCGTTCTGTTGTGCGCTCCTTCCGGGGAACGATCAGACTGAGCCCAAGGGCAGGCTTGGCCTGAGCATCCTGGCATCTGGTGTTCCAGATTGTGCGGCACAGTACGGACCCGCGAAATGTGTACCGGAGTTGTACCAAAGGTGACCTAAGGCTATCGTGGCTGGTAGACCTGGGTTTGTGTTAGGAATAAATTCCCAGCTGGTTGAAATCAATTCGAATCGCCGTCTCTCCCGGATAGTGAGAAACTTGACTAGCTCCAACATCGTAGTAACTGTGTTATGGAACATGATGGTTCGGATGAAAATGGAATTACAATACCTGCTATGGTTACTATTGTATGCTTCTAAATGATATACCACATGTTTGGCACAGGATAGTTGCTAATCTAGAAATGGATAGTTATAATTAACTTGATAAAGGAATCATAATTGTACAACGGATCAGTTGCCTTTTATGCAAAACGTTGTCAAGTTACATCCACTTATATAGCCTTGCATGATCCTTGGAGTCATTTTATTTCTGGTTCATGACGGGTAAGTCTAGCTAAGTACCTTCTCGTACTCAGGGTTTATTTTCCCATTATTGCAGATGGCACTGTGTATCATGGTTATTGCAAGAGTTGCTTCTATCCCGCTGTGGATGAGGAGTAAGCCTTGGGCAGGCTTCTTTATTAATTCCTATCCTTGCTTTTGTGGACCATGATCTAGCTTGGCACTGTATCAAACTATGTTGGGAACTTTATCTTCGAACTTATCTGCTTCCGCTTTATTTATCAAACTCGGTTTGTAATAACTTTTATTCGTACTCTGATGATGAAAAGTATCTGTGAACTTTATGTAATATGTGGCATGTATGTTGAATCCTGTACGATCTTGGTTGTTGTAAATCATTTATCGAGACCCGTCGTGGTACTCGACGGACTACCGGGTTTATATGGGTTCAAGTATAACAGTGCGACCGATTGCTGATTGCCATTGTACTTGTATTCTTATAAATTAGTCGGTTCTGCGACAGCTGGCATCAGAGCAAGATTCAACGTTAATTGTCACAAGTGTATTTAAAACAAAAGTTTTTGTTTTCCAAAAACCCTTCTCTAGCAACTAATAGTTATATAATAGGTATTTGAAATATAAAGTGTGCCAATGATCACTTTCCTTATGCCCAAATTAAGGACTATTAGGTGGCTATTTAAGTACTAACATGGGGGTTTTTACTTCGTCGTCCATACGGCGTGCTATTGTATGGATGCCATTCACTTGAGTGGTAATGTATGGATCAAATGCCTCTACGCCAAGGTAAGATGATGAGTGTATGACCGCAAGATGTGAGCGTGCGGTCGGGGAGAGTTAGCTTTGGTACGGCTGTGTAGGCATGCTTGCATGTGTATATGGTACGTATTTAATTGTGGGTTTAAATTTTTGTCGGGTAGATTGATACGGAAGTATATGTATGGGTATACATATATGAAAGTATTTACAATTACATTCTGCATATTTCATTATGGGTTTAGGGCTGAAATGAAATTTTATGCAGGTACACTAACAACGAAACGTGTAGCTCGATTAGTTACGCTATTTATGAGAGAACATATGTATGCCACCGTGTCTACCGTTAGAAACAAATTTTTCCTAAGTTTGTGAGGACGTACGGCATGAGCATGCATCATGTTAAATTACCATTCACATAATTACATTGTTCCTCCCCTTATAAAATTCTTACTCGGTTATGTAACTCTTATCCATTATGGCATTGTCTCACCAAGGGGTACATGTTAATGGTGCAGATGGCACGCACCAAGCAGACTGCTCGCAAGTCCACCGGAGGCAGAGCTCCTAGCCATCAGCTTGCTCCACGTACCCATCAACGTCACATGTTCCTTGGAGAGTTTGGGATGCCTACACTCTTGTGGAGAGTACTCAGCCATGTAGGCTATCCTGATGGAATGGAACCCTGCTACTTCTGGGCGAACGAGCGGTTGGGAGAAGGTCTCTTAGTTACTGTGGAGGCCGTTGTTCGTCCCCGAGGTGACGATTCTGAGTGGACAGGCTGGTGTTATGAGTCAACTAGTAGGACTGCTGAAGAAGCAGCTGGCAGGGCAGCCTTTGGGATCCTGAGTGATATCATGGATCGTTTTCCTCAGGAGCTAGCAGTCGCTTTGGTTGGAGTTTTTCCAAGGGGCAACCCCTCCACTGACTCATGGCAGCAGGCAAGAGGAAGACCCTTGGAGATTGGTGCAGCAGAAGGGCAGAACAGTGATAACCCTGCCATGAGCGCCATGTTTGCAATGATGAGAGTGTTAGATGGAGTAGAAGGTAGCCTTAGACGTGTGTCTGGTGCTCTTGGTCATGCCCACGAGGATCGACGTCAGCTTCAGAGGGAACATGACGCCGAGATTGAGAGGCTCATGGAAGAGATGACTCGGTTAACTCACCAGCAAAATGCAGCCTGGATCAGGGAAGATGTCCTGAGAGCTCGATAGTTTGAGCTAGGACAGCAGCTGGCCAATGCGGAAGAATACAACGATAATCTACATGAAGAGGTTCATCTACTGAACAATCAGCTCCACCCTTATGTCCCACCTGGAGCCACAGAAATGGATCTAGAAGGGTACGAGGAAGAAGAAGAAGTGGAGCCTGAAGAAGAAGTAGAACCTGAGGAAGGAGATGATCCTACGTCTGACCTCGATAGTGATCATGATGAGGATTAGATCGCTTAGCACTTAGTGGAAGGACTAATGTATCACCTTTATTCATGTAATGGACCTGTAGTTCGAAGTTTAGTATTAGTAACCCGACTATCATGTAATGTTGATTAATTGCACGTTTGGATGAACATCAAGGCAATTCCAGTTCTTTGTCGGTAATCACGATTTAAATTTGCATGCGTTATGAGCACGATAAGTGGTCAAATTGGGGATGTCATGTTGCGAGAATGAATTATTATGCCTCTATTTTTATTGTGATTTTGAGAATTTTCTCCAGTAATTTCAGTTTGGCATGAGTACATAATTCCTCTGTAATCTCTTGACCTCAACCAATAATCGCTTATTGTTGCAACTTCGCAGATGACGCGCACCCGTGCAGGAGCTAGTAGCAGCCAGGATGGCAACCATGATGACTTGCCACCCCCACCGCCGCCGTCTGCTCAGGAATTCTTTACCCAGTTCCTGGGGAGCCAGAGGACAATGGAAGAGGCTTTGCGCCTTATCGCGCAAAACACTGCTCGTGGCCACCCACATCAACCAGGGGCCGAGCCAAATCAGCACAGTACATTCAAGGAGTTTCTGGACACAAAGCCTCCAATCTTTAAGGTGGTTGAGGAACCACTGCAGGCCGATGAGTGGCTGAATACCATTGAGCAGAAATTCCGTCTGCTGAGGGTCACGGAACATCTGAAAGCAGAGTATGCTTCTCATCAATTGCAAGGACCAGCAGGGATCTAGTGGACACATTTCCTATCGTCTTTGCCCGCTAATGCACGAGTTACCTGGGAATAATTCAAGCTAGCTTTTAGGGGACACCATATTCCCCCGGGCCTGATGCGCATGAAAGCGGCCGAATTTATGAGGCTCACTCAGGGAACAAAGTCACTCACAGAATATATGCACGCATTCAACAACTTGTCAAGATATGCTCCCAGTTTCGTGGATACCGAGGAGAAAAAGATAGAGAGTTTCAAGCGAGGTTTGGGTACTAAACTGATGAAGACTATGGCAAATTCTCGATGTGCTACGTACAATGAGTTTATTAGTGATGCCTTGACCCAAGAAAACCACAACAACATGCATGCAGTTGCTAAAGGTCGCAAGAGGGCATATGAGGCCGGTGCATCTGGATCTTTCCAGTCAAAAGCACCTATCACAGCTAGGCCACAATTCCATCCACCTGCACCCAAGTTTAGGCCTCCACCACCGAAAGCTCAGAATAATAGGCCACAGAAACCATTCCATAAGGCGTTCACTATTGCCTTACCAAAAGGAAATGGCAATCAGGACAGCTCCACCGGATTCAGAAGTAATCAACCATGTTTCAACTGCAACCAACTAGGTCATTGGTCCAAGGAATGCCCCCACCCCAAGAGGAATGGCAACCCAAATCAGAACAATCAGAGGCAGGTGAATGCCAGGGCACGTCAGGGACAAGTGCATTATACCGCTGTGGAGGAAGTGCCCGTCGAAGAAGTTGTCACAGCTGGTATGTTTCTCATCAACAAGCATCCCGCTGTTGTTTTATTTGATTCAGGAGCTTCTCATTCATTTGAGTCAAGCATTTGCATCTAGACATAATCAAGAAATAATAGAAGTAAGCAAAGGGGGCTTTAACATAAGTTCAGCAGGGGGAACTGTTACTACCAAAAAGATAGTAAAAAATGTACTCATCTCGATACAAGGGAGGGAGTACACAACAGATTTGATAATATTGCCGGGGTTGTCGATAAGTGTAATCTTAGGCATGAATTGGATGAAGTATCATGGTGCTCTTATTGACACTAGCACCCGTACTATCATGTTGAGAGAACCCACGGGAGGGAATGCTTTTCTAGTCCCACTCTCCCGCGATTTCAAACCCCAACATTTAGCCTGTGCTATCCAAACCACCAGAATATGTGATATCCCCGTGGTTTGTGAGTTTCCGGATGTATTCCCAGAAGAATTGCCAGGTCTACCACCGGATAGGGACGTGGAATTTAAGATTGAATTAGTGCCAGGTACCGCACCCATCTCCAGAAGGCCCTATAGAATGCCACCCAATGAGTTAGCGGAACTTAAGGTTCAATTGCAAGATCTATTGGACAAGGGTCTTATCCAACCCAGCTCATCTCCGTGGGGATGTCCAGCCTTGTTTGTGAAAAAAAGGATAAGTCACTGAGAATGTGTGTAGATTACAGACCACTCAATGTTGTGACCATCAAGAACAAATATCCGTTGCCCTGCATCAACATCTTGTTCGATCAGCTAGCAAAGGCAAAGGTATTCTCCAAAATTGACTTAAGATTAGGCTACCATCAGATAAAGATCAGACCGGAGGATATACCTAAAACTGCTTTCTCTACCAGGTATGGCTTATACGAGTATTTGGTTATGTCTTTCGGACTAACAAATGCTCCAGCCTATTTCATGTACCTGATGAACTCGGTATTCATGCCCGAACTTGATAAGTTTGTGGTCGTGTTTATCGACGACATATTGATTTATTCAGAAAATGAGTCAGATCATGAAGAGCATCTAAGGATTGTCCTATCCAGACTAAGGGAGCATAAGCTATATGCCAAGTTTAGCAAATGTGACTTTTGGATGAGCAAAGTACCTTTCTTAGGTCACATTTTATCAAGAGATGGAATCTCAGTAGACCCATCCAAAGTACAAGAGGTCATGGATTGGAAAGCCCCAACTTCGGTTCATGAAGTTTGGAGTTTTCTAGGGTTAGCTGGATACTATCGTCGGTTCATTCCAGATTTCTCAAAGATAGCTAAGCCTATGACCAGACTACTTCAGAAAGATGAGAAGTACAAATGGACACCAGAATGTGAAACAGCTTTTCACACCCTTAGAACTTTGTTGACTACAGCACCTGTGCTAGCACAACCAGACATTGAAAAGCCTTTTGATGTATTTTGTGATGCATCAGGAATAGGTTTGGGATGTGTGCTTATGCAAGAAGGGAGAGTAATTGCATATGCTTCTTGGCAATTGAGAAAACATGAAGTCAACTACCCTACACATGATTTGGAACTTGCAGCCGTTGTCCATGCATTAAAGATATGGAGACATTATTTGTTGGGCAATGTATGTCATATCTATACTGACCACAAAAGCCTCAAGTATATCTTTACCCAGCCAGAGCTGAACATGAGAGAACAAAGATGGTTAGAATTGATTAAGGACTACAATTTGGAAGTGCATTACCATCTGGGTAAAGCAAATGTAGTAGCCGATGCACTTAGTCGGAAGTCCCATTGCAACATTGTGGAAGCATTGTTGGAAGATGGATTCAACTTGTTACATCCTGCTGTACTACACAATATCACAATCAGTTGTTCACTTGAGAGCAAAATCATAGAGCTACAGCAGACAGATGTAGGAATAAGTCACATCAAGAGAAAAATGCAAGAGCAAGAAACCAAACATTTTAGATTGGACGAAAGAGGTGTATTATGGTTTGAGGACCGACTAGTGGTACCAAAAGACCGTGAGCTAAGGAATCAAATTTTAGAAGAAGCTCACTCATCCAAATTGTCTATCCATCCGGGTAGTAGTAAAATGTATCAAGATTTAAGAACCCGTTTTTGGTGGACTAAGATGAAGAAAGAGATCGCAGCCTATGTTGCCAGGTGTGATAACTGCAGTAGAGTGAAAGCCGTCCATATGAAAACTGCTGGATTACTTCAGCCATTGCCTATTCCAGGATGGAATTGGGAGGAAATCAGCATGGACTTTATCACAGGCCTTCCAACGAAGCCACAAGGTCACGATTCAATATGGGTTATTGTTGATCGTCTCACCAAGTCAGCACATTTTGTACCAGTTCATACAACATATCACGTGGGGAAATATTCTGAGTTATATGTTTCCCAGATTGTGAGACTGCATGGAGTACCCAGGACCATAATCTCAGATCGAGGACCATAGTTCATAGCTCGTTTCTAGGAGCACTTACACCAGGCTTTGGGAACGAAGCTAATCAGAAGTTTAGCATATCATCCATAAACTTCAGGACAGACAGAGCAAGTGAACCAAATCCTAGAAGATTTACTTAGAGCTTGTGTTATATCTTCAAAAGGTTCATGGGAGAAATGGTTACCTTTAGCTGAATTCTCCTATAACAACAGTTATCAAGCGAGTATCAAAATGGCTCCATTTGAAGCCTTGTATGGCAGAAAGTGCAGAACTCCATTGAATTGGATTGAGCCCGGTGAAAGGAGGTACTTTGGTATTGATTTTGTCAATGAAGCCGAAGAGCAAGTACGTATCATCCAACAACATATGAAGGCAGCTCAATCAAGACAGAAGAGTTATGTAGACAGAAGAAGAAGACCACTAACCTTCGAAGTGGGTGACTATGTATACTTGAGAGTATCACCCATGAAAGGTGTGAAAAGATTTGGGATGAAAAAGAAGCTTTCACCAAGATATGTAGGGCCATACAAAATTTTGGAACGAAAAGGGAAGGTTGCGTATAAGTTACAACTTCCACCAGAGATGAGTGCAATCTTTGATGTGTTCCATGTTTCTCAGCTAAAGAAATGTCTTCGAGTACCGGAAGAAGCTATTGCACCCACCAATGTGCAGCTCCAATCGGATTTGACCTATGAAGAAAAGCCAATTCGAGTATTAGAAGAGATGGAGAGAGTAACAAGGAGTAAGATTATTAAGTTCTATAAGGTGGTGTGGAACAACCATAGTGAACAAGATGCTACGTGGGAAAGAGAAGATTATCTACGAGAAGTTTATCCCGCCTTTTTCCAAGAATGGTAGGTCTTGCAAATCTCGGGACGAGATTTTTATAAGGGGGAGGGGCTGTAACACCTTGGGTGTTAGCCTTGCATAACTTGACTTGCATAACATGAGCATGATCATCACTCATTCATAAACAAGCATTTACACTTGAAACATTGAATTGAAACATATGCAACGTTGCTTGTTATTGCATGTTTCTTTGTACATATGCATATGATCATGTGCAAATGAATGCAAGTGGGTAATGTTAGTCACTAAAACACCTTAGCTACACTTAGGTTAACAAATGGAACCTTGTTCATGAAGGTCACCTTTCATGATCAAGCACTTAAGTAATGTTACATGTGTTGACCTGGATAGCCCTATGTGTGACTAATACATGAAATCATGGTGTGACCTTGCAAATAGCTTAAACATGTTTAGAAGAACATTATGAACAACTTTGGTATTCATGGCTAGGGCTAAATAGATCACTAAGTCATGGTTCTTGTTCAAGTCATCAATTGAATGTAGCATGTTTGACCAAGTTGGAACTAGGTGCTAGAGACTATGCATGTATGTGATCACTAAAGCAAAGTTGTAGTATTTGATATGGGGAACAACTTTTATGTTTGGGTCATGAACTAATAAGGTGCATAGCTTAGTCTTTTTTAGCTCACAAAATCCAACATTTCACTGTTTTCAGCAATTAACCAATTTTTGCTAAGTCAGTTTAACTGACAGTGTTGATGCAGCCAGTTTGGGATGATTTTACTCGATATTGATTGAGAATTAGGACTGGAGCCTTGAACAAGAAAGGTAGCTGGTATGTAGGACTATGACTTTGTTTTAGATCTTGTACGCTAACTCTTCATGGATTAGAAGTTTGTGCCTTGCCAAATCACGCCGTCAGTCGATTTCACGAGCGCTGAACCAACTGAATCGGCCGTCGTCAGTGGCCGACCGAAACAGAGCTTGCGCGCCGCGTGGTAGCCGCGACGGCCGTGACGGCCGCGCGTCGCCAACGCCCTGTCCAACGCGGCCAGAACGGGCCGGAGCACGGCATTTGAAGCCCCTAAACGCGACCAAGAGCCCCACCTATGCCACATTTCTATTTTCTTCTCTTGCCTCCCACTCGCTCACCCACAGCGCCGCTCTCCGCCATTGTAGCCGAGCGCCTCGCCGTCGCCCAGCTCGCTCGCCACCGCGTCAGTACCGCCTCCTTTTACCCAGGAGCTTCCCCGTAGCCTCCTTTAGCTCTTCCACCTCGTCGTTGAGCCGACGAACCAAGGTAGTGGCCGTGTTTTATTTCCGCCGCCGTCCAGACCTCGTCGGAGTTAGCGCTCGTCGTGGCCGACCACCACCGAAGCCATCTCACTCCCCATTGTACCATCCACTAGTTTCCCCGTGTGAACTAGAAGCTTCTGCCGAGCTTAGCCGTGCCCTACATGGCCGGACCTCACCGGAGCGTCGTCGGACTTCCTCCACCATCCGCCATGCACGCTACCACCGTGTTTAGAGCCAGCAATAGGCCGAGCTAGGTAGTTCATTAGGAGCGGCTCGTCGTGAGGCGCACGATGGTGTCCTCGGTTTCGTCGGGAAGGGGTCACCGGTGAGCTAGCACCGCTCCTGCGCCGTCGCAAGCGCCGTCCTCTGTTTTGGTTTCACTGACAGGCGAGCCCTGCTGACCAATGGGTCCTTGCTGTCTGCGACTCTAGGTTATAAAGATAGTTCAAACATTCCAGAATTGAGTGTGTTTTGTAAATTTTAGATCTCCAGTTTGGTAGCTTCAAAAATGGTGAAATAAATTCGGTAGTGTTCCATAGGGAGTGTAGTATTTATGAAAAATATGATACTAGCATTTGTAGTAGAATTTTTGGAAGATTTAAATGGAAGTTTAAAATGTGTTTTCGAATGCATGCAAATTTGTTTATTTTATATCTAGAGTTCATGTGCTCCAAAAATTATGAAATTTTTGTTGCAAGCTATTCTTGACATGTATGAGCTCTGATAAAAATTTGAGGATCAGTGCATGCATAGATTTGTAGTTATAGATTTTTCTTTTATATATAGGTAATCCTTGCATGAATTTTTATAAATTATTTATGCATCCAATATTCATGAAATTTGTTGGAGATTATACTAGTAGTATATGGATGCTAAGAAAAATAGGAAATCTATTGCTTGACACTTTTCAATAGGATTTTCCATTTATGCTATTTCAAGCCTTGCTTCCTTGTCATTTTTGTATAGAATGTTCTACTTAGTAAAATGACATGAAATTTTTATAGTAGTCCTTTGATAGCATTAGTAAGGCACTGTAAATTTTTGAGAATTTATGAAGTGTATCTGAAATATGTTTATTATTTAACCTAGATATCTAAATAAAATAATAAAGGCAATTAAATAAATAGTTTGGGCTTCACCATTATATTATCTTAAATGTATTTGGTATGCTTAAACTGTTGGTAGATTCTATGTTGTCAAATTTTGAATGATTACATGAAGTAGAAGTATTATTACTTTATATTGCATATTAAATAGTTTCCGGACTAATTCTAGAGTTTGATGAGTTGCATATTGAAACTGATGTGTACTATAAAAATGGTTAATAACAAAGTTGTAGAGAATTTGATAAGCTTTCCAGAAAGTCCAGGATCACTGGATTTGGATTTGTAGAACTCCAGTTATGAGTGAAACAAGTAGCTGCTATTTTATGGTATAATCGATGCATTATGGAAGTAGATAATTAAATAACCGAGAAGAGATATGCACCTACTCAATAAACATGATGCCCTTGTTAACATATATGCATTCATAATACTTATGCCATATTCATGCATCTAGGATCGGAGGAAGAGATCACGTTACTGGAATTCGAAGAAGCAGAGGAAGGGAACCAGCAGGAGGATCCGCAAGCCGCAGCTCCCGAAGGCATGGAGCAAAACCCTGAAGAGCTTCTGGAGTGCCCTGACCACCGCCCTACTTCCTTTCTGCGAGGCAAGCCCCGAAGCATTATAAGTCTCCCAGTAATTTACAAATGTTTACTTACGTATTTATGGTTGATGCATTAGGTTATAAGAGTTGAATGAAACCACTTGATGCATGTACATTCCTTGTCCAGATATTACACCTTTAACCGGTATAGGTCCAGGATCGAATAAATGCTTAGCCATGCTTAGACTGGTAGAAGTCGGGTGATATCCTGTCACCTGCGAGATATAGGTGGATACTAGAGCACGGTTGGCTATATCTGCCATCGTGGAACAGAACCATCAGGTAAAAGTAAATCAAGACCGGACAGGAGGTCGATAGAGAAGCAACAAGACATGGAGGTCTTGGGTGTGGATCTATCCCCGTCTGTGTCGATCAAGGACCATACCGTTGTTGGAACTTCTGACAAGATTGAACGCATGCCTCTCACTTAGCTGGCCGGATAACTCATTCCGACCGCGAAGCCGAGTAATTCAACTCAGGCCGGGAATCGTTCTGTTGTGCGCTCCTTTCGGGGAATGATCAGACTGAGCCCAAGGGTAGGCTTGGCCTGAGCATCCTGGCATCTGGTGTTCCAGATTGTGCGGCGCAGTACGGACCCGCGAAATGTGTACCGGAGTTGTACCAAAGGTGACCTAAGGCTATCATGGCTGGTAGACCTAGGTTTGTGTTAGGAATAAATTCCCAGCTGGTTGAAATCGATTTGAATCGTCGTCTCTCCCGGATAGTGAGAAACTTGACTAGCTCCAACATTATAGTAACTGTGTTATGGAACATGATGGTTCGGATGAAAATGGAATTACAATACCTGCTGTGGTTACTATTGTATGCTTCTAAATGATATACCACATGTTTAGCACAGGATAGTTGCTAATCTAGAAATGGATAGTTATAATTAACTTGATAAAGGAATCATAATTGTACAACGGATCAGTTGCCTTTTACGCAAAACATTATCAAGTTACGTCCACTTATACAGCCTTGCATGAACCTTGGAGTCATTTTATTTCTGGTTCATGACGGATAAGTCTAGCTGAGTACCTTCTCGTACTCAGGGTTTATTTTCCCATTGTTGCAGATGGCACTGTGTATCATGGTTATTGCAAGAGTTGCTTCTATCCCGCTGTGGATGAGGAGTAAGCCTTGGGCAGGCTTCTTTATTAATTCCTATCCTTGCTTTTGTGGACCGTGATTTGGCTTGGCACTGTATCAAACTATGTTGGGAACTTTATCTTCAAACTTATCTGCTTCCGCTTTATTTATCAAACTCGGTTTGTAATAACTTTTATTCGTACTCTGATGATGAAAAGTATCTGTGAACTTTATGTAATATGTGGCATGTATGTTGAATCCTATACGATCTTGGTTGTTGTAAATCGTTTATCGAGACCCGTCGTGGTACTCGACGGACTACCGGGTTTATATGGGTTCAAGTATAACAGTGCGACCGCTTGTGGATTGCCATTGTACTTGTATTCTTATAAATTGGTCGGTTCTACGACAGATGCCATACGCATCCCCCGGTCGAAGCTCTGGCTAGTGAGCTCTCTCTTCCACAGTGTGATCTTAGGGACACAGGCATACCTGCTCGGGCAGATTGACCTACCCGTCATGTTTGGTGACTGAGCCAACTTTTGCTCGGAGGTCCTCACCTTCGAGG
Source organism: Miscanthus floridulus (assembly GCF_019320115.1). Taxonomy (NCBI): domain Eukaryota; kingdom Viridiplantae; phylum Streptophyta; class Magnoliopsida; order Poales; family Poaceae; genus Miscanthus; species Miscanthus floridulus. The sequence goes on from NC_089596.1 coordinate 20,177,525, forward strand.
TGGTGGACTTTTTGGGGTCCTACCATGCCATCTTGGGGCGGCCATGCTATGCCAAGTTCATGGCGATCCCTAACTACACCTACCTCAAGTTGAAGGTGCCAAGACCGAACGACATCATCACCATGGGTAGCACCTTTTCACACGCCTACACATGCGACCACGAGCATTACGAGCTTGCCACGGCTGTCATCAACTCCGCTGAGCTCTCGAGGCTCGGGAATTCGTTGACTCCAACAGTCCCAGACTACAATGAGCCGACCTCCTTGAGTGCCTTCCACCTGACCGAGGAAACCAAGGTGGTGGGGATTGATCCCACTGACCCGACCAAGATAGTGTGGATTAGGACCAAGCTCCTAGCCAAATAGGAAAGCGAGCTCATTGACTTTCTATGCGCCAATCATGATGTCTTCATGTGGAAACCTTCTGACATGCCAGGCATACCAAGAGAGGTCACCGAGCATGCATTACGCCTCACCCCAGGCTCAAAGCCCACCAAACAATGCCTGCTTCGCTTTGACAACGAGAGGAGCAGGGCCATAGGTGAAGAGATCGCCAAACTTCTGGTGACCGGATTCATCAAAGAGGTATACCACTCTGACTGGCTAGCTAATCCAGTTCGTGTGAAAAAGAAGAATGGAAAATTGAGAATGTGTGTTGATTATACTGGCCTCAACAAGGCGTGTCCAAAGGACCATTTTCCTTTGCCACACATTGACCAGATAGTCGACTCCACCTTAGGATGTGAAATCCTCTCCTTTCTGGATGCCTATTCAGGCTACCACCAGGTCGTGATGAAAAAATCTGACCAGGTCGTGACTTCATTCATCACCCCGTATGGTTCGTACTGCTACATAACCATGCCTTTTGGTCTAAAGAATGCAGGCGCCACCTATCAATGGTGCATGCAACGATGCTTCACCGACCAAATAGACCCGCTCAACCAACCTGACCAAGTCGAGCAGCCAAAACCAACAATCGCCATCTATGTAGATGACGTAGTGGTGAAAACGGCTCAAACTAGCGACCTGATCACAAACTTGGCCGCAACATTCGCGTACCTCCGAAGGTTAAGCGTCAAATTGAATCCTGAAAAATGTGTTTTTGGAGTTATGAAGGGGAAGCTGCTCAGATACATCGTGTCTGAGCACATCAAAGCCAACCCCAAAAAAATCTTGGCCATCTCCAACATGGGCCCTATATGCAATGTCAAGGGCGTACAGAGGCTCACCGACTGTTTGGCCACCCTAAGCCGGTTCATCTCCCGACTAGGGGAATGGGGGATGCCTCTCTATAAACTTCTCAAAAAGACAGACACATTCGTTTGGACAGAAGAGGCACAGTAGGCCTTAGAAAGACTCAAAGCTACACTGACATCGGCCCTAGTCCTCGTCACTCCCGAACGGGGAGAAACCCTCCTGCTCTACATTGTGGCAAACAACCATGTTGTGAGTGCTGCCCTCGTCATCGAAAGGGAGGAGCTGGGACACCCCCTAAAGGTTCAACGACCGGTGTACTTTGTCGATGAGGTACTCATCGACACCAAGGCTCGATACCCCCAGGTGCAGAAGCTTCTGTACGCCATACTGATGGCGACCCAAAAGCTCCTGCACTACTCCACCAACCACGAGGTCATGGTCGTCACCTCGTACCCAGTAGGAGACATCATCTGCAATCACGACGTCGTGGGATGAATCTCCAAGTGGGCTCCTCGAGCTCATGGGTAATGACATTAGGTATGTCCCTCGCACTGCCATCAAGTCTCAGGCTCTTGCCGACTTCATCGCCGAATGGACGGAAGTCCAGCTCCTGACCCCGGACATCACCCATGAGTATTGGACAATGTACTTCGATGGGTTGGTGATGGCACCTGGCTCAGGGGCTAGAGTAGTTCTAATCTCCCTGGATGGGAGCACGCTCCGCTACATGATCCATCTTCATTTTTTGGCCTCAAACAACACCGCAGAGTATGAGGCCCTCATCAACAGACTCTACATCGTCGTCGAGCTCGGCGCTACATGGTTATACGTCCGCGGCGACTCGAAGTTGGTCGTAGACCAAGACATGAAGGAGTACTCCTGCAAGAGCCCTCTCATGGCAGCATATTTCTAGGAGGTGCGCAAGCTCGAGGGCAAGTTCCAAGGGATTGAACTACATCATGTCTAATGGGAACGGGGATCCCGATCTTCTATCAAGTAGAGGTAACTATCGTTGTGGTGGAGAATGACACACCGATCTGGCTTCAGATTGAAAGATCGAACCCTATAACCTTAGCACCACAACTCCTCTAGTTATCAACCGAGACATGGATCCGGTTGACCTCACCGAGAAGGCTAATCCCTACCTATGCAATGAAGAACACAAGCAAGAACAAGAAAGAAAACAACCAAATTGCAGATGAATGATTAATCTCACGAAGTTGGGGTCTCACAAACCGATGAACAATGAAACTGTTCTTGACAGATTAATCTAAGCAAAACCCAAAACCTAATGATGGCAGTGGTGTATGATTATAAAGGTCTTAGGGTCGTCACCTACCCTGGATGCGCCACCTAATGGGCCCAAACATGATACATGGTCCAATGGACCAAAAAGACGGTGTCACAGCACCCTAACAGATTCTGGATGCTGACTTGTTTCGATAATTCCCATTGATGCTGAAGGTATTTTGATGTGAGACCACTTGGATTGGCTTCCTTATCAAATTAGCTTTCCAACCATATATGGATTGTCAAAAACGGAGTCCGGATGCGTCCTGGGTGACCAGTTTAAGGTAGACTGGTCCTGGAGGCCGAGGCAGACTCGAACTTGAGTTGCTTTGGGACTCCACCTCGGGGACTCGAACCGAATTAGCATCGGGCCTCCTTCTTGACTTGGACAACCTTTCTAGCCTCCTACCCCTCCATACCATGTGCCAAACATGGTCATATGCATGGGTGTCATGTCCTCATCAATGTCCCTCCGAAAGGACAACGATGTCACCGATTTTCTCGCAAAATTGGCTGTCAGGCGGGTTCCGTCTCTAGATGGGGTCTTCATCAACGATCTCCATGAGCCGTCTACCCGCATTTTGGAGCATCTGATCTAGACACACTCTGATACCAATCTGGCACTCAAGGGCTCTAACCTCCCGATGTGCCCCGACCCCGACCAAGTGCGCGGGGGCTCCAACCTTGGCGCCTCCAGGACAACGTTGCCTGCTAACGTTGCCGTGGTGGCACTCGATCAAACTGACTGGAGAGCACCACTACTCGCCTACCTCCTCGAGGAGGTTCTCCCACCAGAAAGGACTAAAGCGCGATGAATCGCTCGACACATCAAGACATTCGTCGCCCTCGGTAACGAACTTTATAAACAAAGTCTGTCGGGAGTACTCATAAAGTGCATCCCGACCGACCAAGGGAAATGGCTCCTCCTCGAGGTCTATGCCGAAATCTGTGGACATCACGCGGCCCCGAGGTCACTGGTCGGGAAAACCTTTCACCAAGATTTTTACTAGCCCACTACACTATGAGATGCAGAGGAGGTTATCCGTAGGTGTGAAGGATGCCAGTTCTATGCTTAGCAAACTCATCTGCCGGCACAAGAGCTTCAGACCATCCCCATCACCTGGCCATTCACAGTCTGGGGCCTTGACATGGTCGGACCCCTCAAAAAGGCCTTGGGCGGCTTCACCCACCTGCTCGTAGCAGTGGACAAATTCACCAAGTGGATAGAGGTGAAGCCCATCACCAATATCCGCTTGGAAGAGGCGGTCAAGTTCTTCCTCGACATCATCTATCGGTTTGGCATTCCAAACTATATCATCACCGACCATAGAACAAACTTCACTAGAAAGATGTTCCTAGACTTTTATGATGGATATGGCATAAGGATCGATTGGGCCTCGGTTGGACACCCGCGTACCAACGGTCAGGTCGAGCGGCCCAATGGCATGGTCCTCCAAGGACTCAAGCCCCGCATCTTCGACCAACTCAAAAAGTATGTCGGGCGATGGTTGCAGAGGTCCCAGCGATCCTCTGAAGCCTAAGAACAACCCCAAACCAGTCCATGGGGTTCAGCCCTTTGTTCCTTGCATACGAAGCTGAAGCGGTGTTGCCCTCCGACCTTGATCATGGTGCCCCAAGAGTAAAGGCCTTCGACCAAGACCGAGCCACGGAGGCTCAGTAGGATGCGGTCGACTTGCTCGAGGAGGCTCGTGAGACGACTGTCATCCGCTCCGCTCATTACCAGCAAACTCTCCGCAAGTACCATGAAAGAAAAATCAGGGGGAGGATCCTCGAGGTTGGTGACCTTGTACTTCGAAGGACCCAGTCAACCAAAGAGAAACATAAACTCTCTCCACTATGGAAGGACCCTACACGGTGACCGAGGTGATCTGGCCGGGCACCTACCGGCTGAAGGACAACAACGGCAACGTTCTCACCAACACATGGAACATCAAATAGTTATGTCGCTTCTTCCCTTAAAACTCTGTCTTACCATTTTTCTTTCCATTCAAACGTTTGCTCCTACAGCACCCTAGCCCGATCACTCTTGGCCTGGGTCGCTCGGGGGCTCCACGGGGGTGTGATACCACCCTCCTTTTTTACTATCATATAGTAATACTTTTTGCCCAAATGAAAGGGTGTCACCCAAACGAAAGGGCATTCTGTTCCTTTGATTACTCTATGTAACTTGTGTTTTAACCTCCCGATCGATCACACCCCACCTTGACCTACGATTACGAGCAGTTGAGCCTCGCGGGCCATGCCTAGGTCCTAAAGGTTGCAGCCTATGGGTCAACGGGCAGGTGTGAAAAAGAAAGGACAAAAAACAAAGCTATACTAGGGTAAAAACAAGGATGGATGGGGCAAGCTTCCCCTCACGAGTGATTTCATCACAAAATGAACTTAGAATATTCACGAATGTAAAAGCTGTTCGCACGGGGGCTTCCCCACAAACTCATCAATTACATCAACTGGCTGTTCGCACAAGGCAGCTCTCTTCTGGTCGGGACGACGTTCGGCTCTGTTGGGGGTGGGACGACGCTCGCCTCTGACCCAGTCTCCACTCCTTCCACAGGCAGGATGACATCTTCCTGGTGCAAGTCTTTAGCCATGCTCGAACGATGAGCCTCCATCACCCACTACGTAGTGACCTGCTCGGCGACCATCTATGCATATGGCACCAAACTCTCCCCCATCACATGGATTTCATCTGCGCTCCACCCATCGGTGTATCCTCTGTAGATGGCCGTGAAGTCCAGATCAGGGTGATGGGTCACCACTGAGGTCAGCACCCCTGACATCCCATAGAACATGTCATCGGAGATGAGCGCCTGAACTTCATTCAGGACCTACACTAGCTGGACGACGGGCATACTAGCGCTCGGTCCTAACCCAAACACCTCAGAGACGACCACCTATGCGATATTGCGAATCTGGTCAAGCTACCCCTCGAGAGCATGTTGCTCTTCAAGGGACTAGGCTAGCACCTCCGTGCCCTGACCAACTGCTGCTTTGACCATCTCTAGCTCCTGCTCTAGAGAGCCAATCTTTCCACCCAGTTCTGGAAAAAGATGACAAATTCAGAAGTAGAGGAAAGAAAAATCAACGCATCAAACAAAGGCGGAATAGACACATACCATGGTGGGTGCTTTCGAGAATTGAAAGCCCTTCCTCTTGCTGGGCCACCCTCTCGAGCAGTCGAGCGTTCGACTCCTCTGCCCCAAGCATCTGCCCCTGGAGCACAACCACTCCTTGATCAGTGTATGACCGAGACTTCCGCTCTGCCTCCAGAGCCTCCAAGGACTTCTAAAGTGCCACCTTGGTCTTCGCCAAGTGGACCTTTACTGCATCGAGTTCTTGCTCAGCAGCAGTCGCCCGCTCAACTACAAGCAGTTACACCATCGTGCTCCTATCGTCTTGGCCACCTGGTCTTGGGACTCACGATGGGTGAACTCCAGCTGGTGCCTGAGCTCATCAACCCACCACGACGCCATTGCTTCCTCCTCCATCTGATTGTGCTCCTCCAGAAGAAATTAGGACTTATGGATCGACATCATCTCTAGATCCTATGAGGCAAGAAGCAGGCATGCTGAGACAACCATTAAAAGGCCAAGAAGTCAGGGACAACACCAAAAATGAAGAGAACTTACCTCCGCAACACATGGTAGGTCGACTATCATGGCCTGATGGACGAGCTCAACCCTCTCCAAGACCTCCTTGAGCCTCGCCTTGGTAAGGGCGAGATCAGACTCCATCGATAGTCCTCTCTCCCCAAGTAGGTGCTAGAGCTTTGCCTCCTCCTCATCATGAAGGACAAACCAAGCCTTTCCTAGCTCATCGAGGCAAGGCCACACCAGCTCATAGGTCGCCCCCGACTAGCTGGAAGATCCAGCCATCACAGTATCATGCGATGACCGGATCATCACTAGCTCCCAGGACGACGGGATGGCCGGCGGCTCCACCCTGATATCTTCCTTGCCGAAGAAGGGGATGTCCACCGCCAGGACTCCATGGCTCACCGGTAGATGTTCTACCTCCGGCCTAGCCGTGTCTCCTCTCGACCCCTCTAGCTCTGACCAGGAGGGCGAACCATGTGCTCCTCCACCGAGCGAGGTAGGGAGCCCAGTTTCCCTCCACTCCTCCTCTGCAACTATTGGGGAAGGGATCACGAGGGTCACCTCCGACCCAATCTTTGCTGTCACCACGAGGATCACCGCCATCACCGCCACCGCCGCTGCCGCCGTGCTCACAACCAACCGAGAAGACACAACCCCCAGTAAGGAAGGTCGCACCGCCGCTAGCGTGCTTCCTCCACCACTCATCGTGACCCGCTGCAGGCTGGGTCTCCACTCTTCTCACATGGGAGGTGGGGAGACTCCCAGTCCTACTAGGCCCTGGCTGCTGTCCAACAAGCACATGTTAGTCACACTCAAAAACTCTTCTATGAGAACAAGAGGGAGCATGAATGCTTACCTAGATGAAAGTGACAGAGCCCTGATGCCCTGACCCGCTGACGGCGAGCTGACCGGATGAGGACCACTCATGGGTCACAACCTATGCCCCCTTACATTGGCCGAGGGAGGGGCTAACCCGACCGGTCCTCGATTGGCCCATGAATGGCCATGACCGCTAGCCTATGGCGAAACCACCAGAGCAACTACGTGGGGCATCCCTCGATGGGAGTCATGCATGCGCCCTGACCTAAAAAATGTAGGTGAACGATCACGTCCCCCCGACCGACCGGCGTGCTCCACCACACTCGGAGCAGGGTGGTGCGGAGCCAATGATGCCTCTAAAGGGCGTGGCGACCGTGCCCGCTTCGCCTCTCATTCGACGGTGGTGTCTTCGCTCATGGCACGCTTCCTTGACTCAGGAACATCGCCGTGCATCTCCGTATCACGCCCGCCACAGACAAATGCGGCCGCAGGCTCACGATGCTCCACCAAGGTCACGACAGCGCCCATGTCTCCTTCATCCTCAGAGGCACTCGCATCGCCACCCATCTCCGTGGGCTCCTCTGACTCAAGATCTGCCTCCATGTTGCTTTGGCTCTCACCCCCCCCCCCGTGGACCCACCGGATGATCTCCTTCTCCTTTTTGAACCTCCTCCGGGCCTTCTTGGCTTTTTTCTTCTTCTTGGCAAGTGCAACCTCACTCTAGGCAGCTTGTCGAGCCATGCCATTTGGCCCCCTTAGAAGATGCGGCTGGGATTTATATCCCAAGAGTCCCTTCGAAACAGACAACTCAAAATCAATCAAAACATCAAAACAAGGAGGATAAGGTCATGGGAAAAGGGGGCATACCATATTGGACAGCTTCGCGATGTGAAGAGGTCCGGGCATCCCTTCGAGTGAGTCTTTATCCCTTAGTTGCAGCACCCAATCGAGTTGACTCCAGACTTCGTCCTTTGGCAACTCCTCCGGCGACGTGTGGCCAGGATCCATCGGGTCGGAGTACTCCCACATTGGCCGCCTTCTCTCCGCCAACGGGGCGACCCAATGGCAAAAGAAAGTGTGTAAGACCCACAACCCATCGAGGCCATGCTACATAAGCCTCTAAAGCTCCGTCTCGATAACCTCTAGCTTGTTCTACCGACCAGCAGGACCCCACGACCAGCTCTCCCTCCTCTTCGGCCTTCTTCCAGTGAACGTTGGGAATGGCGCTTTCACCGGGTTCCTAATGTAGAACCACTCACCGTGCCACCCCTGGTTGGAGTCACAAGAGGAGTATATGTAACACCCTAGGTGTTTGGCTTCCACTGAATTGCATGTCATTTCATAAACATATGCATCATCTATGTCATCATGCCATTATCATTGAAACATACATATGCAACATTCGCATATTCTGTTTGTTTCATGCTTCATTGCTTATGAATGGTGGTAGTGCAACATGTGAATGCAACGTGGATTTCTCATACCTTGAAACATGGCAACAGGGTAGTAATATGACAAATATAAAATAACAACAAGGTCATGAAACATGTGAAACATGGAATTGAAACATGAGTGAATTGCTTGTTTTAGTTGCTTTATCACATGTGATCATTAGAAGTTGGTATAACAATTTTGTAAAGTGGTTGATTATGGTCTATTACACCTTAACTACACTTAGGTTACTTGTTGGGACATTGTTCATGTAGATCAAAATGACCAAAATGCCCTCAAGTGGAGGTTTGACTTGAATTGACCCTTGGAATGTCACTATTTGACTGATTCAAAAGACCAAATTAGAGACCTTGCATGGCTGTGCACTCTTTACCAAAGTTGTAGCTAATTTATTAAGGAACAAAAGTTGTTTTATGATCTTTTCATGAAAATGGTTAGAACATGCTCAAACATGGCCCACAAGTTAGTATTTCATGCTGATTTCACACTTAGAAAATATTCTAAGTCGTAGTTACATTTTCAGTTGCATCAAGCTCACTTTGGCTTCATGTAACTGCTGATCCAAGGCAAATTAGGGAATGGTCTTTGAAAATAAGTTGTAGATGGATGGTAGGCCTACATTTTTCATGTATACTGTTTTTGCAATGGATCGATGGATTAGACGTGTTGACACGTCGAAATGTCGCTAACAGTCATTGTCATCGAGTACTGAATCGAAACGTTTCTGAAAACGTTCAGTGTCGCCATGGCCGACCAACGCAGAAGCTGTTCGCCGCGTGGTGTTCATGCGCTGCCGAGGCCTCCACGTCGCGCGTCCGCACTCCAGAAGAAGGCCAGCGCCTGCCCGATCACGCTCACTGCTCCATTTCCTCTCTCTCACCTTCTCCGCACGCAGCGCCGAGTCCACAGCCGTCCGCCATTGCCGACCGCGCGTCGCCATTGTCGTGCGCGCTCGCCACCACGAAAACGAGTTGCCCAGTCCGTCAGTAGCCTCGCCGTGACCTTCTCTACCTTCTCCACCCCACCGTCGGTCCAATTGAGTCTTGGTAAGGACGAATGCGTCGTTTTCTTCCACCGCCACCGTGGTTGTTCTCGCCGGAGATGGCGCTCCACGTGGCCAGTCACCACCATGGTCTTCTCGTCCTACCTCTGCCTCGCGCTAGGTCCTAGGAGCGCTGCTGAAGCTCGTAGGGTCACCATTAGGGGCTGCGACGCCGTCGTCTTGCCGGAGTCGGCCATGCCGCGGCCGTGCGCCGCCATTGCTCATCGCCAACCCTATAGCCGTAGTACTAGCCTCTATTGAGGGCACCAATAGATGCGCACTGTTGTATTGAACGTCGTAGCACCGCCGACCTCGTCGGAGGAGTCACCGGTGATGAGCTTCGCCGCCGTCTCCTTCTCCTCCCCTGCTTGTTTCTCTGTCACGCGGGCCTCGGCTGTCAGCAGCTGAGGCTGAGGTGGGAGCCTGGCTGGGCCACACCGTTCTAGGCCGTGCCTACGCCTGCTCGTGGGCCGCCGTTTCTTCGGGCCGGCCCACCAGTAGCTGATAGGTTTTCAAATGTGTTTTTGTTTTATTCTTTTTATAGATTTGTATAGATATTCAAAAATATGTATCTCCTAGTATATAGATCCAAATGATGTGGTTCTAATTTTGTTGAGTTCATGATAATGTCCAGTTTCTATTAAAAATATAATCCATGCCATGTTCTGTTATGAAAATAGGAGTTTCTATTTATCTCTTTTAATCATGCAAGAAATAGGGGTAATTATATCTTTTTCTAGGTAGCTACAAATGGCATGAAATTTTTATGGTGTACTGCTCATATCATGAATAGCTTGTAGTTAAATTTTCATAAATTTTGGACACTGTATGTAAGAGATAGAAAATTATCTTGTTTGCATAAGTGGATCTTGAGTGAATTTTCATAATTTTTCTATAGATCCAGTAAAGGTAAAATTTGGTGAGTGCTATTCTTATGCTAGAATGATACTAGGAAAAATAATAAATCTATTGCTTGACACTTTTCAATAGGGTTTCCTAATTGTGCTAAAAATAGACATGCCACCAGTTATTTTGGGTACAGCAAGTTCTGCTTGCTCAATGGCTTTGAAATTTTTATGGTAGTCTATGTGAAGCATGAGATAGCTACTATAATTTTTGTAGAATTTGATGAACAGTTTTACTATATATTGCTTTAATCACCTAATTAACTAAATAAATTGGAAAAGGATATTAAATAATTTATTTAGAAGTTAGCACTATACTTTCTAGTGTTCCTCTGGTATGTGCAACAAGTTGGTAAACTTGGTTTGGTCAAATTAGGCTTTTGCATCATCATTAAATAATTAAGTTAGTAACCCTATCATTTCTGGACAGATTCTAGGTTTACTGGAATTCGATTTAGTTAACGTAAGTATCATGCTGTGATGTTTACAATTGTTTTGTAGAGAATTTCATAAGTTTTCCAGAATGTCCTCATGCAAGTCAATTGGAATTGTAGAACTTTGGTTGTGCTTAAATTAAGGGACTACTTGTGTGCATATGAAACTTTAAATGTTAATTTATGTATGCCTTTACTATTTCTAAGTTTGTGGTAATGTTCCTAGGTGTTAGGCCTTTAACTGAAGATGAGCATCTTTATCTTAGGTTATGCAAGTTAGGTAAGTTGATCTTGTTCTTTAAGTTAAGTTAGATACATGCTTAAAGTAATTTGAATAGAGCTATTTTACTCGGTAAACGAGTGTCCAGTGATGCTTTCGTAAACACTTACTGTGATTCATTCATCATGAGCATCATGTCATTCCTTATGCATCCATGATATTTATCTCGTGCATCGGCATGCAATAGGTGTACCGGAGGGAGTAACACTGCTGGAATTCGAGGAACCGAGCGAGCCACAGCAGCCGACACCGGAGGTTCAGGAGGTGCAGCCTTCAGGAGAAGTGCCAGATGAGGTCACCGTTGAGTGCCCGGATCACCATCCTTGCAACTTTGTGAAAGGCAAGCCCCAGAGCATATTAAGCCTCCTAATTTCCGAAATGCAGTTACAGTATTATTGTTACATATATATATTGTTGCATTAAGTTCAGGTGTTGGATGCAAACACTTGCTGCATTGGTTACCCAATCCTTGTCCAGATATTGTTACCCTGAATCCTATGTAGCTCAGGCTCATGTAGTGCTTAGCCCTGCTTAAACACGGTAGAAGTCGAGTGATTTCCTATCACCTGTGAGATATAGGAAGATACATATGACACGGTTGGCTATATTTGCTATCATGGAAAAGAACCAGTCTTAATTTGAATTGAAGACCGGACGAAGGCTTGCCGGTTTGCAGTGACTCCGTCTGTGTCGATTAAGGACTGAATCTTGGAGCCTTTCCTGTTCATGTTGAACGCATGCCTCTCTCTTAGTTGGCCGTGTCCGATGACCGACCGCGAAGCCGAGTAGCTCACCTCAGGCTGGGAGTCGATAAGTATAAAGTGCGCCTCGAAAGGGAGCCGTAGGCGTGAGTCCAAGGGCAGGTGATTTAAAAGTCCTGATCATCCTGGCAGAAGGGTAATCCCTGAGAGTGCTGGCACTGATCGAACCCACGAATTTGGTTCCTGAGATGTTCCAAAGGTGACCCACGGCTACCCTTGCTAAGTATGCCAGGGTGAGAGTTAGGAATACCCCCTCAGCTGAGTTGTAATTTGATTCGAGTCGCCGTCTCTCCCGGTTAGTGAGAACTTGACGGGCTTATCTCCAAAGTAGATACACTTAATAACCTAATGGTTCGGAAATGATGATATGATGATGACAGCCTTATTATACCTGTTATGGTTAATATTGTTTGCTCCTAATAAGTGAGTGCTCTAGTACAGGTGCTAATCTAGTGGACAGGTAAATAATGATAAGCTTGATGCTAAGTTTAAATTGGTTACTATAATCATAAGCTCTTTTATGCAAATGTGTCAAGCTAGCCCACCTAAAAAGCCTTGCATGATCCTTGGTGTCTTTTATTCTGGTTTTGACGGGTAAGTCTAGCTGAATACCTTCTCGTACTCAGGATTTATCTCCCACCTGTTGCAGATGACCAGTTGTACTTTGGTTGCTGCAAGTACTGCCTTCTCCCAGCTGGGGATGAAGACTAGACCGTTGGGCGCGGTCTCTACTAGTTCTCGTACCTGATAATGCTTTTGTGGGACATGACTCAGACTTGGCAATGTATTTGAAAACTATGATGTTTTGTACTAAACTATGTTGCTTCCGCACACTCAAACTTGGTTTGTAATATGTTATTTGAACTCTGATGGATGTAATTCGAATGCTACTTGTGAAATGTTGTAACGAATGATGTGTTGTGTTGAATCACTATGATCTTGGTTTGTATGTCGAGAGTTGGTTGAAATCCTTCGTGATTTCTGGACTACCGGGATTATGGGAGCTTAAGTACAGGAATTTGATCACTTCGGTGATTGTTTTTGTACTTACGTTCTTATGATTTGGTCGGTTCTGTTACAGCTGGCATTAGGACAAGATTCGACACTAAACATGTCATTTGTGTATTTAAAACAAAAGTATTTGTAAAAATCCTAAATTAAATACTAAGTATTGCCAGTGGTCATATCCCTTATGCCCAAATATGGACTCTTAGGTGGCTTATTAAAGTACTAACTTGGGGGTTCCTGCTTGTTTCTGTTTCATCGTCCATACGGCGTGCTATTGTATGGATGCCATCCGCTTGGGTGGTAATGTATGGATTAAAATACCTCTACGCCCTGGTAAGTGGGAGTTGTGAGAGCATGACCGTCCAACCGTCGGTCTAGGGGAGAGTAGTTGTGGTTGCTCGCATACTTACATGTTCAATCATGTATCTATGAGAGTACTTAAATGTGGGTATCTCTGACGGATAGTTGTGATACTAGAGTATATGCATCAGGGGATGCATGTATGAAAGTATTTAGTTTACTACTTACTTTTTATGCATTTTGGGAAATTAATGGGCTGAAATGAAATTTTCTGCAGGTACACTAACAACGTATCATTGTAGATCGACTAGCTACCGTATACGAGAGAACGTATGTATGCCACCGTATATTTCGCTAGCCTTTAAATTTTTCTAGGTTTGTGAGGACGTACGGATCGTGCATGCATCATGTTTAAGCATACATGGCATTTCTTGCATTACTCCCTCCCTTAAAATATGATTGTCCCGACTAATTAAATTTCGTATCCCTTAAATGATTCTCCCCTTATGTTGTAACTTTTTGCTACAGATGGCGTGCACGAAACTCACTGCTCGCAAGTCCGCTGGAGGCAGGGCGCCTCATCATCGGTTAGCTCCTCGTGAGCCCCATCCTGAGCCTACTGAGGCGGAAAGGCTGAGGGTAGAGTTGGCCCGGGTGACTGCTGAGAGGAATGCGGCTCAGCACCGTTTGGAGCAAGTAACATAGGAATAGGACCAAGAGACCCTTGAGGTTCAGAGGTTGACAGTTGCTCACCGCAACTATAAACGTATGTTGATTCACATGATGAACCAATGGAATGAAGCCTGGCACAAAGAGAATGTGTTGAGAGCGCGACAGGTGGAGCTAGAGCAGCAAGTGGCAGTTGCCGAAGAGTACAATGACCATCGCCATGAGGAGGTTCACCTATTACACAATCAACTTCACCCTCTCTTGCCACTTGATGATGAGGATGAGATGGGCTCTGGTGTCATCATGGCTGAAGGTGATGATGGCATTGAGGTCAATGGACCTGAGGACGTTCCACCTGATGAGGAGGAAGATGAGGAGTTAGAGCCTGCTAGTGATGAAGATGGAGGGGAGATCTTCGACACTGACTCCGAGGACGATGCGTAGTTTAGCTTACTACTTAGCTAATGCGCTAGAGCTAGTCTTTTGTTGATCCTCATGCATGAACGAGTAGCTTTGTATCAAGTTAATCATTGGGATGTAATATCGAACCCTATGTTACCCTTGATGTAAGTTTGGAACCTCTATGGCTTCGATGTAACCTATCGAACGTGTTATGCCCCACGTATGTGAGCTTTTGATGAATTTCGTCTTTGCGGTCTATAGATCTCGCTGTTGGTTAAGTTCATCGCATTTATGTGTCAATTGATGCGCTTGATGAGTTGTGTGATTATGATGAATGATTGTGCCTCTGTTGATTATATAAATGTATTCTCTCCAATGGACTCAGTTTGGCATAATTATACAATTCATCTACAAAAATTTCCACATCGTCAGTACTCATTGGCTATACCTTTTGCAGATGGCTTATAACCTTCATCGCGGTCGTAGCATGGGAGATGAGGAACAGCCACCTCCTCCACCACCCACACCAGCTGAGCTAATGTAGACAGTCGTGGAAAGTCAGCGCATGCTAGCTAAGGCTATGCGCCATGTGGCTAACCGTGAGGATCGGCATGTCCGCTAGGGACCCAAGCCGAACCAGTATAGCAGCTTTAAGGACTTCATGGACACAAAGCCTCCTATCTTTTGTGAGGCAGAAGAGCCATTACAAGCTGATGAATGGTTGAGCATGATAGAGCAAAGGTTTGGATTGCTCCATTTGACAGAAGGCATGAAGGCTTCGTATGTAGGACACCAGCTCCAAGGCCCTGTAGGCATCTGGTGGACCCATCACAGGACCACCTTCCCTACTAACGTTGAGATAGTTTGGGACCAGTTCCAGGCAGCTTTTAGGGGACACTTTATCCCTCATGGTCTCATGGCCATTAAGCATACTGAGTTTATGAAGCTAACCCAAGGCAACAAGAGTCTTAATGAATACCTCCTGGCATTCAACAACCTGGCAAGGTATGCTCCCGAGTTCATCGATACTGACGCCAAGAGAATAGCTAGCTTCAAGAGAGGACTTTCCCCTAAACTGATGAAGTCTATGGGCAACTACAAGTGTGTCACCTTCAATGAGTTTATTAGTGACACCCTGACTCAGGAGAATAATGACAAGATATATGCTGCTTCCAAGAACCGTAAAAGAAACTTTGAGGCTGGTGCTTCTCAGTCTAAGGCTCCAATGGTATCCAAGACCCAGTACCGTCCACCCAATGCTAATGTCCGATACTGCCCACCTCAGAAGAAGAACCAAGCTAAAACTGGTTTCCGCAAGGGGTACACAATTTCCTTGCCAAAGAACACCTCTAGGTAGGGCAGCTCCAATGCCCCACCAGCTAACAGGCCATGCTAGAACTATAACCAGTTAGGTCATTAGGCAAATAAGTGTCCCTATCCTTCCAAGCAGAATGCTCAAGGAAACGTCCGTCAAGGGCGTGTTCATTACACAACTATGGAGGAAATTCCTGCTGGTGAAGTGGTCACCGCTGGTAAGTTCCTTGTTAATAATCACCCTGCAGTTGTGCTCTTTGATTCGGGTGCTTTGCATTCCCTTATGAGTTCTACTTTTGCATCTGAGCATAATATGAATGTGATTACAATTGTCAAGGGTGGGTATTGTATTAGTGCTGCTGGAAATAATATCATGACTAACCAAGTAGTTAAAGATGTAAAGATTGAGATTGGGGATCGAGAGTTCCTTACGGATCTTGTAGTACTACCGGGAGTAGGAATCAATGTAATCCTAGGAATGAAGTGGATGAGCGGAAATGGAGTGTTGATCGATACATCAACCCGTGTGGTAATGTTGAGGGATCCTATGGATAAGAAGGGTTTTCTAGTGCAGTTACCTCATGATATCTCTATCCATAATATGGCCAATGCTACCCTAGCCAAAGCCATTGAGGATCTACCGGTTGTCTGTGAGTTTCCAGATGTCTTCCCTGATGACTTGCTTGGATTACCTCTGGACCATGATGTAGAATTCAAGATAGAACTCATTCCGGGTACGGCTCCTATTTCTCGAAGGCCCTATCGAATGTCGCCCAATGAGTTGGCTGAGTTGAAGAGTCAGCTGAATGAGCTATTGAAGAAAGGTTTGATTCGGCCTAGTTCTTCTCCTTGGGGTTGTCCGGCCATCTTTGTGAAGAAGAAGGACGAATCTTTGCGCATGTGCGTGGATTATCGCCCCCTAAATGCTGTTACTATCAAGAACAAATACCCTCTTCCTCGCATCGATATTCTGTTTGATCAGCTCTCCAAAGCTAAGGTATTCTCCAAGATCGATTTGAGGTCTCTACCATCAGATCAAAATTCGTCCTGAAGATATACCTAAGACAGCTTTCTCTACTCGTTATGGCTTGTTTGAATACCTTGTCATGTCTTTTGGGTTGACAAATGCTCCGGCACACTTTATGTACCTGATGAATTCAGTATTCATGCCAGAACTGGACAAATTTGTCGTCGTGTTTATTGATGATATCCTTGTATATTCTCAGAATGAAGAAGAGCATGCTGAACATCTGAGAATTGTTTTAACTCGGTTACGTGACAACCAGCTTTATGCTAAGTTCAGCAAGTGCAAATTTTGGTTGAACAAGATACCTTTTCTAGGTCATGTGTTATCTGGTGATGGAATTTCAGTTGACCCTAATAAGGTGCAAGAAGTCCTTGAGTGGAAGGCACCTACTACGGTCACAAAAGTCCAAAGTTTCCTAGGTTTGGCTGGCTACTATCGTCGCTTTATCCCGGATTTCTCAAAAATTGCCAAGCCCATGACTCGACTACTTCAAAAAGATGAGAAGTTTGTGTGGACTCCAAAGTGTGAAGAGGCTTTCCACACTTTGCGGACCTTACTAACCTCTGCTCCTATATTGGCACAACCTGACATCGAGAAGCCTTTTGATGTCTACTGTGATGCATGTGGCACCGGTTTGGGGTGTGTTCTTATGCAGGAGGGCCAGGTCATTGCTTATGCTTCACGCCAGCTTCGAAAACATGAAGTCAACTATCCTACCCATGACTTAGAGCTAGCCACGGTTGTTCATGCCCTGAAAATTTGGAGACATTACTTGATGGGTAATGTGTGCAACATCTATACTGACCATAAAAGCCTCAAGTATATCTTTACTCAACCCGAGTTGAACATGCGTCAACGGCGATGGTTAGAATTAATCAAAGACTACAACCTTCAAGTGCACTACCATCCTAGTAAGGCAAATGTGGTTGCTGATGCCTTAAGCAGAAAGGCCCATTGCAATTCCTTAGTTAGTGAAGACTTTCATCTGGCACACCTCCTTCATCCTATAGTACTCCACAATATCACTGTGGATTGCTCTCTTAGAAGTCGAATTATCGAACTCTAGAAGACTGATGTGGGTGTGTTTCACATCAAGCGAAAGATGAAAGAGAAAGAAACCAAGCACTTTAGGGTCGATGACAAGGGAATTCTCTGGTTTAATGATAGGCTTGTGGTACCCAAAGACAAAGAACTTAGAAATCAAATTATGGCTGAAGCCCATTCTTCTAAATTGTCTATCCATCCTGGTAGCAGTAAAATGTATCAAGATCTTAAGCTGTATTATTGGTGGACCAAGATGAAGAAAGAAATCATAGCCTACGTGGCCAGGTGTGATAACTGTTGTAGAGTCAAGGCTATTCACATAAGACCCGGATTATTGCAGCCACTCTCTGTTCCTGGCTAGAAGTGGGAAGAAATTAGCATGGATTTCATTGTTGGATTACCCACTACCAAAAAGGTTGTGATTCCATCTGGGTTATCGTAGATCGTCTAACTAAATCTGCTCACTTTATTCCGGTCAAGTCTACCTATCACCCTCACAATTATGCTAAGATTTACTTTCAACAAGTGGTACGTCTCCATGGTGTACCCAAATCCATTGTTTCTGATCGAGGACCGCAATTCACGGCTCGCTTTTGGGAGTGCTTATATCAGAATCTTGGCACTCATCTAATCCGCAGTTCTGCCTATCATCCGCAAACATCAGGACAGACTGAGCGTGTTAATCAAATTCTTGAAGACATGCTTAAAGCTTGTCTTATCTCTTGCAAAGGCACTTGGGAGGACTGGTTACCTCTCGTTGAATTCTCTTATAACAACAGTTATCAAGAGAGTATCAAAATGGCTCCTTTTGAAGCTCTTTATGGCCGCAAGTGTAGAACTCCTTTGAACTGGGTGGAACCCAAAGAAAGAAGATTCTATGGTATTGATTTTGTAAAAGAAGTCGAAGAGCAAGTCCAAACTATACAGAAGAATATGACTGCCGCTCAGGCTAGACAAAAGAGCTACGCTGATAAGAGAAGAAAACCTATTGAGTTTGAAGTAGGTGATCATGTTTATCTAAGGGTATCCCCTATGAAAGGAGTCAAGCGTTTTGGAATCAAAAGGAAGCTTGAGCCTCGATATGTTGGACCGTACCGCATTATCGAGAAAAGTGGAAGAGTAGCCTATAAACTCCATCTACCATATGAGATGGGAGCTATATTCCCGGTTTTCCATGTGTCCCAGCTGAAGAAGTGTCTTCGTATTCCTGAGGAAAGAATAGCAACAAGGAAAGTCAACTTGAAATCTGATCTTTCTTATGAGGAGAAGCCCATGCAGGTTCTGGATACTCAAGAAAGAGTGACTCGTACACGAGTAGTTAAGTTATACAAGGTAGTTTGGAGTAATCATAGCGAACGGGATGCAACCTGGGAGCGGGAAGATTATTTAAAGGAAAACTATCCAGCTTTCTATACTGATTGGTACGCTTTCCAAATCTCAGGATGAGATTTTTCTAAGGGGGGAGGGCTGTAACACCCTAGGTGTTTGGCTTCCACTGAATTGCATGTCATTTCATAAACATATGCATCATCTATGTCATCATGCCATTATCATTGAAACATACATATGCAACATTCGCATATTCTGTTTGTTTCGTGCTTCATTGCTTATGAATGGTGGTAGTGCAACATGTGAATGCAACGTGGATTTCTCATACCTTGAAACATGGCAACAAGGTAGTAATATGACAAATATAAAATAACAACAAGGTCATGAAACATGTGAAACATGGAATTGAAACATATGAGTGAATTGCTTGTTTTAGTTGCTTTATCACATGTGATCATTAGAAGTTGGTATAACAATTTTGTAAAGTGGTTGATTATGGTCTATTACACCTTAACTACACTTAGGTTACTTGTTGGGACATTGTTCATGTAGATCAAAATGACCAAAATGCCCTCAAGTGGAGGTTTGACTTGAATTGACCATTGGAATGTCACTGTTTGACTGATTCAAAAGACCAACTTAGAGACCTTGCATGGCTGTGCACTCTTTACCAAAGTTGTAGCTAATTTATTAAGGAACAAAAGTTGTTTTATGATCATTTCATGAAAATGGTTAGAACATGCTCAAACATGGCCCACAAGTCAGTATTTCATGCTGATTTCACACTTAGAAAATATTCTAAGTCGTAGTTACATTTTCAGTTGCATCAAGCTCACTTTGGCTTCATGTAACTGCTGATCCATGGCGAATTAGGGAATGGTCTTTGAAAAGAAGTTGTAGATGGATGGTAGGCCTACATTTTTCATGTATACTATTTTTGCAATGGATCGATGGATTAGCCATGTTGACATGTCGAAATGTCGCTGACAGTCATTGTCATCGAGTACTGAATCGAAACATTTCTAAAAACGTTCAGTGTCGCCATGGCCGACCGACGTAGAAGCTGTTCGCCGCGTGGCGTTCATGCGCTACCGAGGCCTCCACGTCGCGCGTCTGCGCTCCAGAAGAAGGCCAGCGCCTGCCCGAACGCGCTCACCGCTCCATTTCCTCTCTCTCGCCTTCTCCACACGCAGCGCCGAGTCCACAGCCGTCCACCATTGCCGACCGTGCGTCGCCGTCATCGTGCGCGCTCGCCACTGCGAAAACGAGTTGCCCAGTCCATCAGTAGCCTCGCCGTGACCTTCTCTACCTTCTCCACCCCACCGTCGGTCCAATCGAGTCTTGGTAAGGACGAATGCGTCGTTTTCTTCCACCGCCGCCGTGGCTGTTCTCGCCGGAGATGGCGCTCCACGTGGCCAGTCGCCACCATGGTCTTCCCGTCCTACCTCTACCTCGCGCTAGGTCCTAGGAGCGCTGCTGAAGCTCGTAGGGTCACCATTAGGGGCTGCGACGCCGTCGTCTCGCCGGAGCCGGCCATGCCGCGGCCGTGCGCCGCCATTGCTCGTCACCAACCCTGTAGCTGCAGTACTAGCCTAAATTGAGGGCACCAATAGATGCGCACTATTGTATTGAACGTCGTAGCACCGCAAACCTCGTCGGAGGAGTCACCGGCGATGAGCTTCGCCGCCGTCTCCTTCTCCTCCCCTGCCTGTTTCTCTGTCACACGGGCCCCGGCTATCAGCAGCTGAGGCTGAGGCAGGAGGCTAGCTGGGCCACGCCATTCTGGGCCGCGCCTACGCCTGCTCGTGGGCCGCCGTTTCTTCGGGCCGGCCCACCAGTAGCTGATAGGTTTTCAAATGTGTTTTTGTTTTATTCTTTTTATAGATTTGTATAGATATTCAAAAATATGTATCTCCTAGTATATAGATCCAAATGACGTGGTTCTAATTTTGTTGAGTTCATGATAATGTCTAGTTTCTATTAAAAATATAATCCATGCCATGTTCTATTATGAAAATAGGAGTTTCTATTTATCTCTTTTAATCATGCAAGAAATAGGGGTAATTATATCTTTTTCTAGGTAGCTCCAAATGGCATGAAATTTTTATGGTGTACTGGTTATATCATGAATAGCTTGTAGTTAAATTTTCATAAATTTTGGACACTGTATGTAAGAGGTAGAAAATTATCTTGTTTGCGTAAGTGGATCTTGAGTGAATTTTCATAATTTTTCTATAGATCCAGTAAAGGTAAAATTTGGTGAGTGCTATTCTTATGATAGAATGATACTAGGAAAAATAAGAAATCTGTTGCTTGACACTTTTCAATAGGGTTTCCTAATTGTGCTAAAAATAGACATGCCACCTATTATTTTGGGTACAGCAAGTTCTCCTTGCTCAATGGCTTTGAAATTTTTATAGTAGTCTATGTGAAGCATGAGATAGCTACTGTAATTTTTGTAGATTTTTATGAATAGTTTTACTATATATTGCTTTAATCACCTAATTAACTAAATAAATTGGAAAAGGATACTAAATAATTTATTTAGAAGTTAGAACTATACTTTCTAGTGTTCCTCTGGTATGTGCAACAAGTTGGTAAACTTGGTTTGGTCAAATTAGGCTTTTGCATCATCATTAAATAATTAAGTTAGTAACCCTATCATTTATGGACAGATTCTAGGTTTACTGGAATTCGATTTAGTTAACGTAAGTATCATGCTGTGATGTTTACAATTGTTTTGTAGAGAATTTCATAAGTTTTCCAGAATGTCCTCATGCAAGTCAATTGGAATTGTAGAACTTTGGTTGTGCTTAAATTAAGGGACTACTTATGTGCATATGAAACTTTAAATGTTAATTTATGTATGCCTTTACTATTTCTAAGTTTGTGGTAATGTTCCTAGGTGTTAGGCCTTTAACTGAAGATGAGCATCTTTATCTTAGGTTATGCAAGTTAGGTAAGTTGATCTTGTTCTTTAAGTTAAGTTAGATACATGCTTAAAGTAATTTGAATAGAGCTATTTTACTCGGTAAACGAGTGTCCAGTGATGCTTTCATAAACACTAACTGTGATTCATTCATCATGAGCATCATGTCATTCCTTATGCATCCATGATATTTATCTCGTGCATCGGCATGCAATAGGTGTACCGGAGGGAGTAACACTGCTGGAATTCGAGGAACCGAGCGAGCCGCAGCAGTCGACACCGAAGGTTCAGGAGGTGCAGCCTTCAGGAGAAGTGCCAGACGAGGTCGCCGTTGAGTGCCCGGATCACCGTCCTTGCAACTTTGTGAAAGGCAAGGCCTAGAGCATATTAAGCCTCCTAATTTCCGAAATGCAATTATAGTATTATTGTTATATATATATTGTTGCATTAAGTTTAGGTGTTGGATGCAAACACTTGCTGCATTGGTTACCCAATCCTTGTCTAGATATTGTTACTCTAAATCCTATGTAGCTCAGGCTCGTGTAGTGCTTAGCCCTGCTTAAACACGGTAGAAGTCGGGTGATTTCCTGTCACCTGCGAGATATAGGAAGATACATATGGCACGGTTGGCTATATTTGCTATCGTGGAAAAGAACCAGTCTTAATTTGAATTGAAGACCGGATGGAGGCTTGTCGGTTTGCAGTGACTCCGTCTATGTCGATTAAGGACTGAATCTTGGAGCCTTTCCTGTTCATGTTGAACACATGCCTCTCTCTTAGTTGGCCATGTCTGATGACCGACCACGAAGCCGAGTAGCTCACCTTAGGTCGGGAGTCGATAAGTATAAAGTGCGCCTTGGAAGGGAGCCGTAGGCGTGAGTCCAAGGGTAGGTGATTTAAAAGTCTTGATCGTCCTGGCAGAAGGATAATCCCTGAGAGTGCTAGCGCTGATCGAACCCGCGAATTTGGTTCCTGAGATGTTCCAAAGGTGACCCACGGCTACCCTTGCTAAGTATGCCAGGGTGAGAGTTAGGAATACCCCCTCAGCTGAGTTGTAATTCGATTCGAGTCGCCGTCTCTCTCGGTTAGTGAGAACTTGACGGGCTTATCTCCAAAGTAGATACACTTAATAACCTAATGGTTTGGAAATGATGATATGATGATGATAGCCTTATTATACCTGCTATGGTTAATATTGTTTGCTCCTAATAAGTGAGTGCTCTAGTACAGGTGCTAATCTAGTGGACAGGTAAATAATAATAAGCTTGATGCTAAGTTTAAATTGGTTACTATAATCATAAGCTCTTTTATGCAACTGTGTCAAGCTAGCCCACCTGAAAAGCCTTGCATGATCCTTGGTGTCTTTTATTCTGGTTTTGACGGGTAAGTCTAGCTGAGTACCTTCTCATACTCAGGGTTTATCTCCCACTTGTTGCAGATGACCAGTTCTACTTTGGTTGCTGCAAGTACTGCCTTCTCCTAGCTGGGGATGAAGACTAGACCATTGGGCGCAGTCTCTACTAGTTCTCGTACCTGATAATGCTTTTGTGGGAC
This sequence comes from Miscanthus floridulus, assembly GCF_019320115.1. Classification (NCBI taxonomy): domain Eukaryota; kingdom Viridiplantae; phylum Streptophyta; class Magnoliopsida; order Poales; family Poaceae; genus Miscanthus; species Miscanthus floridulus. Next base: position 20,200,897 of record NC_089596.1, read on the forward strand.
ATGACTCAGACTTGGCAATGTATTTGAAAACTATGATGTTTTGTACTAAACTATGTTGCTTCCGCACACTCAAACTTAGTTTGTAATATGTTATTTGAACTCTGATGGATGTAATTCGAATGCTACTTGTAAAATGTTGTAACGAATGATGTGTTGTGTTGAATCACTACGATCTTGGTTTGTATGTCGAGAGTTGGTTGAAATCCTTCGTGATTTCTAGACTACCGGGATTATGGGAGCTTAAGTACAGGAATTTGATCACTTCGGTGATTGTTTTTGTACTTACGTTCTTATGATTTGGTCGGTTCTGTTACAGTATACAGGGTAGGGGACCGATGGCTTTGTCTTCTTCTACAAGGTGAATCCCCCAACCGACATGATTCTAGGTGGCTTCCCCTCGGACAGGGCTCGCCTGCTGAAGATCCATCGAAAGCGGTCCACGTGCGGCTCCATCCCAAGGAAGGCCTCATAGATGGTGATGAAGTCGGTGATGTGCAGCACCCTGGTCCGGTTGAGGTGCTGTAGCTCTAGGCCCCACTCATTGAGGAGCCCACGCAGGAACTAGTGCGTGGGATACCCAAGCCCATGCTCATGGAAGGCGAGAAAGGAGACAACCTCGTCGACCCAGGGTTGCGAAACAATTTCCCCTAGCTTAGGAGCCCTCCAATGTGCCACCTCCTTCGATGGGAGTAGCCCCTTCTCGGTGAAGGCGGCCAGCACCTCCTCATCTACATTAGAAGGCCTCTAGTTCGACATCATGCTTCAGATTCACGAACGGTTCTGTGAGTCTTCTCCCTCGCTCTACCCTCTCTCCTAGAAACCACCATGACACATGAACAAATTTGGTGAAAGGGAGGAAGGAGGAAACGGCAGTGGTTGAAGGAAGGTGAAAGAACAGGAGGAAAAACCTCTCCCTTCCCCCTATTTAATGGGGAAAAGCATGCGGTGGGACGTGGCCCTAACTGATGGGACGCGCCCTGCCCACCAAAATGTTGCCCATTAGTGGGACATGGCCTAGGCAGGGCCCACCACTACTGCAACCTAGGCACAGGAAATAAGGCGCAACTGCATGCAAACGATCCTTTGCCTTCCCAGGAAGGATTTGGAAGGGCCCACCAACAGAATCTCCATCGAGGAGAGACCAATGGGTCACCCGAGTTGATTGGACGGCTCGGGCGGCTACCGAGAGACAGGTAAGGAGTAGCGGGATGCCTCATGCAGGTTATACCGACCCCATCATGATCGACGAACATGGACCCCATTTGGACATATCCGATAGGAGCTCTCTAGACCCATCACTCGAGCCACTGAGGTAACCTTACCAAAACCCTTTTTAGTTTTCTAGTGTATAATCATTCATCCATTCTCTTGCATACATTCATACATTCATCCCATACATTCAAGCATTGCATATGCAGTTGTTGCATCACAGCGCTTCGTGTTGCGTCATGGAGCGGTAGTCGCCTCATTCGATATGAGCGATGACCGACCGAGGTTCGAAGGCTGGCCCACGAAGGGCTCGAGGCCGCCTCATGTCAAATAGAGCCAGGGGAGAAAACACAGATGAGCCCTAGTGGCCCTTGCCCGGTCTGCTTAGAAGCGGATAGGGTCATCTCTGTAACAACCCGGGTTTTTGGAGAAGCCAAAAATACGAACTTTTTAAATTTTTCCTGCAATGTGTGAAGCATGTAGATGCTAGGTCGAACTAAGAACAATTTATAAATAAATTGTTGCATACATATAGAATTACTTGTAGGAGTTTGCCAGAGTTCTTTTGTTGGTTTAGTGTTTTGTGTTGGAGAGCACAAGTCCGTAGCAAATCCTTTTGATCCCTTCTAGAATATCTTATGAATCCCTTTTCCTCTCTCTCAATTCATCTTTTGCTTCTGAACCTTATTCGAATCCCTTGATCTAATTCATAAAGTCAATCGACCTTCCTTGTAAATCAATGCCCATCGATGCCAACCCTTGACATGGACCCCACTAAACCGTAGATAACCTCTAGAGGACCCCACTAGGAGCTGTACATGTTGACAACACGTGTATACCAATTTAGGAGCTTTTGGAAGCAAATATAATAGAGGAATAAATAGATAAGGAATTAGAAAAGGGGAAAGGAAAATAGGAAAGCCAAACCGGCCCAACTAGCTCAGCAGTTCGGCCTGCTCGCGCCAGCCTGGCCTACCCCTCTCTCCTCCTTTTGGCCCACCCCGCCAGCGCCTTGGCCCAACCGGTGCAGCAGCCCGTGGCCTGCTTGGCCCAGCCTAGCCAGCAGTCGCAGCCGGTGCTCCACTCCAACCCTAGGGCGTGCCCACCGCGACCCTGCTCCCACGCCACCACCACTCGTCCGCTGCAAGCTTGCGTGCACGCAATGCCAAGCTCTGCACCGCCGCTCGATGCGCGCCACGTGGACAGGGAGCATGGACCCCGAGGATCGCCGCTGTCCGTAACCCTGGGAACCCTAGCCGCGTGCGCTATAAATACCCCCCTGACGCCGCCCGCTCTGGAGCTCCTCCCAGCCGCCGCCGCCTTCGCTGCACCACCACGGCCTTGCCCCAAGCCTTGCCACGCTGGAGGCGCACCACGGCAGCACTGCCTCCCTGCTCCACGTCACGACCAAGCCACCGGCAGGAGCCCATCCCTGCCTCACCGGAGCCCCTGGCCATGGCGACGCCGATCGCGCTCTACCTCCAGCCACCACCGCGAGACCAACCGCCAACCACCTCCTGGTCCTGCTTCGTGGACATCGTGCCAAGCCTCGTCATGTCGCCCCCATCGCGCCGTCCTGAGCCCCCTCGCCGAGCTATGGCCACGCCACCAGCGCCTGCTCGTGCCACCAGCCGCACCATGGACTGCCTCCGTCGACCGACGCCCCTGCTCCCTTGCCGCCACGATGCTGAGATGGAGCTCCACCACCACAAGCACACCATCGAGCTGGCCGTGGAAATAGTTTGTCGCCCCAGCCTTGTCATGGACGCCATCGTGCCCTGCACCGAGAGCGACGCTGCGTCGGAGCTTCTCCGCTCCAGGACACACACACGCACTCACATACACGGCCTAGCCAAGCCAACTGGACCATGGTGTCAGGAGGACACCGGATCTGCCGCCACCCTGCACGCCCTGCTGCCAATGAGACACCAGAGAAGAAGCAGGGAGGGAAACGGAGCCTCCCATCACCACGTGCACTAGGTGCACGATGCATCGCACGGCCTAGGCCTGCGTGGACACGGTCCACCGCAGACCATCCCTGCGGTCTATGGACCAGCGCCTGCGAGCCCACCGTACACTAGCCCCATACACTGGAGCCCAATAGGAGCCTAGACCAGGCCATGTGGATGTCCTCCCCGCGCGACACGTGTCCAGTCCGGCCCAGCCCAAAATCCAGCCCTGTCCAGGCCCGTCAAGGCCTAGGCGAGACCCAAACCGGTTGACCGTTGACCGGTCAACGTTGACCATTGACCGGGACCCACATGTCAGCGACACAGAGCCACTGGACCCACTTGTCAGTAGGTGACATCATGCTGACATCATAATGACGTCATGCGGGTTCCACCTGTCAGTGGCCCAAGATCCCCGGTCCCACCTATCGGATTGATGACATCGTGCTGACATCATGATGACGTCAGCGGAACCCCACCTATCAGCCACTGTTATAGCTAGACCAATCCTGTGCTGCCACGTGTCAAGCCCTGGATTATCCATCCTTTTTCTTTTTCAAGAAAAGGATTTAACCTTTGGAAAGTCATAGAAAATCAATACAACCTCAGAAAAATGTGAAAGCAGTTCCCACATTTTTCTAAAATCGAGCCCTACGATGTGGACCAACCCTTAAGTACTTTTGACCCCTCAAAATTGAAGAGCCCACTCTTTGCTTGCGCTCACACCGTTCGCGCAAGACATGTACGATGCCCTGGAATGCCACCATATGGTTCCAAGCACCCCTCGGCCATGATCTATGACCAAGCCACTGACTCGACGCTCTTAGCCATGCCATGGTGAAGAGTTACCATGACCTCATCGTGAGCCCTGAAGCCATAATTGGACCATGTGGCATTGATCGCCGCATCATGGACTGCAGGTTTCCTTTCTTTGGTTGCCCTGACAGTTCCGTGGAACCCTGTGTCCGTGTTTCACCACTGTTCCGGCTACCCCGAGTCACAAGAACATGCCATCGAGATCTACCAGGACCCGCACTAAAGGCCTGTTGAGGTAGTCACATTGCACAACTCACGGACAAAGCCCTGGTATACACCGCATGACCTAGCACCATTGCCGAGACCACCATTGCCAAGACCACCATTGCCGAGACCACCGTTGCTGAGACCACCATTGCCGAGACCACCATTGCCGAGACCACCGTTGCCGAGACCACTGTTGCCGAGACCACCGGTACCAAGACCACTGTTGCCGAGACCACATGGCCTCGCTGGCCGAGACCACATGGCCTCGCTTGCTGAGACCACCATGACCCCGCCTACTACGAGCCGTGACATCTAGACCATGAACCCTAGTCGTATGTCTTATCGAGACCATGGAAAGCCCCATCTCGCATCTTTCCATATACGCATATCTACCATGTCGGACCCTATTCTTATGACCTATCTATCCATGACTGTCTTACAGGATCTATCCATCACCCAGCTATGGAATGTGCTACTCCGTAGTCATGTCGAGTTGCTATGTCTTTCTGTCGTGTTTGGTTCTTATCGCTGGTTGTTGGTGTTGTTGCCTGTGTACCGAGCCTTCGAGCCAGCTGAGGGATCGTACCTCGTCCGGACATTACGATCGTGGGATCCGTCTCGCCATGACCATGATGCCGAGTGTAACTCGACCTGTCGCTTTTTAGTTGACTTCATAGTACCACGAGTGTTAGCTCCTGCCTTCGGCCCTAGAACATGGTCGTGATGGATTCGATGTTGATACTAACATCGATGCGGATATCACCCACATGCCTTGAGCCCTCCATGACCAAGTCCTGTGGGAGATGACCTAGAGATAACAATCGTGGAACGATGGGTGCCAACTCGTTGGTATAGCTTGTGGCCGCGAGTTCGCCTCACCATGACCATGGAGCTACGCCACCCTTTTACTTTTACTTGCCTCTTCGTGCTCAAACCCTCATATGCTTGTACCTTGTATGACCATCGCATTTCCTTGATTCCCGCGGTGACAACCGCACCGCTATGAATTAGAGAGATGTCTTAGTGCCAGTGCACCTAAGTCGGGTACCCTATGAGTGGTTTGCGCACTTGTACTCTTTAGTGACTCGCTCCTTCCAATGCTCTGTCTTCTGTCATGGCGTGTGTGCTGGAAGGAGCAGACCTCCATTCCTTGCTGTTATTGCCCTATTAGCTGCTCTATTCGATCCCACCTTGTCCATGGTGATTGGATCAAAGACCGGACTATCTCTTTTTAGCTAGCGAAGCTATAGTCTATGTCATACCTCAGACCCATGCATGTCGACCTGATCGGCCGTCTAAAACCATCTTTCCCGAAGATGTGTCTGAGAACATGACATGGATGTGCCTAGCTAACCCCCGCTTCTTTTGTTTTGCTGAGCAACTCTCTTCTCGGCTCCCAACGTTATTATGTCGTGAGGATCGAGAGAACCCATTGCTGTCCAATCTCTTTGCGCTACCGCTTTCTACCGTAGCGAGCGAGCCGAAGTACATTGGAGCCGAGTCACAATAGTGTTATCGTTCTTGTTTGCTACTCATGTCCAATTGTGACTTACGGGATAAGGCTATAAGAGCCGAACCCCGTCGTTCTTCTTTCTTGGGGCCTGACTTCCAATCCCCGTCAAGTCAATGACACCGGATCGAAAGATCGTGAGCCGTGGTGTTTGCTCTGGATAAGCTCTGGCTTAAACCATTTATCATAAAGCCATACCGGCTTGGCCATGACTTAAGCTTGTGCTTAGCAAACCACCACTTGTGATTCTTTGGCCTGGGGAAAACAGACAACCTCCGAGAGGGCTAAGCCATGTATCTCTTATTGCCTCGCTAGTGTTATTGGCTTTTCCTGCGTCTTGTCGTCTTTTCGAGTGTTGAGTGCTCTCTTGCCTTGCGTGTCGCTTCGCGAAGTAGCTGACGATCGGACCAAGAGAACATGGACGATGACAAGGACTGCGGAATGGAGTCAACGCAGGAGGAGGTGACCCCGCTAATGGAACACCAACGAATGGAGAATTGTACCACTACTACCTCTACATCGCAGGTGTCATGGCAGCACCCTCTTTTAGAGAATCCTATTAGACATTGCATAATATCTAGAACTGCTAGCGCTTTATAAATTATTCCTTTGCTAGTACTTTGATGCATGCTACTACCTGAGCCATTATTACCCTGATGCAACCCACTCTACCACGTCACCCTGCTTTGCGCATTCGCTCGCTTATATATGCTTACTTGCCTGTTTGCTTGCATATTACACCACTATACTTATTATTAACTCCACTTCGCATTATGTCGGGGATGTGATGCTGGTGGTGAACCCCCTGGGAATGGTTTGGCTATGGGTGCCAAATTTGGTGGTGTGTGAGCGTGCTACGTGTGTCTTAGGTGCATGGAGAGTGAGGGTTGTGTCGACCGAGCTGGGATAATGATGAGCCTGGGGCGAGTCTTGCCATGTGGTGCTACCTAGGCACTTGGATATGGAATACCTATGGCGGGTAAATGGAAATTGGAGGTGGCCTTGGGTGTGAACCTCGGAGAGGTGGGGCCCAAGGTAGAGGTGTTGTGGTGGCACGTAAAATGGAAACCCTGATGAAGACATTCTGGCTTGGTCATCCCTAAGGACTTACTAGTACTCAGATTCACCGAGAATCCTTTACATCCCACTCTCCCTATATGGTGCGGGACGGTCGGACTACTTGGTAGAGCGATGCCACTACTGCTAGGCGAACGTGTGCAAGGAGGTACGGGGCACGTGGTTTTCCCCCACACCCTTTCGAGACTTCAGGAGGCCTTGTGGACCCGGCTCTTGACATCCAGTGGGCCTCGGCTCTGTCTATGACTCACAGTATCAGCCATCCTAGACTAGAATTGGGATGTTCCAGGGCTGAGAGGTAGGGTGGCATCATTCTAGGCTAGCAAGCGGCTAGAATCTGCCTAGACGGGGCACCGTTGAGGATGGCTATCTTGTGGGTATGCAAAACCTATGCAGAGTGTATGGTTGATTGATCGATACATATGCTGACTTGTTAGCTATGGACCTTTTCTGGGTTTCGCTTAAACTAGATAGGAGATGAGTCCTTCTTTCCTCCCTCCAGGGTTGGGGTATTTTCTGATCGTGAGCCTTGGGGGCTGTGGGCCATTGAGACATGGCCGAGAGGGAGTTGGCCTATCGACCTGAGTGTGTGAGATGAGATATGGTGTGGTGGCGTGGAGATGGTTTGGGATGGATGGTTGGTGGATGGATATGGATGGTGTGGTGGTGAATGTGTTAAAAGTTGGATATTACTATTATATTACTAATGTTATTTACTTCTCATGCGCTAAGAATGCAAACCACAGCCAAATATTAGGATCGCCAAATCCCTTGTTTATCTTTTTCCACTAAAAGCTCATTGGTGCTGACCATGGCCTGCACACATCTGGCGGTGTGTAGATTTCCTGCTTCTTAGAGATGCTAACTTTAGAAGGATTAGGAGGTCTCGTGCCTACGCTCAAGTTTGGTTCGGAGATGGAATCTACGCTGCACTACGCCAACTCTGATGATGACCCGCGAAGGAGGAGCCTTCACTCGATAGTCTTCCGCTAGATAAACTCTATAATAGGTGTGTTCCCCAGTGATGTAATATCTTATATTCTTGTAATCTTACGATGTATAACTGTGACATCGACTGAAATATGATAATATGACGGAATCAGTTCTTGGTTTCATCATATTATAATTCATTCTGTGGAATTTTCCCTTCGCAGAAAATTGTGGATGTTTCAATCTCGACCTTCTCGTTTGATCCTGACCTCGAGCCATGCCCATAGAATCTCCATCAAGGGGAGGCCAGTGGGCCACCTAAGTCAGTCTTTGGAATAGCTCGGACATCTGTCGAGAGGCGAGTTAAGGAGCAGTGGAATGCTACATGAGGGCTATGCCGACCCCATTATGAATGACGGACCCGGATTCCACTCAGACATACATGTTATTAAGCTCACCGAGCGCGTCACTTGAGCCATTGAGGCAAGCGATGTTAGCTTAGCCCCTCCGGTTGCGGAAACCATGGATGGGGTAATGCATGAAACTAGACTGGCCCCTTGGCCATGCCCGATGCTTGGGTAGGCGCTCTGTCTCGCCCGACCCCTCGACCCGATGCTTGGGTTGGCACTCCATCTCGTCCGACCCCTCGGCCACGCTCGACGCTTGGGTTGGTGCTCCATCTCGCCCAACCCCTTGTCTAGGCCTAACGCTTGGGTTGGCGCTCTGTCTTGCCCAAACCCTTGACCAGGCCTAACGCTTGGGTTGGTGCTCTGTCTCGCTCAACCCCTCAACCAGACGATTGGGTTGGTTCTCCATCGTGCTCGACCCCTCAGCCGTGCCTCACGCTTGGGTTGGTGCTTTGTCTCGCCTGACCCCTCGACCGCGCTCGACGCATGGGTTGGCGCTCTGTCTCGCCCAACCCCTCGGTCGCGCCCGATGGCAACCCATGATCTAACACCCACCAGGTGTGCTTGTAAAACAAGTGTAAAACAACCCCTTCATGACTTCACAGAAATCCCAAAAGGGTTCGGGGGCTCCTGTTAGGTTCATAAACCTAGGGTCCCCAGTGGGCCCACTTCTCAGCAAAGACTCAGCCCAGCAGATGGCGTAGCGACAACGCATGCCTCTTGGGCTAGCCCAGTTACCTAACAATAGGCCAGGAGGTGATCCGGTTCCTGACCAGAAGGCCTGGCCAAGGAGGGGACATAGTCTGACTCCGACCTTCTTTTTTGACCGGGAATACACCGAAACCTCTACTTGCAGCTCTTCCCCGACCGACACGGTAGGGGCCGACCAGGAACGACCTATCGGGGATGCTCGCTTGGTAAGGGCTCTTGGATCAGGTGGAGTAGATAAGGAAAGGTGCTCAAGTCAAACCATAATACCGAGGACCGTACCCTGCGCACCTGCAGGATGGTGCCATCAGGCCATACTAGATAGGCACTATGCAACCTTCGAGGCATGTTAGAACCTAAATAGTGTTGTGGGTGCCATCCTTTGCCGTACCCTGCCATGCCCTGCGCACCTGTAGGATGGTGCCATCAGGGCATGCCAGGCGAACACGGTAGAGCCTGCCAGACATGTCTGGGAATAAACAGTATTGTGGGCGCCGACAATCATCTCATACCCGATGATGTGAGCAACAAGACTAGGTAGCACACGTACGCACTCTCTCTCTTTCTAACTAATTTGTAAGGCCATCCCCTTCACCTATAAAATGGGATGCGCTCTCTCCTAACAGATAGAGACTCTCTCGAATCTGGCTCTAGAGAACCTGAGCATTAGAATAGCTCCACAGCTCTAGAACTCAACAGCTACATAGAGCATACACTCCAATACTTAGCGCACATTAGAGCACCTGTCACTCTTAGCCACTTGGTTTAGAGTGCGACCGGGTCTCTAACACCCCCTTCTCATTCCATACTCGTTTGTAATCCCACAGGAAACTTCGAGCACCTGGACTTAGGAATAAAGTCACTAACCGACTAAAACTCGACATAGGGCACGTTGCCTGAACTAGTATAAATCCTATGTCATTGAGTGCTAGGCCACATCCGATCACAACACACAACAAAATTACAAATATGTACTTGTTGGTAACTTTTTGCACCGACAGGAAGGCTACCAATTCTGTTCCTAGTCAAACTAAGCCCAAGAAGAAGGTGTGCCAGGAGAAATAGGTTTTTAGAAGCCTAAGGAATCAGTGTGGGCCACCAAGAATAAGTATGCCTACAAACCAAAGACTTATGCACCTCAACAAAGCTTGACATCATGCTTTATTTTGACGAACAACAGCAATGGAAAAGTGGTGGCAAAATATGTTGGAAAGGAAACCAACATATATAGGAATACTTCTATTTGGGTTCCTAAGATTCTTGTGACTAACATGCAAGGCCCCAAGTCAAATTGGGAACATAAATCTAGCAACTAAACTTGTTTTGTAGGCATACTCCTCCGGTGGATCAAGTTGGGTGCTTGATAGTGGATGTACAAATCATATGACCGGAGAAAGGAGTATGTTCTCATCATATTCCCCGATGACGCACTCAAATGAAAATATTATCTTTGGAGACAATTCAAAGGGGATGTGATTGGTCTCGATAAAGTTGCTATAACCCACGAGCATTCAATTACAAATGTATTACATGTTGATTCGTTAAGTTACAACTTGTTGTCCATTTCTCAATTGTGTGAGATGGGCTACAGTTGTCTCTTTACGAATAAGGGTGTGGAAGTATTTAGAAGGGAGGATTCCACTATTGTCTTTATGGGTCAATTAAAGAACAAACTTTACTTAGTTGATTTCAACAAAAGTAAAGCTAAGCTTGAGACTTGTTTAGTGGCAAAATCTAGCATGGGTTGGCTTTGGCATCGTCGACTAGCCCATGTTGGGATGAGGAACTTGGCCAAACTTCTAAAAGATGAACACATCCTTAGACTAACAAATGTTCACTTTGAGAAATATAGGATTTGTAGCGCTTGTCAAGCCGAAAAGTAAGTTGGAGCACCTCACCCACCAAAGAGCATTATGACCACCAAGCAACCATTGGAGCTAATACATATGAATCTCTTTGGACCGGTTGCCTACCTAAGTATCGGGGGTAACAAATATGGTCTTGTTATTGTTGATAACTATTTCCATTTCACTTGGGTATTTTTCCTGCATGACAAGTGCCAAGTTCAAGAGAAGGTGAAGATATTTGTTAGAAGAGCACAAAAGGAGTTTGGTCCTCCCATGAAGAAAGTGAGAAGCGACAATGGGACCGAATTCAAGAATACTCTAGTTGGGGAGTTTCTTGATGAAGAGGGCATCAAGCATGAGTTTTCAACTCCATACACCCCTCAACAAAATGGTGTAGTAGAGAGGAAGAACCATACACTCATTGACATGGCAAGGACAATGCTAGATGAGTACAAGATGCCGGACATCTTTTGGTATGACGCCGTCAACACCGCTTGCCATGCCATCAACCGCCTCTACCTACACAAGAAGGTGTGGTGTAGTGCTATAATTTGATTTAGGAGTTCCATATGCCATCTTGAGTGTAGTGAAGCTGGTTTAGGTTTAGGAGCAATGGTTTGGTCGTGATCAGCGCTTTAAAATTCATGCGCGTACTTTTCTCGTGTTGGTTGGCATCGGGTGCGCGGTCACCGCATAGCCTCCCCACGCCGTGCACATGGTCACGTCTCATGCGGTCACCCTATGCCACCACGCTGGGTCAGTCGGGCCGCTTGGGCTTGGCCGAGGCCAGCCGTAGCGAGCCGTTGGCCCCGCGCCCTGCTGTCCTACCTCGCGCTGCCGCCATTGGTGCCGTCGCATCCGCCCACTGCTGCCTCACATCGCGATGCTACCGCTATCGTCGTGTCACTCCCGTACTCGCGTCTGCTCGCCGCATTGTGTTGCCCTCTCCCTGGCCTAGTTGGGTGCCATCCGCACATGGTCGTGCACACTGTTGTCACACTATTAATGGAGCTACGGCGCACGGGCCATGGCCGATCGTGAATGCTCATGCTCGTCCACTCGTGCTTGGATGCAAGTCCCTTGACCACAACCGCTCATGTATCGCCAAGGCAAGGACGAACCGAGCCCACCTATCGGGCCCCATTTCTCTCTTTCTCCCTCTACTTTCTGCCATAGTCAAGTCGTAGTCACGGTGAGCCAGAGAGTGAGCACCTATTATCAATTCCTCATGTCCACGTCTCCGCCTTTACGTCCTCTTGCTGATCCACCCCACCCCACCTTGATTATAGCCAGGCCGAGCTCTAATTTTGGAGCTTTGCTCCCGCCACCACGCCATTAAGGCCCGGCCCACCTCATTGTAGCTAGCTCCAACCTCGCCATCTTGCGTCGAATTGACCGCACCACTAGCCCCGCCTAGAACCCATCTTCATTGTGTGCACACTAGTCATAGCCCTAGTGCCGCCTCCTCGCTGCTGACATGCCCGTGCCTTTGTGGTCCTTCATTCACCTCACAGCGCGCACGTGGCCAGCCTCGCTCAGGTCATCTCTGGCTGAGCCAGCACCTCGGTTAGGTCATTGGTGAGTTGTCATTGCTCACCCACTACCCCTACTGCCTTGTTGTTGCTATGGCTCACCTAAACACCATCACCATTGTCGCAGGGTGCCCGCCGTCGTGGAGAGGTCCTTCTACGGCGTCCTGGCTCGTGCAATTGCCGCCCATCGCCTCGTGTTGACCCCTTGCTGAGATTCGGTCTCTTAGCTAGGTTAGCATGGGTCCTGGGTGGCTGGTGCTATCGCTAGTGCCACCGCTCGCTGCGTGGGAGCACACGGGGGAGGCCAGGGAACATGCCGTTGTAAAGAGGAGAGAGTACAAGGGTCTTTTTGCATAGGTGATGTCTCTAGGAATAGTAACATAGACTGTAGGTTGTTTTGTTCATAGTCCAGGGGCGCTTTTGCTAATATGCCAGCGCGCGCGAGATTCCCTCGCCGCGGACCGCCTCGCGCTGCAGGCTGGCCTCGCGTGGGTCGCGCCTGTGGGCTGCCACGCGCTCGCACGCGCACGCTGCGTCGCATGGGCCACGCGTGTGGGCCGCACGGGAGAATTCATTTTTTCTTTTTCATAAGGAATTAGAAATAGTTTTCTGATTTAATTTTAAGCTAATCTTTGGTAAATCATATAAAATCATGTAGGTATCCAAAAATTGTGCAACAAATTTTGTTAAGTTTCTAAAATTGTGCTCTATCTGTTAGTACATTTAGTTCATATATATATATATATATGTTGATACTAGGAGCTATTAAATCATTTGAGAGTGCTTAATATTATTAGGTTAAAAATTGTAGGAATTTTTGTGGTAAATTGGTGATAGCTTTAATCCTAAAATTTTTATGGTAGTTTTCTAGTATTAGTATGTGCTCACTGTAATTTTGTAGCCCTAGAATAGACTACTTAATATGGTAGCTAAATACCCATTAAGGCTAAAGGAATAATGGCATGATGTTGGTTTATAAAAGTTAAGCACTTGTAGGGTAAGTGAAAGGATCAAGATGCCCAAGAGGGGGGGTGAATTGGGCTAATTCTAAATTTTTTTGCAATAATCAAATCCTACGGATAGCCCAATTAACCCCTTGTGCCTAGAAAAGTGTTTATATCAAACTAATGCACAACAACCTCGCAACCTATGTTCCAAACTTACTCTAGCAAGCAATTCTATGGATGTAAAACAAGTATTGAATTGCTCAAAGTAAATACTCAAAATAAGTGCTCAAAGTAAATAGAGAGAGAAAGGAACACGGCGATGTTTTGCCGAGGTATCGGAGAGTTGCCACTCCCCACTAGTCCTCGTTGGAGCACCCGCGCAAGGGTGTAGCTCCCCCTTGATCCGCGCAAGGATCAAGTGCTCTCTACGGGTTGATTCTTCGACACTCCGTCACGGCGAATCACCCAAAACCGCTCACAACTTGAGTTGGGTCACCCACAAGCTCCGTCGGGTGATCACCAAGCTCCCAATCACCACCAAGCCATCTAGGTGATGGCGATCACCAAGAGTAACAAGCATGAACTCTCACTTGACCATGCGAAGCCTAATGAGAAGATGGATGCACACTTGTCTACTCTTGATTCACTAATGAGGTTTCACTCTTGGATTCTCAAATCACAAACACCTCACTAGGACCTTGCTCTTCTTGGCACTCACAAACGTGTTTCTCAGCTGTTGGAATGAGCAAAAGTTACTCCACTCATGAGTGGAGCAACTATTTATAAGGCAGCCTGAAAAACGAACCGTTATGAGCTTCTGTGGGGTGACCGGACGCTCCGATCGTTTTGACTGGACGCTCCGATCAGTTCAACCCACGCAACAGTTTTCACGTGATGACCGGACGCTGTCAGGGTCCGGTCGGTACCGACCGGACGCGTCCGGTCGCTCTTGGATGCTTACTGTAAACGACTGGACGCTGGATACTCAGGGTCCGGTCACTACTGACCGGACGCATCCTATCACACTTTCTCAAGTCTGAACCCTTACTGGAGTCGATCGGACGCTGGCCTTCAGCGTTCGGTCACACGACCTTCCAGCGTCCGGTCACTCCAGACTTGATCTCCTCAGTCAAATGAACTGACCGGACCCTGCGGCCAACGTCCGGTCGCACCGGAGCCAGCGTCCGGTCAGTATTTGACCCTCCATTCACTCCCAACTTTCGATCATATGTGAATGAAGTTTGCTCCAAAGGATCTTAGGCATTCATAGGAGCTACCTAGAGCTAGTTTTAACAAGTGTGCACTACACCTAACTCACTAGACTCAACTAGGTCAAGCTACCCGTTCATACCCCCCTTCATAGTACGGCCAAAGGAAAAACAAAGTCCTAAACTACTCTAAGTGTCTCTCCAACTTCAATTGACACTTAGAACTAGTTATCCTTAACCTTGTCGTCCATCCTTTGAAAACCAAAATGATTTCCATCGTAGGGGCATGACAACCTCAATTGCCCAATCGATCTCCATTACCATGACCTAACTTAATTGCCTCTACAAAACACACGTTAGTCATAGTAATCTTGTATTGTCATTAATCACCGAAATCCACTTAGGGGCCTAGATGCTTTCAATCTCCCCCTTTTTGGTGATTGATGACAATACCACCTCGAGTATGTTAAAGAGTGAGGTTTTTGAAGGGCTTGGTTCATATAAGCTTTTGTCGATAAGAACAAAAGAGTTAGGCAAGCTTATATGACCCAAGCCAACACAGTGTACTCAAAAAAATATGAATTAAGCATGAGTACAAGTAACAAAGCTCATTTGCTTTGAAGTATAAACACGGAAGCAAAAGCAAATGAGCATAACACAAGTGATATGACATATAGATAATGCAAAGTAGAAATCACACATGTCAAATATCACAATCACGTAGATAGCACTATCACATATATATAATAGTATGCATAAAAGTAAACACACGAATGCATAAGTAATAGTGTATCATACAAATTAAACTCCAAATGTATATAATAAGCTAATACTATATAACTAGCTCCCCCTAAATGTAGCTCCCCCTGAGACTATATACTCGAACACCCTCTCCCCCTTTGGCGTCAAACACCAAAACCTAGGGCGGGGCTACAGCGGACGAGCCGGGCGCTGAAGAACGTGGGGCAAGCTAGAACTGGGCACCATCATCATCTGACCCTGAGCTCTGAATAGACTGACCCTCTGTGGCAGGAAGTGTCGCTGAAGTGGTCTGGGTCTGAGCTAGGGCTAGTGCTGCCTGTGAAGCTGCAAGTATGTCTGTCGTAGGATCGGACGAGGCGACAGACGAGGGGAGCCTCTGAGTAGTCACTGCGACTGGAGCTGCTGTAGACGGACCGGCGGTATGCATATGAGGTGGAGTAGGCATGCCGGTCAACTCGCTGAAGGATGCTCCAAGACTCCTAGAGACTGACATCTCAGGCACAAATAGCGAGGAGGACTGCTCTGGTGTGAAACTCATCTGAAATGGAGTGAACTGCGGGGCTACTACGGGTGAGGCTAACCACTGGGACACCTGTATAGGAGGTGAAGCAAACTGAGCTAGAGGCTATCCCTGACTCTGGAGCCCACTGGGCTATACTGCTGGAGTCGTTGAAGTGGTAGGAGGCTATGCAAGCTGGGGTGAAGGCTGTGGTAGTGGGACCCCAATGGCTGTCACTACATGCTGCATGAATCCCATGAGCTGCTACTGCATAAGTAACTGCTGGTGCTGAAGGAGCTGCTGCTGCCGCTGGAACTCGTCCTGACGAGCCTGAAACTGTGCGAAGTTGGCAGCTGTCTCCTGTGCCTGTCGTGTCTGATCCTGCTACATCCGCTCAAGAATAGCAATGAGAGCGGGGTCTATCTGTGGAGCTGGTGGAGCAGAACTAGAGCTACCGGCCTCTGCATCATGTCTGCGTGGCGGCATCTGAGGTATAGGCTGGTAGTCATCGTCAGAGCTGTCACTATACTCGCTCACCTCCTATTGTGCCTCTAGCTCCTCCTCCTCAGTGGCTGCAATCCCTCTGATGATCTCATCCTGCTGAGCTGCGGACTCTAGCACGTCAGGACGATGGCTAGGCTGTCTGAGTGCCTGA
Organism: Miscanthus floridulus; assembly: GCF_019320115.1. NCBI lineage: Eukaryota > Viridiplantae > Streptophyta > Magnoliopsida > Poales > Poaceae > Miscanthus > Miscanthus floridulus. The sequence continues at coordinate 20,217,160 of NC_089596.1, forward strand.
GGAGTGGCGTGTCTGATCCTCTATGACAGGTTGTAAGCTGGGAACTCTGTGGTGGCACCTATATACTCATCCATCATACCAGGGGGCTTATCAAGCACAACTCTGCGGATGAGGAACATGATCCAGTGAGCATAGGGAAGCTGCCTGTGACCCTTGAATCCCTTAGCTATTGTGTCCTCCATCTCTGAAAGCAGGAGATCCCAGATATCAAATACTGTCTGCTGCATGATGGCATTGAGAAGCCAGAGCTGTAAGCGAGTCAGGCCCTCCCTGTATCCCAACCTGGGAAGCAGTGTCCTCCTGATGATGGCCTCAAGCACTCTCGCTATAGAAGTCAAGTCACTGGGGTTCCTGCTCGACCCCTCACCAAAGGGCTCCTTGAAGCAATGGCGCACTAAATCTGTAGGGGGCACCAGCCCTCCATGAGGACGCCTGGGAGGCTCCTGCTGTCCATAACAAACCTCATGCATCTTGACAGGCTGCTCCTGTAGCCTTAGTATCTCTCTGACTCTGCCACTCATCACTCTGTAGTCTTTGCCTTTGAAAGTAAAGTGAATGAATCTGTGATGTGGATCGATGTAGAGTGAAGCATAAAACTGATGGACCCAAGATGGTACATATATGCCTGTCCGTCCAATCAAATCTGTCAGTCCTGGCAAATATGATAAGTATGGCTGAATGCTCTCTCCGGCTGCTGCCACAATAGACTCTATCTGACAGACTCTCTGAGATCTGAACACTGCCCCACTGTTGAGATAAGCATTGTAGAAATCCTCCTGCAGTGGCGTGTAGAAACCCTCAGCTGCTCTCTCATCCCTCCTCGGAGGAAACCAAACCTCAAACTCAACAAATCGCAGCTGCTGAACCTACCTAGCGGTAGCGGCCCTCAAGTCGAGGTGTACCACTGGAGGTGGACCCTGTGGTCTAGGTGGAGGACGTGATCCCCTCCGCTATGTCGGCGGCCTCGGCGAGACTGGTACACGGGTCCGTCCAGAGCGGCGAAGCTGGGGTGCCGGCTCTGTCTCCTCGGCCTCCTAGGTCTGCTGAGGCTCTGCTAGTGGGGGCTGCTGCTGTGCTGACGGACCCTCCTCAATGGCAACCCGTCGTCCTGCAAACGTGGTAGTCCTAGCTGGACTACCGTGACGACGCTCAACATCCTCAATCGCAGCTCTTAGTGCTGGTGAAACCGGCTGATCTGCAATGACAACTCCGCTACGGGCACCACCTCTCTCGACATGCTCTGCAGCCTCTGCAACAGCTGCTGCTCTCGCTGTCTCTGTGTTGGGGTACTTCCGCTTCTTGGATGTCACCTGCTTGGTTGACTTGCCCTTCGATCCGGCTGGCTGGCGAGGCGGGGGCCTCCGATCATCATCACCTGGGCCTCCACCAACATTCTTGGTGCGGGCCATCTGAATTGACAAGATGGTGAACTGACGCTGATGAGGATCAACAGACAAACTGAACCTCTCGAGGCTTGGCCTCGATCCTTACTCGTGAGCTTGGCTCCGAGTTGACAACCAGCTGCTAGAAGAACCACAACGGAGCCGACTCGCTGCACGATAGAATAGATGGATATACAGATAAATACAATATTTCTAATAGATGTGAAACCCTAATAGAGAAAGCAATGTAGATGCAAACTTGAATCGAATGGCTTTCTACCTGACGATCCGTGAACCGAGAAAAGATAAGTTGTCGCGCGGGGAACTCGGAACCGGCTAGGGTTGGGTCAAACAGCCTGAATGCAATGGGGAATCAATGACTGCAACTTGATCTAGGTCACAACAGATCGAGATTGAAAAATTTGGTCTTACCAACGATGTAGGAGGTAGGACTAGGGCACGACGATTCTTGATGACCCTGGAAGACCGGAGGCACGGTGGCGTGTGGGGAGTCACGGCGGCGCGGCGAGCTCTGGTGGCGTGCGGCTGGCGAGGGGGCCGGGCGAGCGTGGGCAAGGGAGGTGCGGGCCGTGCTGGCATGGGGGCGCGTGGGGAGGCTCGGGCGCAGTGGGACGGTGCGGCGAGGCAGGAGCACGGCGGCGCGCTTGGCTGCGGCGGCAAGATGGCGATGGCGCAGGCTAGGGCTCGGAGGCAAGGTCGCGATGGGATCCAAAAAAAAAATTATGCGGTGGTACGGTTAAGTAGTCCCCCAAACGCGATAGAAAAGGAAACGGAAAAGAGTCCTAAAAACACACGAGATCCACTGACCGGACGCTCCGGTGGTAGCGACCGGACGCTACCACCCAGCGTCCGGTCGATTCCAGAGAGGTCCAAATCCTCTGGAATCGGGACCAGACGCGTCCGGTGGTCCATGACCGGACGTAGGCAGGGTCCGGTCAATACAACTTGGTCGTCCTTCGATCGACCGGACGCTGAACCCTTCCTGACCGGACGCATAGACGCAGCGTCCGGTCACTCCTTCACCAGCAGTTCACCTCCTGTGAACTGACCGGACGCTGGACAGCAGCGTCCGGTGCACCTTTTCCAGCAAATCTTCAAACTTCCTTCGTGCTGCCTGTTCCCAATCAAGTCCCAACTTGAATAAGATCCAAATAAACACTAATTGGGACTGATGTGAGTGACCTCTCTCAAACCCTCATATTTTTCAAAATATTTTGCCTTAGGCTATAATTCTTTTTAAGAAAATAGGCAACAAGAGGGCAAATGGAACAAAACGACAAAGACAACATTCATGCATATGTAATACTTGTAAGTAAATCTAGTTGCTTGTTAAGTTTGATCCAAGGTTAAGCTTCTTCACACGCTTTTTGGCGGTTATCTTAACCATGTTAGACAAACCCTATGTGCATTGCCACAAATTAAACATGTTGTATATTACAATGAATGCAAGGGACAACACAAGCTCGATTTTAAGTGAAGTTACCAAAATCAAGTACATTGAGCTCATTCCGCAATCTACAAAATGTAGCCTCATCTAGCGGTTTTGTGAAGATATCCGCTAATTGATCTTTGTATCTTACACCTTCTAGTGATATATCATTTTTAGCCACATGATCTCTTAGAAAGTGATGGCGGATATCTATATGCTTGGTGCGAGAGTGTTGAACCGGATTATTTGCAAGTTTTACCGCACTTTCATTGTCGCACAAAAGAGGTACTTTCTCTAGAACTACTCCATAGTCTAGCAAAGTTTGTTTCATGTATAATATTTGTGCGCAACAAGCACCCACAGCAATGTATTCCGCTTCGGCGGTGGACAAAGCCACACTATTTTGTTTCTTGGAGGACCAAGACACAAGTGATCTACCAAGCAAATGGTACCCTCCGAATGTGCTTTTTCTATCAACTTTGCATCCGGCGTAATCCGAATCGGAATAGCCAATTAATTCAAATAAAGCTCCTTTGGGATACCAAAGACCAATGCTTGGTGTGTGCTTAAGATACCTAAGGATTCTTTTTACGGCAATTAAATGTGTTTCCTTAGGACTAGCTTGAAATCTAGCACACATACACACACTAAACATGATGTCGGGCCTAGATGCAGTTAAATATAACAAGCTACCAATCATAGAACGGTAGAGAGTTTGATCAACCGGGTTACCTCCCTCATCTAGGTCGAGATGTCCATTTGTAGGCATTGGTGTCTTGATTGGCTTACATTCATCCATCTTGAATCTCTTGAGAAGATCTTTTATGTATTTCTCTTGAGAGATGAAGATGCCTTCTTTCATTTGCTTGACTTGAAAACCAAGAAAGAATGTAAGCTCACCAATCATTGACATCTCGAACTCCTTCGACATCAATTCACCAAATTCTTTGCATGAGTCTTCATTTGATGATCCAAAGATGATATCATCAACATATACTTGACAAATGAAGATATGCCCATCAAGCTTCTTGGTGAATAGTGTGGTGTCAACCTTCCCAATGGTGAAGCCCTTCTCAATGAGGAAGTCCCGAAAGCGCTCATACCAAGCTCTTGGGGCTTGCTTAAGCCCATATAATGCCTTGGACAACCTATAAACATGATTAGGATATCTAGGGTCTTCAAACCTGGGAGGTTGATCAACATAGACTAGTTCATTTATAAAGCCATTTAAAAATGCACTTTTCACATCCATTTGATATAGTTTCATTTCATGATGTGATGCATATGCAAGAAGGATACGGATGGCTTCTAATCTTGCAACCGGTGCAAAGGTCTCTCCAAAATCTAAACCTTCAACTTGAGAGAACCCCTTTGCAACTAGTCTTGCCTTGTTCCTCACAACAACACCTTGATCATCTTGCTTGTTGCGGAACACCCACTTCGTTCCAATGACTCTTGCACCTTTTGGTCGCTCTTCAAGATTCCAAACTTCATTGCGAGTGAAGTTGTTCAACTCTTCATGCATGGCATTGATCCAATCCGGATCTTTAAGAGCTTCTTCTATCTTGGTAGGCTCATAGCAAGAGACAAAAGAGTGATGAGCAATAAATGAAGTAAGTTTTTGAGATCGAGTCATTACACCCTTTGATGGACTCCCTATGATGAGATCTTGTGGATGATCTTGTAGGAGAGGTGTGTTTCTTCTATTGACCACTTGAGGAGGAGGTTGTGGAGCATCAACATCTTGTGCTTGTACCACCATTTGCTCATGAGAGATATGAGTATCTTCATTTTCTACTCTCCCATCTTTTTCATCATCTTGTGGTACATTTGATGAAGAAGGTTGGTTAATGACTTGTACATCATCTTCATCATCTTTTGGCTTGATGTCTCCCACCGGAATGTTCTTCATAGCCTCCCTCAATGGTTCATCACCTACATCATCAAGATTCTCATGTGCTCCTTGGGAGCCGTTAGATTCATCAAATTCCACATCATATGTTTCTTCAACCAAGCCGGTGGCATGATTAAATACTCTATATGCTTTGGACTTCAATGAGTAACCAACAAGAAAACCTATATCACAACGTCTTTGAAACTTCCCTAGGTGTTGCCGCTTCTTGTAGATGTAGCACTTGCAACCAAACACCCTAAAGAAGGAGACGTCCGGCTTCTTCCCATTGAGCAACTCATACGGTGTCTTGACAAGGAACTTTTGAAGAAATAGGCGGTTGGATGCATAACATGCGGTGTTGATTGCTTCCACCCATAAAGCTTCGAGGGTGTTGTACTCATCTAGCATTGTCCTTGCAAGAGTGATCAAAGTCTGGTTCTTCCTCTCAACTACACCATTTTGTTGAGGAGTATAGGTTGCGGAGACTTCATGTTTGATTCCAACTTCATCACAATAAGCTTCTATGTTTGTGTTGTCAAATTCTTTGCCATTGTCACTTCTTATCTTTTTGAGCTTCACTTCAAATTCATTTTGAGCTCTCTTGGCAAACTTCTTGAAACAAGATGCAACTTCGGATTTGTCATGAAGGAAGAACACCCATGTATACCTTGAATAGTCATCCACAATCACAAGACAATAGAGATTTCCTCCCAAACTCTTGTATGTTGTTGGTCCAAATAAATCCATGTGTAGGAGTTCTAGCACTCTTGTGGTTGACATGAAAGCTTTGGTTGGATGAGTGTTTGCAACTTGCTTGCCGGCTTGACATGCACTACAAAGCTTGTCCTTCTCAAACTTCACATCCTTCAACCCTCTCACCAAATCATTCTTCATAAGCTTCTTGAGTGAGCTCATCCCAACATGAGCAAGTCTTCTATGCCATAGCCACCCAAGTGTTGTTTTGGTGAATAGGCAAGTCTTCAAGTTTGCATCTTCGGAGGTAAAGTCAACTAGATATAAATTGTTGTATCTAAATCCATTGAATATCACTTGTTTGTCATCTACTTTGGATACAACAACTTCCTTCTCGGTGAATAAGCATTGGAAGCCAAGATCACACAATTGCCCAACGGATAGCAAGTTGAAACTCAATGAGGCAACATAGAGCACATTGGAGATGGAATGATCATTTGATATTGCCACTTTGCCCAATCCTTTAACCTTGCCCTTTGAATTATCTCCAAATGTTATTTTCTCTTGTCCATCTACCTCTTCATCTAGTGAGGTGAACATACGAGGATCACCGGTCATATGTTGAGTGCAACCACTATCAATAACCCAATGACTTCCACCGGTCTTGTAGTTCACCTACACACAAGAGATTCAAGCTTTAGGGATCCAAACTTGTTGAGAGCCCTTCACCTTCTCAACAAGTGACTTAGCCACCCAAATCTTCTTAGGCCTACTCTTGTTGGGGGGTCCTAAGAACATGACTTTCATCTTTCCACTAGAATCTTTTCTAAGCATGTAGTGAGCATTGAAAGCAAAGGGTCTAGCATGCTTGGGCAAGGGTTGTGGTGGTGGAGTTTGACACTCATGAGCAAAGTGGCCTTCTTGTCCACACTCAAAACATCTCTTTGGCTTTAGCTTTGGCTTTGATTGTTGGTGTTGAGCTTGAGCCTTCTTCTTCTCTACACTTGCCATATAACCAATGCCACTTCTATCCATCTTCATGATGGTATTCATGAGTAGCTCACTTTGGAGATGCTTGCCTCTAGCAAACTTGCTCAATCCCACCTTGAGATGCTCTTTCTCCATCTTGAGCTTCTTGTTCTCTTCCTTGAGAATATCATTGTTCTTCTCTTCCTTGAGTTTCTTGTTTTCTTCTTTGAGCTTCTCATTCTCAAGGATCAACTCTTTGTCATGATCAAGAGTTTCTAGCACAATGGTGTTGTGACTTTTCATCTCTTCAAGATCTTTCATGAGCTTTTCATGGTCACTCTTGAGCTTGACATACTCATCATAGTCATTGCACTCAACCACTTGCTTGCCTTTGCTACTAGATCCATGCTCAATGCTCTCATCAATTAAATCATCACATGAGGTAGCTATATCAATCTTAACAACATGGTTAGTAGCAACATGTGGCTCATTTGGTAAGAATTCTTGTGCAATAACAAGGGTATCATAATTGATCTTTAGAGTTGTATATTCATCTTTTAGCTTGTTGTGACTAATGATAAGCTCATTGTGCACCCACTCAAGTTTATCATGTTTATCTTTAAGCTCTTTCTTAGAAGATTTGAGCTCCTTGAGTTTGGATGATATAGAATCATTTGTTTCTTTAAGCTCATCATTAGCCTTTTCTAATGTATCACACTTAGCTAAGAGTGAATCATTTTTAGCATCAAGTTTTTCATTTGTAGCTCTACTCTTTCTAATGATCTTAGTGTATTTTCTTAATATTTTGACAAGATCATCATATGTGGGTGAATCATCATCGCTATCACTATCATCATCACTAGCTTGCTCATCATCACTACTATCATCACTCTTAGTTACCTTGCATTCACCCTTGGCCATAAGGCATAGGTGTGTAGAGGATGATGGCGATGGTGGCGGTGAGGATGCAAGATCAATAGCAATGGCGGCCACCTTCTCATTATCACTCTCATCATCGGATGATCCACTTGATGAATCAATGTCCGTGAGCCAATCACCGACAATATAGGCCTTGCCACTCTTCTTCTTCTTGTAGAAGTCTCTCTTTTTGCCATCTCCCTTCTTGTATGGCTTGTTTTTTTTCTTTTCATCTTCATCACTTGAATCATCTTTCTTGCCCTTGTTCTTGAACTTGTCTTTCTTGGGCTTTGTGCATTGATGAGCTAGGTGGCCAAGTTCGCCACAATTGTAGCAATCCATCTCAGAGATTGGCTTTCTTCTTGAGCTAGTGAAGAACTTCTTCTTCTTGCCATCAAACTTGATGCCACTCTTGTTTAGCTTCTTTAGCATCTTGGCGGTCTTTTTCACCATGAGAGCAAGACTTTCTTCATCATCTTCATCACTTGAGCTCTCATACTCAAGTCTTGCCTTGCCCTTATCTTGGCTAGCTTTGAATGCTAAGTCCTTCTCTTTCTTCTTTGTAGAGGATGAGCCATCTTGTGGCGTGATGTGCATGTACATCTCATGAGCATTGATCTTTCCCAAGATTTGTGTCGGTGTAGCGGCGGAAAGATCACCTTGATGTAGCATGGTCACAATGTGCCCATATTTGTCAATGGGGAGGACACAAAAGATCTTTCTCACAATGTCGAATGGTGACATTTGAGTAAGTCCAAGCCCATTGACTTCCTCTACAAGAACATTCAAACGAGAATACATTTCATTAGCACTTTCTTTGGGAAGCATCTCAAAAGAATTTAGCTTTTTAATCACAAGATGATAGCGTTCCTCACGCTCACTCTTGGTTCCCTCATGGAGCGCACAAACGTCCGACCATAGTGCATGGGCGTCTTTGTGGTTCCTTACACGATTGAACACATCTTTGCAAAGGCCTCTAAAGATGGTGTTGCGAGCCTTTGCATTCCATTTTTCATAGTTTACTTCATCGCCTTGAAGTTGTGCGGCATTCTTAGGTGTTGGGAACCCTTGAGAGGTGGCTCTAAGAATTCCAACATCTAGAGCTTCTAGGTAAGCCTCCATGCGAATTTTCCAATATGGAAAATCATCCCCCTCGAAGATAGGAGGAGGTCCATCCCCGTGAGACATCTTGCTCTAAGCGGTTAGGCTTAAAAACGTGAGCACGAGGCTCTGATACCAATTGAAAGGATCAAGATGCCCAAGAGGGGGGTGAATTGGGCTAATTCTAAATTTTCTTGCAATAATCAAATCCTACAGATAGCCCAATTAACCCCTTGTGCCTAGAAAAGTGTTTATATCAAACTAATGCACAACAACCTCGCAACCTATGTTCCAAACTTACTCTAGCAAGCAATTCTATGGATGTAAAACAAGTATTGAATTGCTCAAGGTAAATACTCAAAGTAAGTGCTCAAAGTAAATAGAGAGAGAAAGGAACGCGGCGATGTTTTGCTGAGGTATCGGAGAGTCGCCACTCCCCACTAGTCCTTGTTGGAGCACCCACGCATGGGTGTAGCTCCCCCTTGATCCGCGCAAGGATCAAGTGCTCTCTACGGGTTGATTCTTTGACACTCCGTCGCGGTGAATCACCCAAAACCGCTCACAACTTGAGTTGGGTCACCCACAAGCTCCGTCAGGTGATCACCAAGCTCCCAATCACCACCAAGCCGTCTAGGTGATGGCGATCACCAAGAGTAACAAGCACGAACTCTCACTTGACCACGCGAAGCCTAATGAGAAGATGGATGCACACTTGTCTACTCTTGATTCACTAATGAGGTTTCACTCTTGGATTCTCAAATCACAAACACTTCACTAGGACCTTGCTCTTCTTGGCACTCACAAACGTGTTTCTCAGCTGTTGGAATGAGCAAAAGTTACTCCACTCATGAGTGGAGCAACTATTTATAAGGCAGCCTAAAAAACGAACCGTTATGAGCTTCTGCGGGGTGACCGGACGCTCCGATCGTTTTGACCGGACGCTCCGGTCAGTTCAACCCGCGCAACAGTTTTCACGTGATGACCGGACGCTGTCAGGGTCCGGTCGGTACTGACCGAACACGTCCGGTCGCTCTTGGATGCTTACTGTAAATGACCGGACGCTAGATACTCAGGGTCCGGTCACTACTGACCGGACGCGTCCGGTCACACTTTCTCAAGTCTGAACCCTTACTGGAGTCGACCGGACGCTGGCCTTCAGCGTCCGGTCACATGACCTTCCAGCGTCCAGTCACTCCAGACTTGATCTCCTCAGTCAAATGAACTGACCGGACCCTGCGGCCAGCGTCCGGTCGCACCGGAGCCAGCGTCCGGTCAGTATTTGACCCTCCATTCACTCCCAACTTTCGATCATATGTGAATGAAGTTTGCTCCAAAGGATCTTAGGCATTCATAGGAGCTACCTAGAGCTAGTTTTAACAAGTGTGCACCACACCTAACTCACTAGACTCAACTAGGTCAAGCTACCCGTTCATACCCCCCTTCATAGTACGGCCAAAGGAAAAACAAAGTCCTAAACTACTCTAAGTGTCTCTCCAACTTCAATTGACACTTAAAACTAGTTATCCTTAACCTTGTCGTCCATCCTTTGAAAACTAAAACGATTTCCATCGTAGGGGCATGACAACCTCAATTGCCCAATCGATCTCCATTACCATGACCTAACTTAATTGCCTCTGCAAAATACACGTTAGTCATAGTAATCTTGTATTGTCATTAATCACCGAAATCCACTTAAGGGCCTAGATGCTTTCAGTAAGCTTGAAATCTATTTGGTAGAGATAATGATTAGCTTAGTATCTTAGTGAATAGAGCTAGCTTAGTAGCTTAGCATGTGTATTCTTAATTTAAGAGTTCCTGTTGCCAAAATACTAAGTGTTGCATCATCATTGCATGCATGTAGAGAATGAGTTGGTGGAGTTCATGACTGCTGGAGAGCAGGAGTATGAAGAGGTGATCGAGGAGTACGAGGAGGAGGTCCTCGTGCAAGAGGAGGTCCTAGAGCCATCACTAACAGACTTAGCTGACACCCCGCCTACCCAAGGCAAACCTCGATGCATAACCCTTATTTTGAATGATAACTGGATATATATATGTGATGTGCATTTATGTTACAGGATTTATATTGAAACTACATGCATAGATAACCTACCTATGAGTCCTACTATCATAGGTCGAGTAGCCGCTATGCTTGGGCTATCAATAGCGTGAGTAACATGCCGTTACTCACAATAGGTGATTATTATTATTACTCTCATGATAAAATGGTGAAAGGAAATGGAGACTGTGCAGGGATATGGTACGGGTATTGGTGCGTGTAATAGGTTGTGTCCTACGACCAACGGGGCATAGCTTGGTTACACTATTTTCCCTGTCCATGTCGGTTAAGGACCATCCATTGCTGTGGATTCTAGTCAGGTCACAGACTTATTATCCTAAGCACATACTTGCTTATGGGAGTGGGAAGGCTCATTGCTCTCTTGTCGTGGATTCCAGCTCTTTCCGGACCGACTGATTGGAGGCGGGGATGGTGGAGGTCTAAGCATCACACTGAGTCTAAGACTCAGGAGTGGGGGCTTAGAGTCCAAGTTTGGATGGGGACCTAGGCCCCTTGATAGGAGAGTGGTGGGTTGGTCTTGTTTATGCCTGGGGTATAAGCGGGGCGTGTGTTTTAGGGTACCCAGCTGGGATACATTGGTTCATGAATCGCCGTGTGATACGGTATGACTTGGCTATGATCTAGCACCGTAGTAAGAACTGGAAGGTGAAAGGGGATGAATGGATCTGATTGCTCAACTCTTGCTTGAAAGTAGAACAGGTGCTTACATAGAATGATTAGCTAATGAACTAATCATGACTGCTAATAAAACACATACATAAGGATTCACTACTAGTAATGCTTTTCACAAAAAGGAAACCCAGCAAACCATAAAGCTTATCATATCCTTTGGAGTCGGAAAATTATTCCCACTAGTCGGGTAAGTCTTGCGAGTACATTGTGTACTTAGGGTTTATTTACCCCTATTGTAGGTGCAGCTTGAGGAGTGGCTGTTGTGTGGAGGATTCTTCTGGTAGGCACAGCCGAATCCTTGTATCTTATCGTTAGATGTTTATTTCAATTCCGCTGTTTAAATTCCGCACTCTAAACTTGGTATTGTAATAATGTATTTCTGAGAACTCTTGTTGTATGAAATGGACTAAGTATTGTAAACTCATTCTCGTTATTGGATTCTGGATAAAAAAACGTGGATTGTTCGAGTTCTCCCTTGGGGTGTGCTCGATGGAACCACCTGCTGTAGCTTACTTTCGGGGTGCTTAGTGTCTAGTGGAAGACAAGCGCCTTCGAAGGTGTGTTATTTTGGGCGGTTCTACCACACTAGTGTCTTGGAGTTCTAAAAAGCAAAATTATGTAGCCATTTTCACCGCCGAGGCCAAGTATGTTGCAGCCGGTGCATGTTGTGCTCAGCTACTTTGGATGAGGCAAACCCTTTAAGATTTCGGATGTCACTTCACTAAAATCCCACTCTTGTGTGACAATGAAAGTGCCATAAAGTTAGCCAACAATCCCGTAAGACACTCAAGAACTAAGTACATAGACATCCGATATCATTTCTTGAGAGACCACGAAGCCAAAGGAGATATCGAAATTTGCCATGTGAGCACCAAAAAGCAACTAGCTGATATCTTCACTAAGCCCCTTGATGAGTCAAGGTTTTGTGCTTTGCGTAGTGAGCTAAATATTCTTGATTCTCGTAACGTGGATTGAATTATAGCACACCTTGATTGATAAACTAGCATGGATAAGAGAAATGAATTGCAAAAGTATAAATATTGTGCTTAAAATGTTTTATCATAAGAAACAAGTGCATTATGATCATTGTTTGTATTGATTATTTGTTGCTGATCATAATGTGCTTGAGATATGTGTCCATATCCTATATATATAGAGGTATTTAGTTAGTAGCTAAATTTGTTGTACTGGGGACTGCGGTAGTGCCGCGTGTAGATTGCAGTAGTGCTGCACTTTGAATTTCAACCAGAAATTTAGCCCATATCAGCTGTTATCGTGGGGGCCCATCTTTTCTACCTATTTTTACCTGGTCCCAGGTAACCCTCTCCTCTCCTATCTCCAGCCGCCGCCTCTCTTCTCCTCCACGCACGCACAGTGAGCCACCGCCGCTGCTCTGTCCAGCCGTGCTGCCACCTCTGGCATTGCTGCAGCCTGCTGCTGTTCTTCTATGTCATCATCAATAGTAGCCCTAGCTCGTGGACAGAGCCGATTCATCTCTTTCCTCCTCAATCCGCATGAATCAAGGTGAAACCCTAACCTAATCCCGATCTATGCCATGGAGTTCTATATTTATTGCAAGATGGTTTCTAGTGACTGCATGATTAGGGTAGAAACTAGTTTGATGGATGAACTGAATTGAAACAAATATTCATGGGTTGAACCTCATCTGTACCTGCGGTAGTGCCACACTCAACAGATTGAACATGCAAATACAGATGTTGTTCATCGATGACTCTCTGTTTTGGTTGGATTTGTGCACCAGATTTGTTTCTATCTTAAACATGTAGCTACTTTACCTACATTATAGACAACTCCATGTATTTGTTTAGGTCTACTCATTCTGAGATTGTCTAGTGGTTTAGGAGAATGGTTGAGAAATAGTCTAAATAGTTGAGAACAAATGAATCGTGGGAGAGGTGAAGCACTAGGTGCGGTAGTGCCGCTCCTAGGGTGCAGCAGTGCTATACCCTCTGACCAGATTAGTTCAGAGTGCTTTCCTAACTAGAGATTTGAATCATCTCATCTACCTAGACTGTTTTACAAGTGTTCTTTTATACCCCTTATATATAGTTTCTTATTTGGACCTATATTTGTTTGCATAGATGTCCACTGGAGGTGATGATAACCCGAGGGGGAAGAGGAAGATGACCTAGCCTTGGGATAAGTAGATGCCTCGTCGTGGTCATGGCAGGACCACAGGGGGCAGCAGCAGTGCAGCAGGCAGAGATGTTGCCAGAGATAGGGGGAGGAGAGATCAGATGATCCAGGATGAGGAGAACCTGGAGAGGGCTGGCCGCACCATTCCTCTAGGTGCTTGCCCAGATACTCCACCTTATCTTGAGGAGTTTGATAGGAGCTACATCAAAGAGTATTCTGAGGATATAGTCATGAGGCATCCTGTTGACACACGTGCTCATCCCGTGCTCAATTATGCGAGAAAGCTGAAGATGGTGGAGGAAGCATGTGAGAACAATCCCTATGAGCAGCCAAAGGATTTAGAGATAGACTATAGGTTTTGGAATGAGTTTCATTCCAACTTCTATGCATCTGTGAACTTCAACTCCAAGAAATCCAAAGTTTTTCAAGATGCAGTATGTTGATTGGGAGGAGATGAAGGCAAAGAATGAGCCATAATTCAATAAAGTGATCAAGGCTTGTGAGCTGTTTGGCCTCACTGATATTATGAGCTTCAGATATAATTGGAATGAGGAAGTGCTAGCCTAGTTCCATGCCACTTTCTTCTATAGTATCTACACTGATGAGATTCACTGGATGACTGAGGGACGGCATTATAGAGTTGATTTTGTGACTTTCAGCTGAATCCTTAGTTTTGGAGAGGAGGAGCGGGGCTTCACTTACATTCATGATGAGGTTAGAGCTGAGATACATGACATTGCATATATGTGGATTGATAGGAGAAGTGCAGATGGGAAGGTCAGTGGCCTGAAGAGCTATTATTATATTCTAAACAATTTGATCAGGCACACTATCAATCCCAAGGATGGAGCAGCTTCTGATCTTAATGGATATGTGAGGAATGTGCTTGCTAGATTTGCTCCTAGAGGTGATAGGTTTAATGTCCCTCGCTTCATGTGACATGAGCTAAGGAATGCCATGGAGGATGGGAGAAAGGGGAGCTAAGGTTTAATGTCCCTATGCCCCCTATCTCATGTTTATGATTGAGAGGGTCTCTGGCTACAGATTTGAGAAAGATGGTCTTCACACTGTCTACAATATTGAGAAGACCCGAGGAGCAGGAGCTAGCAGAGTAGTGAGACGCTCTCCATCAGTTGAGGACATGCCTGAGTCATCCTGATCTAGGCCTCGCAAGGAAAAGAAGATGGAGAAGTTTGGGAAGTGGATCAAGGCCATTTTCACCACATGCACCTATGCAGCGAGGACCGCATATCAGGATCGGTTGGAGAACCGTGAAGCCAACTGAGAGGCTAGAGAGCGTGTAGGGCTACCACCTCTTTCTCTAGTTCAGTCACCGCTAAGGTTTGATGACCTTCCTAGTCTTTTTGAGATAGATTCAGAGGATGAGGAGGAGGAGCAGGAGCAACCAGAGCTTGATCCTCACACAAGTTTGAGGACCACCATGCAGTCCATGAGGAGCACCAGGCATGAGCGCCACACTTGGACCACTCATCGCCAAGGGAGGGAGGTGGTGTCTTCTTCTTCCTCCTACGACGACAATGATGATGATGGTGGTGGAGAGGAGGATGTTGCATGTGCTAGTGGAGCTGCTAGTGGGGATGATGTCGATTGGGACACCATCCAAGAGGATGAGGAGTGAGTGTTGGTCTTTCTTTTCTTCTCTTTTCGGTGCTTTATGCCAAAGGGGGAGAAAATTAGAGGGGTCAACAACTTTTTCGTCGCCATAGAGAGGAGGTTGCTGCAGCTGGAGCTTCATGTTCTTTTTTGTTTAGAGTAGACTTCGTTAGGTTGAGAGTTTGAGAGATGATTCAAAACTCTATTTATGTAATAATGCTACCTAAGTACTTTATATGTGTGGGATATGGATATGAATTAATCTGTGTTGTAGCTGGTGATAAAATTATGCTAGAATGTATATCTTTATATGTGTTACATGCTGTGTGGTGCCTGTTCTTATCTATGTTGTTACAGCAAATGCGACAGTGCTGTACCCAGGAGCGCCAGTGCCACACCCAGCTATTACAGTAAAACTTGTTATGCATGAACTGTCATTCACATCACGTCTACATACCTGACACAGAATGTAGCACCCCACAGGAGCATGGATGTAGGGGGAGCCCCATCACTTTCACTAAAATGTGAATCTTGGCTTCTTATGCCAATTTGAGAATTCAATTCTCTATTCACACATTTAGGGGGAGGCTCTACACACATGGCTAAAAAATCTCAGTATTCATTTCATATCTTTTGTAAGCTCTAATTAGGTTGTCATCAATCACCAAAAAGGGGGAGATTGAAAGTGCAATCAAGCCCTAATTATGGGTTTTGGTGATAATGACCACGCAATTAGAGAACTAATGAGATTTATCGAGATGATAAGCAGGGAATCTATATTCGAGGATGTTGCATGAAACGGAGGAGCCCCCAATTACAAATGTTGATGGCTTCAAATTCAAAGGAGGTTTAAATTCTTTTATATTTTGAATTTGAGTATAAGAAAAGTCGTACTATAAAGGGGGACATAATGCTTAAGCTAACATATGCTATCAAGTGCTTAATCTTACACATACATCCTCAGTTACTCAGCCAAGATAGCCAACACTTCACTCTTATCCTTGTTGTCTTGCCTGGTGCGGCAGTGCCGCACTTGAGCTACGGCACTGCCGCGACTTAAGTGACCGTGGGGGCTGGGGGTACTTATACATTTCCCCTTCCTCCCAACGTCTCTTTTCTCTCTCCCACTCATTCAGCTCATCCAAAAATAGAAGAGTGCCCTTCTCTCTCTCCTTCATTAGTGACCTTGAGCTCCCAAGCATTCTCCTTTGATTTCCCCATCAATCCTTGAGAGAAAAAAGGTCCCAAACTCAATTAGTGAGCAGATCCTTTGATTCTCCAACTCAAAAGAGCACTTGGTTCACATTTTGGCCGACGGTTGTGTTTATTACTCTTGGAGCTTTGCTCCTAGCTGGCTAGAGCGTCGCCCGTGGAGCTTGCCAACTTGTGTGGTAGCCCCGGGAGGTTTATAACCACCTCTTGAAGCTAGTAAACTCACCCCTCATCTCAAGAGTTGAGTCTATTGACTTGAGAACGAGGAAGGGTTACAAAGCCCTAAGCCTTAGTGGCTAACCTCAATAACGTGGACGTAGGCAAGCCTTGGTGGCGAGCTGAACCACGGGTTAAATCATCGTGTCACCTTGTGCTTGATTTACATCATTTGCATTTCATATTGTTGTTGAGGTGATTTCTAGGGTTTGTGGTCGATCTACTTATGTGTTGTGTTCCTACCACTTCTAGCTCTCGATCTGTAAATCTCATACCTGCAGAAAGCTAAGAAATTTCTTCGATTCAAGTTTACATTCACTGATTTTGAACTGTGACTCGAAGTTGTCTATAGGTGCGGCAGTGCCGCTGTTCTTGCCCGACAGTGCCGCTGTCCGGTAGTGCCGCGAGGTCAAAGCGGCAGTGCCGCATGTTGAATTTGATGAAAGTTTGAGTGTTTGTTTTGACAGGCCTATTCACCCCCCTCTAGGCTAACCAGAGATCCTACAGGATGGGACCTCGTGGAAGCAGCCAGGGGCCGAACAGTAACAGACACCGAGGATCGGGTGGGGCGCAGGATGGGTGCGGAGCTAGCCTGCGGCAATGTCCAAATGATTCAGCTACGACCTACAGCAGCGTCCGATGCTAGCTTCTCGGAACGGACGTCCAGACGCTAGTAACTCCTTTTTTTCTCTCTTATTACTCCTTATTTGGGAATACACTTTCTTGATTTGGGTAGTGGGAGTCTAGAGGTTTTCATGTAATGTTGCGAAATATATGTTCATAAGTCGCTTATACTTTTCTATGTAAGATGGTATTCCCAATAAATATGTCGCTTTCTATAAAGCAGGGTCAATAGTCTTTGATTAAAAGATACTTCCTATGTTCAAAAAAATGTCACTATGTGAATCGTGCTGGTCTATTTAATGGTTTATCTAATGATACTGATTATGCATCATATTTTTTTGCCAAGGGAATGGGGATTATATTAAAACTTGGCATAGTATATCTCCAAATTACACATGAAAAAATCTTTAATAAAAAAATACATAATATCCTATCCAGATTCTTCCATCGTCTTCCTCGAACGCCGAAGTCAAAGTGTAGTCTTTATGTCGAATCCAACGACCAATCCAAAGACATTGGACATGTCGTAAGATCCAACACTTTGAAACCAGTCCAAAACGCATCTGAATCGATGAAATAATATTGGTAGTTGCATCATCGGGTACAACATAGGATGCGGATACATCACCTCCAAACATTGATTTCCTCTCCACGACCATCGATGAAGAGATCGATGACCCGAAGTACCCGTCCTCATTGGGAGCGCCCAGAAGCACCCCTCCTCTTGCAAATAAAAAACACAAATTGGCCGCCCGTCGATGAATCGACGCCTGCAACGGCGATCTCGTCGTGGGAATCACCTAAGTCATCGCAGGATCCTGACTTAAAATCATTTGATTTTGCTGAAGAATTTATTTGGACTAAACCCTAAGCAACTACATATGAAACTGCGGGAAAAAGAATGGGTCCCCTCCCTTCTTATCCCCGGCTGATGCATTGGAAAGGAAGGAGAGGGGACCTAGGCACGGCGGTGGCGGCGGCGGTAGCTAGGGAAGAGTTGCCGTAAGCGGCGTATTGGTGGCGGTGGCTGCATAGGGTTAAGTCCTGTTTGATTATGCATCATAAATATTAATGTTTATATATATATATATATAGGACAACCCTATTTGGTACCTAGGTACTACTGAGTTATTTGGTACCCAGCGTCCTACAGGCGCGGACGCGCATCCCACGTCCGGACCGAGCGTGCAAACTCTCCCTCTCGCCCATGCACCTAGGCCACTGTATTTTTTTTGGTCCTGTACCGACGTGAACGCGGCTTGGTCCTGAAGCCTTTTTTTTGTTGACCGATTTTTTTTTGCCGTGAGACTCACATGGCAGGTTTCTCAAGCTTTTTTTTAAAAGTGACCACGTTATTAATAGATATTGACTAGCCGGTTTTATTATTGTTCAAAATAATCTATACGTGTTAGATTTGCTTGCCATGGAAATCGACTTTCAATGCCCATATGATTGGCACAAATTTGTCATAATATGCGGTTTGAAATCAAATATATTGAGCACAATTATTTCCATCACGAACAGACCGAATTTCATTTTTCATTACTCAGTTGCAATGAAATTACAGAAGTTCGAAAATCCAAAGCAAAAACTCCTCCAACCAACAACAAAGAACATATATTGAGCACAAATACATCAGGATGTAAATTTCAGACTTTTCATCAAAGTAATAATTTTAATGATCCTAAGTCATTTCAGGCTAAAACAATGTCTTGTATGAATGTAAATATCTGTATATACATCATTGGTAAGAAACATAATTCTAATTTATTCTCCATCCATTCCATGATCGTCCTTTTTTCTGATAAAGTTCCATGATCAGTGGTCGTCACTTTCAGTGTCCTTTGACCCACGCGTGCACTGTGGCCCTTTTAGATGGCAATGAGACCATGAAAAATAACATGTTGAATAGATACTCCGTATGCAACTAGACAAGTGTACCCTGAACTGAACTGCTAAATTGTGGTCTACATGTTAGAAACAGATCACATTGACCTTATTTCTATCAGTGTTTGTGTTCGTTAATGAGGTTTTGCTTCTGAGCCCCTATACTCAATGTTCGTCCCTTGCCTGCAATATGAACAAGGTTAGGTTTTGCTTCGAACCTTGCTATCATCATCCAAATGAAGTGAGTGAAGCATAAGAACAAACAACCACACTAGCTAATAGAAGAATGTAACAAATAAAAATACAAAGAAGTTATGTTTAGCTAGATTAAGATTAGTTAAGTGCAAAAATTACAGCCCAAATATAAACAAAATTAGAGAGCACCGGAACTATAATACAAAATTAAAAAAGCAACTCCTGCAATCAGGATATGCTCCTTTCAGTAAAATGTAATTCAATTTACAATATTTTGTATAAATAGTTCAGACAGATTAACATGGTACCTGAATTGACCAATGCATGGTGTTTGAGGCCCTGATCTGATGACAGTATGCCCTTCATTTGGGAAATAAACTGAAATCACATATATAGGTATAGTGCCACAACACGCAAGAACACCAAGCTCTCCAATGCCCTTGAATACAACCAGTGAATCATAATTTTGGTTTCTGAACCTAGCATAAGTAAAGGGAAAAGAATCTGTTGGAATCAACTGCACATAAATATGCTGGCCTGCATTTTCTATGGAAAACAATTTAGGAAAAAATAAGGATAATAGAAGAATGTAACAAATAAAAGAACTAACAAAGAAGATTTGTTGTCAACACGTTAAAGCTAAAAAAAATGCTACCTTAGTCGATTGATGGTAATCTGAATATATCTTCTTGCTTTTTTTTGTTTTTTGTTTTTTGTTTTTTATTTCTCCAGCTTGACAATGTAAGCATACTGACTAATTGACTTTACTTTTATTCTAAAGTTTAAGAAAAACATTGAGAAAACTCTATAGGACAGAACTGTTGAACTTATTCACATAGGCACATCACCAATCTAGACAAAGAGGACCTGCAGCCATGCATCTGGAAAAGGCCCCAATGGATTGCAGGCCGACCACAACGCAAGCTGGCTGTTTGGATCAGTACTGTACTTTACAGTACATTTGTCCATTTATGATTTCAATTGGCATGGATTAGCATTAGAATATACACTTGCACAAGAATTAAGCAGGACAGAAATCATCTAGTGACCACGTACACTTGCACAAGAATTAACCTGGACAGAATTAACCTACACAAGAATTAGGGTGCCACAAATTGTGCAAATAAGGATAAAAGTAAAAATCTTCCATACAACAAGAAAACATGACACGTATAGATTACCAACAAATGCTCCAGAAGCTTGCACTGGCCAACAGCGACCAGTCCAACACTGAAGACCCTAAGCCCCTAACACCACAGCCCTACACAGTCATTGGCTTCTGGATATTCAGCATTGCATAGAGAAAGAACAAGGGGCTGTAGTCTGAACCCTGAAGCTAAGAACAAAATCTACGGTGAGAGATGTATAGCTACGGAGACACTTCCACTCTGACGAAGAAAAGCAGAAGGGAGAAATGGAGACTGAATGTGGATTGCGTTGTTTGCCATGCCTACGGATGGACTGATTGCTTGCTAGCTGCCATGACTCTGCACTATTATTAACTCATGGCCTTGTATTTGTATTTCTATTCCTTCTAAACAGTATATGGACTTTAGAAATTTTACAGAACCAAGGGGGGCCATGGCCCACTATGGCCCCCACGTAGCTCCGCCGTTGCTTGTATTTTTCCTACAAATCATCAGAATTCAATTTAAGATAGTATGAAAGTGGAATCAGGAATAGTAGGATAGTTTTCTGTCATTTGATTAATGATTTATGACAGTGTACACAGTTTAGTACTTTTTCATTTTATAAACTGTGCTCCAAACACATAGTTGAATCCAGAATAGCAGTTCAGGCATTTAGAACATAGATGGAGGAACACATAGATGCATCTGGAATAGTCCACATAAACAAAAGCAAAAGACAACTGCTGGAGACTAAAGAAGACCCAGAACTCCTTGGGCATACATTTGACTACAGGTAAAATGCATACATTTGACTACAGGTAAAATGCCATCCCTCAATGCATACGTTTGGCAATAAACTAATCAGAAATCACATGCAGGTAAAATACATACATTTGACTACAATTCAACCAACCAAGAATATATATTGCATATAAATTGTAATCAACTAGCAGCATAGTAGCATGCTTTGAAGGGAACAATCACAGACAATGAATCATCAAGATCAGCAAACCTAATCCAGAGACCGACGCATAGCACATCCAGCTAGCCATATCTTAATTAAAAGACAATTCCAGTACAGGCGAGTGGCAAATAAACAAGAATTGAGGGATGGCCGCTTGATTACTTACACGAGTACATACGGGCAGCCTGATCTAGAAAGTACCTGGTGAATATATTGTGTTATGTTAGTATCCATGGATGTTTAGCATAGTCCTTTCTGAAAAGAAACAGAAATTTATGTGACATGTTGCTTAACTAAGTCTAATAGTCCCCCCCCAATGGATGAGGATGACCAAACATCAACAGCTGAACACACATCACACATGATTGAAGCTCTTAATTTATGACAATATGATAAATATGGTACTATGCTAAACTGGAAATCAGAAAGATGGACAGCAAATAGACTTTTAAAAATCCAGAGTACCTTTTGATGGTGAGCTCAAATGATAAAATTCAAAGAAGCCAGTCCATATAGATCTTGGTGAGATTGTTAAGGTCCTCCTGAACAAACAGACAAGCGGACATTCAGAAAGTCACCTATAAAATAATAATCTTACACCTATAAAAATTTAGTGATTAACAAATTCAGTATTATTTTGACAGAAGTTGAGAGTTCAGTTTTTGTTTAGTTTTTGTGGCAGATACAAAATGAGATCATGATAAAATATGTAGATTTCACAAGCAGTGGTACTATAATGCTAATGCTACTTCATATCTGGCGGGGGGAAAATCGATGGTATTCGGGTAATAGAGGTAACCAAGAATTACATCTGTTTTTGATAATCGAAAAATCTCAATGCAAAAAATAAATTGTACAACTACCTGTAAATGAACAAATAATAAGTTAAAAAAACATATGCGCAACATCTATGTATCAAGGCGGGCAAGATCATGATCACAGATGGGGCCTAAGTTAGTTCAACAAGTGCTACTTCGGCAAGCAAATAGATAAAGAGCTGAAAAATATTGTCTTGTGGGCTAGAAACTTCAGAATTATATGGAAATCCAGAGCTGAAATCATGGTGGATCTCATGGATCTCGCAGAGGGGAAGAGCAGGGCTCATAGCATACCTCGATCTTGATGAACATGCTGCTGTCCCACAGCCGGATTGCGTTGGTTTTCAACTAAATCGGCAGCCTCCCTCCCAGATGGAGGTGTGGCAAGGCTGCCTGCTGGCAACAGCATTGGAAGGGCAGTGGGGCCGCCGCACCGCTGCAGGGAGGGGCGAGACCTGTGCAGCGCCGCCCGTAGATACCTACCTGAATGCCGTGGTCTAGAAGTCCGGTAGGTGGGGTTGGGATGTGGAGGGGCGGCGCCGACTGGGAAGGGATGTGGAGGGGCGGCGCAGATGGAGGAGGGATGTGGATGGGCAACGGTCGGCGACGACGGGGGTGGATTGAGAGCGGCGACAGCGGTGGGTGGGCAGAGGAGCAGTGCCAGCGGTGGGTGGGCAGAGGAGCAACGCCGGATGCGGAAGAGTCGAGGGGCGGCGCCGGCGGGAGGTGGTAGGGAGAGGGAGGGGGACGGGCGATGCCGGCGGAGTGAGAGGAGACCGAGCGGACGGGATCTGAGAAATTGGAACCGCAAAGAACGTGGGCGGGGGAGCTAAGGAGCTGATATGCCGCTGGACCTCAGCCTAACAAAGTGGGCCGGGCCAAGTGAGCCTCCAGCCCGAAGGGAGGGGTGGGTCCGTTTGCTTGCCTATTAGTCTGCTGGGTACTGAATAACTATTTAGTACCCAGGTACCGTATAGTAATACTCTCTCTCTCTCTCTCTCTCTCTCTCTCTCTCTCTCTCTCTATATATATATATATATATATATATATATATATATATATATATATATATATATATATATATATATATATATATGTGTGTGTGTGTGTGTGTGTGTGTGTGTGGAGAGGCTATTCAGTAGCCGGCTACAAAATAAGTTATTCTGTAGCCACCTCCATTTACGATAATTTTATACACTAATTTACGATAATGTCAATACATATTTACGATAGTTGGGTTACTATAACACATGGGGATATTTACCATAATGTTATAGTAAACCACTTAGTAAATTAACATAGTAATTATCGTAACTCAAAGTAGCTACAGAATAAGTTATTTTGTAGCCAGCTACAGGATAGTAGTTCTATATATATTGAAATATTTGAGTTTCTTGTTTGCTGATGTTAAAAATTGGCTTATGTTGATGCTTATGCTGAAATATTGTGAGAGAAAAACACTGTTTCATGGCTGAATAAGCTCAAGCGATTATAGCATTGTTGTTGCCTCGTAGAATAGTACGAAGAAACTTGATCACGGATGAAAGAGAACAGTATTAAGTGAGCTTAGCACGGTGAAGTGCATCGTGGCCAACTGAGGCGTGGACGTACTCGGTAGTCGGTACTCCCAAGCGGATGGTGCAGATACTGACTTGCTCTGGTTGATATTATAAATTGTTTTAGCTTTGTCTAAGTCGAATCTGTCCAATTTTTATAAAGTCTATAAAAAATACGTTAATAGATGTTTATGTATTTTTTTTATAAATTTGGTCAAAACTAAATAAGTTTGACTTAGGACAGCTAAAACAACTTACCATCAAACTCAAGGTTTTTGTTCCAATAGGCAGGAAGTTAGCCTCTTTCATCGTAAAACCAGGGAGAATGTACAGGGAAAATCACTGGGAGTTTTGACAGTCATGTTTTTCCACATTTGACATTCTTGGGGTAAATGTACATATCCCGTGACAAAAACTAAGACCAGACCCAACATCGTTTGAGACATGATAACTTCAGTTCAGGAAAAAGAAAAACTGTTTGTAACAGGCCCACAATTATACAATTATATATAAAAAAAGCATGCCAATATGCTAGCATGTGATTATTCTTCTTGAACAACATTGAAATTTACAGATGAATAGTGGTAATCTACAGTTGGGAGTGTCTCCCAGAAATTTACAGAAGCTTGTGTAGCTGTACAGAAACTATCTGCACAAGATACTGCAACAATTTACACCAATGGATTCTGAGAACAAAGTGATCTACAGAAAATTGTCTACATCTCTTTTGCCTCATTTCAACTATGCTATGCCTCCGTCACAGTGCCCAGGTGAGGTTCAGGGACGCTCCCCTCCACCGGCGAACCAGGCACAAAAGGAACAAAACCTCGCCCCCCGAACATTGGGCGCATGAACCGATCGTCAAACTTGCGCCAAAGGCGATGGACAGAGCGAGTTGGCGCGGTGAGAATAAACTGGAGGTTGTACTGGGGGGAGTTGATCTGTCCTACATCAAAGTCAGACCCCACCATGCTAGTAAGAAGTGGGTCCAGAATAGACTGGCTGGAGAGCAGAGATGACGTGTTGAAGACAGTCCTTGGTGGGATGAGGAGACTAAGCAGCGGCTTGGTGAGCAGACCGAAAACCTGAATTAAATGATGGCATATAAATTAGCAAAATGGTAGTACTTTCATTTTTCTCAAAAGTAAAAAAGCAAACTAGTTGATTCATGTGTATGGACCTTTAATTCTATTTGCATATTCACATACAGCATGAAGAAACAAATATGAAAAGCATCACATGTGTAATGTGTTATAGTTATACCCATGGTTTCAGTGTCATGCTTTGTGCTGGACTGTGTAACATATGCATACATATGAAGAACAGCTGTTCGAGTTAATAATAAGGTATAGCGGGCTTACCATTGTGCTGAATAGAACAACAATAACTGTGCTGGTAATCATGATAGCATTAACTCGCACTTCAGTATGACCAGATGATGTAAACTGCAAAAGTTTACATGGACTAGTATAAATAAGAGCCTATAAATGCTCAAGCAAAGATATGTAAAAATCTGGTAGCAGGTTCAAAGCAGATGAGAATTCGCTTCAAACATCACCTTGTTATAGGCAAGTGCAATTGACACTGCTCCTCTCATGAGACCAGCCCACCATATGATTACCTAAAGGAAAATACCAGCATCGTTAGCTCTTTCAGGTTTCCAGAGGGCACAATGGCAGAAGAATGAAAAAAAGATCTAGTACTAACTTGTTGCTTGAAGGAGATCTTTGGACGGGCCTCCTTTTTACTTAGGTTGGATAGGAACGACAAGGGAATACAAACGCCGCTCTTCCAACCATAACCAATCCCAATATAATTGCACTTAAAGCAATTGGTTTCTTAGGACTGCATCATAGGAGAAACAAACAGATATATTAGCTTTGGGGGGGTGCGGGGGCGAGGTCATGAGCTGTTCTTGTGGGCCATTGTTGCTCGCTTGCCAAACAACAGTTAATAGAAACCTGTTGAAGGATCTGGTATTCTGGTTCACTGAGGAATAAAAAAAGGGCGTACCCAGTGAAGAGAGCTCCCGCTCTGTGCGGGGTCTGGGGAAGGGTGTCAGTGGCAAGCCTTACCCTCGCCTGTGCAATGCGAGGAGACCGCGACTCGAACCCGGGACCTTCCAGTCACAGGTGGTAAGACTCTACCGCTTGCACCAGGCCCGCCCTTCATTCTGGTTCACTGAGGAATCTCCAAATAAAAAAGAAAGAACACAGGTTCCTCTTGCCAACAACAGAACCAGTATAACAAGAATATTTTAGTTCAGGATTGACATAACATCAGCCTAACTGGATGCAGAGTCAATAGCTGATACATGTAGTTTGTTCAAGATAACTAATAACACAACAGAAATTTTCTTACTAGTATGTTATCTATGTTGGTATATCTAGTCCTTAAAATATCAATCATTCCAACAGCGAAAGGTACCTGCTACTAGCTAATTTCCACTTCTCAATGTCCAATGCATCCATCCCAACATAGAGGAAGAGGAAAATTTCTGCAATGAATGATAAAGTTGCAAAAGTATGCCTGCAGCATGGAAAGGAAAAATCAGCAATTAGTATACATAATGTTAGAACCATAATTTTTGCTAGAAAAGCTGAATCCAGAAAAGACATACTTAGTGGTAACCCTAGAACTTTCTGTCACATTATGCCAAGTGTAATGTGACATTACTATTCCACAGAAGAAAACAGTAAGAATGCCACTCAGGTCCAACAGCTGAAAAATGGAAGAAAATATCAGAAACAAATATTTTTTTCTCGAAAACGCAGGAGAGCTACGCCTCATTATATTAACCAGAAACAAATCTTGGTATCATGCTGTTTGCAAAAGGCTAAGAAACTGAGATCAGTGCATGCTGCAGAAAAATAAGAGCAAAGGTAGCAAATCAAGAGAAATTAGTAACTAAAGGTTAAATTTTTAATATAGTATCAATACAAAATGATATTAATATATTAATATACACTCCCCTAAACATTTTCCAAGTAAGACTTGCTTATTTATGACGTTTGGAACTTATATTCATGCACTTACCATTGACAGCATGTACGAAAGGTATGCCATGAGTATCATGATAGAAACTTCTCTATCAGTTGAATGTCTGCACATCACCACAAGCGTGAAACAGTAATTTTCAAATGTCTGTTATTTTGTAGTGTAAAGTAAAACACAATAAACTACCCCACAGAGCCAGAGAGTTGTGTACAGACCTGGCAAAACAGAGCTTCTTGATAATGTACGCACTAAGCAACCCAGTCTGCCATGAAACAATATTATCAGTCAGTCAAAAGAGCCATGCTCAAATCATCAGAGTAGATTTTCTGATTATTTTGGCAGTAGGAAAGTATTCATAAGACGACTCACAACAGTGGCAGTAGGTGATTACTTACAGCTACTCCAAGTATGGTGCTGGTGAAGAACAGGTAGAGAAATTTTCTGACGAAATTCAACAGAACAATAGCATCAAAATTAGCAATATCAAGGTTTTCAATTGCATTGAAGAGCACAACAGATGTTGCATCATTAACAACACCTTCACCAAAAACTAGACTATAGAGTAGGGGTGTTTCATCCTGGTTAAGCACCTGCAAAGTAATGAATTTCCAATTAAATTGGCTTCCTATCTCATTTTATAAGATAAAGATGGCAGATTGTTCAACAAGAAACCTGTAAGGTGCAAACAGAATCTGTCGCAGAGAAAATAGCACCAATTGCTGCAAACATGGGTAAACAAAAAAAACAAGTATTAGCAAATTGACAATGGCATCCATGGTCTAATCAGACTATCAGAGAATGAAAAGGGTCTAGTATATATCCAACCAAGATAGTCCCCAAGCTCGAGTGGACCAACATCAAGTTTCTTGAACAATCCCATAGCACCTGATGTGTTCATTAGACAAAAAAGACTTAGAAGCCTGAGAAAGACAGGTTTGACAACTACAAGGTTTGAACATGTCATATTTGAATATAACTTCCTGTATGAAGATGACCTCCACAGATTTCAAGAACAACTAATTATCAGCGACAATTTATTTGGTGGCCAACTATCAAGAAGCATACTTAATTTAGCATTTATCTAAATTATCTGATTTCATGTTTTCAAATGTATATGCAAGGGCGCATTTTGAATTAAAAGGAACTGACTTATTTTCAGTGTCCACTGTTAGCATGCCCTGTATGGATTACAAATAATGGCCATATACACTATACTACTTACTAGACCTCCCAAGTCACAGGACAATTCTGTTGGTTTGGAAGGAAAGTCGAGCCCTGAAGACACCAGCTCCTACCCTATAGGACACAGATCCATTTAACACTCCATTTCTTAATCCAAATTCTCAAAGCCATTTGTTTCAAGTTTCAACCTAGTGTATAGCTTACTGAAGTACTACCCCACATGGTACACCACAAAACCAACAATCTATTATTACAACTGACTAGGGAAAATGAAGTTGGCTTGCACTGCAAGTGTTTTATATAGCACCTAATCCTGCCATAATAGCTACATATAGGAGTGATGGGTGTTCATTGCTAATCAATGAATTTATTTGCTCCGTTAGTCTACAGATAGCTTTCTTAATCTAGTAGTACAGATATCACTGACAGTGAAGCAATGACTGAAGAAAAAAAAATCCATCTAAAGCACTTAACAACTGCTGTAAAAAATATTGCTGTGGCAATGGCAAGTGGGGCATAGACCCAGATGCCATTGTTATATATTGTTTTACAGACATACAACTGACCCTAGTACCACAATCATGCTTTTTATATGCGAAATACTACAACAACAACAACAAAGCCTTTAAATCCCAAACAAGTTGGGGTAGGCTACGAAATACTAACGGTAACATATTTTCCTCAAAAATATTGTGTGACTAGAAACAATATGAGCATACATGTGAAACCAAAGTAAGACCATGCAAACTGCACAAGTGGTTTAGCATCTTACCAAGAGAGATTATTACAAAGGAAATCAGAGTTCCAACAGCACCAAACAAAATAATTGTTATAAAGTTGCGGAAGAATTGCTTTTTCTTTACTTGAAACCTGATAATGTGGAGAAACATTTACAAAGGTATACTTCATTACTTGTATGAAATGTAACTTTATAGTTTAGACAAACAGTGCAAAATGTTTTGCCGGGGTCTGTAGATAGTCTAGCACAGTTCTGTTAGCCTAAATTACTGAAATACCTTGCCAAATTCAGAAAAAAAAATGATTAAACAAAATGGTGCTTATAAGGGTCCCTATAAGCCCATGATATACAACCTAGAGAATCCAAAGGCAACTTTGTACTTCAGGAAAGCAGTTGTTTAGGACTATTGGAGAAAATGGGTTTTTAGTGAAGATAGTGAGTTTCAGGGTTTCACCATAGTGTAAATGTGTAATTACAACATACAGAGGAAAGAGAATAGGTCCGAAGCTGACTACATTGGTTGTGCATTGCTCATTAGCGATTCACCTCTTACATTACATGGCTTTGATAAACTCAGGAAATTTTGCATATTGCTTGAACAAGACAACATTTGCCACCTAGGAAGAAAAACACGGCTCCAAAAGGAAATCTACGACACAAAAACCATGATGGTACTAAGCAGACTCACCCGGCATTGAAGATTATTGGCGGAAGCAAATAGATGAAAAACAGGTCCTCGCTGAACACAAGAATGCGTGAGTTGGTCCCATTAGTAACCAGCAGGATCACGCCTCCGGTGATGAGGCCCTGCATACAGGAAACAAGGCACAACAAAAGAAAGAACACTCAAACCGGTGGCCACAGAAGCAAAACCACAAACACCCGGAACGCGAGAGCGGAGAGCCCACCATGACAAGCGCGGTGATGGACTCGTTGACCCATCGGTTCCCTTCCAGCAAGTGGCCGATGACAATGCAGCTGCAGAGCAGGGCGATGAAGATGTTGATCGAGACGATGGCGTCGTAGTCCGAGACCGAGAGGCTGCCGAATTTGAGAAGAGCTCCCAAACCCAGCCCCATGTCGTCGCCACGCCAGGAGATCCACCACAGCTCAAAGCAACCTGGCAGCAGGAAACATAGACATGGAGGGAGGTCAGCTGGCCACTCACAGTCACAGGACGTAAGATGGCCACACTCTGCAAGTTGCAAACTTGCAAGGGACGAACTCAATTATTGCTTGAACACTGTAGTTTTGATTAATTAAACCAGCAGAACACTTGGATTTTTTCTAATCACCAAGCAAGAAACAAGCTGAAAAAAAAAACTAGGAAGCCGAAAAGCTTCAAGCTAAGGAGCATCGCAGGTACCAGCAAAGCAACCCAATTACGCCACGCTTTAGCGGAAAGCAACTGCAAATCCCACCACGAAATGAACCTGTACGGCTGTGCCACTCAAGAACAAAGGAAGAAAAAAAAGACCAAAGGCTTTCGGGGCTTTACCTCGCCACTGCTGCAGATTCTTCAGGAGGCGCCGGCTCGGTTCCGGGGATCTGAACCGCGAGGGAGAAGATCTGGACGCCGGCTTCGCGTGGGTTCGGTGGGTGATCCGGGGAGGAGAGAAGTGGCGGAGTCCCGCGCTGGCCATGAGAGGCTGAAAGCGAGGCGGAGGGAATTAAACAAGGCTTATTCGATTCATGTCATTATAATTTTCGATGCGAGGAGAAATGATATTTTAAAACATGCTATTATAATTCTTTGTTTTTCATAAAAATGCCACTAAATATATATATAGACATAGCCTGGACCCAGGTACAGATATATACGAAGACGTATACTTTATCTTCTTCCTCCTCCTGTCCGCCTCCCTCCGTCCCGACACGGCCACGGCCACGGCGAGCAGCAATAGCAACAGTACGCCGGCAGCAGCACGCTGTGGGCGAGCAAGCGGGTGAGCAGCAGCGCGTCGGCATGGGCTAGGGCCGGGGAAGGGGCTGTGCCTGCTGGAGCTCACGGGAACGGGGATGGGACCACGCCTGCTGGAGCTCGCGGGCATAGGGATGGGGTCGCGCCTGCTGGATCTCGTGGGGACGGGGCCACGCCTGCCGGAGCTGGGGACCGAGAGGCCGCGGTCGACCTGCACCGGATCCAGTGGAACCCGCGATCGCGCCGGCTATGGAGGCACTTGTGAAGCTCGACCTGCGCCAGATTCATGGAGGAGGAGGTGTGCGGGGCGCCAGCCATGGAGGTACTCGTAAAGCCCAACCGGCACCGTATCCATGGAGGAGGAGGTCCGCCAGACGCCGGCCATGGAGGAGGAGGCGCCCGCCACCGGGGAAGGCCAGCAGCACGCCGAGCAGCAGCAGCACGTCCGTCAGCCCGCGAGCTCCGCGCCGGCCGTGTCCTCGACGCTGCCCGGGCGATGAGCTCCACACCGGCCGCGTCCTGCTGCTCGGCTGTGGTGCTCCCGTCGCCGGCTGCTCGCCCGCGATACGCGGGGTCACGACAGCGGCTCATCGGCTCGCCCGCAAGCCCGCAGCCGCCGCCGCCGGCAGCGCCCGCCGTGGCCGCGTCGGGATGGAGAGAGAGAGCCGGAGAGAGAGATGAGGAGAGAAAAAAGAAGATGATATGTGGGGCCCGCGTGTCAGTGATAAGGGAGATGAAGTATACGTCTTCGTATACGCTGCAGCTGGACTCAGGCTGTGTCCATACATATTCAGTGATATTTTGTGGAAAACGAAGAATTGTAATGACATGCTTTAAAATAGACGAATAGTAATGACGTTTCTTCGAACATCAAAAATTATAATAGCATAAATCTAAATAACTCATTAAACAAACAAACGAAAGAAAGAAAAACCCACGGCGGCCGGGGGGCGGTCAAACGCCACTCTCCGCCGCGGGACGGCGCGAGGAACGCAAGCCTCGTGTGGGTGACGTGTGGGACCGGGTTGTCTGGGCCCCGCGTGTCGGTAGCTGTTGTCGGCGTGAGCTGGGTGCACGGGAGGGAGGGAGGGAGGGAGGGAGGGGATCTCGCGAGGGCGTGATGCCGGCGTGGCTGGATGCGTGGGGAGACCAGCTTGGGTGGACGACGTGGGCGCTCGTCTTTTCCGGTGGGGACCACAGTGACAGTGCCAGGGCAACGGATATGAGCAGTCCCAATACGACATTAATAATAGTTTCTATTTCTATTAAATGAGCTGTTATATAAGTAAAATGTTGATACGGTATCTCACAGCTTGTTCGGTTGGCTGGTTCGTTTCGTTGCAGGTTCGTGAAGAAGTACCACTGATTATTTTGTGTGAGGAAACGATACTCTTCTGGCTAAAAATTTATGATCGTTTACGACGAGCCACAACGAACAGGCTGTCAGTTAATTAAAAAAGAGAAGAAAAAAGAGGAAATCGTTTCATGTAAGAGAAACGGCGGCTACTCCTCCTCGCCCGAGGCACGAGGAAACGTCGATTTCACCGTTGGGAAGAAACCATCGGTTTCTATCTCCGTCGAGCCCGCGCTGCCATGGTCGCCGCCCAAGCTCGCGCGCACTTCCGCGCCTGCGCTGCCGCAGGAGCTCGCCTGCGCCGCCGTGCTCGTGCGCCTCCGCTCAGGCCCGCGCCGCCGCGCTCGGAGCTCTGCTCGCTTGCGCCGACGCGCGAGCTCGCACGCACAGCCTCGCTCTGGAGCTCGCCGCGCTGGTGCTCTGCTCGGCCTCCGCGCTGGCCCGCGCCGCCGCGCTCGCGTGCCATCTCCATGCACGCCCGCGCACGAGCTCGCACACGCCGCCGCGCTGGAGCTCTGTTCGCGCGCCTCCACGCTGGCCTGCGCCGCCGCGCGAGCTCGCACGCGCAGCCACGCTCTGGAACTCACCGCGCTGGAGCTCTGCTCGGCCTCCGCACTGGCCCGCGCCGCCGCTCGCGCCCGAGCCACCTGAGGAGCTCGCCCGCGCCGCCGCGCTGGCCGCGCTCGCGTGCCATCTCCATGTACGCCCGCGCACGAGGCCCTCTATGGCGAGGCGCAGGCTGCAATCGCTGCCGCCTAGGCTGCTCGCCGTCCGCCCAGGCCATGCTTGACGCTGCTCTCCTGCCGAGGTTGGGCTCCACGAGGACGATGGGCGCGAGCAGCCGAGCATGCGGACATGCGGTCTTCCATGGCAAGGTGGAGGCCGGTTGCGAGGGTCCTCCACGCTCGTCGTCCGCTCAGGCTCTCCATGGTGAGCATCAGTTCACGCCTCGTGCTCAGGATGACGATACAGTTGGTAAAGAGAGAACAAAAATCATAGAGTGTAATGTCACGTAAGTGTTTCGCTGACACGGAGAGCAACAATTAGAAACCGGGTCTAAATTAAAAATCATATCCTAACGAGAACAAAAATAGGAAGGAATCGTCCTGTTCGCTCGGTCGTATTTGGCTTTAAGTCATAGTTTATCAACGAACAGTATTTTTCTCTCGTACCAAACCAGCCAACGATATTTCCATTCATGAACAAGCACAAACGAACACAGCGGTGATTGATTGAGAATAGATGGAAAAAGAATGTGACTGGATAAAAAATTCTTCCGTGGAAACTATCTATTGAGATCAGACTGCCGGGCTGCTGGACAAGGACAACAACTTGAACCTGAACGTGGGAGAGTGGAGGGGACGATGTTTGAGCATTAAATTGTGTGTTAATGATTTTCATTTTGTGAAAGATGGGATGTTTTTTTAAGGGGAAAAAAGCTTAAAGTGTAACCAGAATGGCTGGATACCGACTTCCCAGTACAATATTTTATTATTTGATGAAAATAAATGAACGGAATAGGATAAGGAAGCCGCATCCAACTAAATCATCCAGATGTTACTTACGTTTCATAAGAAAAGTGTATTATGATTTCACCTAAGGAGTTTTATAGAGCCTAAAATATTCAATTGATAAAAATTTGTGTCTAAGGTATTACATTATAAATACTTTTGCTAATTTCAAATATAATGTCTTGTCTTAAGTCAACTTTTTTAGCTTAACTATAATGTCTAAATCTTATTTTACACACAAAATTGATATTATTAGATTCATTACAAAAAACAACTTTTACAATGTATAACTACTTTTGTTTAAGAAATACTTCCTCGGTCGCCTAAATCAAGTCGTTTTAAAGTTGTCTTAAGTCAATATTTTAAACTTTAACTACAAAATTGATTTTTTTCAGTTGAGTTTAAAAATATGAAAGTGATGTAAGTAGATTCATTTTGAAATGTAGTTTCATAAAAAAATATATATTGACTATTGTCCTGTTCGCTTAGCTGATAAGCCATGGCTGAAAGTACTGTTGACTGATTTGTTGTGAGAGAAAAATATTGTTCGTTGGCTGAAAAAATACGGCTTATAAGCCAAACAAATAGGGCATATATTTTATAAATATTTTATAGCAAAAAGTAGCATTCAAAGTTGTTTCTTAAAGACCGTGTCCAAACAACTTGCTTTAGGTAACCGGAGGCGGAGGGAGTAGATTTTAGCAGATTTACTCCTCCTTAGGTGATTGATTGCTTACTTATCCGTCCATCACCAAATGTGAAGATCTGGAGACCTTACAATTTGTTTGGCACGGCTCCTCAACAAATGCTCCTCTCCAAATGAGCTGGAACAAGTGGCGAATCTAGGATTTTAACTTAGGGTATGTCAATCAAAAAAATTCATATACAATTCGGTAAATTCATTTTAACAATTCGATAATAATTGTAAATTTTGTAATATGATTTGGTAAATTCAAGGATTAAGTTGAAATCATCCACTAAATACATTATAAATAGTTCAAACATAGGCATAAAAGAGTACCAGAGACTTACAATGCTATTTTTCTGACTGTTTTATTTGACGCTTTCGAAGAGACATGAATGTCTTGAGTATATCATCTTCATCAACTTCAAAGAAAATATGTCTTAAGTTAGAAAGATTGAAGACCGACATACAAGACAACAACTCCATATTACACTGGCAAGAGTCTGCTCTTCCACCACAGGTTGGACTGGATCAAGAGAACATTTAGAAGTAGCAGCAGCAGCCACCACCACCTTTTTTGTTTCATGTTTCTGAAAAAGAGATGCAATATCCGAGTTTCTCTTCATAAGAGCACAAATATTAAAAACAATACTAAATAACTAAACAATTTATTATTTGTGATGTTTGCAAATTACTATTGAAGTACACAATAATTTTCTAAAAAATAGAATAGCACAAGAGACCGAATAACAAATTTTAGATTTCATCTAAACAAAATAACGAATCAAGACGACTAGACGAGTAGATGATGAACCTCTGTGAGACTGTGACTATCTGGTAATCTAATTAGTGCGACCGTTCAGGTGGCACGACATGAGGCGGTGTGTTCGATCACTTCGATGTTTCGTCCTCTCTCCGCCTCCGATCGAGATTAGATTAGGCCATTTGGGATAGATTAAGGAAATTGGGAAAGTCTCTCTGTCGGTGTTTTAGACCGACGGGCCCTCAACCAATTAATAAATTTATACTGCATGTTCTCAGTCCCGGAGGGTGATGCAAAAAGACACAAGATTTATACTGGTTCGGGTAATAAGCACCCTACGTCCAGTCTGAGAGATCGATCTTGTATTTTTTGCACCGAAGTGCTCGTAGTAGGGGGTTACAAGCAGGACGAGAGAGGAAGCTAGTCCCAGGTCTCTACGTGGAGTGGCGTGGGATGCTTGAGATGTTGATCTCAGACAGCGGGGAAGCTCGAGCGTTCGTCTGTGTGTTCATGCATGACTTTGTTGCATGGGCGTAGGCCTAATCGTTTTTCTCCTGATCCTAGAAACAGCCCTGGTCCCTCCCTTTTATAGTTTGAAGGGAGGACAAGGGTGATACAGGCGCTAGCTGCATGGCGTCGTGCGAACAGAGGCGACATGTCCGAGCCCTGTAGCCTATTACTATGGCGGCGTGGGTGACGGAGTGGTCTCATCCTTGAAGTACTGGGGCGACGCGCCGGTCACATCCGGTCCTGTACGTCGTGGGAGCTCCAGTGTTATCTAGAAGCGGGCGTGGTGGTCAGCGTGCTGGTCACTGTGTGTTGACTGCGCGGGAAGCCAAGGCTATGTTGGTGTCGAGGCCGAGCCATCGTGGGAGGCTCGGCAGACGTGAATCCTGGGGTTGCCGAGACCCAGAAGTGGATTGCCGAGGCTTGGAGGGAGTAGTTGGTGTCATACACTGATTTCGAGGCTATGGTGACCCGGACTTGACCCCCCATGCCGCGTTGTCTCTGGGGCGGGGGTTAGGTGGCACAGTGTAGTGCATGCGCTGATCGTGGGCACAGCACCAAAGCACAGTGGCCGGTAATCCCCGCCGTGCCCTATCCTGGACGGTATGGCATTGACGTGACTTCCTGTCTCGTCGGCCGCTCTGCAGTGTCGAGCCATTGTCCGGCTGATATTGTGGGAGTGGTTGGCGCATTAATGGGACGCGACGCGCTGTCGGGGAGACTGGTCGAGGCAGAAGCGACGGGTCATTGCCGAGCCAGCTTCGAGCGAGACGGAGAATCGACATCTCGTCCGAGGCTTTACGCGCGGGGCCTCGGGCGAGACGGAGAATCGATTCCCTGTCGAGGCCCCCTACGCGAGGCCTCGCGCGAGGCGGAGATTTGGCAGGCCGCCGAGGCCTCCCGTATGAGGCCAGGAGCGAGGCGGAGAGCCGGTGGGTTCGGACGAGGCTGGGGTTTAACAAATGGCTTATCCTTTGGCTTTGTTTTTTATGGTGTCTAAGTGATTCCTTTCGATATACGCTCGGGGTACCCCATTCTATGGTATCCGACAGTAGCCCCCGAGCCTCAGCGAGAGTGTGAGCGCTCTTCTTGAGGTTTTGACGAGGCTTGACTTGCGGTAGCTTCTGACGGAATAGTATTTCGTACTTCGAGGTTTCGGTGGGTGCGCGCGAGCGCACCCGCCGGGTGTAGCCCCCGAGGCCCTGGGGGAGTGGATTCACTCCTCCAGGGTCTTTTTCTCACGTTGACCGAGGGATGTTATCGTATTTGTCGAGCCCACAAGTATGAGTTCGGGTCGCGGGGTCTCGACAAGATCGCAGGAAGAACCCCCATGCCACTTTATGGAGCGAGAGGGCGATCAGGAGTCCTCCTGACTTTTTGTGCGACCCTCACGCTTCCTTTTCGTTCGGGAGGAGGGGTGGAATATGCCAAGCTACCCTCGATGGGCGCGAGCGGTGGCATTTCTCGTGAGCTGTTATCGGGTGAGTCCGAGTGGAGGCCCGTGCCCCGTTCGCTAGGGGTCGGCTAGTGGTCTAGAGACGCACTCCAAGAGTACCAGAGGGTTTCTCTAGTGGGTGCCGAGGCCGTTCGCTGGGCCCCGGTGGCTCGGTGCCTCCCTACGGTGGGATCCCATTCGGAGACCTCCCTGCCGGTCTCGGACATGACTTAGGGCGTCCCAAGCGTTTTGCTCGCTCGGGCCTTGGCCCCGTACGGGCTCGCCCATAGTCGTCCCTGACTCTGTTGCCCTAGGGCGGCTATCGAAACCCTTAGGGGTCCAGCCTTCGAACCCCTGGACCGTAACAGGCTCGATGCCCTTTGTCGTGTTTTCTCGAATTTTCAAGTGCGGGCTTGGGTCGCTTGTCTTTGTCTTGGGTGCAGGAGGAGCCCTCGAGCCTCCGCAAGGAGCGAGAGGGCGGTCAGGGGTCCCCCCGACTTTTTTGTTCAACCCTCGCACATCCTTTTCGTTCGGACGAAGGGGGTTTTTGCCGAGCCCACTCATGTACGAGCCTGGGTCGCTTGGCCTCGGCAAAATTATAGGGAGGGCTCCCGAGCCTCTGCACGGAGCAAGAGGGCGATCAAGAGTTCCCCTAGCTTTTTGTACGCCCCACGCGCGTGAGGGTTTGTTTGTCGAGCCCCCCTCGGGTGTGAGCCTGGGTCACGGGGTCTCGGCATATCTACAGAAAGAGCTCCCTAGCCTCTGCACGGAGCGAGAGGGCCGTCAGGAGTTCCCCTGACTTTTTGAATCAACCCTCGTGCGTCCTTTTCGTTCGGAAGGAGGGGTTGTTTTTATCGAGCCCCCTCGAATGTGAGCCTAGGTCGTTGGGTCTTGGCAAGGTTGTAGGAGGAGCCCCTTAGCCTCTGCACGGAGCAAGAGGGCCGTCAGGGGTTCCCCTGGCTTTTCATATGACCCTCACGCTTCCTTTTCATTTGGAAGGAGGGGTGGAATATGCCAAGCTACCCTCGATGGGCGTGAGCGGTGGCATTTCTGGTGAGCTGTTATCGGGTGAGTCTGAGTGGAGGCCCGTGCCCCGTTCGCTAGGGGTTAGCTAGTGGTCTAGAGACGCACTCCAAGAGTACCAGAGGATTTCTCTAGTGGGTGCCGAGGCCGTTTGCTGGGCCTCGGTGGCTCGGTGCCTCCCTATGGTGGGATCCCATTCGAAGACCTCCCTGCCGGTCTCGGACACGACTTAGGGCGTCCCAAGCATTTTGCTCGCTCGGGCCTCGGCCCCATACGGGCTTGCCCATAGTTGTCCCTGACTTTGTTGCCCTGGGACGACTGTCGAACCCCTTAGGGGCCTAGCTGAAAGGTCCTAATGGCTAGAGGGGGGGTGAATAGCCTAAAAATTTCTACAACAACACTTAACAAAACAGTTAGACAATTATGAGGCGAAGCGAGTGTTGCGCTAGCCTACTCAAAATGCAAGCCACCTACCACAATTCTAGTTTAGATAGTGTCTATCCACACAATAGCAAAGACACTACCCTATGTTAGTGTGCTCTCAAAGACTAACTAAAGAGCCACACCAACCAAGCAAACAAGCTCTCACAACTAGTTACACTAAAGAGCTTGACAACTAGTTTGCGGTAATGTAAGGAGTAGGCAAGAAGGTTATACCGCCGTGTAGATGTATGAACCAATCAATCACAAGTATGGATAATGATGAAGACCAATCACCTCGGAATCAAAGATGGACACAATGATTTTTACCGAGGTTCACTTGCTTGCTGGCAAGCTAGTCCTCGTTGTGGCGATTCACTCACTTGGAGGTTCACGCGCTAATTGGCTTCACACGCCAAACCCTCAATAGGGTGCCGCACAACCAACACAAGATGAGGATCGCACAAGCCACGAGCAATCCACTAGAGTACCTTTTGGCGCTCCGCCGGGGAAAGGTCAAGAACCCCTCACAGTCACCACGATCGGAGCCGGAGACAATCACCACCTCCGCTCGACGATCCTCGCTGCTCCAAGCCATCTAGGTGGTGGCAACCACCAAGAGTAACAAGCAAAATCCATAGCGAAACACGAACACCAAGTGCCTCTAGATGCAATCACTCAAGCAATGCACTTGGATCACTCCCAATCTCACTATGATGATGAATCAATGATGAAGATGAGTGGGAGGGCTTTGGCTATGCTCATAAGGTTGCTATGTCAATGCAAATTTCCAAGAGAGTGAGCTTGAGCCAGCCATGGGGCTTAAATAGAAGCCCCTATGAAATAGAGTTGTTGTACCTCTTCACTGGGCAAAACTCGAGACGACCGGACGCTCCGGTCCGATCGACCAGACGCTGGACCTCAGCGTCCGGTCACGCGATACTCGCCACGTGTCCCCTCCTTCAAACGCTGTTTGTCAGATTTCAACAGTCGTTAGTTGACCGGACGCGTCAGTTAGAAAGTGACCGGACGCTGGACCTTAGCGTCCGGTCATTTCCAGTAAGATTCCAAACGCGATTTTTCCCGACCGGACGTGTCTGGTTAGGCTTGACCGGACACAGCCAGCGTCCGATCACACAACGTCTCCTCTGTACGCCCTACGTCAGCGTACGTCAGCACTGACCAGACGCACCCTGCCAGCATTCGGTCGCTGAGCGACCCAGCGTCTGGTCATGATACCGAAACGCACGTCCTCTGCTACCACTGACCGCACGCTCTGGTCTAACCGAGTCCAGCGTCCAGCCACTCACAGTGACCTCCGTCTTTTCTATCTAGGGCGCCGGTGGAGTTTCTTACCCTTGCATCCAAACTTCACCACCCTTGATCAAATGTGCTAACCACCAAGTGTATCACCTTGTGCATATGTGTTAGCGTATTTTCACAAACATTTTCAAGGGTGTTAGCACTCCACTAGATCCTCAATGCATATGCAATGAGTTAGAGCATCTAGTGGCACTTTGATAACCGCATTCCGATACGAGTTTCACCCCTCTTAATAGTACGGCTATCAAACATAAATGTGATCACACTCTCTAAGTGTCTTGATCACTAAAACAAAATGACTCCTACAATTTATACCTTTGCCTTGAGCCTTTTATTTTTCTCTTTCTTCTTTCCAAGTCCAAGCACTTGATCATCACCATGGCATCATTGTCATCATGTCATGATCTTCATTTGCTTCACCACTTGGAGTGTGCTACCTATCTCATGATCACTTGATAAACTAGGTTAGCACTTAGGGTTTCATCAATTCACCAAAACCAAACTAGAGCTTTCACCAGCCTTCGAACCCCTGGACCGTAATGGGCTCAGCGCCCAGTTCCTTCATCTAAAAGGAATAGGGTGGGGGGGATATCTCCCCCATCGGCTCGACAACGGCTGGCGCGCATTTTGAGGCAATTTTCTCGGGGAGGCGGAATGACGCCTGCTACTACAGCGGTCAGGCGTGACGTGGTGTTAGCGGATGGGACGTAACTGTTCCCGCGATTAATGAGGAAAAGGTGGGCATGTGGGCAATAAAATCGGATCGGGATTAATTGCGCCGGATCTAAGGGAAACTTCCCCGATTTCGTCGCCCGTCCGTTTCGCCTTCATCCTGCATAAATACGCAACGAGCCTCGCCCCTCCCCTCCTTACCTTGCTCGCAATAGCTTTGCCGTCTTTGAGCCGTCGCTAGAGCAGAGAGCCTCGGGAGGAAGGAGGGAGAGAGGCGAGGTGGAGAGAGAGAGAGAGACTCACTGCCGTAGTCGAACCCTCCACCGCACTCATGGCCGGCGACATTGTTGTCATCGAGGTGGACCCTTGGGGTCCATCCGACATCACCGTGGAGATACTTTAGTCGCTCGTCGATGGCGGGCTCCTTCGTTCGGTTACCGACCCCAACAGGCCTGAGTGGATCGCTCCGTCGGGCGAGCCGAAGCCGAGGCCTCGCGACGGTTACGTCGTGAGCTTCGTGTCTTTTCATGAGCGCGGCCTCGGCCTTCTAGCGGACCGGTTCATGCGAGCGCTCCCATACTACTACGGCGTGGAGCTCCACAACTTCAACCCTAATTCCATCGCGTAGGCGGCCATCTTCGTCGCCGTTTACGAGGGGTATCTGGTGATTGCTCCCCATTGGGAGTTGTGGTTCCACCTCTTCCGGGCGGGGCATACCACCAAGCCAACGGGTACGTTGGGCACGAGGAAGGTGGTGAGGGCTGGCGGCTGCACTCTCAAAGTGCACCAAGACCATCAGCACCTCTACATCCCGGCCTAGCTTTCGTCAACCAATCGCCGATGGTACATGAGCTAGTTCTATCTTCACAACGATGATGATGGCCTTCCCCCTACACCAGGTAGATCATGGGGAGCTGCCCGGAGAGGTGGAAGTATGATGTCCCAAGGGAGGATCAGCCCAAGCTACAGCCACTCCTAGAGGGGCCGGAGAGGCTGTGGGGCAGTGGCCTTACTGCGGCCGTGGTCGTGGCTACCTTCCATCACTGGAGGGTGCTGCCGCTGATGGCTCGGCGGTGGTGTCTGTTCGAGATGAGGCCGGATGAGCCAATCGAGGGCATCCGGATGTCTGCCTCCACCCTTTCTGACAAGGAAATTCTTTGCTGGAAGGGGGAGATGGTGGAGGCGAAGCTGAGGGGCAGTGGCCTGACCCCCTTCGCGATGCGCCCATCGCGGGGGTTCCTCTCGCTGGTAAGTCACGTGCCACTGCAACCCCCGAGGCGTCCCCGTTTCTCATTATTTCTTGTTCCCTTATCTGTGTTCACCGTTCCTGTAGGGGATGAGGGACGTGCGAGCCTCCCCGCCGCCCGTTCCCGAGGACGCAAGGCGGCGAGCGGCTAACCGGGCGCACGCCGAGGCATAGAAAAGGCGGAAGTACGCCAAGGTGGCGAAGCGCACGAAGAAGATCCTTGCACGCAAGGAACTGGATAAGCGCCGTCGGCAGCAAAGAAAGGACGGTCTCCCGTTGGAGGAGTCCCCGTCGCCGTCGCTATCGACGGATGCCTCGGACGGAGACAACAAGGGTGAGATAGGGCGGGGTCCCCTGGACCATCTCCCTGACATTGAGGAGACGGTGCCCGGGGCGTTGGCAAGCAGCCCGACGCTCCTAGGAGGAGGAGCTGCCTCGGGGTCGGCAATTGCCTGCCTCGGGGCTGAGGCCGACACGCCTAAGGAGCGGGCGTTGGGCAAGCGTGCCGTCAGCCCGGTGGGCTCGGCGACAGCGGTGGGGCGGGTGGCGGCGGGGGCGACGCAACTGCCCCCGCAGAGGACCGAGGGGGCGCCGGGGTCCGTCGAGGACCAGTTGGTGCCAACGGATACGGAGGCCATGCCTCTGCCGCCGCCACTACCTTTGTAGACGAGGGTCACCGTGCAGAAGTGGTTGCAGCCCCGCTCAAGGTAAGCGTATTTTTGGTGGAGCCGCAGTGTTTTTCGTTCGTTCTTTTGTCTCGTGCTGACCCTGCAAGCGTTTTGTCCTTAGCCGGAAGCGACCTGCGGAGGTGCCTACCTTGGCGCCCCTTAAGGCGCTCAAGGTGAACCCCAGCTCCACCGCCCATTGGGTGGCGGAGGCACAGGCCGCCCTACAACGTGGCGCGGCATCGATGAGGGCCGACCCGAAGGAACCGGCCACCCAAGGAGGGGCTACCGAGGCGGCCCCGACATAGACAGGGGAGGGAGCGCCTCCACCCCACGATGCAAGGCCCATGAGTCGGATGGGGCCGAGGTGCCCTCGGCTACCGAGGCCACCGAGATCGAGGTCTCCGGGGTCTCACAGGCCAAGGCGACGGAGGCCAGGGCGCCTAGGACCGCCAAGGCCGCAGCGGTGGTGGCCGGAGATCCCACAACCACCGAGGCCATGATGGCAGAGGCCGGAGCCCTTAGGACTACCGAGGCCATGATGGCGGAGGCCAGAACCCCCGGGACTACCGAGGCCAATGTGATTGCGGCGAGGCTGTCGGCCCAAGAAGTGGAGATGAAGGCGGCGGAGGCCTCGGTGGCACCCTTGGTTCAAGGCCCATCGTCGTCGTGGGAGGGCACCCAAAAGGTGGAGGTCCATCCGATCTCCTCCGACGATACCTCCCAAGCGCAGGAGGTGGTCGACGCCGAGGTGGCCGACGCCGTGGAGCAGCCGGTTCCAACCCTGGGTGAGGGAAGCTCGGCCCTCGTGCGGGTACGACCCGAGCCCTGCGGGTGGGATCACCCATGTGTCCTGTGGCAGAGCCGGGATGACCCTAAGGGG
Organism: Miscanthus floridulus; assembly: GCF_019320115.1. NCBI lineage: Eukaryota > Viridiplantae > Streptophyta > Magnoliopsida > Poales > Poaceae > Miscanthus > Miscanthus floridulus. The sequence goes on from NC_089596.1 coordinate 20,260,015, forward strand.
GAGCCTCTGTTCGCCCTTGAGGACACGGCCGAGGGCGGACGCTGGGACACCTTTGAGCAATACCGCCAGCTAGCGGAGCGGTCACTACGGACGACGCTGTCCGTGGTGGCCGATGATCTGCCCAGAGTCGCCTAGGTTCGTGCTTTCTTTTCTCATGTGGTGTTGTCTTTTTCCGAGTTTTCTTGTAGTGAATGACCCCTGTTCTGCTTACCCAGGAGCTTGAGACCCAGTCCCTCAGGAAGTCGGTCTTTCTTCGGCGGGAGAGGGACATCTGGGACCAGCTCCAGCGGTAGAAGGGCCTGCTTGTCGGCGCCAACGAACTTCTGGCGGCGCGGAGCGCGGAGGTGGAGGACCTCCGCCTTCGTTGTGCCGATGCAAAGGTCGAGGCGGCCACGGCCCAGGAGCAGGTCACCCCTCTAGCGGCACGGGTCAAGGAGTTGGAGGAGGAGCTGACCCGCGTGGCCGGTGAGCGAGACGCCTTTAGGTCCCGGGCTGGAGAAGCCATGGCCTCGGGCAAGGTCCTTGCTGGGCAGCTAGGGGCGGAGCAGAGTGTGCACCAGCTGACAAAAGGCACCTTAGATGAGGCCCTTACGGTGGCTGAGGCCTCTCGGATCGAGGCTGTGGTCTGGAGGGGGAAGGCCAAGGGTGACTCCTATTCCCCTCGTTTTATTCGCTTTTTCTTATATTCGCTCCCTAACTCCCTAGTGTAACGCAGAGCTAGGGAGAGAGGCCTCCAGGGCAGCCGAGGCTTCTCGGGTCAAGGCCCAGCGCCTGAAGGAGAAGGCCGAGGCATCTCGGGTCGAGGCCCAGCGTTGGAAGGAGAAAGCTGAGGCTTCTCAGGTCGAAGCCTGACGCTGGGGGCAAAAGGCCGAGGGTGAGTCCCGTAGACTTCCGCCCCTATTTTGGCTTGTATTCCTTTGCACTCAACCTCATTCCGTTGTGTTTGGTGTAGAGCTAGAGAAGGAGGTCACCCAGGCAGCCGAGGCCTCCGCCGTAGTGCAGGCGGTGCTTGAAACCGAGATCAGGGAGCATGATGCGCTAAAGAGCGTCACCCGTACTGCCTGCGAGGCCCTGGAAGTCGAGGGGGTCCAGTCAGGAAGCTCCCTCAGGAGCCACCTGATTGCGTTAAGCGGCCAAGTGGGTGAGCGACTCCGAGGGGCGCTGCATACGGGCGTGAAGCGTGCGCTGGCCGTCATCGCTTCGCACTACATTGGTGTTGACCTCCAGGCCATCAGCGATGGCTACGTCCTGCCCGACGATGATGAGGAGGCCGATGAGGCGGTCGCGAAGCTGATAGAAGCGGTGGAGGGCCCCGGCACGGCGCTGGCCAAGCTGTTTGAAGAGGAGGTGGTCCCTCCCCCGCCGTCTGCCGATGCTGGAGGCCCTAAGCCTTGACCTGGGCCCAAGAGGCCATGTAAATAGAATAGGGATTAACTTTGTATCGAAACGCTTGTGGCCGTCGAGGCCTTTTTTTTAAAGTACTCGTGTTTCTTAATCATTTTTCTTGTATTCCCGAGCCTCTGCCCTCTGATGTCTCTGATCAGATTTCTTTTGCAAAAAACCTCCTCGGAACCTAAGCCGCCCCTTGGGCGAAAGGTGGTGAGGGAGTGCCGTAGCCCGGGGATGTAGGCCATCTCGCGACTCTACCGGCCTTCTGTCCCTGGAATAGGCTTTTCGGTCCTTGGGTTTTTTTACAACCGATTCGTCAGAGCGTGCTAGAGAGTTTGGCGTAGGAATTTTTTCGAAAAACAATTAAAAAATGGTGCGTGGGACTTAGGGGGGAATCCCGCATCTAGCCCCCGAGGGAGGCTCGGTTCTGCAAAAGCAGAGCCGTGTCTCCCTTGTGATGTTATCGTAATGCCGAGGCCTTTGATGGGCTCGCGGGGTTTCTTGAAGAATTAGAACAACTAAAGAGCGCTTCTTAATTGTATTTCGAGAAACAATATATACAATGCTTAGAAATTTAAGGGTAAAAGCGACGTAGTTGTTCTATGTTCTAAGCGTTGTTGAGAATTTCGCCCTTCTTGTTGGCTAACTTGTAGGTCCCGGGCTTCAGCACTTGGGCGACAATGTATTGTCCTTCCCACGGTGGGGTCAGCTTGTGGTGGCCCTTGTTGCTCTGCCTTAGCCTCAACACTAGGTCACCTACCTTCAGGTCTCGGCTTCAAATGCGCTAGGCCTGATAGCGCCGTAGGGCTTGCTGGTACTTGGCCGAATGTAGTAGTGCCACATCTCAGGCTTCCTCTAGTTGGTCGAGGGTGTCTTCGCGGGTGGTGCGATTGCTTTGCTCGTTGTAGGCCTGTAGCCTCGGGGAACCATATTCCAAGTTAGTGGGGAGGACAGGCTCGGCTCCATAGACTAGGAAGAAAGGTGTGAACCCCATGGCTCAGCTTGGAGTGTTCCTCAGGCTCCAGATGACCGACGGGAGTTCGTCGAGCCATTTCTTGCCAAACTTCTTCAACTGGTTGTAAATTCTTAGCTTGAGGCCTTGTAGGATCATGCCGTTAGCACATTCTACTTGGCCGTTTGTCCTTGGGTGTCCTACAGCCGACCAGGCCACATGGATGTGGTGGTCGTCACAGAATGTCAGGAATTTTCGGCCGATGAACTGTGTCCCGTTGTCGGTGATGATGGTGTTCGGAACCCCGAACCTATGGATGATGTCAGTGAAGAATAGCACCGCTTGCTCAGACTTGATTTGGTTGATCGGGTGAGCCTCGATCTATTTGGAGAACTTATCGATTGCTACCAGCAGATGGGTGTAGCCCCCGGGGGCCTTCTGTAGAGGCCTGACCATGTCGAGCCCCCACACAGCAAATGGCCATGTAATGGGGATGGTTTGGAGGGCCTAGGCCAGGACGTGCGTCTGCCGTGCGTAGTACTGGCATCCTTCGCAGGAGCGTACTAACTTGGTGGCGTCAGCAACCGCCGTCGGCCAGTAGAACCCTTGGTGGAAGGCGTTTCCGATGAGCGTCCGAGGCGCCACATGGTGCCCGTAGGCCCCTGCGTGCAAGTCCCCAAGTAGGGCCTGGCCTGCCTCGGTGGTGATGCATCGTTGGAGGACGCCAGTTGGACTTCGCCTGTATAACTCGCCATTGCAGAGGATGTAAGTTTTGGCTTGTCACACAAGCCATCAGGCTTTGGTTCTGTCACTAGGAAGCTCTCCTCGAGCGAGCCAATCAAGGAACGGGACTCGCTAGTCCGTGTCCTGGTCGGTCTGGGGGAGTCTCCGTGTCGACTTCCATGACCTCGGGCTCAGCCGAAGGAGTCTCGGTGGCAGAGGGGGCGTCGAGGCCTACGATGGGTTTGGCCAGTGGGCTCTCCTCCGCTGTCGAGGCATAGTCGATGGAAGGCTTGTGGAGGTCTCTGGCGAAGACGTTTGGGGGGACCGAAGCTCGTGCCGATGCCATCTTTGCCAATTCATCCGCGGCCTCGTTGTATTTCCACGCGATGTGGTTGAGTTCGAGACCGTCGAACTTGTCTTCTAGGTGACGTACCAACTTGCAGTACGCCTCCATTTTGGGGTCAAGGCAGTTTGACTCCTTCATGACTTGATCAACGATGAGCTGCGAGTCGCCCCGGACATCGGGACGCCGTACCCCAAGTTCGATGGTGGTTTGCAAGCCGTTGATGAGGGCTTCATACTCGGCCGCGTTGTTGGAGGCGGCGAAGTGGAGCCAAACCATGTAGTGCATGTGTACTCCAAGGGGCGAGATGAAGAGTAGACCCACGCCTGCCCCGATCTTCATCAAGGACCCATCGAAGTACATGGTCCAGCACTCCATCTGAATTTGAGCAGGTGGCAGTTGGGTGTCAGTCCACTCAGCCATAAAATCAGCCAAGACCTGAGACTTAATTGCTTTCCGAGGCACAAAAGTCAAGGCTTCCCCCATAAGCTCGATGGCCCACTTGGCTATCCTACCTGAGGCCTCCCGGTTATGGATTATCTCTCCCAAGGGGAAAGACAATACCATGGTCACTGGGTGGGACTCGAAGTAGTGACACAGCTTGCACCGAGCCAAGACTACGGCGTAGATCAGCTTTTGAATGTGGGGGTTGTGCATTTTGGTCTCGGAGAGCACTTCACTGACGAAGTAGACAGGTCGTTGGATGGGTAAGGCGTGCCCCTCTTCCTGCCTCTCCACTACCACGGCCGCGCTGACCACTTGGGTCGTTGCGGTGACGTAGAGTAAGAGGGCCTCATCCCTGGCTGGCGGTACCAGGACGGGAGGGCCGGTGACCAGTGCCTTGAGCTTGGCGAGGGCTTCTTCAGCCTCGAAGGTCCAAGAAAAGCGTTCGGATTTTCTCAAGAGGTGGTACAGAGGCAAGCCCTTTTCGCCAAGGCGCAAGATGAAGCGGCTCAGGGCCACAAGGCATCTCATGACCCTCTGCACTCCCTTGAGGTCTTGGATTGGTCCCATGCTGGTTACGGCCAAGACCTTCTCCGGGTTGGCCTCGATGCCGTGTTCTGAGACTATGAACCCTAAGAGCATGCCTCGGGGAACCCCGAACACACACTTCTCATGGTTGAGCTTGATGCCCTTCTCTCTAAGGCATTTGAAGGCTATCTCCAGGTCATCGACGAGATCCCTAGCCTTTCTAGACTTGACCACGATGTCGTCCACATAGGCCTCGACGGTTCGCCCAATGTGCTCGCCAAAGACCTAGGTCATGCACTGTTGGTATGTGGCTCCTATGTTTCTGAGGCCGAAAGGCATAGTCACATAGCAGTACATGCTGAACGGTGTGATAAAAGAAGTCGCGAGTTGGTCGGACTCTTTCATCTTGATTTGATGGTAACCGGAGTACGCATCAAGGAAAGACAGAGTCTCGCATCCCGTAGTGGAGTCAACGATTTGATCGATTCGAGGTAATGGGAAGGGGACTTTTGGACAGGCTTTATTCAAACCGGTGTAATCTACACACATCCTCCACTTCCCATTTTTCTTCTTGACTAACATAGGGTTAGCTAACCACTCTAGATGGGATACTTCCTTGATGAATTCGGATGCCAAGAGCTTCTGCAACTCCTCACCAATGGTCCTATGTTTTTCCTCGTCGAATCAGCATAGGCGCTGCTTCACCAGCCTAGAGCCAGCCCGGATGTCCAAGGCATGCTCGCGCGACCTCCCTCGGTATGCCCAGCATGTCCGAGGGACTCCACGCGAACATATCAGCATTCGCACGGAGAAAGTCGACGAGCATGGCTTCCTATTTGATGTCAAGAGTGACGCTAATCCTCAGTGCTTGATCGTCGGGGCACGCAGGGTTGACTGGGACGAGTTTGACGGCCTTCGCAGGCTCGAAAGTCCCGGCTCGACACTTGGGCTCGGGCAGGTGGCTGCCGAGTCGGTCAAGGTCGACGATGAGGGTCTCGGCCTCTACGAGAGCCTCGGTGTACTCGATGCACTCGACGTCGTAGTCATAGACATGTTCGTACGTGGACTCAATCGTGATGACGCCGTTGGGACCCGGCATCTTGAGCTTGAGGTAGGTGTAGTTGGGGACCGCCATGAACTTGGCATAGCACGGCAGCCCCAGGACGGCATGGTAAGTTCCTTTGAACCCAACCACCTCGAAGGTAAGGACCTCCTTGCGGTAGTTGGAGGGGGTGCCAAAGCAAACAGGAAGGTCGATGCGCCCGAGGGGTCGCGTGCGCTTCCCCGGCACGATGCCGTGGAAAGGCGCGGCGTCACCCCGGAGCCGCGACCGGTCGATCTCCAGGAGCTCTAGGGTGTTGGCGTAGAGGATGTTGAGGCCGCTGCCTCCGTCCATCAACACCTTGGTGAGTCAGGTTTTGCCGATGATCGGGTCGACAACAAGTGGGTACTGCCCGGGATTCGGGACATGGTCGGGGTGGTCATCCCGATCAAAGGTGATTGCTTCCCGAGACCAGTCGAGGTATCGGGGAGTGGCCACCTTAACTGAGAAGACCTCTCGGCGTTCCCTCTTTCGCTGGCGCACCGTAAGGCACGCCGAGGGTCCGCCAAAGATCATGAAGGCGTTGTGCACCTCGGGGAAACCTTCATCCTTATCGTCGTCCCGGTCGCCGGTGCCCTTCTTCTTGGCATCGTCGTCGGGGAGCCCGAGCTTGGCGTAATAACGCCGGAGCATGATGCAATCCTCGAGGGTGTGCCTCACTGGGCCCTGGTGATAAGGGCAGGGCTTCTTCAGCATGTCGTCAAAGAGCCTGGGGCCCCTAGGGCCTCGGGGATTCTTACGCTCCGCGGCCGTGACTAGATCGGCCTCGAGGATCTCCTGCTTCCCCTGGCGACCCTTTTTCTTTTTTCCTGGGGAGGCGGGGAGCCGAGGCCTCGGTGGCCTCGTCCCTCCGCTTCCCCTTGGCATCGTTGTCGGGGAAGATGGCTCCAACTGCCTCTTTGCCCAAGGCGAAGTTGGTGGCAATGTCGAGGAGCGCGGCAGCTGAGCGTGGCACGTTCCGGCCTAACTCTCGGACCAAGTCTCGGCAGGTGGTGCCGAAGAGGAAAGCCTAGATAATTTCTGAGTCACCGACATTGGGCAACTCGATGCACTGTTTGGAGAAGCGCCGGATGAAGTCTCGGAGAGACTCGTCTGGTTTCTGGCGACAGCTCTTAAGGTACCAGGAGTTTCCAGGGTGCACATATGTGCCCTAGAAATTCCTGACAAAGACCCTAACCAAGTCGCGCTAGTCGTGGATCTGTGAGGGAGGAAGGTGTTCGAGCCAGGCTCATGCTGAGTCTGACAAGAGTAAGGGGAGATTGCGGATGATGAGCAGGTCATCGTCCACGCTGCCTAGCTGACAAGCCAGGCAGTAATCGGCAAGCCAGAGCTCAGGGTTGGTCTCGCTGTTGTACTTCGCGAGGTTGGCTGGTTGCCAAAACTGGGCCGGGAAATGAGCAACGCGAATGGCTCTGCTAAAAACTCGTGGGCCAGGCGGCTCAGGAGAAGGGCTGCGGTCCTCCTCACTGTCATAGCGATCGCCCCGATGTGGATGGTAGCCTCAGGCGGGCCCCTCATTGTCGTGGCACCGTCGTCGGCCGACCACCTCGTGGTCGCCTTGCACCTCGCGTCGGTTGTCGAGGCGGTCGTGGATCGAGGGGACCCTGTTGATTGTCGGTGCCCGAGTGGGCTCGGGACGAACCGAGGCCTCCCTATCCTGCCGATGCGGTGCCGAGGGGAGGTCCGAGGCGGCTCTGCGCCACCGGGAGGCGGAACTCTCGGCCTGCTGCACCGCGGCGGTCTCGAGGAGATCCCGGAGCTCGCCGTGAACCCGTCGCCCCTCCATGGTAGATGGCTCGGGCATCGCGCGCACTAGCATCGCCGCAGCCGCGACATTCTGGCTAGCGCGATTGAAGATTGGGGGATGATTGCCCCCTTCGTCGTCGTTGATGCGGTGGTGGACGTCGCGAGCCCACCACTGGGCTCCTCCGCCGTCACCACGGCCCTGCTGCTCCTGCTCGAGAGTGTTTCGAAGCTGTTGCAGAAGGAGTCTATCTTGCTTGACCTTGGCCTAAAGCTCACGGGGCTGCTCTAGGTCCGGGCGTCGAAGTTGTCCGAGGGCAAGGTTCTCGTTCCGCGCTGTCGGTGGGACAATGCATGAGGGCGTGGCATCGCTCGTCCCCTAATGAAGCAGAGTACGGTTGCCTGCCCCTCATCCTCATCGCCCGTGCTTGTCATCCCAAGTCCAACGTGGAAGCACTCACGAGTGGGATCGTGAGTACCTTCATCGTCAGAGTCGGAGTAGCCAAAGCAATAGTCACTCGCGGCCAGAAAGCGGTGCATGGCTTTAGGGTCACGAAGCCCAAAGAAATCTGCTCCGGCCCACGCCTCGTCCTCCTCTAAGGAGTCGGCGTGGGAGTGAGTCGAAGTCGCGGTACCGAAGTTGAGGGTGAAACGTTGGTGGTGTCCTGAGGGCTCCGCGTGAGTGGAAGTGTAGGCATAGGCATAGGAGGCGGCGGCATTTCTCAACCCAAAGGGGTACGGAGATGGTGCCATCGCCGGGTTCCGCTTTATCGGAGCCGGCTCCTCAGGAGGTGGCGGGGCTAAGCTTGGTGACGGGGCATTGCCGCACGCCATCGGTGTCTTTTCCTTGTCCAGGCTCAGGCCAGATAGGTCCCCAACCAGGGACCTTGTGCCAACAGCTGGGCATGAGATATCGACGGAGCGCGGCGTGTCGTCCTAGGTTCACGTGGTGTCGGCGTAGCCTCGCTCATGTCGTGCCTGACGAGCATGATGAGAGTGGCCACCCGGGTGCCGCCTGCGCCTGAGCTGTGGGTGCGTGACGTCGTCGTCGGCAGGTGGGGCTCGAGGTGTGAGGAGTACCATGTTGTACTCGTGCCCTAGAGACATGAACTCTAGGCTCCCAAACTAGACCATCGTGCCAAGACGCAGTGGCTGTACGGGGTCTGCCATCCGAAACTTGTTGGGATGACGAAGCTGACACGCAGAGGCCCCTACCTGGCACGCCAACTGTTGGTGTTTTGGACCGGCGGACTCTCAACCAACTAGTAAATTTGTACTGTGTGTTCCCAGTCCTGGAGGGTGATACAAAGAGACACAAGGTTTATACTGGTTCGGGTAATAAGCACCCTACGTCCAGTCTGAGAGATCGATCTTGTATTCCTTGCACCGAAGTGCTCGTAGTAGGGGGTTACAAGCAAGGCGAGAGAGGAAGCTAGTCCCAGGTCTCTACGTGAAGTGGCATGGGATGTTTGAGATGTTGATCTCAGACAACGGGGAAGCTCGAGTGTTCGTCTGTGTGTTCATGCATGACTTCGTTGCGTGGGCGTAGGCCTAATCGTTTTTCTCCTAATCCTAGAAACGGCCCTGGTCCCTCCCTTTTATAGTTTGAAGGGAGGACAAGGGTGATACAAGTGCTAGCTACATGGCGTCGTGCGAACAGAGGCGGCATGTCTGAGCCCTGTAGCCTATTACTATGGCAGCTTGGGTGACGGAGTGGTCTTGTCCTTGAAGTACTGGGGCGACGCGCTGAAAGCTCTAGTTTGGTTTTGGTGAATTGATGAAACCCTAAGTGCTAACCTAGTTTATCAAGTGATCATGAGATAGGTAGCACACTCCAAGTGATGAAGCAAATGAAGATCATAGCATGATGATGATGATACCATGATGATGATCAAGTGCTTGGACTTGGAAAGAAGAAAGAGAAAAACAAAAAGCTCAAGGCAAAGGTATAAACCATAGGAGCCATTTTGTTTTGGTGATCAAGATACTTAGAGAGTGTGATCACATTTAGGATTGATAGCCGTACTATTAAGAGGGGTGAAACTCGTATCGAAATGCGGTTATCAAAGTGCCACTAGATGCTCTAACTCATTGCATATGCATTTAGGATCTAGTGGAGTGCTAACACCCTTGAAAATGTTTGTGAAAATATGCTAACACTTGTGCACAAGGTGATACACTTGGTGGTGTTGGCACATTTACAAAGGAGGTGGTGTTTGCAAATTCTTGTGGTTGGCACATTGGAGCAAGGGTGAAGAAGTTAGAAGTGAAAACGAGTTGATCGCAAAGACGCTGGCGTCGGTCAACTGACCGGACACTGGGTCTGAAAGCACTGGACCCTGGCAGCGTGTGTCCGGTCAAACTGACGGGTCTGCACAGTACCGAGGGTATTGCACTGGACGCTGGTCTGTGTCCGGTCAAGGTGGACCGGACGCGTCCGGTCGAAGAAATACGCCTCGGGGAGCTTATTGGAAACGACTGGGCGCTGGGGCTTCAGCATCTGGTCAGTTTTACTGGAGCGTACGGTCAACTATGTAGCCGTTGAAATCTGACGAATAGCGTTTGAAGCTAGTGACACGTGGCATGAATCAGTGGACCGGACGCTGAGTCCAGGGTCCGGTCTGTATGACCGGAGCGTCCGGTCAGAGCGCGTTTTGCCCAGTGAAGGGGTATAACGGCTCTATTTGATTGGGGCTCTATTTATAGCCCCATGGCCGGCTCAAGCTTACTCTCTTACACATTTTCATTGACATAGCAACCTTGTGAGCTTAGCCAAAGTTCTCCCACTCATCTCCATCATTGATTCATCATCTTTGTGAGATTGGGAGAGAATCCAAGTGCATTGCTTGAGTGATTGCATCTAGAGGCACTTGGCATTCGTGTTGCGCTGTGGATTTCGTTTGTTTCTCTTGGTGGTTGCCACCACCTAGACCGTTGGAGCAGCGGTGGAGGATTGGCATGAGTTGGTGATTGTTCGTGGCCATCTTCGGTGATTGTAAGGGGAGTTGTACCTTCCCCGGCAGAGTGCCGAAAGGTAACTCTAGTAAATTGCTCGTGTCATTGAGTTACCTCACTTGTGGGTCGGTTCTTGCGGTGTCCTATCGTGTGGACGAGGTTTGTGAAACACCTCTTAGCCGCCGAACCACCAAGTGTTGGTCGACACAACGGGGACGTAGCGTGTTGGCAAGCACGTGAACCTCGGGAGAAAATCGATTGTCTCTTGTCTTTGGCATTCTCCCGGTGATTGGCTATATATTCATCTTGTGATTGGTTCATCCCCTACACGTCGGTATAATCACCCTACTCACTTATTTATATTCTTGCAAACTAGTTGATACAAGCTTTTTAGTGTAATTAGAATTGAGAGCTTGCTTTATTATTTACATTCATCTAGTTGAGCTCTTTAGAGTAGCAAGATTGAGAGCTCTTAGTGGGTAATTACATAGCAAGTTTGTGTGCCTAAGTAATCATTGCAACTAGAATTGTTGGATAGGTGGCTTGCAACCCTTGTAGAGCTAGAGAAAGTTTGCATTACGTTATTTGTCATACTAATCAAATTGCTCTAGTTGATTTGTAGATTTTTAAATAGGCTATTCACCCCTCTAGCCATATTAGGACCTTTTACGCGTCGGTCACATCCGGTCCTGTACGTCGTGGGAGCTCCAGTGTTATCTAGAAGCGAGCGTGGTGGTCAGCGTGCTAGTCACTGTGTGTTGACTGCGCGGGAAGCCGAGGCTCAGTTGGTGCCGAGGCCGAGCCATCGTGGGAGGCTCGGCAGACGTGAATCCCGGGGTTGCCGAGACCCTGAAATGGATTGCAGAGGCTTGGAGGGAGTAGTTGGTGTCATACACTGATTCCAAGGCTATGGTGACCCGGACTTGACCCCCCATGTCGCGTTGTCTCTGGGGCGGAGGTTAGGTGGCACAGTGTAGTGCAGGCGCTGATCGTGGGCACAGCACCAGAGCACAGTGGCCGGTAATCCCCGACGTGCCCTGTCCATGATGGTATGGCGTTGACATGACTTCCCGTCTCATCGGCCGCTCCACAGTGTCGAGCCGTCGTCCGGCTGATATTGCGGGAGTGGTTGGCGCATTAATGGGACGCGACGCGCTGTCGGGGAGACTGGCCGAGGCGGAAGCGACGGGTCGTTGCCGAGCCGGCTTCGAGCGAGACAGAGAATCGACATCTCGTCCGAGGCTTTACGCGCGGGGCCACGAGCGGGACGGAGAATCGGTTCCCTGTCGAGGCCCCCTACGCGAGGCCTCGCGCGAGGCGGAGATTTGGCAGGCCACCGAGGCCTCCCGTACGAGGCCAGGAGCGAGGCGGAGAGCCGGTGGGTTCGGACGAGGCCGGGGTTTAACAAATGGCTTATCCTTTGGCTTTGTTTTTTATGGTGTCTAAGTGATTCCTTTCGATATACGCTCGGGGTACCCCGTTCTATGGTATCCGACACTCTCGTACTCGTGTGGGCAATGGGGGTGCGTAATGCGTATGCACGGCGGCACCAGGTGACCAGGCCATCAGAGCGTTTCGTGGTCCTTTGGTGGACTTACCGCGTGGGCCGCCTCACGTGGGCCTTTCTTGGTGGCGTGATCCAGGATTCCACTAGATAAGTCATTTTCTTTTCTTTTTTACAATATAGATGCTTATACATTATACGATATACCTATATACTATAATACTATGCTTGTGGGTGCTGCAGGGTATGCCAGTGCATACCTAGCATATCTGTGGCTTCGCCACTGGCCGGAACACTTGAAGAGGATTCACTTTTCGCACATTCGGCTCCTCATCTAAAGATGGTTTTGGCTCCTCTACTATTCACCGAAAATAACTTCTCATAAAAAAATATATTTGGTACGGCTCTTCCGTAGAAGTTGCCCTTGCTCGTGACTATTGAACTTTGTGGGTTGTTGAGGAGCTTATTGCCAATCTGGAGGTGGTAGCAGACTTTGGAAGATGGCGAGGTGGTAGGGGCATCGACCTCGGAGTGATGGAGGATAACCGTTGGGAAATGGAGGCGTGAGGTGAGGGTGGCGAGCTTCAGTCGAGTAGCATTGATGGTGGTGGACGGCGGAGGTCGTACTGTGTGCTGCTGGAGCTAGGCGGGAGAGGATGTTGATGATTTTCTTTTGAAACTCATTTGATCTTATAAAATTACGTGTGTAATAAGTTTTCTACCATGATAAGATCACCCTCTCTATTTAATTATATGAGAGGAACATGGACTATTGAGTAATCTATCCAAAGGACAAAAACCAATCTATCTTTTTTTTTGTCTTCCATCTCAAACTATTTTAACCCTCTTACTGTGTAGCACTTCTCTCAACGAGATTTGTCGGCGTCCTAGGTGTTCTTGCTGATCATGACAACCCTGCTGCACTCGTCCCCGACGAGTGTTGCAGGAAGATGTTCGCGGGTCTTTCGAGAGAAGAACGAGCGTGAAATCAGACTCAGCCGGTTTGCTAGTCGGTCTCACCATTTAGACCTCCCTCCTCTAAGTATCTTGGTTGTGTGCAGCCTGGACGACCTAGCCCCCGCTAGTTTAGCCCAAACCGATTGCTACGACAACTTCTGTATCTAAATTAGACTAGTATTATGTGGTGCCACAAACTGAAAAAATATTACTATAACTGTTTTCAACTCGTACTTACTTGAGAATGAGTTCTCGGCAGTTGTAGGGCATGAGTTTACACTCATCGGATGGAGCTTCCCAGTTCCCGTCCCTGTTCCGGCCAGGTGGCGTTCTCCAATTGGCTCTCCTACAGCTCCCGTCAGAATGTTGGCAATAACGTGCGACCTTCGAAATAAGCGCAGATGCATCTCACATTACCGTTCCATTGACCTTCGTCGGAGCTCCGGTGATTCTTGTCGCCTTGCCGGCCTCTCTTTCTTGCAGGCTTTTTCGAGGACAACGTCATGCATACTGCGCACAACACAGAACAGTAGTAGCTAGCTAGCTAGAGGACCGGTTTGGTTAAGGAACAGATACTAGAACAGAAACTATTTGGACCTATTTGTTTCCACGAGAATAGAGATTAGAGACTAAATTTTAATCCCTTTTAACCAAACAGGAGGAACTAAAAGACTAAAAGACATAAGTTCCTTGGGATGAGGCTTATTGAGACTTATGGGACTAAATTGACACCCCATGCCCCTCACCGATCCCCACCCCTCTCAGTCCCCCACCCCTCTCAAGGGTATTTTAGTCTTTGTTCAACAGCTTTAATGCTCTTGAACTAAACAGGGTTGGAGACTAAAATTTAGTTTCTGTTTTAGTCTCTAGTCCTATGACTAGAGAAAAAAACAGGGCCTTTATTCAAGGGACTAGAAACTAAAGACCAAAGCAGGGACTAAATTGTAGTCCCTACACTGTTTGGTTAAAGGGACTAAAAGGACTAAAGACTATTAAAGCAGTTGAACAAAGACAAGATATCCCTATTCCTTGTGGTCCCGACGCAATAAAAAAGGGGCATGGATTGTCTTTAGGCTTGTAGTCTCAAATACCCACCTCTCAAGAGACTACATGCCTTTAATCTCTCTTTTAGTCCGCTGTTTAACAATTTAGGGACTAAATGTGATTAAAATGAAGGGAGTAATGTGTAGTCCCATGGAACCAAAGGTCCAGAGTTCATACAACTCTGTTTCTTGTCACTGGTTATATTGCAGTATTCCACCAGCCAACAGCCGTTTGAGTATTGGGTCATGGATCACAAACATGCACAAATCTATGCCATTTAGTACAAACATGCACAAATCTATGCCATTTAGTTTAGTTTGGAATTGGCCGCCCCCCCTCCGGTGATTCTTGCCGGCCTCTCTTTCTTGGATGCGTCTGTTTCTCATGTGCGCCTGTATCGTGAAACTTCTCAGTCAAGTGTGCCGATACTGGTCCGCAAACTTCAGTGCTGTCGACAGAAGGCCCGGGATACAGGTCTGAAAGCCGCCTGATCTTTGGAAACTCTCGCTCCTCTGAAATTTCATCTTGTTCCATTTTTACCAGTACATTCAAAACGACGAATCTTTTTAAGTACCCCCCTCCGATGCCAAATAAAAGTGTGAGTGCCTGAGAAAAGCATGCAGATGCATGCATTTCGCATGCACAAATGTGCAGATAAGCTAGGATGCAAATAGACAACATGGCTTTCCCACGTATACAAGAAGGTTCATATGCCATCATCAACATCGCATGTCCTTCGAGAAATCCTATCAGCCATGTTGTAAACCGAGGGGTGGACAGTGGCCAACCCGAGATACTGAATTACTGCTGAAAACACAACATTTTTAGTTAAGGGCAACTTTGTACCTCATCATGCGTGATTTTCATTTCATCGGCTGTTCCACCTTTTGCCAGTGGAGATGCACCAGATGTCAAACGAGATGGAGTTTGCTTCTCTGTGATCTGATGAACAGGCAACCAAGGCTCCTTTTTCACCGCATGCACAGTAAATCCAGGAGGATCTTCCATTTTAACAGACCTTGGAATATTTAGAGAGAACCTAATGAGAGGCTTCGTTTCAGTGCCATGGATAGAAACACCAGCTTCTGGTCCAGCAGAAGAAATTGCAGGCAGCTGGCGGTGAACTTCAGTAAAGCCAGGAGGAATATCAATAGGAAATCCTGGAGGACAGTCCAAGACTAGACTGGTAAAAGCATCAGCATAAGACACTGGAGTATCTTTGATCTGAAGCTGATGGTGGTGAACTTCAGTAAAGCCAGGAGGAATATCAATAGGAAATCCTGGAGGACAGTCCAAGACTAGACTGGTAAAAGCATCGGCATAAGACACTGGAGTATCTTTGATCTGAAGCTGACGGTGAGCTTTTGTGAAGCCAGGAGGCACATCTAGAGAAAACCCAGGGGGCATGTCCAGCATAAGCTCTGAGCTAGCCGAAGAACTGTCAGCAGGTTGACATGCAGAATCTGTAAAAAAAATGGAAAGTAAGAAGCTTAATCAGAAACTGAGGATTGATCAAAACAAGACTTAGAGCAATCAGTTGAATAGTGTAACCTTCTAAACTAAAATTGTTCTTGTTTGCAGAGTCATGACTGCAGCATCTGTTAAGAAGTGAAGCAGCAGGAGCTGTGCAACTGGATGCAGGGTTTGAATCAGGAGTTCTGAGCACTGCCACGCAGTCATTGTCCCTATCAGTCTCCTTGCCACCTGTTAAATCCAATGCCTCTGCAATCCCCTCATAATTGTCCCTCACTATAGCGCTGTCTTTTGCGACATGCATTGTATTGTCTATTTCTTCACCTTCTCGTGCATCCAATGTCACACCAATTTCAGATATGGCATTCTGTCTCTCCCTGCCTTTTATTGCATCCAATTTCATGCCTATCTCCTCAGATCTGTCACAAGAAATTTCATTTGGTGGACTGGAATTTCTGTTAACGTTTTGTATATGATTGTTGGGTTTACGCCACTTCTTCCTCAGATGTTTCCCGAAGACACCCCAAAAATACAATTCATCATTCTTCCCTATTATGGTAATAATTGTTTAGAAGTCAGACGACAAATTTATACCTGCACACTAGTTTTCCAAAGATATAATAAAAACTCTTTAATATTTTAAACAGGTCCATGCAAACTCCATGTGCTGTGCAAGTCAAGTGATAGAAACAAATCCACCAAGTACTATATTAGCAAAAAAAAATGCAAGCAAGCAAGAAAGAAGCTTGGGAGAAGACAATAACAGATTTGCAAAAACACTCATCTTGTTAGAACAGTAAAAGGATGAGTGATGGAAACAGAGGTTTGCAAGAACATGCAGACATTCTCTTCAAAAAAGAACATGCATACATACTCTGATAGTCTGGTGCAAGCAGCTTGGATGAAAATATCGCCAATTCAGCATCACCAATGCTGGTCAACAGGCCAATATGAGAAGAAACTTTGTCAACAAGATGATTAAAACTCCTGTGTGGCCTGTAATAAATGATTGTTAAGCTAATCAGAGAGAAGATACATGCATGACATGTGCACAGGTTCAGAGAGATTCCTAAATACCAAGGTTTTGATTTTTTAAATATATAGACACTTGCATGATTTTTAAGACCAGATTAAACGTTTTACCATTTATTATAGATGTGATCACAAGCCTTAAGAAACTCAATCACTGACACAAGTGTAACTGGCATATATGCAACTTGAAAGTTACTTAACCAGAACTGTTCCTGGCGTTCCTTGCAAGTAGAAACTACACTTACTAGGGCATATATACCTTTGGTGACTGCTTATAAACCATAGTCTAATATCCTGATCGTCCGGGGGTTTCATCCTGAACTTTTTTGGCCACAGCTGGTCAAGAGGTACAGCCTCTAAATTTAAAATTTCAGGCATTTGCTTTGAAGCTTCATAAGCTCTGCAGTCCATCACAGCTGGGCAATGGGCTTCAAGTCCATCACAAGTATGTGTCAACTCTCCAGTCACATGAAATTTGCCCCTACATGAAACATGGAATCCTAATATTAGTGTTTGACTGAAAGAAAAGTATGCAGATAGTAAAATAGCATAATATTACAGATTTCATAACATATCACTATTAGAGCAAAAGGATTGACACTTACATATTACAGAAGAAAACAATCGCATTGCTTCAACGTTCAGGTCATAGATTATTACATCTCCCTCTTGTTCAAAATAGATGTCATTTTAGAGTTAGGGCCTGTTCGGTAGTAGCCTAAGGATGCCTAACTTTATACCCTCATTTAATCCTTCCTAAAGTGTGCCTATTAATTTTTATGCATGCTTGGGATACATGGGAAAAGTAGTTAGTTAATGATGAAATCAAGGAGGGGCAAAGTAGGAAAAGTATACTAAAGTTATATAGAAGTTGTAGAGCCATATGTATTTTGAAAATTAAAAATAGCAAAAAAGCCTAAACAACATCTATTTTGAACCGAAGGAAGCATGATGTAGACAATTAATGTTCTAGGAATTAGCTTCACCACCTGTTACAGTCATGAGATAGCTCCAAACAATCACTGAAAATCATGAGACAGCCCCAAACAGCTCAGTAATACTATAATATACAGTGACGTGTTACCCTCACTCAGTCAGTGATTATGTTCTTATTGAAAAGTATAAGAGTTTATGCCATTGGAATATCAAATTGTCTGTGGGTTAAATATTATTACTGAATGACTGGCTGGCTGGTTGCAAGATATACTCAGGGACTGCAACAAGTAACAGTGCAGTAGAGAAACGAAATTTGCCTATGCTCAGGTGAAAGGACAGATCAAACATGCATAACCATCCATAGAATAATTGTGGCTCCCCATACATATATGCATACACAAAGCAAGAAAGAAATGCACAATAAGCCAATTCCTTACATCCAACGGGCCTCTGATTGATAATGCTTCTTGTGCTCTCCTGCGTATTCTACAAAAAAAAAGGATGAAATGAACCTCAACAACATAGCACGTTCAAATGTGCAAGTGAAAACTATAGGTGAGAGTGCATATCTTCACAAGAGTTACGCTCAATAACATATTAGGATCCTTAGTATACCTGAAGATCTGTCACAATTAGTTGAGGCTGCTGAAATCTCTTTTGACAGTGAAGTAAGTTGTGTATGAATCATGGACTGGCTGTGTGTCGGAGAAATGTTTTTGTCCACCATGTTTCTTTCTTTTGACAAAGCAGTATGCTCTGTAGAAGCCATAGACTGTGGCCTATGTACTGGAGAAATATCTTTGCGCTGCAGCGTGGCCAGATTGCTTTTCTTGTTCAACAAATTTGTGCTGGGATTAGGGCTTGATCTACTATTACAATATACATCGGTGGAAGTTTCACTGTGAACAGGTATTGGGGTCAGCAATACAGGCTTCACACTTGGTTCTTGCCTGATTGGAGCTGCAGCTCTTGTATCTGGATACACCTCCATGGGCTTTTGACTAAGCACAGATGTTGGGCTTAACAAAGCAGGCTCCACAGTTAATGCTTGCAAGACAGGACCTGCAGTACTTGCAGTTAAATTGATGATTCTATTACAGAACTTTCCACTATCAGGTGTGCCTACACTCTTAGAAGAAGGTTCTGCCTTTGTACCAAGAGGATCCTTAATTGGATGTGGAGCACGCACTTGCTTGGGACTAGGAGACACAGGATTTACCACTGCCTCTTTTGGTAAACTAGCAGGCAGCTTTTGACTACTCTGGTCTTGAGAATGAAAAATACTCGAACCATAACTCCCGGCGAGTGTCTTTGTAATGTCCATGCTGTCAATATTTCTAGGAGTAGCATCAGTATTCAAATTAGCACTGGAAGGTTGTGAAGATTTGCGATTTGGTGATGCAGGGTTCTTCGGAGATGCGATTCGGGGAGTGACAAAGCTACTTATGTGCTCCCCAGCAGATGGGTGTCCATTTTCAGTTTGCCCAAGTCTTTTAGGAGATAATAAACACGGGTTCTTGGATGAACCAGATGGCACAGGTTTTTGAGTGAGTGGTGTCGATCCCACAAGAGATACTTTACGTGAACTTGGCGGTGGTGTTACACTTCGTCTGCAATGCCTTTTTTGTGACCCAGCTGAGCCAACAGTTCTACCATATGGTTTCCGATGTTGTACATAAGTAATGGCTTCTGCAGGAATCAGCTTCACTCGTGCCTCGGGTTTTGAATATGTACCACCAGAATATCTAGGAGTCTTCAGCTTATCAGAAGAGTCTGGTCTTAGAATTCCCTTGGCTCTGGAAGTCGACCCATTAGTGTGATGAATTTCTTCCTGTCTGGAATGAACCAAAACAGAAAGAAAAAAAAAATCACCGTTCTCATATCGATACAGCTATAATTAAGATAACAGAATTCAAGATCTGCCAATGTACAAGAAATGCATGAAAATTTAACATAACTCAGGCCACAGAATTATTTGAATGATCCGCTTAGAGCCTACATAGAAGAAAGATGTGCACATGGCTACGATGC
Source organism: Miscanthus floridulus (assembly GCF_019320115.1). Taxonomy (NCBI): domain Eukaryota; kingdom Viridiplantae; phylum Streptophyta; class Magnoliopsida; order Poales; family Poaceae; genus Miscanthus; species Miscanthus floridulus. The sequence continues at coordinate 20,279,171 of NC_089596.1, forward strand.
AACAGTTCCCAAGTTCGGATGTAATGCACTGAATTCCTCTACTTTTGGAGAAATATAGTATGAAGTATAAAAGCCGGAAGATGCTAATATTTCACATGTCAATATTCTATCTTCCAAAATATGGAATCAGGTACATGTATAGTTTTGGAGCTACATCCACAGATCTTTTCAGACTTATGCACCAAAAGAAAATGGCAGACATTCAGAAAACAATATAATAGTCGTCTTTGCACTTATATACAAGCATAAACACAAATCACAACTGATCAAGAGGATATCTTCGAGAAATTTGGCAACCAAACCGCAAACAAGCACCAATGAAATAATTAAATCGCCTGTGCAGAATACAAGCACGAAATTCAATAAGAAGAAAGGGACCTACGAATACCTTGGGTACTGCTTGCACTGACAACGGGTAAAGTTTCCTGAACCATCACCACATGTTGCACAAGGTGTGTCCTGAGTAGTAGAGCGAAGCAAATGAAAGGCCATCTCAATACAGGATAGGGTGTATGTGTTTCAAAACATGATAGAAGATAACACAAATATTGACACCAAACATCTGTGTAATCGAGTCAAATCTAACTTTACGAGGTGAAAGTAGCACAGCATTTAATTCATCAGTTAAGGCACCGTTTGGATGCCGATTTTTTTGGCGAAATGCTACCGTAGCATTAGCATTTTCGTTGTTATTTGGCAAATAGTGTCCAATCATAGTCTAATTAGGCTTAAACGATTCGTCTCGTGGATTTCGTCTAAACTGTGTAATTAGTTTTATTTTTTATTTATATTTAATGCTTCATGCATGCGTCCAAAGATTCGATGTGACGGGGACTCTTGAAAAATTTGGCATTTTGGGTACAACTAAACGGGGCCTAAGAGCAACTCCAACAGTTTCCCATCCCTCCTCCCCCATCCTTCATTTTTTGGCAAATTGAGAAAAAACAACCTCCAACAGTTTCCCATCCCTCCTCCCCATCTTTGGCAAGTTCGGAAAAACGCCTCCCCAGCGCGCATATATGCGCGCGGGATACGACTTCGCATCCGGGGCTCTTCGTTTCTTAGCGGGGCTCTTCGTTCGCTTAGCGGGGCTCTTCGTTCGCTTAGCGGGTCTCTTCGTTTTGTTAACGGGTTTTTTTATTTTACCAAGTCAGAAATGCTAAACTCTTGAAGATGGATTATTTTTTTACTTGCATATAATTTTGGGAGTTAGCAAATCACAAGATTTGCCAAGTAAAATTTGACAAACTCTTGGAGATGCTCTAAGTAGTACATGCTAAAAATCATATGGAGCGAACGAGTGAGACAGAGGCGCTCTGCAGGTAGACCTCATCAAGACAATAATGTGCGAGGGAAATCATCATAACATAAACGTGAGAACAGAATCACACCAGAGACGCTGTCTACCAAATGGAACAAATTATCTCGCATCAGTAAATTTCACAGCAACGAAAACAATCCATAGAAACTATTACAAATAAAAAAGATCAAGAACCCAACAGAAACTTGGTGAGCCACTCGATCGCAGCAAAACCCCACTCCACTTGGTAGCTATTAGTAGTACACAGCACAGCGTCACATAATAAAGCCAAGCGATACTGCGTGAAGTTTTGGCCGGGGCCATGACGAACAACAAGATGCTCTGCTTCTTTCCTTTTTAATTTTTTTCCCCTCAGAATACTAAACCCGCACGAGCAGGCGCCACAAAACCCGCCCGGAGCACAGAAACACCAAAATCATCTCAAGAAAAACCCCCATTTCGCTCCACCCCAACAAAACCCCATAATAGACTGCAACCGCGATCGCCAGGAAGATTTGGGGAAAAGCGGTGCCCTCACGCGGAGTGGGGAAAGAGCCGATCACCTGCGCCGCCCTCCGCGGCGTGTCGGGGCGGCGAGCAGCCGGCGCCGGCCGGAAGGTGCCGGCTAGGCTAGGGTTCGGTGGGTGCCACGACGGTGGCCTCGAAGCTTGCGCCATTGGATTCCCCGATCGGCAGGGGAGGAAGCGGCGTGAGAGGGTTCTGCAGTGTGCGCGGCGTGGATGAGTTTTTTTATTATTATTTTAATTCAAACCTACGGCTCTAAGGCCCTGATATTAAACCGCGTGTTTGACAACATCGAAAGCCACGAAAGGAGGGGGTTAGTCCATATAAAAGACACACCCGAGTCCCAACTTAAACCAAGATAGCTGCGGATCCATGGAAAATTTCAGGGAACTGAACAAAAAAATATGATAGTAACGTATCTTTGACTGCTGTTTGATCTTAAATCTCAGCTTCATCTATACGATAGAACTTTGTCTACGGGGCTCCAGTATCGGTAAGGGGCTCGAGCCCCCGTCCCACCCCACCGTTGAATCTGCCGCTGAACCAAAGCTAGCCAAATTATAGGCTACCGAATTACAAGTTGTTGGGACTTAAAAAGATATCGCTACATACAAAACAATCGCTAAGTAATTCACGAACATCTCTAGTCACCATACCGTAGGGAGCCAAATCCATACATGACGAAAGGAGAGCCTGTTGCAGCACCGAAGAATCAACTTCCTCTAAAATTCTTGATATACCAAGATCCGTCGCCGAGAGGAGGGCTTTGGCGCAAGCTATGGCTTCAGCTGACAAAGCATCGGGCACGGCACTTAGTCGCTATCTCATCAAATATTTAGATATATACATGAAGTATTAAATATAGACTAATTATATAGTTTGTGACTAATTTGCGAGACGAATTTTTTTGAGCCTAATTAGTCTATGATTTGATAATGTTTTGCTAAACATATGCTAATGACGAATTAATTAGGCTTAAAAAATTCGTCTCGTAAAGTACTGACGAATTATGTAATTTGTTTTTTTATTAATATCTAAATACTCCATACAACATTCTCCCCATACATCAACTAAATTTTAGTAGCCGATCGAAACACGCCCTTACATAACTAGCTTCCGCCACGGTGGTGGGTGCCCGTAACGAAGAGAGAAGAAAAGCAGGCATGCGGTTGCTCGCAACGGAGAGAACGGCTTCCCCTCCAGCAGTGGGGCCCACTCCTATTTCTACCCGCCTCTCCGCTCCAGGTGCTTAGATTGATTGGCAGGTGGGTTCGGAAGTACCGGGCCTACGTGTCATCAGGACGCGTCTGCTGCATGAGGGTGTTTGGTTTCCCTCCTCAAATTTAGCCTCGGATACGTGGATACTAATTTAAAGAAACATAGATTAATTATAAAACTAATTGTATAGATTGAGACTAATTTACGAGATAAATCTATTAAACCTAATTAGTCCATGATTTGATAACGTGGTGTTACAGTAAACATGTGCTAATGATGAATTAATTAGGTTTAATAGATTTGTCTCGAGGGTGATGGTAGCTTCAATAGTGATGGCAAATATTATTTAAAAAAACAGTGATGGCAAATATGCGTAAGTTGATGGGTTCCAAGCGTTTGGTTTAGATGATAGACAGTTCATATCCTTAAGTCTGCCACTCATCCATCCTCATCTCCGAAAGTTTGATAAGCCCCAATTGATAGTTTGTTGTCTGTCTACTATATAATCATGTGTTTTATGCAGTTTGAACATAGGAATTTTTTTGCATCATAGATCACAGATCATAATTTTTTTCTATGGAAGGACAAATCACAGATCCGCCGCCGCCGCCGCTGCCGCCATTGCCATGGCATCACAGATCACAGATCACAATTTCATCATGCTACCGTATATGCCGCCGAAGACGAAGACCGCGAGGAGCAGGCACGTGGCGACGCTCGCATACGTGAAGATGGTGGCCCGGAGCATGTCGTTCCACAGTGCCGCGACGTCCGCCTCTAGACTGACGTAGAACATGTAGAAGATGCGCACCTCCGACACATAGCGGCCGTAGGTGTCCTCCGCGTTCTCCACGTCGACGTGCACGATCACGTCGTGTAGGCCCAGGCTTCCCACGATGATCCCCGCCTAGAAACCGAACGAACACAAATTATTAAGGGAGAGATAAAAAAATACATGTGTTTTTCGGTGCTAAAACATATGTGTGTTGTATAGCATTTCTGTTGTTGAAAAGTTAAGTTTTGTTTGACATCTCCCCCTACAATCCCAAGGTGAACCCCGGCAGAGCAACCAGGCCACGTCACCCGAATTTTTTGATTGGCCATGTCTTCCCAAAGGGTCCTTTGCTTGGTCTCCCTTTAGCCACGTCGCCCCAGAATCCTTGTCCGCGTAATTATCTACCGCTCCCTTCCCTTCTCGATGCAAAAAAAAAAAAAACACCAACGCACAATTCTCCTCGTCCTCTCTCTCTCTCCGTCGCTCCTGAGGCGATGGCGAGCAGGGCGACGGCGCCCCCCGCTGCCGGAGCACCGGCGACCCTCCCCTCTCTCCTGCCTCCGCTCCTCCCTCGCATCTCTCTGCCTTCCCTCCATTTCTCTCCCTTCCCTCCCGAAGCGACGACGGGCGCGACGCGACGACGACGGCACCTGCTACGGCCAGCTGCCTCCCTTCCTCCCACCCCCCGTGCGGGCGGACCCCCGTGGCACGGCGTGCGCGCTGAATGGGGCGGCGCGGGTGGTCTGGGCCCCGCGCGGCCGCGGCTGCCCCCCTATGCGCGACCTCCTGCGGCCGGTCGGCGTGGCTCCGCTCTCCCTCGGTCCGTCCGTGCTCCCGGCCACTCCGATGTTCCTCGGGTCGTCCCCTCGTCGGTTTGGTTCCTCCCCTCTCTCTTCTTACCTCTCCCTGTGGGATCTGCCTCTCCCAGCGCTCGCGGAGGCTCGCTCTCCTTCGCTATGGACGACGATCTATATGCAGACGAGCTGTTCGCCTCTAATAGACGAAACCCTACCTGGGTTCGTATTGATCAGTTTGGCGTCAACAGATTGGGTCTCTGTTGCTTTCGCCTCTTACTAATAGTTGATTTCTGCTCTCTGCTGACAAACCATTCTCCTGCCCATAAGATGGCCAAGCCACGATGAGAAGGTTCAGCATCCCCACTCTAGCAGCTCTGATTTTTTATTCAAAATTGATCCTGCTACTGTATTAATTGTGGATGTGACCTGTACATGATCTATATGTGCAGAGTATCTCATTTATCGGATTTGTGGACATTGGTTCTAATTTTTTTTGGGGGTTCTGGTTGTAGTGGTGGCTTTTTTAACCAAAAAAAAAAAAAGCTCAGCATACTGGTTTAGGGTTGCGCGCTATTGCCTTTCAAAGCTTACGGATTACATTTGTTACATAACTAATAGTCCGTTGCCTAATTCAAAATTTTGTTGTACAGCCTGTAGCATGATTTCTTTTATTAGTCTAAACTTCACTCATGAAAGGCAACATTCAGGTGCTTTGTATTTCCTACTGTTTTTGTAGCCTGCTAATGACCACTTCGATTGGTAACCATCCTTCAATCTGGCCACCGTCACCATTCCTTCTTGCTGATCCATTTGTTCTCATGCCTATGATCAGATTCTTCGTACCCATGCTGATCTGCACTACCCAGCGATGATCAAGGTCTTGTGATTCTGATTCTGATGTCTTATACTCCAAGACCTTGAACAAATGATGATTCATGCGTTTTTGAGGCCTCTAAAATTTTTAAAGCTTCCCTTTGCAATCTTCTTAGTCTATGATCTGGCCCTTTGTATTGATTTTACTTTGATTTTCGTAATTTTGTTTAGGCGAAATCGATAACTGGTTTCGATCTAGGCGCCATTATCATTCCTTCCTACTGATCCATTTGTTGTTATGCCTATGATGAAATTGTTCGTACCCATTTATGATCTACAATATAAGACAATGATCAAGATCTTGTGAGAGACTCGACATTTTTCATCTATTCTGATGTCTAGATACTCCAAGATCTTCATCACGTGATGATTGATATATTTCTGAGGCCTTTAAATTCTTTAAAGGTTTCCTTTGCCTATGATCTCGGGTCTTTGCCTTGCAGTCTTCTGTGGTTGGTATACAACAGATCATGCTCTTTCTACGTTTTGTCGAGGTTTTAAGATATATTGCCATTCCTGTTGTCAAGTCTGGGAAACAAAACTCACCTATCTGGTTAGTAGTAGCATGTCTGCAAATCTGTTCATGATGCCATATTAAACCATAATACAGTTTTCTTAAACACATTTCACAACATCATAAAAGAGGTGTTTCATAGATTTCCAATTGATCAGGTTGGGCCGGCTTATTACAACATTCCACATTCGTCGACTCAGAGGACTAATCAAGCCGGTACTAGCCATCAAGAAGCAGCACTAACTGGTAATGATGATGTCCTGGCAATTTAGAGCTCATCTGAGCAAATTTAAGGTGCCACCACCAATCAAGTACAAAATAATCCTAGATCAACGGATTTTGGCACATCAGGCCAAATACCGTCGTCGGCTCAAAAAATAGCGCCATCAATTCAAAGGATTCGTAGAGATACAGATCACAGCATCTACAACCAGAGACTTCAAGCAGCAAACCAGCAAAGGACCCAACAGATAGAGATTCCACAATGGTATCATTATGGCACAGATTACAATACCCTTCATATGATTCTAAATTCGGGGTATCAAGGTATCCAGAATTTTAATCCACAGATGGGTCAGCAATTGCAGAGAAATTCAAATTCAAATGCTAATGAGTTGTTGCTTAGAGTGACCGAGATGATGAAGAATCAGTTCGGTTTAAAGCCAAAACGGCAGACCTTCTCGTACAAACGCCTATATCCAGAATGGTATGATTTGGTCGCTCTTTCTACAAATTATAAGCTCCCGAAGTTTTCTAAGTTCACTGGTCAAGATAGTATAAGCACAATAGAACATGTCAGTCGGTATCTTACATAGTCGGGCGAAGTATTCATTGAAGATGCCCATCGAGTTCGTTTTTTCTCCTTGTCCCTATTAGGACCAGTCTTCACTTGGTTTTCATCGTTGCCAGTTAACTCCATTGCTAATTAGACTGACCTAGAGAAAAAGTTTCATACATATTTTTACACTGGGATAGGAGAAAAGAAAATTATAGATTCGACGACTATAAGGCAGAGAAGTAATGAATCGAGCACCGAGTTTCTTTAGAGATTCCGATAGACCAGAAATTTATGCTTCTCATTGAACTTGACCGATGATCAGCTAGCTGCATTGACCGTTCAAGGAATATTGCCAACGTGGAGAGAGAAGCTGCTGGGATAAAAGTTTGACAATTTAGGTCAGTTGACTCAACGAGTGGCAGGGCTCAATAGCCAATTCCAGAATATACGCAGAGATACCCGATTCCAGAAGAATGCTGCAATTGTCGAAACCGATAATCCATATTCAGTTGATGACGGCTATGAAGACGATGAAGAAGAAGAGGTTGCCACGGCTGAATAGAATTGGGGTAAGAAGATAATAATGGTGCCAAACCCTTGGGGAAGAGGAGTCGAAGAAAGCTATGATTTCGACGTCACAAAATCGGACAAGCTCTTTGATTTCTTGCTTGAGAAGGGATAGATCAAGTTGCCCGATAATCATGTTATGTTGCCTCCCGATCAGTTGAAGAATAAGAAGTTCTACAAATTTTACAATGTTACTTCTCATTCTACTAATGAGTGCAGAGTTTTCTGGCAACATATACAGACGGCTATTCAGCAAGGAAGGCTCAAATTTGATACACCTCAAAAAATGAAAGTTGATGATAATCATTTCCCAAGAGATTAGAACATGGTTGATGCTAGGCTGCTTAAAGGGAAGACTAAAGTCCTAACATCAACTAGGCCCAAAGAAGCCGGAACCATTGACCCAAAGATGCAAATATTGGCTGATGAATATAGAGAGATTAAAAGACATCGTGACCAATAGAAGAGCTGATATGAGCCGGGAAAGACGTCAAGGGATGGGGTGATAAGGCCGCTTGTCACATCTCAAATTTTGTTGGAATGAAGGTCTGAAATTGCCTAGAGTGCAGTGAGCAATATTGGGAGTTCAGACAATCTCAAGCCAACTGCCGGTCTATCCATGCTCGAGATGAGTATCATCATAATATGGATTGGTGCTTAAAAATAGAAGTGTTTATGATCAGCTTGGGAAGTGAGTTGTTGATCAAAACTGGACTGATTATGAAGAAGAAGATAATGAAGAAGAATACATTTGGCAGGAAGGACAATGGTGTCTAGGAGGTTTGATAAGAAGCCAGAAAAGAAGGGTGCAACGCCTAAGGAACAGAGAGTTAGAACAGGTTCAGGCATCTAGTAGACCTCAATGTGGCGTGCTAAACAAACAGTCAATAGGGGTCAACTATCGGCTAATATTCAAATGACTTTTCTATTGTCATTGGAATTTAGAGCTCCAGCAGACTAAGAAGTCTATTTGGATTTTGATGAATCGGAAGTACGAGGAAATAGTTATCAAGTTAACATTGATACAACAGGCTATATTCGATAAGCCAATCAAATATCGGCACTTAAAGACTCTATATGTAAAAGGTTTGTTGATGGGAAGACGATGAGCAAGATGTTGGTGGATGGAGGTGCTTCTATCAATCTTATGCCATATATCACTTTTCGCAAGCTTGGCAAGGGACCAGGAGATTTGATTAAGACGGACATGATGCTTAAGGATTTTGGGGGTAATGCATCTAAGACCAGGAGGGCAATGAATGTCGAACTGACAATCGGAAGTAAGACTTTACTCACCACATTCTTCATCATTGATGGAAAAGGTTCATATAGTCTACTCCTTGGTCATGACTGGATTCATGCAAATTGTTGTGTACCATCGACCATGCATCAATGCTTGATTCAGTGTCATGGAGACGATGTTGAGCTGGTTCATGTTGATGATTTTGTAAGTATCGCAACAGCTGATCCAATGTATTGGGAGCTCGAAGACTTCGAGTTCTTTTTCTGACAAGCTATGGGAAGGAGGCTTCATTAAAGTCAATGATGAAAGCCAACAGCCAATCCAAGCAGTCGGCTTTGAGAATTTTGTTTTAATGGAATAATCCAATAGATGGTACAGATGGTAAACTAGGACATGGCTTTACGTCGGCTGATGAATTAGAAGAGATAGATATTGGTTATAGGGATAGGCCTAGGCCGACATATGTAAGTGCGAAGTTGGATCCTAAGTATAAGCAAGAGTTAGTAGATTTATTAAAGGAATTTAAAGATTCTTTTACTTGGGAATACTATGAGATGCCTGGTCTAGACCGATCGATTGTTGAACATCGGTTGTTAATCAAACCTAGATATCGGCCGTTTAAACAAGCTCCGAGGAGATTCAACCCAAATGTTCTTGATGATATAAAAAAGGAGACTGAAAGGTTGCTAGAAGCGAAATTTATCCGACCATGCCGATATGCAGAATGGATATCGAATGTTGTTCCTGTGTATAAGAAAAATGGGAAGTTAAGAGTTTGCATCGATTTTAGAGATCTGAACAAGGCTACACCCATGGATGGTTATCCAATGCCGATAGCCGATATGTTGGTAGATGCAGCAGCCGGGCACAAGGTTATTAGTTTTATGGATGGCAATGCAGGATATAACCAATTTTTCATGGCTGAGGAAGACGTAGCAAAAACAGCTTTCAGATGCCCTAGCGCAATCGGTTTATTTGAATGGGTTGTGATGACCTTTGGTTTGAAGAATGCCGAAGCAACTTATCAGAGGGCAATGAATTATATTTTTCATAAGTTGATCGGTAAGATTGCTGAAATCTACATTGACGATGTGATGGTAAAATTCAAGGGGTATAAGGAACATCTAGCTAATTTGCGGGAGACTTTAGAGTGCACAAGAAAACATGGTCTAAAGATGAATCCCAATAAGTGTGCCTTTGGAGTATCAGTTGGATAATTTTTGGGTTTCATGGTCCACGAGAGAGTAATCAAAATTGGTCAAAAAATATAAAAGCAATTGATGAGGCAGTGCCCCCGACTACTAGAACTAAGTTACAATCTTTGTTTGGTAAGATTAATTTTATCATGAGGTTTATTTTAAATTTGTCGAAAAGAGTTCTGTCGTTTTTTCCCTTGTTGAAGTTGAAAAATGATCAAGAATTTAAGTGGGGTGACATACAATAAAAGGCGTTTAAGGAGATAAAAGAATATATGAGATGTCCACATGTGCTGGTCCCTCCTCAGCAAGGTAAGCCTTTAAGTTGGAGTTATTTGGATTTTTGCCATTACAATTTCTCAAGTTTTTAAGAATGTCATTACTATTCGTCTTATTGGGAACTTGCCATTACTATTTTGCTTTCTCCTCATCCTTGGCCTTTTCTACATCTGGAGCGTAGATAGGCCCACCTGTAGGTGCCGTATTTTCGTATGTGCCCGTATTGACCTGTACGAGAGCATAAGGCTGAGCAGTCCGCTGCTAGTGCCGCGGCGCGTGCCGCCGCCTGGATTCCCATGACTCCGCCGCCCGTGCTTGCACTTTGTTTCATTCGTCCATCCCCAGTGTGGGCATTGCCATCCCCTACTTCGTCGGCTTGGTTCGTTGCGGCGCACTCCGGTCTCCAGCTCTCCGCACCGCACGCCAATGAACCAACCACCCGACTCCTCCATCGCCGTAGCTCCGGTGCCCGCCGCCGCCACCGACGATGCGGATGACCTATCCACATTCCCGGCATGGGCGCGGTCGGTGTCGAACTGTGAGGAGCGGCTGGGGGTCTCCATCACCCATGGCCTCTCCTCCACCGAGGCCGCGGCGTGGCTGCGCGTCCACAGGGTGAACGAGCTGGCGAAGCACCTGGGCCCGTCGCCGCTGCGGCTACTGCTGGACCAATTTGAGGACATGCTGGTGCGCATCCTACTCGTGGCCGCCTCCATCTCCTTCCTCCTCATGCTCTCCTCCTCTGCCTCTTCAGGCGCCGCCCTGACGCTCATCGCCTTCATCGAGCCGCTCGTCATCTTCCTCATCCTCGTCGTGAACACGGCCATCGGGGTGTGGTAGGAGGCCAACGCGAAGTGGGCACTAGACACGCTGTGGGAGATCTAGTCCCACCATGTCGTGGTCCTTTGCAATGGCGGCTAGGTCCCCGCGCTGCTCGCACGGGACCTCATCCCGGGCGACGTCGTGTAGCTCCGCGTCGGGGATAAGGTGCCCGTTGACATGCGCGTCGTGACCCTGCTCACCTCCATGCTCCACCTCGAGCAAGGGTCGCTGACCAGGGAGACGACGTCCGTCAACAAGACCTCCTGCACGTTGCTAGTGGAGGACACTGATATACAGGCTAAGGAGTGCATGGTGTTTGCTGACACCACCATCATCAACGGCGCCGTGCTCTGCATTGTCGCGCGCACCGGGATGGCCACAGAGATCGGCGCCATCCATGCGTAGATCCACTAGGCATCGCAAGAGGACAACGACACACCACTCAAGAAGAAGCTCAACAAGTTCTGGGAGGCGCTCACTAAGATCATCGGCCTCATCTGCATGCTCATCTAGCTCATCAACGTCAAGTACTTCCTCACCTTCGACCTCTAGGGGGGATGGGTGCCTAGGAATGTCAGCTTCTCCTTCGAGAAGTGCACCTACTACTTTGAGATCGCCGTCACCGCCATACCTGAGGGCCTACCCGCCATCATCACCACCTGCCTTGCACTTGGGACCAGGAAGATGGCTGCCAGGAATGCGCTCATCAGGAAGCTACCTAGCATCGAGACCCTCGGCTGCACCACCTCGTACAGGGGCAATATGGGCAAATATGGAAATACAACACCTACAGGTGGTCCTAGCTATGCTCCAGATGTAGAAAAGGGCAAGGGTGAGGGGAAAGTAGAATAGTAATGGCAAGTTTCCAATAAGACGAATAGTAATGGCATTCTTCAAAACTGGAGAAATTGTAATGGCAAGAATCCAAATAACCCTTTAAGTTGTACGTATCGGCCGATGACCAAACAATTGGATTGGCCTTGATGCAAGAGTTTGAAGGAAAAGAACGAGTTGCTTTCTATATAAGTAGAAGGCTTTTGGACCCAGAAACAAGATATTCTTCCTTCGAAAAGTTATGCTTGTGCTTATATTTCTCTTGCACTAAGTTGCGACATTATTTATTATCAGCTAAGTGTACAGTTGTTTCCAAGGCTGATGTGATCAAGCACATACTATTCATGCCAATGGGGAAGTGGATTCGTGCGTTGTTGGAATTTGACTTGAGGTACGAATCGGTTAAAGCAGTCAAAGGGCAAGTAATAGCCGATTTTGTCACTCAGCATCATAAGCCAAGTATTGGCTATGTAGAGCCGATACCTTGGACGTTATTCTTTGATGGATTATCATGCAAGCAAGGTGGTGGCATTGGTATTATTATTATTTCACCTCGGGGGTAAGTTTTGAGTTTGCTTTTCCAACTAAACCAATGATTACCAACAACCAAGCAGAATATGAAGCTATTCTTAAGGGGCTTCAACTTCTCCATGAAGTAAAGGTCGAGGCAATTGAAGTATTTAAAGATTCATAGTTAATCATAAATCAGTTGATCGGCCTATATGAATATAAAGAAGATACTCTAAGGGGGTACTATGATGAGTGCCAAAGGTTGCTCAAAGAATTTCCTTATGTCTCTCTTCAGCATATTCCAAGAGCACAGAATCAAGAGACTAATCGTTTAGCTCAAAGTGCGTTAAGTTATCGAGTGTTTCAAGAGGTCTTAAGTAGTGAGACATCAAATAATGATTGGAGAGTTAAAATAGCGGATTACCTTAAGAATCTATCACAGAAGGTTACCAGGAGGCTAAGGTATAAATCGACTAAGTATGTTTTGCTAGATGATAAATTATATTACAAAATAGTCGATGGGGTGTTGCTTAAATGCTTAAATCAATAAGAAGCTAAGGTGTTGATGGGTGAAGTACATGAAGGGATATGTGGGGCTCATCAGTCGGCTTATAAGATGAAATGGATTATTCGCGGGACTGGATATTTCTGGCCAACAATACTAGAAGATTGTTTTGAATATTATAATGGATGTCAAAATTGTCAACGTTTTAGTAATATTCAAAAATTGCCCGCATCGGCTATGAATCCAATAATCAAACCATGGCCGTTCCGAGGTTGGGGAATTGATTTAATTGGCCAGATTTTTCCGCCTTCAAGTAAAGGACATAAGTTCATATTGGTAGCAACGGATTACTTCACTAAGTGGGTTGAGGCAATTTCTTTGAAGACGGTAACCTCAAAGAACATGGTTGATTTTGTCAAGGAGCATATTGTGTATCGTTTTGGGATTCCTCAAACTATCACTACCGATCAAGGGACAATGTTCACATCAGAAGAGTTTAGAGATTTTACTGCCAGTATGGGAATTAAGTTGTTAAATTTTTCTCCTTGCTATGCTCAAGCTAATGGCCAAGCAGAGGTGTCCAATTAGATTATGATTAAGCTGATCAAGAAAAAGATTGAAGAGCAGCCAAGGAAGTGGCATTCAACGCTTAATGAGGCACTATGGGCATATAGGATGGCCTATCATGGATCAATTAAAACATCACCTTATGAACTTGTGTATGGTCATAATGTAGTCCTTCCTTGGGAGATTTAAACTGGATCAAGGCGTGTCACATTGCAAAATGATTTGTCAGCCAAAGTCTACAAGAATCTTATGATAGACGACATAGAGGACTTGAGTTGCCATCGGCTACGTGCTCTTGAGAATATCGAAGCCAATAAACTGAAGATTGCAAAGTATTACAATAAAAAGGTCAAGAGCAAATGATTTTTTGAAGAAGACTTAGTCTGGAAAGTGAAATTGCTGATCGGGTCAAAGGACAGCAAGTTCGGTAAATGGTCACCTAATTGGGAAGGACCTTATCGGATTAAACATTGTGCGCCTGACAATGCTTATATTTTGAAAATACTAGGAGAAGAAGAAGAGTTTAATAGAGCAATCAATGGAAAATATCTAAAGAAATATTATCCTAGCATTTGGATTAATACTTGATAGCCAATTTATTCGGTCATTGGTTCTAATAGCCGATACCAGAAGGGTATCACCTCTAGTTCAAAAATAAACCCAAAGGAGTAAAAGCCGGTACGATATGTATCGCATATAGAGCAAGAACAAACACAGATTGGTACATGCAATATGAGTACAAGAAACCACCATTAAAAATGAAGAAAGTGTTTGCTAGCTTCTCCTATTACAAGCTAAAGGCCGGGAAACACTTTATTCACTATGTCTTTGGCCTAGGAAGCAAGGGCTACGGAGTTGGCGGCGTTGAAGAAATTCTTGACCAGGCACTGATGATCCTCAGGGTGTTTGATGGCTGGAAAACCATGGGGAAGAAGTCGAAGCTCATGGCTAGAGCGAGCTTGCGCAGCAGCCAATGCCATGGCAGCACCATGACGAACACCATGGAGAACAACCTCTCTGATGTGGTTTGGGACGTCGTACAAGCGAACCACTGGCATGACACCCCTGGCATTGACGAATCCTACCGCATACTCTGTAGCTGATCAAAGGCTTTACAACTGGGACGATAGATCTAGAAAGATTCGAGGAAGGGATGATCAAGATCTTGAAGACAAAAACTAAGAAGAGATAGAAAATTGTGGTAGGCATCTCACCCATGATTCTAGCCTTGGCCTTGGCCAACCTCTCCACCTGGTGAAAGGACCTAGGATGCCGCCTAGAGGGGGGTGAATAGGCATTTATGAAAATTAACACCTTTAAATGCGGAAATAATTAGAAAAGGGAGTTTCCAAAATGGAAACTCCAAATTAAGAGTAATACCACCCCTCATAAGTTAGACACAGGGTAAACAAGGTATAAAGCATATATCTAGAAGGTACAACCCTACAACACAAAGTTAGAATAGAGATCAAACAATATTCAGCCCTGAGTTCTAATACCGGACGTGTCTGGTATGAATACCGGACATGTCCGGTATACACAATTTCTACAGATCAGATCCAAACTTGCTCCTTTTGATTTCTATCTTCAAACCAAATTGCAGGCACCAACTAGAGATGACAATGTATATGGAGAACCTGCACAAGAGCTGGAGTAGCATAAATACCAAATGAAATGCGAATTGAGACACGGTATTTGTTTTACTGAAGTTCGGACTCGTTCGAGTCCTACTCTCCGTTGAGGGGGTTGCGGGCGACCCAGCGAAGGTCAGCCCTAGAGGTTACCACAAAGGTCACTCTAGCCGGAGTCTTTTCCAACTTCTTTTCCTCCTTCCACTAGTTGATTCCAAGGCAGCGGAATCGACCGCTACAAACTTTCCGAGGCACACCACAATCTCTTAGGTGCTCTCCGGTGATGCCTAATCATCTAGGACCGAAGAGTCCAAGAGTAACAAATGCAAATCATGAAATAGACTATGCACAAGTGCTCAAGTGGATGGATTGCTCACTTTTTGAATTTCTCTCAACCCACTAATTGATTTGACAATTTGGATCACACACTCACTAAGAGAGGGTTTGTGAGAGTTGGCAAGGCTCAAAAACGTGTATGTGTATCAGCAGAATCAACAGCCTCCAAAGGTGGATGCTTGGGGGTATTTATAGCCCCCTTGGAAAAACTAGCCATTTTATAGCCATTGCCATAATGAACATGTCTGGTATGACTTACACTATGCCAACGGTAACTAAGTTACAGTGTCAATGTGAGGCGTCGGAACTCCTGATCAATGCCAGAACTCCTGACCCTTAGTATATTTGAAAACTAAGTAACTAAGTTGAAGTTTGTGAGTTGTCGGAACTCTCGACGCATGCCGGAACTTCCGACCGTCGGAACTCCCGACTCACGTCAGAACTCCCGACCCTCAAGGCATTTGAAAACTAGCCGTTGGCCTCTGGTCGTCCATACCGAACATGTCTGGCATGACTAGTACAGTGAACCATCTAAGTCAGTTAAGCGTGACATGTCAGAACTCCCGACCGTCGAAACTTCTGACTCACATCAAAACTCTCGACGAACCAACCCAAGAACAATAAGAATTTTATCGTTGCTCGGCACATACCGGACACGTCCGGTATCCGGTATTGCTAGACCAGCAAAAACAGATTAGCTCTTTTGTCTCTCAAACACTCAAAACTCACATGGGTTGGCTTGAACACTTATGGAACATTATCTATCAACATGATGTATCCCTTTTAATAGTACGGCATTCCTATTAACTCAAATTTAAAAGCATCACGAATTTAAACCTTTTGAGTTGATCTCTTTCAACCGAAGTCGTGTATTCCAATCTTCATCAGGTGAGGGTGCCAACATGTTGATATTGATCTTTTCACTTGAGCATAGCCATCTTGAGCACGTGACTTGATTTCATTCATCAATTTTGAATAATCCTAAATGTATCAAGTCACTTCCATCAAACACTCCAATAGTGATTTGATCCTCCACATTAACATGACTATCATAGCTTGATTAGTACCTCAACTAAATACAAGTACTTCCTTCTTCACCCTAGCTAGGTTCTTCGACCACCAAGCCGTCGCTTGCCCTTCACCCTTGCTTAGTACCTCAAAGCCTTTCCTTGCTATCTTCACCATCTTAAGCCATCAAGTCACATCTTATGTTGAATCATCCATTCATATGTATTGTTATCTTTTTCATTTCAATTAGGCAAGCTTCAAATATGAGACCATTCCATATGCAATCCCTCATGTCTCATTAATTAATTCTTACGAGCTTGCTTTCACATAGTACATGGAAATCCCACAATAATAAGCATTTGCATGAATTCCATTTGTATTGTTGTCTTGTGCTTGAACTAGATTGTTTATACAACAACACATCATTTTGGCTTTTATTAAGTACCTGTGAGATAACCAATTTCTTATCCACACTTAGCAAACGGATTAGACCTTTAATCACGTTGTCATTCAATCATTCAAAACCCACTAAAGGGCTAGATGTACTTTCAATCTCCTCCTTTTTGGTGATTGATGACAACTTGATTAAAGCTTACAAAAGAATATAAACATTTAAGCTTTTGGGTTTAATGATTTATGAGAGGCTCCCCCTTAATATGTGCTTATGATTAGAATTCACAAAATGACCTCAAATGTCAATTGCACACATTAAAACATATAGGAGACTCCCCCTAAATCATTGCATCCGTGGAGTGCATGTGTGTGTGATAAAGTAAAATCGTGATGCATATGACAAGATATGTCACACAAGAATAAATATAAAGACATCAAATCAAATATTTTCATTCTAGCATGCATAGTCCTTATGAAAATAAATATAACACATGTATGTCACTCATAGCACTCATTACAAATTTTCTCAAGTCCACAAGCCACTAATATATAAATGAAGATCATATCTCAAGAGATACATAGATAAAGCATAAGTCTCATCTCAAACTCAAGATATATTAATGAAGCTAAAAAACTGCGGCCTGTAGTACATATCTTCAGGTACAAAGATAAGCAAATGAAACAAATCCTAAAGCTTTAATCAGTCTCTCTCCCCCTTTGTCATCTATCACCACAAAGGTCCAACAATGACAAACTAAGGACAAAAGGGGCTACAAGCTGTCTCTGAAAGCTGTGATCACTCATCATCATCATCATCTCTGCCAGCATCCTCATCATCTGAGCGTGTAGCACTAGCTGGACGAGAACCACCCGCACTAGACGGGTCATAGAAGCTACCCATGAGGTCACTCCACTAGTCTAAAGCATACTCATCTGTAGCACTGGGACGTGACTGAGAGTAAGTAGGCACCCGAGCCTGTAGTGGTAAAGTGTCAGGGTGCTCTGGAGCCTGCTACTGTCGCTGAAGGAACTCAGCAAACTCTACGTTGTACCTACCTTGCTGCCGCTCCTCAGTCTCAGGCTCACTAGCTACCTCATCTGATAGTGGAGACCTAGAAGGATCAAGCTCAAGTCTAGAAGCAATCTGCTTCAAAGTCTGAGTATTCTTCCTCCTAGCCTCCCTCTCCTTCTGCTGATAGGTCCGTATGTCCTTGCACATCCCAAAGATAGCACTGAACATCTTGCAAATAGGAGAAGGAGGGCTACGGTGACGTGAAGAAGAATGTGAAGGAGCATGTGGTAGAGGGAAAGCTCATCCTGCTACTGCACCACCTATAGGTGCATTTGCCTCTAGTGCTGCTCCTCCTCCTCCTAGTCCTACTAGAGGTACCCCAACCTTAAGTAAGTCTGCAATAATCTTCAGGGCCTTATGTACCTTGTCATACTCAAAGGTACGCCATGTAACCTGCTCAATCACGTGCATGATGTAGGGAGCAAAACCATAGCCCTTGAAGGGCCTCTCGCCGACACTCCTGATCTCGCACCATATGAAATCAAAGATGCTAAAAGGTCGTGCATCAGGTGCCATCCTGTGGAGCAGGTTCCTAGAGTAATCTGCAATGTTCCCTTATCTCCACCCTTGCAATCAATGGTCTTCCTGAACATCCTATCTAGGTATCTGTAAGTAGGGTGAAGACCTAGAACCTTCCCCACTGCTCCTCTCTGACCCCCTGGTGGATACATGTAGGCCAACTGCTCTGGTGGAAGTACCTGCTCTATATGGATTCTGTCCCTTTGAAGATCCTCCTCTGAAAAACCAAGCAGGGCGGCGAAAGCATCATAATCCACACTGTACCACTAGCCCTCTAGCATCCAGTGCATGCGCCTCTCATCCTCCTCAACATATAGGGTGGCATAGAATAGAGCTACCACCTCTATGTTCCAGTCATGTTGGAACTCCATAATCTCATAAACCCCTATATGCTCACAAATGACAATAGTGTGATCAATGGAGGCCTTCTGCAAATCTCTAATGTACTGTTAGTCAATCCACTGAGACTTGGCAATCACTGGGTTCCTAGTGAGGATCACACTGGTATAGTAGTCCATATGAAAGGTTGTCTAAAATCAATGATCAAGCTGAATCCTAGACAAGCCCCTTGGATCAATTCTTCTTTCATCTCTGGCCCTTCTGGTCATGCCTTTCCCTCGATAGTCAACTCTAAAAACATAAGAGGGTACACTAGGTGGATATGGCTCAAGTAAACCATAGTGCATACCCTGACCTGGTTGGTGCTGAGCTGGAGGTACTGCCTGCTCCTCCTCAATCTCTTGCTCATCATCTGAGCTGCCACCATATGAACCTCTATCAGTGCTCTTCCTCTTTCTTGTACTAGGATCCACTCTATACTCCTCTATATCTGTGTTAGAGGAAGAACTATTGTCTCCCTCTTTGTACTGTGGAGCACCTCTAGCAGCCCTAGAGAGTCCCCTGCTGCTCCCCTGCTCCCGCTGACTATATCTAGGATGCATTTCCTGTCTCGCCTTCTTGTATTTCTCCAAAGCTAGATCATGCCTATGCTTGGACCTAGGCTCCTATCTTCCACTCATAGCCGTTGTCCTGTATCCAAAGATTTGCAAGGAATTTTAGATACATGCCCAAACGATAGCTTATTTTAGGTGATATATAGAAATAAGAATAATTATCCTATGCTTTGTAATCACCTCAACCAAACTAGGTCAAAAGGTTCACAAAACACAATAGACAATTAAACTTAGTCCTAAGAATCAACCATTGAGAAGATTGAAACAAGGGAGCAAAATCTGCTCTGCTGTCCCATACCGGACAGCGGACAGCAACCCTAACCAGGGTCCTTGGCTCAATCTTCAACCAATCCAATCCAAACTCTGGGCATTGCTTCTAGATAGGTAATGTAGCATCTCTACCGAAGGGATTTCAAAATCATGCCCTAACCACTTAGATCGGATGAGGTTTGAGATTAGGGTACCTTGAGAGAGTGAATGAAGATACGATAGGAAATCCAAGTCCTGGAGCCTTCGATCTTGATGTAAATCTCCTCTGATCCAATCTCCCTCTCTTCCTTTTCATAGTGGAAACTTGAAATCACCAATGAAGGTCGAGGGGAGGCGGCTGGGTTGGTAGGAAGAAGAAAAACCTAACTTGGCCAAAGGGGTACCGGCCATTTTTATAATCCCGCTCATACCTTCATACCGGACACGTCCGGTATTTGTGGGCTGGCTATTCTTTTTCCAAATTTCATTCACTTAATTCCAATCTCCTTCTCTATCATTTCTTGATCCAAAAACATGTATGTCCTTGATCCAAACAAGGTGTAAATACTTTTCTTATCCAAATGCCATGAGTATCACTTCTCTTTTCCAAATATTTGGCATATATAGATTTTGATTACTTGAGAGAGAGATTGTGAGACATAGTAGATTGTGGACTTAAGAAAGTCATGTCATGTGTAATTAGCCAATCAAACAATCAAGGGGAGCTGTAATTATCACATGACAAGGCTAGATCACAAAGATCAAGATTCAAATAGTTTTTCAAATTCACACCACCTACACATGCTAGTTATGGGTTTTGAAAAACATCTCTCCTATGTCACACAAATGCACATTCTAACATATAAAGGGCCTTAGATGCACTTACAATGCATGTATGTAAATACATACCTTTGTCTTGAGCCCACAAGAATACCACTAAGAAGATACATAGCATGATAATCTTTATGTTGACCTTAATTGCCAAATAATCATTCTAGATACATTTTCATTCAAAGGACTACAAATAATGTTAGATAAATGTGTTAGTCCACAAAGGTGCAAAATAGAAACTAAGCTCCCCCTAATTAAGTGCTTTAAGTAATTTGAATGACTTTCAACTAGCACTTTATTCTATTAAGAATATGGGAGACAATTTTCTATTTTGAACCATAACCAAATAATTTGCCATATTTAAATTTGAGTTCAAGAGATGCTCACAATCCACTTAGATTTGGTAAACCACAAGCTTCTGAGTAAATTGAGGATATATGAAAATATATGGATCAAAGACTCAGTTGTAATCCTATTAGTGTTCTGGTTCTAGGTATACCGAACACATCTGGTAGGTATACCGAACACGTCTGGAATACGTAGAACAGAAACACTTTATTTCTATCCCTGGCCATACTGGACACATCCGATAGTAATACCGAACACGTTCGATAGGTGCAGGACAGAAACAAATAACCCGCTGCTTGTGATTCTTTGTTTTAGCTATAATATTTAATTTATGCCCTGCATCTCAACAAATGAATTTCTCTACTAGAGAGCTATTAAAAGCACCATACGACAAACATGATAATTATCAAGTAAAACTAATTAGCCACTTTCAATTTTTCACAAATATGCTTATTTGTGAGTCATTGAGCACAAAACAAATAAAGTGGCTATCCTATAAGGTTTAGGTACTTGTTATCAATGGTGAAGATGAAATAAATGATATATTCATTTAATTATCTTCGGGTCAACCATATAAGAGATTATGATAAGAATTGGTTGATAGATTGAGTGAGTATTATCAATTTGCTTGCTCAACCACCCCGAAGCCTTCATCTCATCACCTAGTACCTACATCATTAACCTAAGCATACTTTGGTACCCAACTCTTATTGGGTCCTTTTGGGTTAGTCAACAAGTGCTTAGGCACCCAAATGGCTTTAGCACTAGTTTATGGTGAACACATCACCTTGCTAGTGCTAACTCCATTTGTGGTCTTCCTAAGCATATCATTATAAACAAATGTGTTCGGCTTAGGTGTGTTACCATTTGGGCATTCATAGCTTAAATGCCCCTTTCTTCTACAAGCATAGCATATGCTGCCTTTGTTTGCTCTATGCTTGTTTTGCTTGTATGGACATGTATCAATCTTGTGGCCCATCTCATTGCATCCATAGCATCTTCTTGTTGCAACTTGGGATTCCTTTCTTGCCTCTTTATACATTGGGCATTTCTTGGTAGGATGCCCCAATTTCTTGCTTATGAGACAAGCGCTTTGTCCATCACTTTTCATTTGGTTGGCCAACTTGTTTGAGGCCTTTTGTTCGGCCACTTCACACTTGTCGGCCCAACTTTTATGTGGACACATGGCCCACTCATGTCCATATAATCCACAACCATAGCATAACCTTTTTCCATGTTTCTTGCTCTTGGTTGTGTTGGCCTTGCTTGAGATGTGATTCTTTTGTTGGGTTTTGGAGGAAGCAAGGTTTGAACCCTTCTTAAGCTTCTTCACCATGTTATCATGGTTATCTTGAGAAGGTTGTGCTTTCTCCTTACCCTTCAACCGGATCACATCTTTCTTTAATCTTTTCACCTCTTCTTTGAGCTCTATGTTTTTTATGAGATTTAGCTCAATCGATGATTGGCTTGCTTGAGGAGCACATTCATTAGTACAAGAAATATTTAAGTGAGATGGTGTACTAGTGAGTGAATGTGTGAGAGGTTGAGAAAATTTTACCGATGTGATCACAACCTCATGAGCCACCTCAAGCATGATGCTTGATTCTACTACTTCATCATGAGAGCACTTTAGATGAACATAGTTTGCTTGTAGCACATTATACTTGCTTGATAGTTCACCTAGCCTTGCCTTGAGCTCAAAGTTTTCCTTCTCTAGTTGTGAAACACTAGAAGAGGAGTTAGTAACTAAAGCATGCTCAATTGACAATTTTTCATACCTTTCACTTAAAGCCTTTAGTTCTTCCATCTTAGAGATGAGAAACAATTCTTGCTTTTGAAGTGATTGCTCTTGCTTCTCAATCTCTTCTTCAAGCTCATCATTCTTTTCAACTATCTTCATGATGATGAACTTGTCCTTGCGGTTGAGATGATCAAGGTTGTAGTTGTCTTCAACTTCAACATCACTCTTATCTTGATCATCCACTTGTACTTTCTCCTTTTCTTGATCTTTATTGTTACTCTTCTTCTTGCTTTTCTTGTCCATGAGACACAAGTGATGAGTATCATGAGATACTAAGGTTGACTCATCACTTGGTCGCCACCGGGCTTGAGTGTCATTGCAAACAGCTGCTTGCTGCTCTGCTACCTCAGCCATACCAAACACGTCCGGTAGGCGTCCAGTATGTGTAGGCAGACAGCAGGTCATGCGCTGCTTGCACTTCTTGCTCTGGCTCAGCGCTCTTGAGGTCTTGTGTGGTTCCTTCGCTGCATGAAGACACAATGGACATACTTTCCATTGACTCGATCTCAAGTGCATCATCACATTTGGATTTTTCATATAAATCAAAAAGTCTAGTCTAAATGAGATGAGCACTCTCTGGAGGTGGTTGTCCATTGAAGATTGCCTCATCTTGAACCTCTGCACTCAATGTACTCAATATGACATTAATAGCTTGAGCATTGAGTTGCACGCATATCTCTTCATCTTTTGACAAATTTTTGTAGTTACTCAAATCAACTATAGGAAGAGGTATGCTTGCATCTACAATATGCTCAATAAGGGGACTAATATCCCTAAAAGCATTGAGTACATGAATTGACCAAGATAGAAAGTTTGAACCATCATTTTGGAGAAGCACCGGCTCTAACTCGATAGGCGTCGACATCCTTTTCTCACGGTGGTGAAGCTTTAGGTGAGAACCTCGCTCTGATACCAATTGAAAGGACCTAAGATGCCGTCTAGAGGGGGGTGAATAGGCGTTTCTAAAAATTAACACCTTTAAATGTGGAAATAATTAGAAAAGGGAGTTTCCAAAATGGAAACTCCAAATTAAGAGTAATATCTCTCCTCACAAGTTAGACATGGAGTAAACAAGGTATAAAGCATATATCTAGAAGCTACAACCCTCCAACACAAAGTTAGAACAGAGATCAAATAATATTCAGCCTAGAGCTCTAATACCAGACGTGTCCGGTATACATGATTTCTGCAGATCAGCCCCGAACTTGCTCCTTTCGATTTCTATCTTCAAACCAAACTGCAGGCACCTACTAGAGATAACAATGTACACAGAGAACCTGCACAAGAGCCGGAGCACGGAGCAACACAAATATCAAACAAAATACGAATTGAGACACGATATTTGTTTTATCGAAGTTCAGACTCGTTCGAGTCCTACTCTCCGTTGAGGGGGCTGCGGGTGACCCAGCGAAGGTCAGCCCTAAAGGTTACCATGAAGGTCACTCTAGTCGGAGTCTTTTCCAACTCCTTTTCCTCCTTCCACTAGTTGATTCTGAGGTGGTGGAATCGACCGTTACAAACTTTTCGAGGCACACCACAATCTCTCGGGTGCTCTCCGGTGACGCCTAACCATCTAGGACCCAAGAGTCCAAGAGTAACAAATGCAAATCATGAAATAGACAATATGCACAAGTGCTCAAGTGGATGGATTGCTCTCTTTTTTAATTTCTCTCAACCCACTAATTGATTTGACAATTTGGATCACACACTCACTAAGAGAGGGTTTGGGAGAGTTGGCAAGGCTCAAAAACGTGTATGTGTATCAATAGAATCAGCAGCCTCCAAAGGTGGAGGCTTGAGGGAATTTATAGCCCCCTTGGAAAAACTAGCCATTTTATAGTCGTTGCCACATACCGGACACGTCCGGTATGACTTACACTGCGCCAATGGTAACTAAGTTATAGTGTCAATGTGAGGCGTCGAAACTCTTGATGAATGCTAGAACTCCCAACCCTCAGCATATTTGAAAACTAAGTAACTGAGTTGAAGTTTGTGAGTTGTCGGAACTCCCGACGCATGCCAAAACTTTTGACCGTTGGAACTCTTGACTCACGTCGGAACTCCCGACCCTCAAGGCATTTGAAAACTAGTCGTTGGCCTCTGGTCTTCCATACTAGACATGTCCGGTATGAATACCAAACACATCCGGTATGACCAGGACAGTGAACCATCTAAGTCAGTTAAGCACGACACGTCGGAACTCCCGACCGTCGGAACTTCTAACTCACGTCGGAACTCCCGATGAACCAACCCGAGAACAACAAGAATTTTATTGTTGCTGGGCATATACCAGACATGTCCGGTATCATCCGGTATTACTAGACCAGCAAAAATAGATTAGCTCTTTTGTCTCTCAAGCACTCAAAACTCACACGGGTTGGCTTGAGCACTTATGAAACATTATCTATCAACATAATGCATTCCTCTTAATAGTATGACATTCCTATTAACTCAAATTTAAAAGTATAACGAATTTAAACCTTTTGAGTTGATCTCTTTCAACCAAAGCCATGTATTCCAATCTTCATCAAGTGAGCATGCCAACATGTTGATATTGATCTTTTCACTTGAGCATAGCCATCTTGAGCACGTGACTTGATTTCATTCATCAATTTTGAATAATCCCAAATGTATCAAGTCACTTCCATCAAACACTCCAATAGTGATTTGATCCTCCACATTAACATGACAATCATAGCTTGATTAGTACCTCAACTAAATGCAAGTACTTCCTTCTTCACCCTAGCTAGGTTCTTCAGTCGTCAAGCCGTCGCTTGCCCTTCACCCTTGCTTAGTACCTCGAAGCCTTTTCTTGCTATCTTCACCATCTCAAGCCATCAAGTCACATCTTGTGTTAAATCATCCATTCATATGTATTGTTATGTTTTTCATTTCAATTAGGCAAGCTTCAAATATGAGACCATTCCATATGCAATCCCTCATGTCTCATTTATTAATTCTTATGAGCTTACTTTCACATAGTACATGGAAATCCCACAATAAATAAGTCTTTGCATGAATTATATTTGTATTGTTGTCTTGTGCTTGAACTACATTGTTTATACAACAATACATCATTTTGGCTTTTAATAAATACCTGTGAGATAACCAATTTCCTGTCCACACTTGGCAAACGGGTTAGACCTTTAATGACGTTGTCATTCAATCATCCAAAACCCACTAAAGGGCTAGATGCACTTTCACCTGGTCAGCCTCGGAGGGTGATCGGTGCTGAACCAAGGTGGTGAGAGCCGATTCCACGATGGAGAGGCAGTCGATGAGCTTCTGGCTAGCCCGATCGATGGATGTGATCCGATCATCATTGTCGATCCGCTTCCTCGGGTAGCAGGGGAGCGGGCGGCGAATCATTGTTAAAGACGACCTCAAAAGTTGAGTGGAGTCGGCCCTATGATCCAAGACAATGGGAGCATCCTAAGTTGCATCCTCCTAATGACGAAGATGCTGGCATGGTGACACAGACCCATCAAAGGCCTCTTCAGCAGACCTCTTGCCGTTCTCCATGTCTTTGAGCCTATGGGAAAACAAAATCACACCAAAGAACATGGAAGGTTTGGGATGAGGCAGGTTGTTTTTCAATCCACAGCCATGGCTCATATATATAGCCCGGGAGGTGAGAAGATAGGCTTCATCGGGGTTATGGAATTAAAGTCAGTTATGAAAACGGATCGACACTCTAGAAATTTAGGGGAAAGATCACAAAGAAACACTAGATTCGAACTTATTGCTTCCCATAATTACAAGATACCAAAGGTTTACATTAACTGACGATCGATCCGCTAGGACTTCAATGGATTGAAAGGAGTCTGGATCCCCACAAGGCCGAACGTCATCATGGACCGAGCCATATCCGCCCGCTGATAGGAGTGCATCAGGGAAGAGAAAAGGTCGCCTACTTTAAAGATACCCATATATCCAACCGATTCCTCGATGGCTGGGAAACAATGGGAAAGAAAGCTGCCTGCTAAAAGACGCCCATATCTCGGTGGCTCAGAAACCGTGGGAAAGAAGTCTATGGTTTCCCCGATGAGCATTTGACAAGGCAAACAAGGAAAAGGTGTCCACACATTTTAGCTCTCGCAAACACTAGAACAGCTCTACGATCAGGGTGAGAAAACTCAGGTAATGTCATAAGAGTTCTTCTAACCGTAGTGGCTGATCCTCTTGCTCGACAAGGCACTAAAATGAGCGACACAATCACCCTATGCACAAGAATTCTTCTAACCACTCAAGACCCTCATAGCAAGGAATTAGACCATGGAGGGTCTAGCGGAGCCAAAGGCACTCAAGGAAGCAAGCAAAAGAGAAACATAATTGAGTTGTTGAGTTGCTCTTGCCAGAGTCAGATAGACATTTATAATCGATCTGGAAAGATGGATCCAAGCGCCCATGAAACAATGGTGTTCTCGTGAAGCTTTGAAGCATGGGCTCATAAGCAGGCAAGGACGGTGATAGATAGTAGGCCCTAGATCAAGATTCTTTACCCGTGACCATGGACCTATCAGGGATACAGACGTGGTAATTTTGGAATAAAATTACTTTTATCCTAAAATTGGGGGGCATGTGTTTACACCAAAATTTGGGAAGAAGAACGTGGGAACTCGAAGCTTCCAAGATTATGTCATCAAGAAATCGATTGCATAAGGGTCGATATCAGCTGATTTAGATGCGGCACTGGAATCGGCTCTCTTCGAATGACGTCAGCAGATAACGATAATGAGCTACGGTTGGCGTCGGAAAATACATGTTGGTCTCTACAAAAAGGGAAAGATTAGAGTCCAAGTTATCTTAAGTTAGGAATGTTTTCTTTTATACCAAAGATTGTAATGAGTCAAACTTAAGTAGGATTCATGCTTAGGCTCCGGGTATAAATATTGGACCCCGGCTATTGTAAAAGGACATCCAATCAATCAATACAAATTATTTTTTTGGCTTTATGCCAACCCTTAGGAGTAGGAGTAGTGTAGATCTCGGTGAGTTCTTCAACAAGCAGGGCTGCATTGGTCCGACCGACCTCTGGCTTGTCTGTAAGTACCGTTATGGCTTATACTTCTGTTTGTATGGCTGCATCGTTTAAGTTTGACCTCCACTGCGAACTCTAGTATAAGCTAGTTATCGACTCTTATCTAGTTCAAATACGGCTGCATCGGTTAAGTTCAACCTCCACTGCTCAAATTAGATTAAGGTCAAGTTATCGGTTCTACCTAAGGGTGGTATCCTTCAGGTAGATTCATTAAGTTACCGATCTTGCTGATGTTCTTATTGTTATTAGTTTTCAGCAACATCAATCTACCCGATCGAGATGGATCTAGATCAGCCTCACATCCTTTTGGTCCGTCGGTTGCTTTGTTACAATACGATATTTCTTACTTTGAGCAACGGATTATGTTTTATCGATTGTTCTACCTCAATTTTGATCATGCATAGTACGCGGTTAAGGCACGTGTGATCTTGAAGAGGCTTATGGGCTAGTTAAATCTAGTCTATAGTTCGCTATTATGGCTGTAATGATCTGATCGATCCCCACTGATGGCACTTTAGATCGGAGGATGCTAGTTGGTAGATTTGTTATTGATCAAGCGTGACCTTAACTATTTGCTATGCCTGCATCGGCTAAATAGCCGATCGCCTATACTTTAACGCCTATAGTGTGTCTCCATGATTCTATTAAATGTGAATAGATCTGTGTACTTTAAAGGTTTGATTTGTTGTCTTTATCACGACTATCATCGATCTGGTCGAACCCCACTGTTAGAGATAACATGTTAAGTCTGACGAGTTCATAGATTTGTCCATGTTAAATAGTCGATGGTTCACACGCTGTAGTCCCTTTTCACCTGAATCGGCTATTTCAGTCGATTCGCCTGAGCGTCCACACATATAGCGTGTCTTTCGAAAAGCCTATCAATGTATAGATGGTTTTACGGATTCTTTGGTTTTGGTTTGTTATTATCATCATAGCAGCCATCGATCCGGTCGAACCTCACTGTTGATGGTAACAGATTAGATTTAGAGCATTTATAGATCTATTTGTACTAAACAGTCGATTTGTTCGCATATTATATCCTTTCTCGTTAGATTCATCGGCTCAACGCATTACACTGGTAATACTCACCTAGCTGATGATTTTACTTAAATCTACGTGTATTGTACTTGTCAACATAAAATTAATCGTGATCCACGAGCTTTATAGTCCATAACAGTCGATTTCTGTGCGTATAGGTTATTTAGTCAATTTTTCCGTCTAGCTGCTCCTGAAGCAGCACACTTGGAACTGTCTGGGAAAAACCGGCATGTTCCACCTTAAATTACTGATAAACTTTCTCTCATTGTCAATTACAGGTCAAATTGACTGGCACACATCGAGAGGAATTCGTAGGATCGGTTAGCCCTACGTTGAAGCCAAGCAGATCTCTAGCCTTGCTCCATCAAGCAGATCCTTCTGCCTTACTGTGTGCCCGACGTATTGACACATTTTTGAGCTGACAGTTCTTTATATATGAATGAATTACAGAATTAGTAATTAAAATAAATTGAAAAATATTTGTAGGGGTGGCTAACTCAGGAACCGACCCTATAAATTGATTTGTAGGGGCGGCTAACTCAGGAGCCGCCCCTACAAATGACCTTCGATATATAAACTAGACCCCATGGGAGGCTAAAATTTTTCTAAGCCTAGGCGCTATTCTTCCCCTACGTCGCCGGCAGGCTGCCAAAGTTTCCTTCGACGCCGCCAATGCCTCCTCCTCCCTGATCTCTCCACCGCTAACGCGGTCCATGAAGTCACCGCACCGACGCCGCCGCCCTATCTCTGTGTCCTCGACCCCATCCTTGGCAATCCCTGTGCCGCCACATGGCTAGGGTTTGAGAGCCTCCTGGCCGGCCAGCCCGCCATCGTCCCATCTCCGACCCCGACCTCCCCCGCTCTAGTCGTTGGCTCGTCGATCTATGACCTCGAGCTCTCTTGGCCCCCTATGCCAGGGTTTGAGGGCCCCGACCCACTATGCCACCACCGTCGCCATCCCTTGGTGGCTGTGTGCATCGGCGTCCGTGCATGCTCCCCATCTCTGACCTCTGCTTTTGATGTAGGGGTCTTCTCCAACCTTGGCATCCCTACCCCATGCTCGCTGCCATCGCCATCCCTTGCTTGGGCAGGTCTTCTGTAGGTATGCGCCCCAACCTCGCCTTCTCCTCCATTCCTGCTGCACTAACTGCCAATTTGGTACTAGTCCATACATTTCACACCGGTGCATGGAGCTTTAATTGGTACTGACTACTGAGTACTCTACTTACTGAATTTGTAATAGTTGCCTTGCTGGAAATGGAACGGGTGTGAAAAGTATCTGGTCTGCACTTTGTTTTGGCACTAGATGAGATCTCCGTGTGGCACTTCAGTGTTTCCCTAATTCATTAGCTAATGTTCTATTTTAATGTTTGCGGACTAGTAACAGTTCTGACTGTCATTGTAGTAAATAGTTCAATAACAGTACGTCACTATTGTGTGCTTAGTGATTCAAGTTTCAATGTTCTTTTTCAATTGTTGCTGCCACACATTGTCTAATTTGAGAAATGCTGCTGCCACAACTGCATGATGTTAATTCAGACCTGAACATAGATAGTATGTATGACTAAAGAATTCCACATATAACAGGAGTGGCCATCTTTCGATGTTTTTCGATTGCTCACAAGAAAACGAGTCATATTTTATCTTGTGCTATATTGTAGGAATCCACCTTCAGTCATATTTGATTATTTGAGTTTTGATGAATTTGACCTTGAGATTGTGTCAAATCTTACTGGAAAACTGTTATATGAGTTGTTTGATGGAGTACTAGTGGACTGAAATGGATGGTTTGCTGCCGATTTTTTATCAACTAACAGTAGATTTTTAGTTTAATTATATACATGCATCTGAGTAGATGATTTGTTGTGATGTCATGATACTCTCTTATTGAGCTTCTTTGCTAGTAGAATTTTCATGTCAATAAATATGGTGTGAAGAACTTTTGTACCTAGTACTGAAATTGAAGATAGACCTTGTATTGAGAGTATCATGCATGTGCCTGTGATATCAGTTTGTAGTAGATACCATAACTACTAGAACGGTATATCCGTTTTTGTTGGAGCAATTTTTTTCTGATGTAATGTAAGTGACGCATGCACTTCCTTCTTCCATAGTCTGAAACTTGTAGGAAATGTTAATGTTGAGGCACGAACGATTCGAACCTGCTACTGGTAAGGTGGGTGCATGAAACTTTAATTGGTATTGAGTACACTACTCACTGAATTTGTAATTACTGCCTTGCTGGAAATGGAATGGGTGTGAGAAGTATCTGGTCTAAATTTTGTTTTGGCACTGGATGAGATCCCCCTATGGCACTTCAGTGTTTTCCTGATTTATTAGCTAATGCTCTGTTTTAAAGTTTGCGGACTATTAGCTACTTTGACTGTCAATATAGTAAATAGTTCAATAATTAACAATACATGACTATTGATCTAGTTTCAATGTTCTTGTTCGATTGTTGCTGTCGCAAATTGTCTAATTTGAGAAATACTGCTGCCATAACTTGCATGTTGTTAACTCAGAGCTGAACATAGCTAGACAGTATGTACGACTCAAGAAATTCCACATTTATCTAGATTCCAAAGTGCCCAGGTTTTCGACTGCTCACAAGAAAATGAGTCATATATATTATGCTATATTATATTGTAATTAGGAATCCAGTTTCAGTCACATTTTACTATTTGAGTTGTCATGAGTTTGATCTTGGGATTGCGTCAAATCTTATTGGAAAATAGAAATATGAATTGTTTGAGACTAATGGGC
This sequence comes from Miscanthus floridulus, assembly GCF_019320115.1. NCBI lineage: Eukaryota > Viridiplantae > Streptophyta > Magnoliopsida > Poales > Poaceae > Miscanthus > Miscanthus floridulus. Next base: position 20,310,460 of record NC_089596.1, read on the forward strand.
TGAAATGAATTGTCTGCCCAATTGTTTATCGACTAACAGTAGTACATTTTCAGTCTATATACATGTAGTTGAGTAGATGATTTATTATGATGTCATGGTAACTCTCTTACCTGAGTTGCTTTGCTAGTACATAGAATTTTCATGTCAATATGGTGTGAATAATTCATTAATTCTACACGTAGTAATAAATATTGAAGATAGACCTTGTATTGAGAGCATCATGCATGTGCTTGTGATATCAGTTTGCAGTAGATACTCCTAACTGCTAGAACCCGATGACATATCGACAAGCCTCATTAACTTATATGTTTGTATACATACTTGTAACGTTTACTTTTGGATACTAACAAGTTGCATTTGTTAAAATAATTTGAACAGGGCATTTAGGTTCTATGTCAATAAACATCACGGAAGGTATGATCCAGAAAGAAATGAAAGACTGACTATAAAAACACTATGTGCGGTAAGTGTAACTTACTTTAGTACTCTATTACATGGCTGTCAAAAGCATTACTTAACATTTTCATATACAAAACACACAGTGCCCCAAGTAAAAGCCTATGAGTGTACATTGTGGATACTATGTATGTTCTATGATGAGTAACACCGGTACCTACAGGAGACACCCCTTAAGGGTAAGTTTGAACCTCTTCACCCGTAGTATAAAAACTTCACACATGATATGAAATACTAAACCGAAACTTGTTCTCTTGTAGTGGAAAGAAGAGAAAGAAATAAAAAGAGACTCATACAAGGATGACCAACTCTTAGAGCTCGTCGGTGACCTTTGCAACTTCATATTGGACCAGATTGTACACGTCAAAGGCACCTACCATGATTGAGATTCTAACTTAGGTAGAAATTCTCAGTACCAACACCTTCGTGAGACTAAAAGGCTAGCTCTAGACTGTTGATAACAATGTGTATAGAATTTAACATTGGTCTTACCTTGTGGGACGGTCTGGACTTGTGGAACGAATTAGACTTGTGAATTATGTCTATTTAATGATGGATTGTATATATTCTTGTGAATTGGACTTGTAATGGTAGTTTATATAATGCTCTTGTGCTTGTGGTCAGATTTAAATTATATATGTTCTGGTCAGATTTGAATTATATATGCATATATATATACTGTTTTGCTATAATACACTTGGGTACATCCTGTATATAGAATGCACCTAGGACGGCGGGCGCACCAACTTGGAGCAACCAGCGCGCCCAAGCGAATACATGCATGCATGGAATTTTTTGTTGGTTCGAATCTTTGAAACAATTTTTCTCCTAAACCGTAACCCCGAGTGATAACCCGTTTGTTGTATCCGACTCAAAAAAATATTCTGAGTAAAACTAGATCCAATATGGATATATTTTTTTATCCTTTAAACAAGTTACATGTCAATTTACTACCGATTGCAACTCTGTCTACCACCTAGTTGGAACTAGTTATAACTCTGTGTATTATATGCATCTAGTCACTATAATCACGCCAAGTCGCAATTCTGAGTTGCAATCATATCTGAGTAGCAACTGTGTTGCAATTGAGTAGTAACTAGTTGCAATCAGTAGTAATTGGTTTGCAATCGGATAGTAATTTGTTGCAACCAATAGTAATTGTGTAGTAACGAGTTGCAACCAGTACTAACTGGGGTTGCAACTAGACAGGTGCATCTACCAACTAGGTTGCAAGTGAGTACTTGCTAGCTGCAATTGAGTACTAACTGGTTGCATTTCTATTCAGTAGGAGTTGCAATCATACCTGGTTACAATCAGAGTAATAACTGTGTTGCAACTAAGTAGTGAATAATTGCAACCAGAAGTAACAAGGTTACACTAGATTATAATTAGTTGCAACCAGTGCTAAATACGCTACAGCCAAGTTGCAATTGTGTTGTGGAAATGCTTGCAACTCATAGTACAACATATTGCAATTACATATTTGAAAAAAAAAACAACTTCATCAAATACAACCTTTATTGCAACCAGTGCTAAATACGCTACAGCCAATTTGCAATTGTGTTGTAGAAGTGCTTGCAACTCATAGTACAACATATTACAATTACGTATTTGAAAAAAAAAACTTCATCAAATACAGCCTTCATTGCAACCAGTGCTAAATACGCTACAGCCAAGTTGCAATTGTGTTGCAGAAGTGCTTGCAACTCATAGTACAACATATTGCAATTACGTATTTGAAAAAAAAACTTCATCAAGTACAACCTTCATGGATCTCGTTTTGTTAAGCATATTTTTTTCAACAACCTACTTCAAACAGAACTAAAATCGGATATATGGTTTAGAAGATATCGTATTTTTTCATTTGGAATCAACAAAAGATTCCCTGCATGCATGCTTCCCCGTGGGTGGGTTGAGCTGTTAGGTGGAATCACATAGTTGGTTGTCTCCATTTATTTTTGCATGCAGGAGCGTGGACTTACCTCGCGTTCGCCGTGCTCCGCGCGTCTCGTGGCTTGCGCTCGCATGTCGGGTGCACTCGCTTCACAGAATGCACCCAGGTGCATTTTAGCCTCGCCATATATATATAGTGTGTGTTCTGATCGAATTTGAATTATAAATTTAAATTTTTTTATGAAAAAATATACTATGCGGTTCTAGACTGAACCGCCCCTATAAACAGGTATTATACAAATCGATTTGTAGGGGCGGCTGATAACACCAGCCGCCTCTATAAATTGATTTTTAAGAGCGGTCTGGGAACCGTTCCTATAAATACATAATTTGTAGAGACAGTATGATAAGGACGGTTGGCCGAGCTGCCTCTATAAAGGCTCACCAGCTGCCTCTAGAAACCATTCATGTAGCAGTGGCCTATGACCGACGGGGACAGGGTGGAGGCAGTGGGTAGGAGCACCTCGACTAGACCAACAGTGACGCACGTTGCTGGAGATGTGCAGGGGAGAAAGCCGGTGGCGCACAACACGTCCAAAAGTTTGGGAGAGAGGATGGTTTGCTCTCCCCTTGGGTTGAGGAAAGTATTTCTCTCAATTGAGGAAAAATAGAAAAAATAAAATAAAATGAAAAGACGATGAGATAATTTTGTCTATTCAATCATCTTTCTTAAAAAATGGTTAGTTGGAATTGCTCTAATGTAACAACCAGAATAGACAAATAGTTTTTCATGCTCCCTACACTGCAGTGCCCAAAAAAGGAGGATAATTCTAGTGAGGAAGCAACGTGGCCATAGCAGTTAGGCGCATGTCGATGTGGGACCCACAGGATACCCCGCAAGGGAGAGAGAAGATCTAGTCTAACTAGGATTCTTCCCATGTAATCTTAGTAGTAGTACTATTCAGTAATCCTACTAAGAACTCTCATTGTAAACCGACTAGGACTCTGGCCTCCTAACTATATAAAGGAGGGCAGGGCTCCTGGGGAAGAGAACAACAGAACGATAATTGTATGACACTTCATAATCAATCCAATGTAGAGGCTAACGCCGGTTGGACGTAGGGCTGTTACTCGATCAACGATCGAGGGTCCGAACCAGGATAAGTCATTTGTCTCTTGTGTTCACCATTGAGTTCTGCATACGCTGAAGCCCGAACAATACTGCCCTGGGGACCCCCGTGGCAGGCTATTGGTGGTAAAACATCGACAGCTGGCGCGCCAGGTAGGGGCTTTCGGTGAATTTGCATCCGAGAGCTCGATGGACCTCAACAACATGATCTTCTCAACAGGATCAACTTTCATCTTCGGCTCATGGATCTGCGAGGCGGACAACAATGGCAAGCTCCAAAGTCGTCTCCTCGAGGATTCGAAACACCATGAAGACGATTCTATTCCGATGACCACGACAGATCAAATCTCCAGAGGATTCGCGCAGCTCATAGTGTCTGATTCAACTCAGGTTCCGTAGCTTTGCGCATCCGACTCGAATTCGAGCTTTGCATCCGAGTTGGAGTCTTATCCGAGTCCTTTCGGGAAACCGAGTTCTTTTCCGATGGGACTTAAGAATGCGGCCCTGACCTATCAAGAATACAACTCGGAGTATGTGCAGAATCCCTTCAAGAAGTCGGATCTTCCTCCACTCGGACTCCTAAACATGGCAACATCTTATCAGGCACAGCTCAGAGAAGTCCTCGATCCAGTACTAAGAATGCCACTGAAGGGAGCTCAGGAAGGTCTCGTCCTGACTGTAACATCTCAAGACTGCATCGTTCACTGGCCGGACTCTATTCCTGAGGATAACAGTACCCGATTGGACAACACGACGACAACGGCTATTCTACCTTACCAAGAAGGAGACTCGATCTGCGACATCGAGGCATCTACTAAAGTCATCAGCAACTCCGATAGTATGAAAACTAACACCAATAACAGAACGGCTCACGCACGGGAAGTACTCATGGTTCGACATCCTCGATCACCATTAAATCCCCTAGAAGCAGCCGATGTCAGGTCATCAGATGAATCAGAATCCAACATATCACCCTTTGCCCAGAGCTACGATGGAGAAACCGAGAGTCAGAAACAAGCTAGAGAAAGAAAAAACAAGTTGAAGCAAGGGCGCCAACACCGTGCTAGGCAGCATAGGGAAACCTGGATCAGATATGAGTCAGAGTTGGCTGAATACGATAGAAGAAAATCACAACGAGAAGTCGAAGGAAGACGCACGACAAATATGCCTTATGATAAGATTCGAGAAGCATTAGAAGAACTTAGAGCAACTTCACATCCCGGTGAGAAGTATGAACAGCTCCAAGACTTGCTTTGGTCGACGATCTCGAGAATGCATGAAGAGGGAGACCAATCAAGACTACCCGCCAGATCAACAACCCACAGGCAAGAAGATCAAAATCAAAGGAAGTCCGCTTTCGAAAGACTTGGGCCAGGTGGAAGACATAACGGAGGAAGTAGGAAGGAACATAATCAAGGCCACCAATTTGAGCAACCAAGAAAGACCAGGAGTAGGGTGCCTACCCAGACAGCCTCGTAGAATTATTCCCATCAAAACAACAGTTGACCAGAAGGAGGTGCCAAATCCGAATTCAAAGAAGCCGGAACACACGACAGATTTCCCTGTTTCACGAATAGGCTTGCATCGAATATATTCACAATCAATTGAACTAGCCGGAGGAGACGACGATATCAAGACCCTGTTCTTTCCCATGGCACTAGAAGCCATGCCCCTCCAATGGTTCGACAAATTAAATCCAGGATCTATCAGAAATTGGGAGGACTTGCAAAGAGCTTTTTGTGAAAATTTCATAGGAATCATTACACACCCAATCACTCATGCAAAACTGAAAGGACTCAAGCAAAAGGGAGGCGAAAGTCTCAGAAATTACTATCGACGATTCGGCGAACTACGGGCTCAAGTGCATGACATCACCGAACGAGAAGTAATTGAAGCTTTCTCTCACGGAATCATGGCTAGGTGGCAATTTCAAGACTTCTGCAAAGAAAATCCGAGAAACAATGAAGAGTTCAGATGAACAGTAGAAAAGATGATTACTGTAGAAGAAAAAACACGAGAGAGGTTCCTGGATAGAAGCAACCAGGACAACCCGGACAAGCAAAATCATCGAAATAGCAGACATCAAGAAAGAAAACGTAGACCAGACAATACCGTAGCAATGGCCAACAAATCAAAGAAGTTTTCCAAACCCAGAAGATATGATGACATTGAAAACATACGTTGCCCGTTGCACCCTAATGGGAAGCACACCATCAGAAATTGCTACACTTTCAATGATCGATACACAAGAAAACATAATAAGGAGAACACCAAAGAGGACAATCAGAAAAAAGATGAAGACAACCACGAGGACAAAGGATTCCAAAAACCCAGGGGAACGGTAGCAGTGATCTTCTCAGGGGCTCCAGATTGCAGAAGCAAACATCAAGAAAAACTAGCACTACGGACTATCATGATAGTAGAACCGGCTACACCAAGATATCTCAATTGGTCACAATATCCTATCCAATTTACCAGAGAAGACCAGTGGACTAGCGTGGGAAACGTGGGCCATTATCCACTGGTTCTAGATCCAACTATTGCTGGTATGACTATCACCAAAGTACTAATCGACGGGGGAGCCGGACTCAACATCATCTTTTCAGAAACACTAAGGAAGATGGGACTACAACTCGTCGGGATGATTACACCAACAAGTACACCTTTTTACGGCATAGTACTAGGCAAGGCAGCCATGCCACTTGGACAAATTACTTTACCCGTTACTTTTGGAACTCCTTCAAACTACCGAATAGAGTTTATCAAATTTGAGGTTGCAGACTTCGATTCATCATATCATGCAATCCTCGGACGCCTAGCTTTGGCAAAATTCATGGCAATACCACATTATCTGTACTTACTGCTTAAGATGCCAGGACCCAATGGTGTCCTTTCTCTTCAAAGTGATTTGAAGCGTGCTTTTGACTGCGACGTTCAGGCAATCCAAATCGCAGCCAAAGCACAAGCCAACAATGGAAGAAAAGAAATAGCCACAATTGCTGCAGAGATGAGCCAAGAAGAATTAGAAATACCGGCTAAAAAGCCCAGCATCATCGCACCACCAAAAGAAGCCGACGTCAAGCAAATCGACTTGGGCACTGGCGATACCTCCAAGACAGCAACCATCAGTGCTCACCTCTCGGCAAAATAGGAACTCGCACTCACCAACTTTCTTCAGGACAACAAAGATATCTTCGCTTGGAAGCCAGCCGACATGCCAGGTGTCCCAAGAGAGTTGGCTGAGCACAGAATTGATGTTAATGAAAGCTCCAAGCCTGTAAAGCAACGGCTATGATGATTCTCACCCAACAAAAAGGCAGCGATTAAAAAGGAAATCACAAAACTGATGGCAGCCGGATTCATCAGAGAAATCCTTCATCCAGACTGGCTAGCAAACCCAGTCCTTGTGTAGAAGAAGAACACGGACGAGTGGCGCATGTGCGTCGACTACACAGATCTCAACAAACATTACCCAAAAGATCCGTTCGGGCTACCACGCATTGACCAGATAGTTGACTCAACAGCAGGGTCTGCACTATTATCCTTTCTCGATTGCTATTCAGGGTATCACCAGATCGCATTAAAAGAACAAGACTAGAGCAAGACGTCTTTCATTACTCCGTTCGGTGCTTACTGTTACAAGACCATGTCGTTTGGACTAAAGAACGCTGGCGCCACATACCAAAGGGCTATCCAAACTTGCCTTGGGGATCAAATCGGTGAAAATGTGGAGGCATACGTGGATGATGTAGTGGTGAAAACAAAGAACCCAGACACTCTGATTGAAGATTTAAAGCAAACCTTCGAAAACTTGAAAAGATGGAGATGAAAGTTGAACCCAAATAAATGTGTATTCGGAGTTCCCTCAGGACAACTACTCAGTTTTTTGGTCAATCAGCGCGGGATTGAAGCCAGCACCAAGCAAATTCGAGCTATAGCAGAAATGGGCCCACCTAGAAGTATCAAAGATGTGCAGAAACTGACAGGATGCATGGCGGCCCTCAACCGTTTCATATCAAGACTCGGCGAAAAGGGGTTACCTTTCTTTAAACTACTAAAGAAGACAGACAAGTTTGAGTGGACAAAAGAGGCCAACGAAGCTTTCAAAAAACTTAAAGAATACCTCACCTCATCGCCTGTCCTGACACCTCCAAAGAAAGACGAAGATATGATGCTATATATTACGGCGACTTCTACCGTGATCAACACGGCGATAGTCATAGAAAGAGAAGAACAAGGGCGCGTGTATAAAGTGCAACGTCCCGTATACTACATCAGCGAAGTACTGTCAGAATCCAAAATCCGGTACCCGCATGTATAAAAACTACTCTACGCTCTACTTATCACCTCACGCAAGCTTCGCCACTATTTCAAAAGCCACAAGATTACCGTGGTGATAGATTTTCCACTCGGAGACATCCTACACAATAAAGAGGCCACAGGGCGCATATCTAAGTGGGCAGTCGAGCTTGGTGCTCTCAATATTGATTTTACCCCACGTAAGGCAATCAAATCTCAAGCCCTTGCTGATTTTGTTGCCGAGTGGACAGAGATTCAACAACCTATATCAAATACCATCTTTGACCACTAGAAGATGTATTTTGATGGGTCACTCAAACTAGGCGGAGCCGGTGCAGGCATTCTCCTCATTTCTCTAGAAGGAAAACAACTCAAGTACGTCCTTCAGATATTATGGCAAGCTACAAATAACGAAGCAGAATATGAAGCCCTCATCCACGGGCTACGAGTGGCAATTACCCTTGGAATAAAGAGATTACTCGTATACGGCGATTAGCAGTAGTCATCAACCAAGTCAACAAAGATTGGGATTGCACCAAAGAAAACATGGGTGCTTACTGTGCTGAAATACGGAAACTTGAAAAACATTTCCAAGGATTAGAAATTCTACACGTCCTGCGCGATTCCAACATTGCAGCAGATGTCCTCGCCAAGCTCAGATCAGACAGAGCGAAGGTTCCACCCGGCATATTCATAGAAGAGCTATCAGTTCCTTCTATCAAACAACCCGGTGAAACAACCCCTGAAATTTAGGCTAAAGGCGTTCAGATCTTGGTAATCAACACTTCATGGAGCCAAGTTTTCATCGACTATATCAAAGAAAATAAATTGCCAGCAGATAAAGCAGAAGCCACCCAAGTTGTTCGCAGAAGCAAAAACTACGTTCTAGTAGGAGATAGACTTTACAGAAGAGCAGCATCATCAGGAGTACTCCTAAAATGTGTCTCATTTGAAGAAGGCAAAGAGATCCTAAACGAAATACACTCAGGTTGCTGTGGAAATCATGCCGCTTCAAGAACACTGGTTGGCAAAGCATTTCACACCGGATTCTACTGGCCAACCACTTTGAAAGACGTAGAAGAACTTGTTAGAAAATGCAAAGGTTGCCAAATGTTTGCAAGACAAGCCCATGTGCCAGCTCACAATCTTATCTGCATCCGACCCGCTTGGCCTTTTTCCTGCTAGGGGCTGGATCAAGTAGGACCTCTGAAGAAAGCAAAAGGCGGCTTCGAGTACATCTTTGTAGCAATCGACAAGTTCACCAAGTGGATTGAATACAAACCACTCATGAAATACAGCGCAGCCAAAGCAGTCGAGTTCATCCAAGACATTATGCACCGCTTTGGCATGCCCAACCGAATCATCATAGATCTAGGCTCCCCCTTCATAGCTACAGAATTCAAAAGCTAGGCACAAGACTGTGGTTTCAGTATAGACTACGCGTCTGTTGCACATCCAGAAGCCAACGGACAAGTAGAAATGGCTAATGGACTCATACTAGCCAGATTAAAACCAAGGTTATACGAAGAACTAGTGGACTATGGGTCCAAATAGATTGAAGAATTACCTAAAGTAGTATGGGGGCTACGAACTCAAATAAGTAGAGCAACAGGCTACTCACCCTTCTTCCTAGTTTATGGGTCAGAAGCCGTACTTGCCTACTGATTTGATCTGGACATCACCAAAGATAGAACAATACGATGAAGGAGAAGCAGAACACACAAGAAGATTAGAACTCGACAGCTCAGAAGAAGTCAGAGTAAATGCTACCCTCCAATCAGCCAGATACCTATAAGGTTTAAGACGACACTACAATAAGAGTACCCATCCTCGATCATTATAAGTCGGAGACTTAGTGCTAAGAAGGATACAAAAAACTAACGGATGACATAAGCTACTCAGTCCATGGGAAGGTCCGTTCATTGTCACAAAAGTCACCGGACCAGGCACATACAAGTGAATAACCGAAGATGGAAGAGAAGTCAACAATACATGGCACATCAGCCAGCTAAGAAGATTCTACGCGTAAAAACAACTCAAGAAAAAACAGATATGCAAGCCACAAGGGACCAACATTCACAATCGACAAAGGACAATATTCCTCGACAACATATGTATTAGTTTATATTCATGATCAATAAAGATGATATTCATCCACAGCATGTCTTATCATGACTTTCAACGAGTTGTTTTCATGAAACAAAAAGCAAAATGGCTGAAAACATGCCTAAGCATCCCGGCCGAGAGCAAAATAGCTGAAAAGACGCTTGAGCCCACCGATGAGGGTAGCTAAAAGCTAACACCCAAAACAAAAAGCAAAATGGCTGAAAACATGCCTAAGCATCCCGGCCGAGAGCAAAATAGCTGAAAAGACGCTTGAGCCCGCCGATGAGGGTAGCTAAAAGCTAACACTCAAAACAAAAAGCAAAATGGCTGAAAACATGCCTGAGCATCCCGACCGAGAGCAAAATAGCTGAAAAGACGCTTGAGCCCGCCGATGAGGGTAGCTAAAAGCTAACACCCGAAACAAAAAGCAAAATGGCTGAAAACATGCCTGAGCATTCCGGCTGAGAGCAACATAGCTGAAAAGACGCTTGAGCCCGCCGATAAGGGTAGCTAAAAGCTAACACCCGAAACAAAAAGCAAAATGGCTAAAAACATGCCTGAGCATCCCGGCCGAGAGCAAAATAGCTGAAAAGACGTTTGAGCCTGCCGATGAGGGTAGCTAAAAGCTAACACCCGAAACAAAAAGCAAAATGACTAAAAACATGCCTGAGCATCCCGGCCGAGAGCAAAATAGCTGAAAAGACGCTTGAGCCCGCCGATGAGGGTAGCTAAAAGCTAACACCTAAAACTAGTCGACCGAAATTAAGCTCTTCGTTCCGAAAAGCAAGAGGCTCGGGGGCTACATCCAGATAGGAATACTTTTTCCTTAGAAAAGCACAAGCACCACTCAAGAAAGCACTCGGATGCCGAAGTTTGTCAAGGCAACATTCTATGCCGAGTCGTTTTACATAGCGCAGACAAAAGGTTGTCAACACAAAGATCTACATCTAACAAGTCATAGCGTGGACAAAGCACTCGACGGATCACGAAAGAGGAAGAAAAGAAAAGTACTCGACAAATCGAGGGATTTCGTCAGGATAACGCACAGAGTTGTTTACAGGGTAGAGACGAAAACAGGACAAAGTACTCAGTAAGTCAAGTAACTCCGACCACACCCGAGCAAAGAATACATCAACGAAAATAAAGAATCTTCATTTGAAGAGGAGTGTAATATTACAAGAGGACTGGTCAATTGGATCAGGCATTGTCATCAGGAAGGGAAATATCAATATTAAGACTGTCTACAACCCTACTGGCTAAACCTTCGACCTCAGGCTCCATCCTCTCAACGGCATCAAGGTATTCTTGGCTATTAGCTTCCTCTGCTATCTTGGACAGAGGCGCCTCTGGAGCAAGGATCCGGACCTGGGCCAACACATTCTTGGTACATACTTGAGCGCACTTCTTCGCGAACTCTTGGAAATGAGTCAGAATCCTGAGGAATGAACTGAGCCCAAGATTGCCCATCATCCGCTGGAGTCCGGAGAACATCAGCTACTGAACGAAAGGATTTCCACAAAACGTTCCAATTTTCAGTAGCCGTCGCCAGCTTCCTAGACAAGTCTTCAATAGTTTTTTAGGCCTGCACTAAGATCTTTATCAGCTCCATGCCTGATCAACTTAGCAAGTGCAAGTTCTTCTTCAGCATGAGTAATTACCTCCTCAGCCTTGTTATGACTTGTACGAACAAGAGTCTTCATTTCATCAATGCCCTCTGAGAGCTTTTTTCCTTCAACTCGGAGAGCTGGACAAGACACCAAACAACAAGTCAGCAAGAGGGAAAGGTTTGAATACTGAAAGAAACAAAGAGAACCCGAAATACCTTTACATTCTTTCTTCATGGCTTCCAAGCTCTTCATGGCCTCCGAGTTCTTTGAAGCCTCCCGGATAGCAGCATCTTTCTGTTTCTCCAACTCCTGGGCAATAGTGTCTCTCTATTTCTCTACCTCTACCACCCGGGCATGGAGAGCCTTTTCCTCTTTTTGATGCGACTTACGTTCAGTCTCCAACTCAGCCCGGAGGAGGTCAAGGTCAGTCTTCAGAGAACTTACCTCGGAGGACAACTTCTTCTCGGTTTCAGACGAAAAGAAGAAGCCGGTATGGTCACGAGAGAAAGTCTAAACAATTAAAGATAGAGAAAAATAAGGCGTAAGGATGAAGGCAAAACAAATGGCCTAAGAAAGAATCTCATAAAAACTTACGTGAAGCTTCTCCTCAAAAGAAGTCGCAGAGGACGCCAAGCTCCCCTAGGCTGCGGTCAGCTCCGATAGCCGATGGGTGGCATCGAACTGTTGCACCACGTCATCGGTAAAAGAGGGACCGCCGGAAGCAAGAGAAGGGGAAGGAGAGGCTGGCTGGGGCGAAGAAGGAACGACCAAAGCAACCTCCCGGGAAGCCGAAGCCAATCCCTCAGAAGGACCCGACTGCGACGGCCACAGTCACCTCCGGGGCAGCCAAGTCCGCAACTTCGCCAGGTAGCTCCGAAGCCCCCGTAGCAACTTTCACCAACAGTATGTTGCGAGTCCTGAGGCTCAGAACTCAATGGCACAGCGAAAGGCTGAGAAGAAGTCGATGAAGAAACAAGAGAAGACGAAAGACTAAAATTGATAAAAGAAATCACCGATGAGAACCTAGAAGAAGGAAGACAGAAGCAAAGGGATGAAGCCAGAATCTACTCACCCAGCCACTTTCTTCTTCGCGAAGCCAAAAGAAGGCCTCGCAGGGGGACCACGACGGCGAAAACATCCCCGCCACCCGACGACGGGAGCGGGATAGCAGATACCAGAGCCATGGAAGAAGCCAGGGCTAGAGCCATGGAAGAACTCTACACTGGAGGAGTGGTAGAGCTTAGTACCGAGGCTACCAAAGAACTTGACACCAGAGCTTCAGAAGAAGTCAACGCAGGAGCCTCAGAAGAGCTCGTACCCGACATCCGGTTACTTCAAAAAGTTCAAGACTAAAAGTCAAGACAAAGAAGAGAAATTTAATGCAACAGGAATATGAAAACAACTCACCGCCGCATGATGAGGGGTACTTCGTCATCCTCCTCTCCCTCAACCAAGGAAACCAGAGCACCTGCTGAAAAAAAGAATAAAAAGTACTCGGTTCAAGAGAAAAACAGGAAAATAAAGGAACAAAGAGTATTAAATGTGCTCACCTAAGAGCATGCTAGCAACAATTGGAGTACCTGAGAGACTACTTGGTTTGCGAGACTTCTTGGAGACAGGTAGGCCAGATGAAGACCCATCCGTTCGCCCCCTCTTTGGGACACTACGAGGACCGCGAGGGACTAGACGAGGAACATATTCTTCATATACATCAACAAATCCGGAAGAAACTCCAGGAAGCGCTGTGGAGATTGGGAACTTACTAGTTACGGAAGTTCCAGCAAGTTTATCCCCAGTCTCCACCATGGCAGGGAGAACATCAAGAAGGATCGGGTCAACAAAGTTCTGCCCAAGCTCCTACGAAAAAGGATAAAATAGCAAGACAAGGAAAAGCTAAGCAAAAATGGATGCAACAAGAGTACATAAAGTACCCAAACAAAGAGATAAACAACTCACAGCTGGAGGTGGGTTGTTGGCAGAGAACTCAGAGACAGCAGGAGGAACAACGCTCACTCCTTTCAACATCTTCTAGAGACGCTCGAGTACCTCCTCATCGGTCAGCTCAAGAGCTGGGACCATGCGTGAAGGATCCTCGGCCCCAGAATACTCGAAGCCAAGGTGCTCCCGCTCTTTCAAAGGCTGAACTCGATGATGAAGAAAACTCGAAACAATACCGAAACCGGTTAAACCCTGCTGTTTCAGCGTGCTAATCCTATCAAGGAATGGCTGGATCACTTGAATCTCAGCAGGTGACTCAAGTTTCTTATCCCATCGGTCATTCACCACAGGACCAGATCCAAAGTGGACGACAAGGGAAGGGATCAAATTGGCAGCATAAAACCAGTTGACACGCCAATCTTTTACAGAATCAACCAGGTCATAATCAAAGAACTTGCTCTTAAGACCCTGGCGAAATTGAATCCCGTAACTGCCAAGAACGCTGGTTTCCTCGTGGCGGGGTTGGGGTTTCAGGCGAAAGAAGTAACGAAACAGAGAAAGAGAAGGGGGAATTCCAAGGAAAGCTTTGCAAAGATGAACAAAGACAGAAAGGTGAAGAACTGCATTAGGAGCAAGGTGGTTTAGGCAAATCCCAAAATAATCAAGAAATTGGTGAAGAAAAGCAGAGGCGGGAAGACAAAGTCCAGCGCGAATGAATGAGACAAAAAGAACGATCTCACCAGGAACTAGAACAGGAACTCGATGCTCGCCTGGAACTCTCCATTTAGCAAAAGCCTAGCCCTGGATCAAGCCATCACTGACAAGCTCACGAAGCTGCGCTTCGGTGGTTGTCAGAGCCGGCCAAAACTTCTAGGAGGCCCTCATGCCAACAAACTCCTGATTCTCGATCAAGGAGAGTGAAGACTCCTCGTCCACGAAAGAAGACTGGGACTTACTGGCGGTTTTCTTCTTGCCCATGTACTAACGAAGGCAAAAAGAAATGAGAGGAAAAAGAAAACCTAGATGGCGGTGCTAAGGACGGCGGCGACAATGGCGACGGCGGATGATTAAGAGCTAGGGTTTGAAGGCAAAAGAAAGGCAGTAAAGAAAAAGAGGATGAAGGGTCTATAAATAAATTTTACAGCATTAGAAACGGCCCACTAGGCCCGTTAAAACACCATGTGAGAACGCAACGGTCCATTTACCGACGCAGCTAAAATGACGGAGGGCACAAATCCACACAACGGTATAATCCAACGGGCAGATTTCAGACTTATCCATCCAGCACTACTGCGGAGCCATCAGATAACTACAAGAACAACCCATCCTCAAAGAAGAAAGGGAGGGTAACTTCTGAAGGAACAAAAGAACCCGGTTCTTGATAAAAAGAACTCAGAAATTCCATAAGCAATACAGCAGGAGAAAGCATGGCAACTAAGAAGGCAAGAATCTTTTTTATTACAAATGAAATCAAGAAGTACAAGATTACACATCTTACAAGACCCGACGAACTCGGTACTACAACAAGCAAGGTAGCAAAGAGGAACCCGGACACAGCTAGGCTCTAGAACGACTACGTGTTCCAATTTGTTGCCAGGTAGGACAAACCACCCTCGGATACACTGTTTTCTTCAAAGGACGAACACAGTGCATCCAAGATGGAAATCAGCAGCACAGCAGGAAAGCATGGACCAAAGGAGGCTGGCAGGCATCTGTCTACCCAAGCCTGACGTGATGTAGGATCAGGTGTTGATCTGCACCAGACAGCCGTAGGACAGACAAAGAGCGCCAGCCAAGAACTACCGGATGAAGGGACAAAGCCCACATCATAAGACTTCCTCCAACTACCACCACCAACTTCCTGATGCAACGCCACTGCAGGATTAGTCTACCTCTAACCCCTATCACAAGACTTCCTCCAGCTACGACGAGATACACAACAACTACAAGATACGCCCGGGGGCTGCTCAACTTCACAAACTACCATATCCATGACTACAAAGACTTCAGGCCGCACAACAGAATGCTCAATGATTCAAAAACAAGCACCACAGGAGGGTATTTATAGACCAAAAGAGCGGTGCACATGAACCGGGAGCACCAAAGGTAAAGACCTGACAAAGGAAACAGTGAAAAGATAGAACTCAATGAAAAAGGACTCAGGCGTGAAGGAACAGTGACCAAGGACAAGCATATTCGGAAGGATATACCACCACGGTACAACCCGTCAACAAACAACATTTACACCCAACCAACTCCACACAGCTACATCCGACAAAAGAAGACTAGCGGAGAGTATGCCAAGGCCATGTAACCGAGTTCTTTCCGAAAAAAAGAAAGAACCCGGACATAAGCTCGGAGGCTGGATGCCGCGAAACTACTCGGATGATGGTTTAATCCAAGACTAAAGGGCTGCTTCGGAAAGATGCCGCAAAACTACTCGGATGATGACATAATCCAAGTCTTAGGGACTACTTTAGAACACAAATTTTTAAACAACATAAAGATTCAAGACCCTCCAACCTTTTATTCCAAATAGCAAGAGGCTCGGGGGCTACACTCAGTGAGTGCCCTTTTTCTTCGAAAAAGCGCACGTCACCAAAAGACTTCCTCAACGCAGACCACTTCAAGACATTACGATAAAAAGAACCCGGAACGAGCCATATTTGAGTTCTTTTTGATAAAACTTCAACGAACAATCAGAGCAACTTCAAGACAAGATCCTCCAGCTCCTTGTTCCAAATAGCAAGAGGCTCGGGGGCTACAACCAGATGGATGTACTTTTTCTTCAAAAAGCACTCACCACTCGAAGATCCCAAGAAGCGCTACAAGGTTTCACTCCAGAAAGCACTCAGATGACGTTTGTTCCTACTCAACAAGACCTGAAGGAGCAAAACGAGACTTTCAGAGCTCAACCTTGAAGTGCTCGGGGGCTTATCGATGTGGGACCCACAGGATACCCCGCAAGGGAGAGAGAAGATCTAGTCTAACTAGGATTCTTCCCATGTAATCTTAGTAGTAGTACTATTCAGTAATCCTACTAGGAACTCTCATTGTAAACCGACTAGGACTCTGGCCTCCTGACTATATAAAGGAGGGCATGGCTCCTGGGAAAGAGAACAACAGAACGATAATTGTACGACACTTCATAATCAATCCAACGTAGAGGCTAACGCTGGCTGGACGTAGGGCTGTTACTCGATCAACGATCGAGGGTCCGAACCAGGATAAGTCGTTTGTCTCTTGCGTTCACCATCGAGTTCTGCATACGCTGAAGCCCGAACAATACTGCCACGGGGACCCCCGTGGCAGGCTATCGGTGGTAAAACATCGACAGCGCATGAGAAACAAAGAATAATTTAAGCGACAAAGTAGGGTCACTGTAGCAGTTAGCCACTTGAAAATGAAGAAAAATTCAAGCGATGAAGAACCACCATCATAGCAATTAGGGCCTTAGATGAGGGCTTCTTCTTACTTTGGTCAATTGTTTCGCACGCACCCGCTCACTATTGCTCACTCTCTCGCTCTCCTCTCATCTCTGGTGGTAGCAATGCCACTACCGTGCCACCTTTCTCTCGGCCTGACCCTCTCCCCGCTTACTAGTTGTCCCCCACCGTTGTGGCCACGGTGCCTCCACATCCCCTTGTCTCTCCCACCACCATTGTTAGGCCTATCTACTCTCATCCAACAGCGGCAACTCTTTCCCCTAACCTCTTCCCGTTCAATAGAACAAGAAGCTTCTAGAGTCATCAGATTTTGATCCAATAGATAGCAATTGTTGTTGTCTGTTTATATACCAAAAAAATCAGATATATACGATGATAATTGTTATTCTTGCAACAACAAGCAAACTATACAACACTTGTTTTCCGATTGTCATATTGCAAGTATTATTTGGAGGATTGTTTTGCATTTGGTTTACAGCCTCCGAAGGACTTATTAGATTTTTAGGGGTCATGGGCTCAACAGGTACATATTAATAAATTGCATTCTCTAGTTTGGCTAGGCGCAATTGCTATTCGCTGGTATATTTAGTTGGCTAGAAATGACACGGCGTTTGATAAAAAAAAAGATTATTTTTTTATTTACAAGTAATTTTCAGAGCAACCTGCTAGATGTGTTTCTAGTCCATTCTTCGTAAAGGAGGCTTGTCGTTTGGTAGAGAACGTGGCAATGGATATCTTCGCAAACAATGTGTGTCTGTCTTCTAATAGGCTTAGTGCTTAGTTAGTCATTGAGTTTGAGTTTGTCTCAAAACCTTATTTTTAGTTTTTGTGAGTCTTTAATCAATCAAGGCTAGATACGTGATAATAAATGACTGTGTGCAAAACTCTACTAGAGGCCGAAATAAATATTTGTTTTAAAAAATAAGGTATATAGAATCTGTTTGCTTGAATACCTAGATTAGGCTCCAACCCAAACAGTAGCTCATATATTTATTTTCATTCCATCGTCAGCTAGAGTAAAATACTGTCAGGTGCGTTTCGAGTTTCTTTGTGGATCTGCAACGACCGACGCCGAATGAGAGATGCGTGGTCCCCACTCCTCAACTACGCCCACCTCAGCGGCGTCCTCGCCCGCTGCGGCCGCGCCGGGGACCTCCGCCTCGGCACCGCGCTGCACGCCATCGTCGCCAAGAACCCCACCCACTTCCGCCTCTGCCCACACCGTGCCAGCTTGCACCACGTGCTCGCCGTATGGAACTCCCTCGTCGCCATGTACGGCCGCTGCGGCCGCCGCGGGGACGCCGCCAGGGTGTTCGACGAAATGCCCCTCCGGGACTCCGTGTCCTGGAACTCGCTCCTCGCCGCCTCCGCCTTGGCCACGGATGCGCTCACGCTGCTCAGGCGGATGCTGCGCTCCGCACCAGGCGCCGCCGCGTGCGACCACGCCACGTTCACCACCGTCCTGTCCGCATGCGCGCGTGCTGACGGGGGCGGGGGCTGGGGCACGGGCGCCGCGTCGCTCCCCGTGGTGCACGGACTGGCGGTGTCGTGTGGGCTCGACGCCGAGGTGTCCGTCGGGAACGCGCTGATCACCGCCTACTTCGAGTGCAGCTCCCCAGGCTCGGCGGAACGGATGTTCGACGCCATGGCAGACAGGAACGTCATCACGTGGACGGCCATGGTCTCCGGGATGGCTCGGGCAGAACGATATAGGGAGAGTCTGTCTCTGTTTCGGCAGATGAGGCACGCGGTGGACGCCAACAGGGCCTCATACTCAAGCTCTTTGTTAGCATGTGCGGGATCACTTGCCGCCAGGGAAGGGCAGCAGATTCATGGGCTTGCCGTTAAGGCTGGGTTTGAGACTGATCTCCATGTCGAGAGTGAGCTCATGGATATGTACTCCAAATGTGGGTTGATGGAGGATGTGCTAAGGGTGTTCCGCTCCTGTCAGGATCCTGATGAAGTTTTCTTGACCGTGATTCTTGTTGGGTTTGCTCAAAATGGACTGGAGGAGAAGGCATTCGGATTGTTTGCTGAGATGGTCGGGAAAGGAATCCACATTGATGCAAACATGGTTTCTGCAGTCCTGGGGGCCTTCGGTGCTTCCGCGCCATTTGCTCTTGGGAAGCAGATCCACGCATTGGTCATCAAAAAGTGCTTCGGACGGAACACCTATGTCTGCAATGGTCTAATCAATATGTATTCCAAATGCGGTGAACTACAGGAGTCTATCGAAGTGTTTGATGGAATGCCGAGCAAGAATACGATTACATGGAATTCCATCATTGCAGCCTTTGCCCGACATGGTCATGGTTCGGAGGTTTTTGGATTGTTTGAGTCCATGAAAGCCGATCATGTCAAGCCGACTAATGTCACATTCTTGTCACTGCTCCACGGATGCAGCCATGTTGGATCAGCCAGGAAAGGACTGGAGATACTGAATTCCATGTCATCACAATATGGAATCCATCCAAAGGTGGAGCATTATGCATGTGTGGTTGACATGCTTGGCCGAGCCAGCCAGCTGGATGACGCCAAAGCATTCATAGAAGATGGACCCTTCAAGGACAGCGCTCTCCTCTGGCAGGCCTTGATGGGAGCTTGCAGCTTCCATAAGAACTCAGAAGTCGGAAAATATGCAGCAGAGAAGTTGCTCCTCCTGGACCCTGACTGCACTGCCGCTTATGTCTTGCTCTCAAACATCTACTCATCTGAGGGCAGATGGGATGACAGAGCCAGGATCATGAAGAGGATGAGAGAAAAGGGCTTGAGGAAGGACACTGGCAAGAGCTGGATTGAGCTGGAAAAGGAGGTCCGTTCTTTTGTCATTGGGCCAAGGTCTCACCCTGATGATGTGCTGATGCAGTTGTCTGCAGTTGCCAGTGATCAAGAAGATCTTATAGAGAGCAATGCTCTGTGAAATTTCAGATGTCTATCTTCCATTCTAGTTTCTTGTTTACATATCTGATTTTCCATGGTCAACTGGGCATCATACATGATAGTCGCTATACATGTTTTTGGATTGTTTATTCATATATCTCGCCTGAAATGTTTACAGAATGCATTCTGGTTTGCTTCATCAATGGGTGTCTTGCCCTCACGAGTCACTCATCTCAGTTGCGTTAAAAAAAAGTCACTCATCTCAGAAGATGGATAAGCAGGCGAAGGTGGACATGCTCTCCCTACCAGCCCGTAAGGGAATGAGATAGCACGCATGGAGGTAGTAGATGGGAAGATCGAAGAATGTACCACAGCCAAGAGGGAGCATTGGCTTCGCGCTGGCCCTATTGGGCAGCATCTACTTCCTCCGCTCCAAATTATAAGATGTTTTAGCTTTTCTGATATATTGCTTTTACTATGTATAGATAGTGTATATTTAAGTGTATAGCAAAAGCTATATATTAGAAAAGAGAAAATGTCTTATAATTTGGAACGGGGCACAAGGGAACCTATGTATGCATAATAGCTTATATAGTGTTGACCTTGGTAGTGATAATGATGCAAATGCAAATCTGATTTCACACCTTTGTATCTGCAACCATTCAGACTATGTACATAACGTATGAATGGTCATGTTTAACAAAACCATAGCAAATAGAGTTGCTTAAATCTAGATCTAGTAGAGAGCAATAAAAAGGGCAGACCCAGTGCCGGAGGCTTCCACATGAGTGGAGTCTAGGGAAAGGATAAACCGAGACAAGCCTTTCCCTCGCAAAATCTACGGAGAGGCTGCTTCGAACCCACAACTTGGTAACTCAGTGAGACAGCTCTCACCACTGCACCAGGCCTGCCCTTCTACCTAGTAGAGAGCAATGCTCTGTGAAAATGTCAGGTGTCTATCGTCCATTCTAGTTTCTTGTTTACATGTCTCGTTTTCCATGTGCAATTGGCCATCATACATGATAGTCGCTATACTATGTTTCAGGATTGTTTATTCATATATCTCGCCTGAAATTTGTGCAAAATTCATATATCTCGCCTGAAATTTGTTTATTCTGGTTGCCTTCACGAGCCACTCATCTCGGAAGATGGATTCGCAGGCAAATGTGGACATGCTTCATAGTTCATACAGCGCGTAGGGGAAGGAGCTGCATGATGTCCTTGTATGGCATCAACCTATCTGATTTCACTCCTTTGTATCTGCAACCTTTCAGACTCTGTACAGAACGTATGAACGATCATGTTTAATAAAACTGTAGCAAATGGAGTTGCTTGGATCCAGTGCTAATGACTTCGGTATGATATCGTAACATCATAGCAACAGCTAAGTTCGCATCCAAAAAGGCTAATTCCAGTCTCCACCGGAAACTAAGACGAGAGAATTTCTCGTGAGCCATTAAAAAAAGATCACAATCTTCTGTGAGCCACAGGAAAAATTCAGCGTTTTTCAGCGCTACTGCTTTAATTTTTTTCTGCCCTCCATGCCACTACCGTCAGATTAGACTCTAACGGTGTCAAACTGCATGTGTGAAAAGTCGAAAATACCTTTAAATCTAAATATGTCATTAATTTTTTTTAGCTCTTAACGACTTCAAATGAAAAAAATCAAAACTAGAAAATTGTAGATCTCGTCGAGATCTATAATTTTTATATAAAAATTATCTTCTTTTAATACCGAAAAAAAGATATAATTAATTTTTCTAAGATATATTAATCATATCAAATTATCTTCTTTTTGCAGTATTAAAAGAAGATAATTTTTATATGCGAATTATAGATCTCGACGAGATCTACAACTTTCTAGTTTTGAGTTTTTTTATTTGAAGTCGTTAAGATGCTCAAAAAAAATTAATGACATATTTAGACTTAAGGGTATTTTCGACTTTTCACACCTGCAGTTTGACACCATTAGAGCCCAATCTGACGGCAGTGGCATGGAGTGCAAAAAAAAAAGTTGAAGCAGTGACGCTGAAGACCGCTGAACTTTTCCAATGGCTCACAGGAAATTGTAATATTTTTTAATGGCTCACAAGGAATTCCCCAAAACAAGATTGGCCGCAGCAGCTGGAATAAGTGGATAACTGTCCAAATCACCAGATGCCACATTCACGTTACATAATGAAGCCCCTGGAACAGAATTCACATCCATCACTGCAATACTCGTACATAAGACCGGTACAAGATACATGATAGTAGTATAGTGTACAATAGCTCAAGGACCCTTGTCCACTGCAGAACAGTGGGAATCTTCAGATAGATCAAATTGTTTGAGGCAGAGTGAAAAGCCACTACCACTCAGACCTTGCTGTGAATGCACATGACAATTGCGGAAGGAACCGAAAGTGACAAATCAGATGGAGTGATCCAGAAATTGGCACAAAATATTTGAGTTATACAACGAATAAGCAGTTTCCGACAAGCATAACTAGAACACACCAACCAAACACAGCTATTGTACTATCAAGTCTCACCGTTGAGAGTTCGGATAAGATTTACGAAACATTGTGCCAATCTAGACAGTGAATATAGTAACAATCACAAACTATAGCGACTGATTATCTCCAAGACTTCATCACAATAACTGAGATTCTCCCTTTTCCACCATCGCCTCTGCAAAAACATCTTATGCTGGAGCTAACCGTCATATTCCTACATCAAAGTCAAAAGGACTCAGTTATACCAGTATGCCAAACCGAAAAACTAGTAACAATTAAAGTTTTGAACACTAAAGACACTAGCATTAGTAGAAAATATGAACAAAAGGCTTGGTTGAGATAGTTGTGTTTAAGCAGGTATAATTTACTCAGAGTTGCATGAGGTACCCACCACTGACCAGGTCCCCACTACATCAAGCGCCTTGTCCAGTAGGATTCAACAAAGAGGGTGGCCATGCAATTGTGTAAGGGTAGATCAACGCCCCCAGGCAATCCGCTTTGGGCAACCTCTTGAGCTTCATAGTTTCAAGATCAATGGTGAATAGATGAGTCCACTTCCGGAAGAACACAAGGCCAGCGGCCACCCCGATGACATGTATATCATCTCGGTATGACTGCAGTGAAGGATTGATCATCCGGTATGACTCCAGTGAAGGATCGATCATCTCCGTCAGTGCCTTGTGGAACCTAAACGATTTCTCCACCTGCCTCCATGCCATCCCACCGACACCGTCCACCGTGCCAGCCCACACCTCGATGCGGTAGCCGGTCATAGTGAGCAGGTGGAGGACATTGGCATCCTCCTCTTCTCCTCTGTCGAGGGCGTCGAAGCGGAGATCCCGCAGGGCAGGCGGGAGGTCCAAAACCGAGAGTTCCATGGACGCCGTGCTGAACGCCGCCATGTGCTCCCCGCCCTCGAGCCTCCAGTACAGCGACCGGTTCGCCTGCATCACCCGGGAGCCGGCGGCTAGATTGGGCTGGCACGCGATGCCGGCGACGTCGGCCCAGGAGAGCTCGCCGGAGGCCAGGACCAGCGCGCGTAGCTCCCGCGATGCGGCGTCCCACGAGATGCAAACCACCCGGAACTCCGACGAGTCGCCGTCGTCGTCGAATAGGCCGTACCCGACGGCGCGCCCGGCGGGAGGCGCGGGGAGGGAGACGTAGCGGCGGGAGATGGGATCCGCGACGGCGAGTTCATGGGACCCCAGGTTCTCGAGGAGAAGGCGGCCGTTGCGGCAGTCCAGGTGCTTCCACGCGGCTGCGCCCTGGCCCAGCCAACCGCCGCCGGGAAGGAAGGAGAGGGCGAAGTCGCCACCGTTGGCGGCCGCGGCCGCAGACGGCGAGGAGGAGGAGGAGGGGGAAGCAGAGATGGGTACGAAGTGGGATTTGCCGATGCAGCGGTTGGGGAAGAGGAGGAGGCAGCCGAGGAGGCGCGGGCAGGAGGGGTGGCGGCGGCGGAAGCGGCGGAGGAAGGGCGCGCTGCGGGCAGCGCGGAGGAAGGGCTTACAGGCGGCGGCTGCGCGGAGGAGGTCGGCGGAGGCCGGAAGGTGGATGAAGACCTCGCGGAGGAGGTCCTCGCCCAGCGCGACGATGGGGGCGCCGGCCGCCGGAGCCATGCGTCGATGGCGCACCTGGGCCGGGATCGGAATGGACAGGTCAAGTCGTGAATTGGGTAGGGAATGAGGAAACTCTGCAATATAAGGGTTAATTGGATCATGGCATTATAAATTTTAAATTCGATTACGTTTATGAGATATTACACTACTACTTCTCATTTAATAGTGCTAATGTCATTATAATTTCTCTCTTATTTAAAATATGTCTGTGTCTTTGAGCTCACATGCATACATACGGATAGCTCCGTATTTTCTTATGGACCAAATTGGCCCTTCCTCGTCTCCTCTCACACTCACGACACACAGGGGGAGCGAGACTATGGGGCCGTTCGGCTGGTTTTTTTACTGTTCATGGCTGAATTTGTGAGAGAAAAACACTGTTTCGGCTGAAAAAAGAAGCGGATCAAGCCGGGTTTCATGTCAGCCGAACAAGGCCATGTGAAGAATTGATCGGCCTGTTCTCTGGTTTGTTTCTGAGTTGGTTTGGGCTGGCTGGTACTGGTTTGCTGTGAGAGGAAAACACTATTGGTTGGCTGGTTTTGGCTGGCTGAAACCAACAAGCAAACAGGCTAGATGAGTGGTGAGAGAGGCGAGGAGGAAGAGACAATTTCGTCCATACAAAAATATGAAGCGATCCATATGTATGCACGGCGGACAATTGGACCTGCACGTGGAGTTCGTCGCATCGAGACTAACCTGCTAGACTGGCCTACTCAGGGTGGAGTCAGAAAATTGATTTTTTTTTTAATGTCAGGGGAGCAATTTTAAATTTTTTAGTGGAAAATTTAGATTCATAGGGAGGCCTAGGCCCCTGCCCCCCCCCCCCCCCCCTCCGCCCTAGGCCTCTCGACGACACGTGCAGACTGTTCGATGGGTTGCCCCACAAGGACTTCATATGATAGAATGCCATGATGGACGGGTCCACGCAACATGGACGCCCCAACGAGGGGCTCAGGCTGTTCGTGCTCATCAGCTCTTGCCACCCATGTGCGCGTGCCCTCGGCAGTCGGGGTTTGGGCTTCCGTTGGTCAGAGCCGAGCCCGCTCATTGATGTCTAGGATAGGGGGCATGGCTTCCTGCGTCATGCCCCTGCAGAAAGGCGGCACCGCCCACGTGCCAATGCGCCGTTTAGGACGTCGCCATCGTGCCCAACTCACCCCAGCGCAAAAAGCCACACCGGCCATGGTTGTGTGCTCATTTGGAGGTAGAAGATGGGATAGAATAGAAGAGAAGTTATAGGGCTAAGGTGAAAAGAAGACAGAAAAAAAAAGCTGAGAAATAATCTAGAATGAGTCTGAGGTTCTCAATACAAAAGTGTAGTGGCACGAGATAAAATAAAAAAATTCACACCAACTCAACTGATGGTAAAATGGATATTTCATCCACCTCATTGACGGTGTTTGTCGCAAAATAGACAGTAGTGGCGAGGAACAAAAGTTTGGGACAACCTCGTGGCATATATAGAATTTCGAACTTTCATAATGATATACTCCCCATGACGGTCAATTATGCGTAAGTTCTAGTTTATAGTAAATAGTATTAGTATTTATGTCTTCAAATAAATTAATTATTTATTCTATAACTAATCTAACAATATTTATTTGTATTTTTTATACAAATTTATTAAAGTTCAAAATTGAGAATTGTATTTTTTTTGTTTGGACGGATATGGAGTATATGGAAAAACTAGTGTCGGGGACCTAATATCGGGGTACCCAATGAGGTAGAACTAATAACCATCGAACGCCGACACTTCCGGTCAGACAAGAGCACTACTGCGCTCTTGCCCGAACGACGGAAGATTAGTTCCGCCTCGCCCGACCACCGAGGGCTAGGCTCCGCCTCGCCCGATGGCTAGGGCGGGCTCCACGTCGCCCGACGACCGAGGGCTAGGCTCCGCCTCGCCCGACGTCCGAGTATTAGGCTCCGCCTCGCCCGATGGCTAAACGATGGGCCCGACGTCCGAGGGCTAGGCGTCGCCTCACCCGATGGCTAAACAACGGGTCCGATGTCCGAGGGCTAGGCTCCGTCTCGCCCGATGGCTAAAGACGGGCTTCGCCTCGCCCAACGTCCGGGGGCACTCCGCCTCACCCGACGCCCGAGGGTGGGCTCGACCTCGTCCGACGACTGATGGCTAGCTCTGCCTCGCCTGATGACTACACCCTGATCCTTCGTGAAGACGAGCACAAGGTACGATAGGACATTTGAGTCAACCGCAGTATCGAGGGCCATGCCCTGCGCGCCTGCAGGAAGGCACCATCAGGATACGATGGGATGGACGCTTTAAGCCCTTTCTGACATAACAGTGCCCGAATAGTATTGTAGGCGCCGACTTTTGTCCCATAGTGTAGTAGGCGCCATCGTCAGCCCTCGGGCGCAGATACTAACACAGGCATACGACAACCGCTACAATCTAAGGAAAACTCACATCATCTACAATAACAGGCGTACAGTCGTCTCCCCGTCTACTCCCCATAGAGTCATGGCTCAATGCCCTGACACCCTGCATCGTTAGTCATGAGGATGGGACGTAACCACTCACTGAAGTAAGGCCAGGGCGTGGCCTAGTCAGGGTCAGCGAACGTGCCATCTCTGACACGGTCTGCCATGACAGCGGTACAGGCTCAAGGGAAAAGGAAAGCTTGGCACCTTCGAAGGGGGACCTCCATCTTAGGTTTTTTCCTCTTTCTCCCACCTATAAACCCCCTGCTCCCCTGTTGACACCGTTTTTTGCACGTGTCAAAGTGATCGGAGTGGACTAATCGGCAAGGGGAAAGTTGCTGTATACTCTGATAGCCGATGAAAGCCAGCTTGTAAAGATGGTTGCCGATAGCTGGTGGTGGTCGATGGAAAGGTTGATTTAGACTCAGGCGTTGCCGATGAGGTTGGAGGTGTTATTGTCGATGCCGATGAAGGGAGGCTTGAAGACTACTGCCGATGAAACAGGAAGTATGCCGATGGAAAGGAGGTCGGTGAGATTTCCATCGTAATTGAGGCGGACAGGGAAATAGATAGGAGTTGATTTCCTTTTCTGTATTCATTAGAGTATGATTCATGTAAGAGTCACGTATTTCCTTAGGTATGGATTTGGTGTCCTAGTTATGTTTGGTTATGTCTCTTTAGATCAGGGTATAAATATAGATTGAAGGGCAATGTAAAATATATATCAATCAATATCAAAACCAATTTTTACTCCTATTTGCATCTACTTACTTTTCGGCGACTTCGTCAATTTGCATTATTTTTCCTTTTTACGAGTTCTCATTGATTCGGCGAGCTGCATCGCTTCAGTGCGACCGTCGACGATCCTCGAGTTCCGCGTGAGTACCTCTTGGCCGTGACTTTCGGGCGTATCGCTGTTGTCAGGACCAAAGTGCTCGTATCTTCATCCTTGTCGATTAACAGGTCAAATCGACTAGCACGCCTTGGATATCGATTCGGGTATTAGCCCTTTGTGTTTGCAGATCCACTTTTGCATCAACACATCTTTTGGCACGCCCGGTGGGACCAATCAATCTGATCAATATGTTCAATTTCGAGATCGATGCGGGGAACATTATCGTGGTATCAGAAGAAGATCTTAAGGAAGAGCAGAGGCAGGCTATGGAAAAGGCTGTAGAAGAATACAGGCAGCTTTGTCTGAAATCGTTTAGCCTGAACAAGAGTGGACAAGTCATCCAGAAGCAAGATTTGCCGTTGCCTCGGCAGGTTACCTTTGACTCCAATCCTGGTAAACTTCAAGAGATGGTTAATTCTGCAGTAAATCATGCTTTGATTAATCATTCCAATGTGTTGTCCAATACTGTTCATAATGCTGTGGTTCGAACTCTCAAAGAAGGACAAGCGTCACCGCATTACATTGGGCCTGCCTATCACCAACCAGAGCCGGCATCTGTCAATACTCCATCGGCTCCCTCGGCCGTTGTGGGTACAGAAGTTACTTCTTCTCCAGTATCGGCAGGCTTACCTAATATTCAATCTACACCGATACGATCAGATCCGGTACTACCAGGAGGACGAATCCAGCTTAACACAGATCTATCGGCATCAGCTATGTCAGGTCCTGTGTCTCAAAATAGCCAGATTCCTGCTAATTGGTGGGGATATGGTATGCCTCCGGAGTCATCTGCTTTCAATCCTGGATTACCTCAAGTGTTTGATGCAGTAGGAAAAGCTCCTATACCATCGGCTGTTTCGCCGATGGCTCAAGTGTCTCAATATGCCACAGCAACTACTGTGCAATCAACTCCAGGAGGTTTTCAGATGCCTTTGGTTCAAACGCCCAGTTCAAATCCATCGGCAAGCTTACTGCCGATGCAGCAGAAAGCCCCTATTATGAGTCAAACTGAGGTTCAGTTCATGCCTCAAGCTGGTTATAATTATCCAACAATGTCAGCAAATTACCAGCCATCGGCAAGATTTATACCGATGAGTTCTAGTAATGGTTGGTCAGGACAGTTACCTGTTCAACATACAGTTTAGCAAAATCAACAGATTGCAGGGATTCAACAAGGTTATATGCAAGCTGGTGTCCAGAATCAAGCATCGGCAGCACAGCCGATGAATCCTTTCCAACAGGATAATGGACCACAAGTAACGGCGAATATGCCGATTGCTGGAGATCGTGGGCCACAAAGATATATGGAGGAATATCAGTAGGCACTTCCTGTAGAAATTCAGCCAGTTCGTCATCAGGAGGCTGATGCTTTTTGGGCCGATAGGATAGCAGAAATTATGAAGGATCAGTTTGGGATAAAGCCCAAGGTCAATACTTATTCTTATCGGACTCCATATCCTCTTGCATATGATTTAATTCCTCTCCCAAATCGGTACAAGGTACTAGATTTCACTAAATTCTCCGGGCAAGATGACACATCAACAATGGAACACGTCAATCGCTTCATTATTCAATGTGGAGAGGCAGCTAGCAGAGATGAATTAAGAGTTCGATTATTTTCATCATCTTTGTCTGGATCGGCATTTACGTGGTTCATTTCATTACCACCAAATTCTATTATTACCTGGGCTGATCTAGAAAAATAATTTCATAAGTATTTCTTTGCTGGAATCCATGAAAAGAAGCTTACCGATTTAGTAAAATTGAGACAGCGCAATGATGAATCGGTAGAGAGCTTTGTGTAAAGGCTACGAGATGTAAAAAATAAGTGCTACAGTCTGGTGCTGGATGATCGGCAGCTTGCCGATCTAGCTTTCCAAGGATTATTGCCACATCTTAAAGACAGATATGTTTCTCAGGAGTTTGAAAGTCTCAGTCATCTTGTGCAAAGGATTTCTGATCAAGATACTAGGGTTTTTGAACCTAAAAAGAATTGGAGTAAAAAGGTATCATTTGTTGAAGAAGTAGGAGATTCTGATTCTGATGAAGAACCAGTTATCGGCTTAGCTGAGTGGGTTAAGAATAAAAAGCCGATATCTTGTCCCTTTGGTCAAAAAGAGCCAGAAAAGTTTACCTTTGATATCACCAAGGCCGACAAAATATTTGATCTTCTGCTTCAAGAGGGCCAAATTAAGCTGTCACCTAATCATATGATCCCATCGGCAGAAGAGTTGAAGAAGATCTTGTACTGCAAATGGCACAATGCAACTTCACACAGTACAAATAAGTGCAAGGTGTTCAGGCAACAGTTACAATCGGCTATTGAATCTGGGAGAATTAAGTTTGGTACTTCTAAGGCCCAGAAGCAATGAAAATTGGTCAACACCCTTTTCCAGCAAATATGTTGGATGCCAAAGGGAAGACTAAAGTATTGATGTCAGAGGCTGCTGAGAAAAACGCGTCAGTAGATCCCCAACATCGGATAACTACCGATGATGCAAAAAGTAAGGGCTTACTGGGGGAAAGCAGTAGTTCCAAAAATCCTCCTCGACCTGGCATTGTGATTACTCATCGAAGGCAGCAGGAGAGTTGGCGTCAGCGAAATGACCGATATCGACAACAGCAAGAAGAGAGACGTCGGGAAGAATGGCATCGGCATAAAGATCATTGGAGGTGCCCGTTTTTTATCCATTGCTGGGAAGAAGGTATTAAATTACCAACTGTTGAAAATTGCCCTGAGTGCAATGGTTATTACGGGGTCAATCGGTCAGAAAGGAGGTTTCAACCTGGTAATCAGGGTTTATCTATCAATGAGCCGATCAGAGGCAGAGCATCAGTGCATGATCGGCTGGGGGGCAGACTTAGTGTACATAAGAGGCTTGGTAAATGCGCTGGATATTTTCCAAGGAATCAAGAGGAGCTTGAGGAGATGGCAAACGCAAGAGTTCCCGATGAGGAAATATTCTACAGGGACCCTAATATACGCCGTGTAGAATCAACTAGGACCTGTTATCAACCGGTGTGGAAAACCAAGTTTCCTCGATGGTGCCCGGAGGGTCTAACAAAGACACAGAGAAGGAGGATGCAACGTGAGCGTCAGGAGGATTTATACCAAGAGGAAAATTCCTCCAATGAGAGGTCCGGTCATCAACAGTGGCAGGTAAAACACAAAAATAATGGTCCATCGGCAGATGTTAATATGGTATTCATGTTGCCGATGGAGTTTTTGGCGCTATCTAATAATGAGGAAGAAGTTGTTCTCTCTGATCAAATAGCTCAGTTGACACTAGATCCAATGATGGCTGTTTTTGAGAAACCTACCGATGACGAGAGACAGCATCTTAAGGCTTTGTTTGTGAAAGGCAGAGTTGATGGGCAGCCTGTATCTAAATACTTATCGACGGAGGGGCTGCGATTAATATTATGCCTTATGTGATGTATCGGAAACTTGGTAAGAGAGATCAAGACTTGACCAAAACCGATATGATGCTGAAGGATTTTGAAGGCAATGTGTCACCGGCTAAAGGGGCAGTATGCGTTGAATTGACCATCGGCAGCAAAACCTTGCCGACGACATTCTTTGTTATTAATGGCAAGGGTGCATATAATCTGCTTCTAGGGAGGGATTGGATTCATGCTAATTGCTGTGTTCCTTCTACAATGCATCAATGCCTCGTACAGTGGATTGGGGATAAGATTGAGGTTGTCCCTGGTGATTCTTCTTATATCATCGCATCGGCAGAATCAGATACTTATGAGCGAACTAAATGCATATCAGGAGAAGTTTGGGAAAAAGAGTTCCTTAGAGTTGCTGATTATGAAATTCCACCTATCCAAGCAGTCGGTTCTGAAGAAGAGTTTTAATGAATAGGTTTGCCGATGATGGAAAATTAGGTCAAGGGTTCACATCGGCAGATGATTTAGTAGAAGTAGATATTGGTAATGGCGATAGGCCAAGACCTACTTTTATTAGTGCTAAGTTAGATTCCAAGTGTAAGCAGCAAATAACTGATTTGTTAAAAGAGTATAAAGATTGTTTTGCTTGGGACTATACTGAGATGCCTGGATTAGACCGATCGATAGTTGAACATCGGTTACCTATCAAATCTGAATTTTGGCCACATCAGCAGCCAGCGCGCCGATGCAACCCTAATATACTTCCTGACATTAAGGCCAAAATAACTAAATTAATTGAGGCGAAGTTTATTCGGCAGTGTCGATATGCAGAGTGGATCTCTAATATGGTTCCTGTTTATAAGAAGAATGGAAAACTTCGTGTTTGTATTGATTTCAGGAATCTCAACAAAGCCACACCGATGGATGGCTATCCAATGCCGATTACTGATTTGTTAATTGATGCTGCAGCCGGACATCAAATAATCAGCTTCATGGATGGTAATGCAGGTTACAATCAAATATTCATGGCTGAAGAAGATATTCCCAAGACTGCTTTCAGATGTCCAGGTCATGTAGGGTTGTTTGAGTGGGTAGTCATAACGTTTGGCTTGAAAAATGCCGGTGCTACTTATCAAAGAGCTATGAACTTTATTTTTCATGAATACATCGGCACATTAGTGGAGATCTACATTGATGATGTGGTGATTAAGTTTGGAGATATCACAAAACATCTAGCCGATCTACGAAAGATACTGGAGTGCACAAGGAAGCATGGATTGAAGATGAATCCTAATAAATGTGCATTTGGTGTATCGGCAGGTCAATTCTTGGGTTTTATGGTGCATCAACGGGGCATCGAAATCAGTAGGAAGTCTATTGATGCAATTAACAAGGTGGTTGCTCCTGCCAATAAGACTGAATTGCAATCTTTGATCGGTAAGATTAATTTTATTAGAAGATTCATATCTAATCTGTCGGGTAAGATCAAGGCTTTCAGTCCATTACTTAAATTGAAAGCCGATCAAGAATTTGTATGGGGAGCTGAGCAGCAGTTAGCCCTCGATGAAATTAAGAAATATTTAACAAATCCTCCAGTGCTAGTTCCACCTCAACACGGGAAGCCTTTCAGGTTGTATTTGTCAGCTGATGATACTGTTATTGGTTCAGCTCTTATTCAAGAATTTGAAGGGAAAGAACGTGTTATTTATTATTTGAGCAGAAGATTAGTGGATGCTGAGACAAGGTATTCGGCCATCGAAAAATTATGTCTATGTTTATACTTTTCTTGTGTCAAATTGAGACATTATTTGTTATCTGCCGAATGTACGGTCATAAGCAAAGACGACGTAGTCAAGTACATGCTGTCGATGCCGATATTAAGTGGTAGAATCGGCAAGTGGATTTTAGCATTATCAGAGTTTGAACTATGTTACGAATCGACTAAGGCAGTTAAAGGGCAGGTTATGGCTGATTTTGTCACTCAGCATTGTAATGCAGTGGACTCTCTGGAGGTTGCTCCTTGGACACTTTTCTTCGATGGGTCCACATGTAGGTGAAGGAGTAGGTATCGGCATTGTGTTGATTTCACCTCAAGGAAGGAAGTATGAGTTTTCATCGCCGATTGTTGCTACATCGACAAACAATCAGGCTGAATACCAAGCCTTGATAAAAGGGTTAGAATTGTTAAAGGGAATACATGCCGATGCTGTTGAAATCTTTGGTGATTCTATGCTAGTTATAAATCAATTGGCTGGGGTTTATGAATGCCGAAGTGAAGTTTTAATTTCGTATTAT
The DNA here is from genome assembly GCF_019320115.1 of Miscanthus floridulus. Lineage (NCBI taxonomy): Eukaryota > Viridiplantae > Streptophyta > Magnoliopsida > Poales > Poaceae > Miscanthus > Miscanthus floridulus. The sequence continues at coordinate 20,343,353 of NC_089596.1, forward strand.
GAAAGATGTTTGCAATTGTTGAAATTATTTAGAGATTTTCGTCTTGAACATATTTCTCGACTGCATAATGAGGAGGCTAATCGACTAGCTCAGCATGCTTCAGGGTATCAGCCTATTCAGGAAGTGTTGACATTGGCAGTCGATACCGATGACTGGAGAAAGGAGATTGTCGATTATTTAAAGGACCCATGTAAAAAGGTTGAAAGGCGTATAAGGTTCCAAGCTACCAAGTATGTGCTCCTCGATGATGAATTATATTATCGAACTATAGATGGAGTTTTACTCAGATGTGTTAGCAGTGATGAATCGAAAAGTTTGATGGGTGAAATTCATGAAGGAGTGTGTGGAGCACATCAATCGGCTTTCAAGATGAAGTGGATGATCAGAAGGAATGGATACTATTGGCAGACTATTCTTGAAGATTGTTTTAAATATTTTAAAGGATGTCAGGGGTGTCAAAAGTTTGGTAATATTCAAAGAGCGCCTGCATCGGCTATGAACCCTATAATCAAACCTTGGCCGTTCCGGGGATGGGCTATCGATCTCATTGGTCAGATTTATCCGCCATCGAGCAAAGGACATAAATTTATTCTGGTTGCTACCAATTATTTCACAAAATGGGTTGAGGCAATTCCTTTAAAAAAGGTGACATCGGCTAGTATGATCAATTTTGTGAAAGAGCATATTGTTTACCGATTTGGTATTCCTCAGACTATCACTACCGATCAAGGTACTATGTTTACATCAAGAGAATTTGATGAGTTTGTTGTAGGAATGGGAATTAAATTTTAAATTCTTCTCCATATTATGCTCAAGCTAATGGTCAGGCTGAAGCTTCTAACAAAGGGATTATCAAACTCATTAAGCGCAAAATTGAAGAAAATCCTAAGAGGTGGCATATAGTATTAAATGAAGCCTTGTGGTCATACCGGATGTCATATCATGGTGCAACCAAAGTGACGCCTTATCAGTTAGTATATGGACACGATGCAGTATTGCCTTGGTAAATTAAAACTGGATCTAGGCGAATATGTTCTCAAGATCAGCTGACAGCCGATGATTATGATGTTCTTATGAAGGATGAGTTGGAAGATGTGACGGGTCATCGGTTAAGGGCTTTAGTTAGCATCGAAGAAAACAAGAAAAGAGTAGCCAGATGGTATGACAAGAAGGTGAAGGTAAAGGAGTTTGCCGATGGAGATCTGGTCTGGAAATTGATTTTACCAATTGGGACTAAAAGTTCAAAGTTTGGAAAGTGGTCTCCTAATTGGGAAGGTCCATATCGGATAAATCAGTCTGTTCCTGGTAACGCATATATTCTAGAAACCCTCGAAGGGGTTGTGTTTCTCAGAGCATTAAATGGAAAATATTTAAAGAAATATTACCCTAGTATCTGGATGGATGCATAAAAGTATAAGTGCCGATAATAGTCCTATCGGCTAGAATTATGCAAGGATGTCAATGTCTCATAAAGTGCCGATACAATAAACAAGATTACAAGTTTAACAAGGATTGGATAGCTAATATCGCACGCAGGCGAATCTGGTCGGCTTCCTCCATTTCTTTAATGTCATCATCGGCAGCACCCTCCACAGGCTTGAGTTTTTTCTTCATGGCCAAAGCTTTGCGAGCCTGGATGTCTCTTTCTTGCTGAAGGGCCTTGATGGCATTGGGTAGCTGGCTTTCTTCTTGTTGAGCATGAGTTAAGGCTGCCTCGACTTCTTTCAATTCAGCCAATAGAGCCATCTTCTTTGCCGATAAATCTAAGATTTTCTGCTTAAGTTCAGCGCCCGAAGTCTGCAAGTTGCCGATGCCCTTGTGCTTCTCATCGGCAATTTGTTTCAGTTGTAACATCTCTTCTTTGAGCTGAGCTTGAGCTGCTCTATCGGCAATGCGCTGAGCAGCCCGTTGATATTGCAGTTGGCGGCTTTCTAAATGGGCTACTGGGAAGAGTACTTCTTCAACATCGGCAGGGACCTGGCCACGGATTGTTTTTGAAAATTGCCTTTGCGGGGTCTGAGTCATCTACCAGTTGGGCGGTATCCTGCTGTAGCAAGTTCAGGAGAGCTTCCAACTTGGATTTAATTTCTGCCGATATTGTTCCCAGTGCAAGGGAAGAACTTGTTTCCTCTCCATCATCGTTAGAGACGTCAATGGCAAAGGAAAATAGGCTGTTTGGGGAGTCTTGTTCCTGAGGAAAAGAAAAAGAGGTCAGTTAAGGATAAGTATGAATATTATAAATCGACTAGGTCAATCGGCTTACTTGTTTCAAGGCAATTTCCAGTGCTTGGCTGGAGGAAGCAGCCTGGAGTATGCCGTGTGGAGGATCGGCTAAGCTTGCCGATGGGATATCCTCTGTGGCCTCATCGGTGGTTGGATCTTGGGGTATGATGACCGATGGTATGTCCTGTACAGGAGGACTAACTGCTTGCTCAGTTGCATCGACTGATTCTGGCTGATTTGCATACATTGGGGCAGATGTGGGGATCGGCATGGACTTCTGTCGTTTTGGCTGTGCCTCGGCATCTGTTAAGGCTTTGCGCTTTGCTTGGGCCTCAGTAGCGGTTGGCTAGGGGGCATCAGCACTTGTTGGTTGTGGAGCTTGAACATCTGGTGCGCTTGCCGATGTACCCATTTGTTGCTGCAAAACAAGTGTAAGGTATGATATTTAACAGATAAAATGTGAAATCAAGGGGATACCTCTGAAGGTTTGTCAGAAGAAGTGGTGCTTGATATCGGAGGAATTGCCGATGATGATCCAGCAGCGGCTCTTACAACCCTGATGATTAATATTAATACAGTTTGTGATCGGCATAAGTAGAAATAAACAAGGTTGTTACCTTGAATGCCTTGACCAAGGTTGTAGCAGCGGCCGATGGAGTGGCCCTGGCTATAGCCAATTTGGACTTGGAGGTGATGGTCTTGGTACAGATCTTCTGGTGAGTCAAAGCGGCTAAGGTGGGAGCATTGTAGCCAATCGGTGATATCAGGGAAACAGGCCGAAGATCGAAGGGTTTCCCACTTTTGCTCATAGTTGGTGCTGGGTTGTTAACCTGTCACGAGAGAGTTAGTTACCGATATATGAAAGGAAAAAGCGGAAGGGAGCTAAAAGGAACTTACTGCGTCATCGGGAATGGCGTATTCAGGGTCGATCATGTGCCGATATGTGTGAACAGATGTTGCAAACAGTTGTTCTCTCCACTCTCGCCACCATTGCTTATATGATTCGGTGATGAAAGATACTGGCGTCCAGATGGATATATCGACATTCGTAGTATCGGCATCGGGGGAGAGTTGCACTACCCTGTTCCAATCTGTTCCGCAGGTGATTGTTTCTCTAGGTTTGATCACATCGGCAAAACAAAGTTTGATTGGCAGTTGCCCAAAAGCCAATTGACGGGATACTGCCGATGGGTTGTAAAACTCATATGTGATATTGGTGTTTTTCCCGCTACCGAATGTGTTTACTGGAATTACCCTGGGAGTAATGATAGCCATCATGAGCTCGTTATCTTGATTCAGAGTGTCATCGGCCAAATTGAAAAAAAGGGGGAATCTGTTTTCTTCGTTAATATAAGGCACCCAGGCCCTATGATCATGAGAAAGACCATTGTAGAAGCTTTGAAAGAATCTGTCGATCTGGTCTTCATTGGCTTCTGTTCCAGGGAGGACAATTATGGCTTCACCAAAATTGAGAGGTGAGCGTGTTGCTGATTCCTCGTCCCCAAGCACATAATCTTCAGCAATTTCTCGTGGGAATTGTTGGGCAAAGAAGTCCCATTGCAACCGTTTGTGCATATGGGTATTCAGCCACATGTTGATGAACCACCACGGGCCTCCTAAGTTGCCGATGGGTTTGCCAAGCAGAAGTTTCTGAGACACTTGATGAAGAAGGTGATAAGTGGAGCTCAGAAGGTATCGGCCAAGAGGGAATCTTATGCCATTGGCTAGGAGTTCAGCAGCGGGGAGGAAAGCATTAGTTGGTCCTACTGATCGACCACAGAAGATAAATTTTTCTAACCACATATCAAGAATGTGACATGTTCCCTCTGATTAACTGTCCTAGTCTTCTGGCATTCTTGGATGTATCCTGTCCAACCACCGATGTTGCGCGTATTCACCCTATATTCAGATTTTCTGCCATAAATAGAGCCTTCATCGGCAGTTGAAATATCCAAACCAGTGAGCATGTATACATCGGCAAGTGTGGGAGTAGCTGGGCCATGTCCAAACATAAAAGTGTTTGTTGTGTCTGACCAGAAGTAAGCAGCTGCAATCATCATTGATTCATTCTTCTGCATATCGGCAATAGATAGCCTAATGCATTGGTCTAGCTTCCGTTCTGCCCAGTATACTTGCATCGATCTATTAACCCTCAAGTACCAATCTTTCCACCCTTTGGTGGTTTTAGGCCAAGATCGGAATGTGTCTTTCCATAAATTCAGAGAGAAATTTTGGGCTCTAAAGGGGATTCTGTTAACTTCTGCATTAATCAGATTAGTTGGATCTAGGTTGCCCATTGGTCCTAGGCATTGGACATGCGGCTGATCGGTTGGAATAACTAATTTGTTGCGCAGTTCCTAAGTTTAAAGGATCCGGAGAACAAAAGAAAGGAAAAATCACCAACTGTATGGATTTGCAAAAACTAGGGGAATCAAAGTAAAAGGTAATGGAAGTGGAGCGAACCGCAGGGAAAGTTGATTGCCATTATCTTGAGGAAGATGGGGGCATGAGCCGGAGACTTGAGGTTAACGCTGGAGAAGAGTTCTTGTTGGTTGAGGTCGCGCAGTTGTTCGTCGGAGTCGCCGCCGGAAAGAGAAAATGTCAAAGATTGGAGTCTGAGGGTAGAAGACGAGTGTTCCGGAGGAATCTATTTATAAGCCACTTGGAGTAGGGGTATTTTGGACTTATCTCTATACCGCGCGCATGTAGGTCGAGGTGGTTCAGATGGATATGGTAACTAATCGCACGATAATCAGGGGATTGTACAGATGAGTTGATGGCAAGTAATCATGACTTGGAAGAGATATCGGTACAGGATATTTTAATTCTGAAAATGACAGCATTATCATGTTAGGATCTTGCCGATGGGTTATTGTTTCGGTATCTTAACCGTAATCAAGGCAAGAGTGGTTGGCGATTGTGCGATATTTACTAAAGTGCGTGAATCAGGATTAGATTTGATTGGATTTGATAATAGATCAAGTTTCGGCTTGGAGAATGAGTTACGGTAATCGGGCGAAGGCAAACGTTATCTGGAGTAAATTTTGGAGCATTAATGGTTTTGGTGTCCTAGTTATGTTTGGTTATGTCTCTTTAGATTAGGGTATAAATATAGATTGAAGGGCAATGTAAAATATATATCAATCAATATCAAAACCAATTTTTACTCCTATTTGCATCTACTTACTTTTCGGCGACTTCGTCAATTTGCATTATTTTTCCTTTTTACGAGTTCTCATTGATTCGGCGAGCTGCATCGCTTCAGTGCGACCGTCGACGATCCTCGAGTTCCACGTGAGTACCTCTTGGTCGTGACTTCCGGGTGTATCGCTGTTGTCAGGACCAAAGTGCTCGTATCTTCATCCTTGTTGATTAACAGGTCAAATCGACTGGCACGCCTTGGATATCGATTCGGGTATTAGCCCTTTGTGTTTGTAGATCCACTTTTGCATCACCATCCCCCTTGGTCTATAAAAGGGAGGGCAGGGCTCCCCACGAAGGAGAGATTAGTTCGACACATAACACATCACGCATACGGCCAAGCAACGACCGAGCTCTTGGCGTCCTTTCAACCATTCTATAAGAGACTTGGGACCTTTCCCTCTCTCGACCGTTTGTACCCCCTACTATTAACCTTTTTTGGTACTGATAACACGAGCAGTAGCAGACTGGACATAGGGACATTCAGCCCAAACCAGTATAAACCTTATGTCATTTAGTGCACCATCCGGATCTAACACGTAATAATTATAAATTTACTAGTCGGTGTTTGTTTGAAATAATGACAGTTGGCGCGCCAGGTAGGGGCCTTTGCGTGTTCCAAATCAGGCCTCGGATGGCTAACCACGCAATCAGCTAGGTCCTAGGCGCACACGTGCATTTCGGTGACCTGGACTTCATCGTCACGATGGGAGGAAAGGTGGCGTTGGCTCATCTCGCCATCCAGTCTCTCCCCTCCATCGGCCCCAGCTATAGGAGCCTTAAGCGCCAGCCCGACGTCTCCCTCAGACCTCGACCATCTAGGGATGACCCATGCCGCCTCACCCTCTCTCCTGAACACTCTGCATGGAGCGCCCCGATGGTGTCTCCGTTCGGTCTCTGCAATGCCACGGCGACCGTCAACCACCTTGTGGCACAACACATGATCCCATCCCCCGCGAATAACGAGATTGTGGGGATTATTGAAAGCATCACAGAATCCCTCCACGGCCTGCTCGCGGAAGGTCTGGGGTCGGACTCTGGCTCTGACTCCGACAAGGGGAGCCATCATCCCTCCCGGGAATGTTTCATGGCAGAAACCTCTGAGGGACACGTCGAAAGTGTCTCCATGGAGGAGACTACCCTGGCAAGCAACCCCGGCGGCGCAACCGAGAGGGGGGTAGCGGCCCCACCTCATGTAGGGGTGGAGCAGCTGAGAGCCTGGAAGCAGGAAATAGACGAAGCCAGACAATAGCTTGTTTGGGAGTACGTGGAGGTCGATGAGGAGATCAAACGCCGTGGAGATGGTGGGCACACATGAGCCGTGGCCCATGACGTAAACCGAAGGATCATCGCCGACGATGAGACCCTTCCTCACTTTGCTTGGGCAAGCCAAAACATCGCTGCCGCCACGGCTTTGCTCCATGGCCTTCTAGAGGCCACAACGCCCGAGGATCGTCGGGCCCACCATGAAATTCGCACGCTACTTGAGCGTGCGGCGGCGTAGCAGGAGGAAAGCTCGTTGTCTCGGCGACGTGAGCTCAACACCAGCCAACGTATGCCCTCGGTGCACCCTGCTAGGGACGCATCAGTCCACCAAACACCGCAAGGTGGCGAGCAGCGCGCTGTGACCCCGGTACATCGATGTCTCGGCCACAACCGTGACGCACGCAGAACCCTCGACGCCCATAGACGCACCTACAGCGACCCAAGGGAAGGAGCCTGCCACGGCTATCATCCTCGATGCAGCGGATGCTACGATAGCGGCGAGGACTGAAGCCTGAGCCCTGGCCTCCCAGGGCCTCAGGCCTTCAGTCGGCACATCCTCAACGCTGCATTCCTGCCAAGGTATCGACCACCTACCAATATTCCAAAATACTCTAGGGAGACAAACCCTAGACTTTGGCTTGAAGACTATTGGCTTGCCTGCCAAGCCGGTGGCGCGGATAATGACGACTTCGTTATCCGCAACCTCCCACTGTCCTTGGCCAATTCGGCCCGGGCATGGTTGGAACACCTCCTGTCTAACGCAATCTAGAGTTGGACGGATCTAAAGGAGATCTTCGGGGGAAACTTCTAGGGCACGTACAAATGCCCTAGGAACCCTTGTGACCTCAAGAACTGCCGCCAGAAGGCCGGTGAGACCCTCCGTGGGTACATCCGGTGCTTCTCCCGGCAATGCAACGAGCTCCTTAACATCGCCAACGCCGACATGATAGGAGCCTTCCTGTACAGGATGACCTATGAGTCCTTGGTTCATAAGCTAGGACACAAGGGCCCACGAACCACCAAGGAACTCCTAGACATCGCCACCAGCCACGCCTTAGGAGAAGAGGCGGTTGGAGCGATCCTCGATCACCTCGAGGGCAAGGCAAGGTGGGACGAGGGTACCGACAAAGCACCTCCAATCGTTCCGCCAAGAGAAAGAATAAGAAGCAACAGCGTGAGGACTCGCTCGTGGCTACTGCCGACCACAAGGGTGGTCGGAAGCCTATGGAGGGCACTCCAAATCACTTCGAAAAAATACTCGAGGGGTTGTGCCTGAACCACGCCTTTCCCGTAAAACATCTGCTCAAGGAATGCGGCCTAATGCGAAAGTTCTTGTCCAGAAACTCCAACAAAGGAGAGCGGGAGAAGGAACCTGCCCCCACTACGGACGACACCGAGGAGAAGGACGACAACTTTCCAATGCCAGACGGCTGCCTTATGATCTTTAGAGGATCAGCGGCCTACAACTCCAAATGCTGTCAGAAGGTCGCACGCCGCGAGGTCTACACGGCCCAACCGGCCACACCTCCCTTCCTTCGGTGGTCGGAGTCCGCCATAACCTTCGACCGGACCAACCATCCGGATACCATCCCGCACCCGAGGAGGTATCCGCTTGTCGTCAACCTGATCGTCGGTCCAAAGCAGCTCACCAAAGTACTGATGGATGGAGGCAGCGGCCTCAACATCATGTACACAAAGACGCTCAATGAGATGGGCGTTGACTAGACGAACCTCCACCCAACCCGAGCGCCTTTCCACGGCATCGTGCCCAGGAAATAGGCCATGCCACTAGGATAGATCGATCTACCCATCACCTTTGGGGATCAGTTCAATTATAGGACTGAGACCCTCACCTTCGAGGTGGTTGGGTTCCCTGGAACCTTCCACGCCATCTTGGGATGACCATGCTACACGAAGTTCATGGCCATCCCCAACTACACATACCTCAAGCTAAAGATGTCGAGCCCCCATGGGGTCATCACCGTCGGCATCTCCTTCCAACAGGCCTACGAGCGCGAGGTCGAGTGCTACGGCCATGCCACAGCAATCGTCGCCTCCGGGGAACTCGCCGCCCTCAAGGAGGAGGTCACCGAAGGAACGCCCGACTCAAAGAAATCAACTGGGTCGTTCGATTTGGCCGAGGGCTCCAAGGAGGTCCTCATAGATCCCAGCAGCTCTGAGGGCAAAACGATACGCATTGGTACCATGCTTTCCTTCGAATAGGAAAGCGCGCTCATCGACTTCCTCTGCGGTAACAAAGACATCTTTACGTGGAAACCCTCAGATATGCCAAGCATTCCGAGTGAGGTCACCGAGCATACCTTGAAAATCCATCTAGGCTCCAAACTGGTGAAGCAACGCCTGCGTCGCTTTGACAAGGAAAAATGCAGGGCCATCGGTGAAGAGATTGCAAAACTATCGGCCGCCAGATTCATCAGGGAAGTACACCACCCAGAGTGGTTAGCAAATCCCGTTCTTGTACAAAAGAAGAGCGGGAAATGGAGGATGCGTGTTGACTATATGGGTCTCAAAAAGGAGTGCCCAAAGGATCTGTTTCCTTTGCCACGCATAGACCAAATAGTCGACTCTACCTCAGGGTGCGAAACCCTCTGCTTCCTTGATGCATACTCTGGCTACCATCAAATCGTGATGAACGAGTTTGACCAGCTCACGACATCTTTCATCACCCCCTTTAGATTGTACTGCTATGTCTCAATGATGTTCGGTCTAAAGAACGCTGGGGCAATGTACCAGCGATGTATGCTCAGATGCTTCAGGGACCTCATCGGGCGGACCGTTGAGGCCTACGTTAACGACATCGTAGTTAAGTCCAAATGGGCTAACCACCTCGTTGCTGATCTTGGGCAAACCTTTACGAAACTCTGGGCGAATGGCATCAAACTCAATCCTGAGAAATGTGTTTTTGGGGTCCCAAGGGGCATGCTGCATGGCTTCATCGTCTCTGAGCATGGCATCGAATCCAACCTAGAGAAAATCTCAGCCATCACAAGGATGGGCCCAATTCAGAACATAAAGGGGGTTCAGCGAATCACAGGGTGCCTCGCCGCCCTCAGCTGATTCATCTCGCACCTCGGCGAATGAGGACTCCCCCCTTTATCGGCTCCTGAAGAAAGCCGACCGCTTTGAGTGGACATCTGAGGCCCAGGAGGCGCTTGACATGGTCAAACTACTTCTGACAAGGCCCCTAATCCTAGTTCCTCCAAGCAACGGAGAATCCCTCCTGCTATACCTAGCGGCCACCACGCAAGTGGTCAGCACCGCCCTGGTAGTGGAGCAGGAGGAAGAGGGACACGCCCTCAAGGTGCAGCGCCGTGTGTACTTCATCAGTGAGGTACTATCCGACTCCAAAACCCACTACTCCCAAATCCAGAAGCTCCTTTACGCTGTCCTCATCACCAAGAGGAAACTGCGCCACTACTTCGAGTCACATCCCATGACGGTTGTGATGTCGTTCCCCCTCAGCGAGGTCGTCCAGAGCCAGGACGCCACGGGAAGAACTACGAAGTGGGCACTCGAGCTGATAGATCAAGGTATCACGTACGCCTCCCGAGCGACGATCAAATCCTAGGTATTGGCCGACTTCATCGCCGAATGGACCAAGGTCCAGACACCACCGGTGGTCATCGATCAAGAGTAGTACTGGACGATGTACTTTGACGGATCGCTGATGAAAAAGGGCACCAGTGCGGGGCTGGTCTTCGTGTCACCCCTCGGGGTCCACATGAGGTACATGATTTGGCTCCATTTCCCCTCATCAAATAATGTGGCCGAATACGAAGCACTCGTCAATGGCCTATGCATCGCCATCAAATTGGGCATCCGATGCCTCGACATTCAGGGTGACTCTTAGCTGGTCGTTAACCAAGTCATGAAGGAGTCAAGCTGCCATGACGCCAAGACGGTTGCGTACTACCAAGAAGTCCAACGGCTAGAGGACAAGATCGATGGCCTCGAACTCAATCACATCCCAAGGCACCTCAATGAGGTGGCCGACGCACTTGCGATGGCAGCGGCCGGTCGAGAACCGGTGCCAATGGGCGTCTTCACCAGTGACCAACACAAACCCTTGGTGCACTATGAAGGGTCAGAGCGGGCCAACGATGGCCCATCTGATCTAGCCCTAGGGGTTGACCAACCAATGGCTCCGCCCGGTCCTGATGTCATGGAGCTTGAAGAGGACCCAACGATAGAGCCCGACCCTCTAGCCGACTAGAGAACACTCTACCTCAACTACCTTGCTCCGCGACACGCTGCTAACAAACAAGATGGAGGCTCGATAGCTCGCACGCCACGCCAAATCCTTCATTCTTGTAGAGGGTGAACTCTACAAATGGAGCCACACCGGGATCCTGCAGCTCTGTATTCCCATCGAATAGGGAAGACTTCTACCGAGCGACATCCACGGTGGGGTCTATGGTCACCATGCCACACCAAAAACCTTGGTTGGGAATGCATTTCGACAGGGCTTCTACTGGCCCACTGCAGTAGCCGACGCCGAGCAAATCGTACGCACCTGTGAAGGGTGTCAGTACTACGCTTGGTAGACTCACCTCCCGGCCCAGGCACTCTAGATGATCCCCATCACATAGCCCTTCGTGGTCTGGGGGCTCAACCTGGTTGGGCCTCTCAAAAAGGCGCCCGGGGGCTTCACCCACTTACTTGTCACCGTAGACAAGTTTTTGAAATGGATCGAAGCTCGACCAATCTCCATGATCAAGTCTGAGCAAGCTGTGTTGTTCTTCCTTGACATCATCCATCGCTTCAGAATACTGAACTCCATCATCATGGACAACGGCACGCAGTTCACCGGTAAGAAGTTCATTCGATTCTGTGATGAACAACACATCCGGGTCAATTGGGTCGCCGTCGCGCACCCCCGAATGAATGGGCAGGTCGAGCGCACAAACGGCATGCTCCTACAAGACCTCAAGCCTAGGATCTTCAACCGGTTGAACAAATTTGGCACACGCTGGGTCGCCGAGCTCCTTGCGGTGCTCTGGAGCCTAAGGACAACTCCTAGCCAGGCCACTGGCTACACACCTTTCTTCATGGTCTATGGTTCTGAGGCCGTCCTCCCGATGGACCTCGACTATGGAGCACCAAGAATCAGAGCATACGATGAACAGGGAGCCGAGGCATCCCACCAAGACGCCATGGACCAACTAGACAAAGCCCACGACATCGCCCTCCTCTGTTCGGCCAAGTACCAGCAGGCGTTGCGACGGTACCACGGCCAACAGGTGTGGAACCGAGCCTTCAACATCGGGGACTTTGTTCTCCGCCTCGTGCAGAGCAACAAGGACTGCCATAAGCTCTCCCCACCCTGGGAGGGGCCGTACGTCATAGCGGAAGTACTTCGGCCAGGCACCTACAAGTTGAAAACCATCAACGGCGAGGTCTTCACCAACGCCTGGAATATTAAGCAGCTACATCTTTTTTACCCTTAATAAATGCATACTTTTCCTTATCAGTTTTTGTCTTCAGAAATCCCCGATCTTTAGTGACATCCGACCCCTGCAAATTGCGAGGGGTCGGACCTCACTTGGGAGCTGATATAAGTGATATAAGTATGATTATCTTGCAAACACTCCCTGTGTTATCTTTGCAAACATCCTCTAAGTTTTCCATTCTTCTCATAACAAGTCCTAAGGGCTAGAATTTTGGGAACAAAGTCTGAGTATAACTGGTAGGACTACGGGAAACCCACACCCCAGCGGCTACGGCCTCCTTGCTCGCCAGCGTGATCAGAACTAATTCACCCGCACTCCTAGTTTTTGCAACCTGAACCATGGGAAGGGTCGAAGGGCACCAAAACCTCTTCTACAAAAAGTGGAAGCTGAAAAGCAGGTTGCCGTAACAAAAGATGAAAATTTGTTCATTTTTGCACAAATTCATCGCTTACAAAGTGATTTCATCACAAAAGGACTAATGTATTCGTAAATACAAAAAACTGTTCACTCAGGGGCTCCCCCATGACTTATTCGACTATAGCTTCTGCCCAGCTCTACCATGAGCACTGCTATGGTCGCCGCGCTACGCTCTCCATCGGTGACATCCTACCGCTCTGTGGGATCCTCAAGGGCGTCGTCATCTGCAACATCGAGCACCACGCCGGCGACTATGGTGCCTCTACCGGGGTGCCCAGGGACTACGCCATCGTCATCAGCCGCAACCCTAACAACGGTGCCTCCGCCGAGGCCCCTAGGGACTATGCCATCATCATCAGCTACAACCCTGACAATGGCACCTCTGCCGGGGCATCCAGGGACTACGCCATCGTGATCAGCCACAACCCTAACAACGGCGCTCGGGCGGGGGCGTTCCCCGCCGAAGAAAGGCCGCCATGGACAATGGCAAAACTGATGATGCTCAGCACCCTCCAATGCACCTCCTCCTTTGGTAGAGGTGGCCTCTTCCTGACGAAGGCCAATAGCCCCATCTCATCTACGTTGGATGACCTCCAACTCGACATGCACTCCGGATGCATGAATGGATCTGTGAGCTCTCCTCCCCCTCGCATTACCCTCTCTCATTTAGGAATCGCCGCGACATACAAATACGCTCAGCAAGAAGGAGAAAGGAGGAAAGGTAGCGGCCCAAGAATAGGTGAGGGAATGGGATGAGAACTCCCCTCCGCCTCCCTATTTAAGGAAGAGGCGCGGCGGCTGAGGAAAGGCGAAAGGTTGGGGCAGAAAACTCTCTTCCTTCCCTTACTCAATGCAAATGGGAAATCAATGCCGATGGGAACCCGAGGAGACGCGTCGGAACCGATGGGACGCGCTCTAGTCGACGAGACGTCGCCTGGTTAAATAGGACGTTGCCTAGGTGTGGCCCGCCACTAATGCATGCCGGGCACGAGAACCAAGGCACACCCGCATGTAGGCGACTCTCCGCTTCCCCAGGCAGGACCATGGAATGACCCAATGATGGAACCCCCATCCAGGGTGGCCCAACGGGCCTCCTGGGTCGATTGAACGGCCTAGGCGAAACGATGAATGAACAGCCCGCTAAAAGATAAGCACCTCTATTTTCTTATTTTGCGCATTAACTTCATTACCGAGTTTTCGACCCCAGCAATGGCAGGGGCATGGACATCGCTCGGGGGCTGCTGAGAGTGTATACCTATTTAGACATCCTCTTCGTCTGACCCCTCCTTATGTCTAAAACTAGAAGCACGGTGTGTGGGTATGAAACTTTGAATACAACTGGGCGAACCGCCAGACCCTACACCCCGACGGCTACGGTGTTTTTGTTCACCAGCATAATCGAATTCATAGTTCCCCGCACCGCAAGCTTTGGCTCCCGCCTTCTCAAGAAGGGTTCGAATTGGTCCTCATGCAGAATCTCCTTCGAGGAGGAGCTATCAGGTCTCCTAAATCAATCGAACAGCTCGGATCGCCGTCGAAAGACAGAAACAAAAAATGGCAATACTTGTGTAGGTTACACCGACCTCATCGCAAACATCGGATCCGAAGCGCGCACGGACATGTCTGGTAAGAGCTTCCCGTAGCTCATAGCACCAAGGTAACGTTATCGACCCCCGCTTTCGTTTCAATTAAGTTATACTTTAAATCCATTCATCCGAACATTGCATATGCAAATCGTTGCATCCCAACACTTTGTGTCGTGTCATGAAGCGGTAGCCGCCTCATTCAATATGAGCGGTGCCTGATCGAGGTTTGAAGGCCGGCCCGCAAAGGGCTCGAGGCCGCCTCACATCAAACAGAGCCAGGGGAGAAAAACCAAGGTGAGCCCCAGTGGCCTTACCCGACCCCGCTCAAAGGCGAATAGGGACATCTCGACCTTTCTCGTTTGATTCTAACCCTGAGCCCAACTCATAGAATCTCCATCGAGGGGAGGCCAACAGGCCACCTGAGCCTATCGAACGGCTCGGGCATCTACCGGGAGACGGGTTAAGAAGTAGTGAAACACCATATGAGGGCTCTGCCGACCCCGTCAATGAATGATGGACCCGAATTTCCCACGAACATACCCGTTAGCGAGCTCATTGAGCGCGACACTCGAGCCATCGAGGCAAGTGTCGCCAACTCAGCCCCTCTGATTGCGAAAACCGAGGATGGGGTGACACGTGAAACATGGCCAACCCCTATCAAACCCTAAGGGCTCGGGGGGTCGAGCCGCTCGATACAAAATCGAGAGGCCAAGGATCGAAGGCTAACCCACGAAGGGTCCAGGGCTTCCTCGCATCGAACAAGAGCTAGGGGAGAAAACGCAGATGAGCCTTAGTGGCCTTTGCCCATCCCGCATTATGGCGGATAGGGTCATCTCAACCTTCTAAAGTTCAATCCAGCCTCTTGCCGAGCCCATAGAATCCCCATTGAGGGGAAATCTGTTGGAAGGCAGGTCAAAGAACAACGAAACGCCACCCGAGGGCTTTGCCGACCCTGTTGCATAGCAATAGGATTGGAGTCCATCCGAACATCCCTGTTAACGAGCTCATCAGGCACATCACTCGATCCATCAAGGCAAGTAATGCCACCTTAACCCCTCTAGTTGCGAAAAACTATGGACAGGGCGACAGTCACAAAACAAGCCGTCCCTTGACCAAACCCCCACCACGCGCGGGGGCTCAAGAAAGGCCGGTCCAGCAATGAGACCAATCGCACGGTCACGGAACGATTGCCAAAATCCTAAGTAAGAGGTACGTGTGGAGACAAGAGTAAGCTTGCTACCCTCGCTCGGATCTCTAGTAACATCCGGCCCCAGTGACCGCAAGGGGTCGGATCTCACTTAGGGGCTAATAAAGGTACGAATACCTCCTTTCTTTTTTGAAACAGTCATCACATTAGACCTCTTACTCGCGTCAAGACTAGCGGTAAGGTTTAGGGGGAATAGATCGTTAAGACTACAAAAAGCCCACGCCTAGACGGCTACAGTAATTTTGATCACCAGCATGACCAAAATTTCCCCCTAAACACCTTGGGCCCTATAGTCTTAACGAACAGAAAGATCGGATCACATAAACCTTTTTCAGAATGCAAAAGGGAAAAAAGTAAGCTCAAACGAATGAAACAAAATTACAAAACGAAATCACGAATCTATTTTTAGACACGAAAGTACCGACACTTGTCCACATATTATAGATAAATGTTTATCAAACTTGCTCAACTAACTACTTCCTTGAAGGGAGAACCATGTCTTTCAGCCTGTTCACCAGGTTCTACGTGAGGGGAGTCACCGCCTTCTCAATCTCGTCTAGCTCTAAGTTCTCATAGCCAGGCGTGAAGCCAAAGCTCATTACCTCCAAGTTGATCTCCCAATCATAATGAGAGCGGGCAACAGTGAAGGCTTAGGTGATCCTGGCATGGAAGGCATCCTCCTCAAGTTGGCCCACCCACGCCATGATACCCGTGGCACGAGCCGTGAGCGAGCTAGTTTCCTCCGGCTGTGCCACCCTCAAGTCGTCAAAGACCACTCTGAAGGCGGCGCGTAGAAGATCATGCTCGTCACTCTTGGCCTGAAGGATCCCTCGCACTTCGGCAAGCTCCTTGCCCAGCCCAGCAGAGATGCTCTCGGCTTCCAACCTTCAAGTCACCATGGCGCCGAGATCCGCCCGGAGGGAGTTGACCACCTGATACGCCTCGTCGCGCTCTCAAACGGCCTGGTCACGCTCCTCGTAGATCATGTCGTGCTCCGAGCGGAGCCTTTCTATAGTCTAGAGAAGCTCATCTCGCTCCCTGCACAGCTAGGTAATCTCCTCGGCATCCTGATCTACCATCCGCTGCAGCGCTGTGGACCTATCCTCGGCCTTTAGCTTGAGATCTCGCTCCGTCTCTAGCTCTGCCAGAAGCTCGATGGCCTGCTAGCGGGCATCGGCGTCCTTCTGGAGCAGCTCATCCTGCTCCTTTCGAACCTAGGGTGGCCGCCTGCTCATCCTGCTTCACCCTCGCTGATAGATCCTCGAACATCTCATGGATCTCCTCCGTGTCTCGACGCGCCTCGGCTTCCCGCTGCTGGGCGATAGCAAGCTACGCGCCCACATCTCCTCACAACCAGGCCTCCTCGGTAAGGTGGTCCCATTCCGCCTTTTGCTCATGGAGGAACCAGGATTTGTCCCGACTACGAGCAATGAGAGACTAAAAAGAAGACCGGTATCAAAAATACGAAAACACAAAAATACGTGAAGAAAGAAGAAAGAGAGGGAGAAGATCAAACGGATATCCAACCAGTAGAAACGATGACTTCACGCAGGATGCCGCTGGCCTAGCTCAAGGCATCCATCATAGCTGAGAACCCAATGTCAAGATTCTCCCGCTCCATGCTCTCGGCATCATCGTCGAGCGAGAAGAGAGACGACGTTGGGTCTTGAGGAGCCATCCACTAGAGTGGTGGCTCACCCCACGCGGGGGAGCGGCTACCCCCCGACATCAGGGCCAAGGGTGACCCCTCGTTGGTCCTCTCCACCACCGCCATGACGCCCGAGGACCCTTCGGCCGTGTCCCCCTCTGTCCGGCCCACCTCAGGCTCTGTTGCCTAGGCCATCGGAGGCATAGATTGCATCGCCCTCTCAGACACCACCATGGCTATGTCCGGCTGCTCCTGACCTGGCGCAGTCGTGGCCACCTCTGCTTGCAACGCCGAGGCCTCGACTTGCAGCGCCACACCCACCGTAGAGGGCACCAGAAGCATGGGCGGCAGCCCCGTCCGCTCCGATGTGGGCAGCGGTGTCACCTCCGCCGTCACCTACTCGACGAGCCTCGAGCCCCGGTGCCTGCTTGACCCGCCGAGGGCACGGGCATCACCACAGGCAGCACCTGACCAGCCGACGAGGCCGCAACATCAGCGCCACTCCTACACGAAACAGGAGCGACGTCGGGCAATGGTGCCCGTCCCGCCTGAAGGGCGAGGCTCTTCTTTGGTGCCAGCCCCAAAGAGCGGCCCCGTCGCAAGAGTCTGCAAGAGGTAAAAGGCACAAGGTCAAAACAGAAAAATAAAAGGGGGGGACAAGGGAATCAGTGATCTACTCTGGCGCCTTTAGGGACCCCTGCTCCAACTCGTCTAGGCGGGACTGTTTCGAGCCTGCCCCTTGCTCCCGGGCAGGGGGGCTCGTCTCCCTTGTCTCCGAGGGCACGACGATAGGGCCACCCCCCTCCATCAGCACCTCGGGGGCGGCAGCAGATCCGTCTCCTCCCATCCACCGATCCTCCGTCGGCACCCCGAGTGTGGCGGCAGATCCACCGGCTCCCACTAGACCCAAGGATGGGCCCAGCTCCACTGGCCTCATGGACTCACTTCCCCCCGTGTGGAACGGGAAGGGTCTCTATGTGGACAATTAGGTGCCTAACAGCGAATCCTTGCCCTCCAGGACACCCCAATCCATGCCGGCTACTACCTCGTCAAACTCGTCATCGTCGTCGTCTTCGTCGTCATCGTCACTGCCTGTCTCCTCTCCTCGATCTCATGCTTGCTGCTTCCATATCATCTCCTTCTTCCGGAGCTCGCTCGTCCTTTTGTCCCACTCGGTAATGATGTGATTCGCTTTTGCCAGGGTCTGATCCTTCGGCAATGGAGCCAAGCTATCCTTGAAGAATAGTGCCCTCAGTTGGTCTCGCCATCCCAACGTTAGCTTTAAGGGTCATAACTTCAAGTAAAAAAAGGGGGAGTACGGAGAAAGAAAACTTACAAAGTCAATAAACCCTAGTTCCGGCCGCATTGGGGGATGCCAGCAGTGTCCTTCGAAGGCTCCATCACCTCCTTGATGCGCTGCGCCACTTCAGAGGGAGGGAGCGCTTTGTCAACAAGCACCGTCCCTTCGAATGATGCTCTGAGCACCATCTGGTGTAGGGGAAGCACGCGCGCCATCAGCGTCGCCACCCTCCTCGCGTGGTAGGCATCGATGATCCCCGATCCCTTCACACCCCTATCCTTCAAAGTTTGGAGGGCAGTGAGAAGGTTGTTGATGTTCTTCTTTTCCTTGATCGGGATGCCCCACTTCCACGACCCCGGGGCCTCCACGATGAAGCGCCCGGAGAAAACTAGCAAGGGGGCGGTGGCGTCATCCTTGACATAGAACCATTGCGAATACCACCCCTTGTTGGAGGTCGACAGACACATTAATGGGTATGCTTCTGCCTAGTTATTGCGGAGGTGGATGCCGACGCATCCCACCGGCGCGTGTAGCTCTTGCTTCCCGACCCGCTTCTTCAGAAGATTGACGATGAAGAGATGCCGCCACAGGTCAAAGTGGGGACTAATCCCCAAGAAACCCTCGCATAGGGCGATGAACGCCGCAATGTGCTAGATTCCGTTAGAGGTAAGGTGTTGTAGCTCCACCTGGTAGTAATCCAACAGCCCCCAAAGGAACTGATGGGCAGGTATGGCGAATCCCCGCTCATGGAAGTGAGCGAAGGACACGACATACCCTTCGGGCGGCAATGGCTCGTCCTCATCACCGGGCAGCCGCCACTCCTCGGCGACGGTCAGTGGGCGGAGGAGGCCATGGTGAACGAGGCCCTCCAGGCGCTAAGGGGAGATGTTGGATCTACACCACGGCTCCATTGAAACGGTGGGAAAGAAGGTGGCTGCGAGCTTAATGGCGGCGGCAATACGGGTTCAGGAGGCTCAAGCGATTGGCGGCAGAGGCCATGGATGTGAAGGCCAGGAGGCAAAGTACGGAACCTTGGGGGTGAAGCCCATGGTTTTATAGGGGCGACGGATGCGAGAAGGGCAACCGTCCGCCTCGATCTCTGAGCCTACCACGACACACCACTGCGCCACATCGCGAGATACGCGCTTGCGATCCCTATCCTTTCCCACCAAAATCACGCTAGACGGTTCGACTTCCCTAGGCAGATCGAGACTCTTTTCCCACCGAGGGAATACGAGTCAAAGGCCCCTTTTTCTCTAGCCCACCTAGGCCTAGAAGTCCAAGGGTCGGCCCAATAGTCTCAACGGCTGTCCCAATGAGGGATGGGCCCATAAGCGACTAGGACTCAGGGACATGAGCATCAGTAGGGCCTCGACCCGTAGTCGAGCCCTAGCCAGGCTGACCCTAGATGAGATCCCCGTGAACGAGATACTAGGGTTCCCTTAAAACTATCCGGTTGACAAAAACCAAATCTCACAGCCTTACCCGCGAAGGGTCTGAAATTACCCCTCGGGCGATTCTACCCGAATCACCTGGGGGCTACACCCGACGGATGCTCTCACACGCACCCTCTGACGAATTGAAATACCCCCTGGGTGATTCTACCCGAATCACCTGGGGGCTCGAGGGCTACACCCGTCGGGTGTGCTCACACGCACCCTGTGGCGAATTAACTCCGGCAAGTCAAAACACCCCCAGGCGATTCTGTCCGAATCACCCGTGGGCTTGGGGGCTACTATTGGGGACCTAATATCGGGGTACCCAATGAGGTGGAACTAATAACCATCGAACACCGACACTTCTGGCCAGACAAGAGCACTACTGCGCTTCTTGCCCGAACGACAGAAGATTAGTTCCGCCTCGCCCGACCACCGAGGGCTAGGCTCCACCTTGCCCGATGGCTAAGGCGGGCTCCACGTCACCCGACCACCACCCGATGGCAAAGGGTGGGCTTCGCGTCGCCCGACGAACGAGGGCTAGGCTCTGCCTCACCCGATGGCTAAAGACGGGCTCCGCCTCGCCCGACGTCTGAGGGCTAGGCTCCGGCTCGCCCGATGGCTAAGGATGGGCTCTGCCTTGCCCGACATTCGAGGGCTAGGCTCCACCTCGCCTGATGGCTAAATGACGGGCCCAACGTCTGAGGGCTAGGCACCGCCTCGCCTGATGGCTAAACAACGGGTCCGATGTCTGAGGGCTAGGCTCTGCCTCGCCCGATGGCTAAAGACAGGCTTCACCTCGCCCGACGCTGGGGGCGCTCTGCCTCACTTGATGGCTAGGGGCGGGCTCCGCCTCGCCCGATGCCCGAGGGCGGGCTTGACCTCGCCCGACGACTGAGGGCTAGCTCCGCCTCGCCCGATGACTACACCTTGATCCTTTGTGAAGACGAGCATAGGGTACGATAGGACATTCAAGTCAACCACAGTATCGAGGGCCATGCCCTGCGCGCCTGTAGGAAGGCACCATCAGGATACGATGGGATGGGCGCTTTAAGCCCTTTCCGACATAACAGTGCCCGAATAGTGTTGTAGGCACCGACTTTTATCCCACAGTGTAGTAGGCGCCGCCTTCAGCCCTCGGGCATAGATACTAACACAGGCATGCGACAACCGCTACAATCCAAGGAAAAACTCACATCATCTACAATAACAGGCGTGCAGTCGTCTCCCCATCCGCTCCCCATAGAGTCATGGCTCGATGCCCTGACACCCCGCACCGTCGGTAGGAGGATGAGACATAACCACTCGCTGAAGCAGGGCTAGGGCGTGGCCCAGTCAGGGTCAGCGACCATGCCATCTCTGACACAGTCCGCCATGACAGCGGTACAGGCTCAAGGGAAAAGGAAAGCTCGACACCTTCGAAGGGGGACCTCCATCTTAGGTTTTTTCCTCTTTCTTCCATCTGTAAATCCCCTGCTCCCCCTTGGTCTATAAAAGGGAGGGCGGGGCTCCCCATGAAGGAGGGATCAATTCGACACACAACACATCACGCATACGACCAAGCAGCGACCAAGCTCTTGGCGTTCTTTCGACCATTCCATCAGAGACTTGGGACATTTTCCTCTCTCGACCGTTTGTACCCCCTACTACGAACCTTTTTTGGTACTGATAACACAAGCAACAACAGACTAGACGTAGGGACATTCAGCCCGAACCAGTATAAACCTTATGTCCTTTAGTGCACCATCCGGACCTAACGCGTAATAATTATAAATTTTCTAGCCGGTGTTTGTTCGAAACACCGATAACTGGTAAACACGCTCTCAAGCTTATGGCCCACTGAATGTCCAAAGCCCAGCATTACATTTTTCATTCACCTTCACCCACTCAATTCAGGCCTTGTTTAAATCCAGGGGTAAAATTTTAGTGTATCATCGGATGTCACATGAGGATGTCATATGTGGTGTTCGGATACTAATAAAAAAATAAATTACAGAATATGTTAGTAAATCGCGAGACGAATTTATTAAGTCTAATTAATCCATTATTAGCACACATGTTACTGTAGCACCACATTGTTAAATCATGGACTAATTAGGCTTAAAAGATTCATCTCATAAATTAATCACAAACTATGTAATTAATTATTTTTAGTCTATATTTAATAGTTTATATATATATATCAAATATTCGATGGAATAGGGTGTAAACTTTCAGAAGCAACTCAACCAGGCCTCACAGACTGACCTGTCCATTCTGATTTCGGCCCGGGTAAGGATGGCAATGGGTAAATCTCCGTCGGGTATGGCCACCCCAGACCCATACCCGTCATAAAAATTTGAGACCGCCAGAATCCCCATACCCACTATGGGTGGGGAATTTTCCCCAGACCCATACCCGGCCAGGTAAATCATACCCGGCGAGTCACCCGTATCCGCCAATAGTTTATTTATGCACATAAAAATTAACAATTCAACAGCAACCACCAGTAACAGAGCACATAAAATTAGACAAATAATAGCATATAATAATCTCTACTACAACCACCAGTCACATAACACCATCACACAAAGTCATTCTGTCATACTGAAATTAGAGAAACGGAGATCTTATACCTCAAATCATGCATGCAGTTCATGATTTCAGAGTGTGCTTTACATCAGTGGCTGCACCAACTTACGGCTAGCACCAGGAGGGCAAGTATTAGTTACTGCACCAACTGAAGTTGTGGCTGTAGAAGAGGGGCGGCGGCCGGAACGAGCAGCAGTAGCACCTTCCCGAGATGAAGTCGGAGAAAGAGGGGTCGGGCGTCCTTTTGCTTCGTCTTCTCCACGGCCGCAGTAGCTCCATCTGCTCCGGTCCTTTTCTTCTCCTTGGTGGTGGTGTTCTTGGGCTTGGATGTAGGAGCGACGCCGTTCTTGGGCTTGGATGCAGGAGCACTGGCGGCGCCGCCGCCGTTCTTCGGATCCGATGCAGGAGCGCCGCCGGCGACTTCAGCTTGGACCTCCGGATCTTGCAACTTCAGAGTGTTCATGGCGTCGACGAGCTCGGGATCCGGCGGCTTCAGGCGGTCACCGTCCTCCAGGACCTCCACGATGTACCTTGGCGCCGGAGTGAAGGAGCAGGTTAGTGCGGGGAAGGAGGCAAGGAGCGCGGAGCGCCTCTGCGCGGTTGCGCCTGCAAAGCATATGAACTATGAAGGGGAAGGGGAAGGGGAACTGGGAAATCACCGTCCGTTCACTCCGTTGACGCTTCCTTGCTCCGTCGCTGGCATTGTGTCGGGTCGGATGTGGCGACTTCCTGGCGATTGGATTTGGAGCGATGCGGTGCGACACGAGGTCACGAGGGGCCGAGGGGGCACTATTGTTTTTTTGTGGCGGCGTTGTTTTTTATGAGCGGTGTTTTTTCGACCGCCGGTGGGGGATCAGGCGTGTGGGATAGGGTTGGGAAGGGTGGGGAATAGGGGATAAGATTATATACCTAGGGTTTACCTTATGTGGTGGGCTTTTTACTTTTGGGTCGGGTATTTTTCACTCATGGGTTAACGGGTACGGGAACTGCTGGAATATATCCATACCCACGTACTCGATGAGCAAAGGGTTTAATCCATTTATATATCCGGGTGCGCCATAGCCGCATGGCTCCGGCGGCCGGCGCCCCCATGGTTGCCCTGGGCGACGACCTCGTGCGCGAGGTCTTCATCCGCCTTCCCACCTCCGCCGACCTCCTCCGCGCAGCCGCCGCCTGCAAACCCTTCCTCCGCGCTGCCCGCAGCGCGCCCTTCCTCCGCCGCTTCCGCCGCCGCCACCCCTCTTCCTGCCCGCGCCTCCTCGGCTGCCTCATCCTCTTCCCCAACCGCCGCGGCGGCAAATCCCACTTCGTACCCATCTCTACTTCCTCCTCCCCCTCCTCGTCCTCCTCTGAGACCGCGGCCGCTAACGGTGGCGACTTCGCCCTCTCCTTCCTTCCCGGCGGCGGTTGTCTGGGCAAGGGCGCAGCCACGTGGAAGCACCTGGACTATCGCAACGGCCGCCTTCTCCTCGAGAACCTGGGATCCCATGAACTCGCCGTCGCGGATCCGATCTCCCGCCGCTGCGTCTCCCTCCCCGCGCCTCCTGCCGGGCGCGCCGTCGGGTACGGCCTCTTCGCCGACGACGGCGACTCGTCGGAGTTCCGGGTGGTTTGCGTCTCGCGGGTCGCCGCCTCGCCCGAGCTGCGCGCGCTGGTCCTGGCCTCCGGCGAGCTCTCCTGGGCCGACGTCGCCGGCATCGCGTGCCAGCCCGATCTAGCTGCCGGCTCCCGGGTGATGCAGGCAAACCGGTCGCTGTACTGGAGGCTCGAGGGCGGTGAGCGCTTGGTGGCGCTCAGCACGGCGTCCATGGAGCTCTCGGTTTTGGAGCTCCCGCCTGCCCTGCGGGACCTCCCCTTCGACGCTGTCGACTGGGGTGAAGAGGAGGATGCCAATGTCCTCCACCTGCTCACCATGAGCGGCTTCCGCGTCGAGGTGTGGGCAGGCACGGCGGACGGTGGGGGTGGGATGGCATGGAGGCGGGTGGAGAAATCGATGAGGTTCCACAAGGTACTGACGGTGGTGACCAATCCTTTATTCCAGTCATACCGCCGGAATGAGGTTGATGTCATCGGGGTGGCCGCTGGCCTTGTGTTCTTTCGGCAGTGGAATCATCTCTTCCCCATTGATCTTGAAACTATGAAGCTAAACCAGTTGCCCAACGTGGAGCCCATGGGGGCGCTGACCTATCCTTACACAATCGCGTGGCCACCCTCTTTCTTGAATCCTGCTGGACAAGGCGGTTGATGTAGTGGGGAACTAGTCAGTGGTGGGTACCTCACGCAATTCTTGAGTAAATATACCTGCTTATAAACGCAGCAATATCAACCAAGCCTTTTATTCACATTTTTCTACTTATTTAAGTTACTTATTATAGTGATGATATGACCTTTAATTTTTGTAGTGAAAAGATTATGCTAGTGTTTTTACTGCCCAAAAGCTTAATTGTTACTACTAGTTTGTTAGGTTTGGTATCCTGGTATAACTGAGTCCTTTTGAGTTTGGTGTAGGAATGTGAAGGTAAGCTCCAGCACAACATAAGATGTTTTTGCAGAGGTGATGGTGGAAAAGGAAGAATCTCAGTTATTCTGATGAAGTCTTGGGGATGATCAGTTGCTAGTTGTGATTGTTACTAGTTTATCCTGTGGCGTTGACCCTTGAGTCCTATATTGGCACAATGTTCCCTAAATCTTGTCCGTACTCTCAACGGTGAGAGTACAATATTGTGTTTGGTTGGTGTGCTCTAGTTATGCTCCTCAGAAACTGCTTACTCATTGTATATAACTCTAGTTATTTTGTGCCAATTTCTGGATCACTCCATATGGTTTGTCACTTTCGGTTGTTTCCACAATTATCATGTGCATTCTCTACAAGGACTGAGAATTGATCTATCTGATGGTGGCTTTTCACTCTGCCTGAAGCAATTTGATATATCTGAAGATTCCCACTGTTCTGCAGTGGACAAGGGTCCTTGAGCTACTATACACTATACTATCATGTATCTTGCCCCCATCTTCAAACCTGTTCGCTTGCTCGTAAACGATCGTAAATTTCCAGTCGGGAACAGTGTTTTTCTCTCACATCAAACCAGCCAGCAGTAAATAATCCACGATACGATACGGCCTCCCGAACAGGCTTCTTATGTGTGAGTATTGCATTGATGGATGTGAGTATCTGTTCCAGGGGCTTCATTATCTAGGTTGATAGCATTGCCTTGTGTGTGAATGTGCCATTTTTTATTTGGACAAGTGATCCTGCTGCTGTAGCCAATCTTGTTCTGGAGTTAGCATTTTTCGGATGCGAACATACCAGTCATTAGCGCATCTCCAATCCCCACACACACACACACAAAAAGAATTAGTAAATCATTGTGTTTTCTAAGTGGCAAAAAAAAATTTGAAGCATATCTATTGGGTTCCTTCAACAGTTTCTAAAATATAGGAGATAATTTTGTATCATGAATCCCGAACTATTTTCAAATTCCTTTCTCTTTTATACATTTGCATTGAGAACTCTATTCTACTACTCATTCTTCCACCTTTAGATTGGCCAATGGATACGTGCGTGTATATTTCCACACGATTGGATTGATTTTCCGAAGTGTGAAAAGTTTGGGAGCTGAGATAGGGAGTCGTTGAAGAGCAGTTTTTTTTCAATCTTACCAAAAAAAAAATAAAGATTGGGAGTGGAGAGCAAGTGTGGAGTTAACATTTTTAGATGTAAACTTAGCTGCTGCTATGATGTTATCATTACGGAAGTCATTAGCACTGGATTCAAAGCAACTCCATTTGCTTGTTAAACATGATCATTCATACGTTACGTACATGGTCTCAAAGGTTAAAGATACAAAGGTGTGAAATCAGATTTGAATCTGCTACCTTCATTGAAGCATGTCCACTTTCGCCTGCTTATCCATCTTCTGAGATGAGTGACTCCACAATAGATATGCTTCTGTCCTTACTGCAGATATTCTTTGTTCTGCGATATCAATAAGTGAGCAGGCGTAAACCAACAAAATTTCTGGACCATCTATTGCGTATTTGCAAGTCGGGAGGTTTACAGGATTGCTGATGGACAAATTGTACAATCCCTCAATTCCTGACTGCCTAAAAAATGAAGATGAATAAATCATCCTATGGCTCCTAGTGTACAACATAACTCTTAATTCTGTCTATGCTAACATACAACATGACAGCTGTGCCGCAAGGTACGTGTATGCCTACACAATGGGAGAGTACTCCTGCTGCCATTGTTCACCGGCAGATACTTGCATTTCACTGGCCTTACTGCAGATTTAACTGAAACCTCATGCTCAGTAGCTCATCCATTAAAAAAGAATGATCATGCCCACAAGAGACAATCGATTCCCATTTCAAAGTTTGTGACAGGACTTTCACCAAAATCTTCGCTTGTTTTTTGTATGTCATTCTTTGTTTCTACATATGGTTGTGATAGATCAGATGACCGTATAGACGGTATGGCATGTTCCTTCAGAATGTCTGATGATGCAGCAGCCGCTTCTTCTCGATGCAAAACAACAAGGAAGTCGTCTTCGAATTCGAATGTCAGGAACTTATCTTTACAAGCTACACATTTGAGTCAAACCATGATAAGCTGAGAAGGAAAGGAATCTGAAGGTGTTAGGAATTCATTGAACATTAGGCAGTCAGTACTTACTGTCCACAAGATGAGCAAGGTGATGGATATTCTTTATTGTGGTTCCGTTTAGTTTCATGACCTGGTAACATTATTGGTTAATGTAACCCGTAAGTTCCAATTCACAAGCATAAGAAAGACAACCAAAAGGTAGAAGAGGTTTACTTGTTGATTGCCCATGTGCTCATATCCGATGTTGACCTCGTGCGCCAAAACCTAGATGGCAGTAGTTAATCAAGAGCATAATAGCATAGCAAACCACAAAATTAGTCGACTGAACTAGCCACAAAATAAAGCATACCTGTGAGACAATAACAATTTGCTCGCCCTCAAAGGTTGCTAGAGAGTAACGTGCTTTTGCTAACAATTTCAACTGTATATGAAGATAAGATGACAACACTAACAATAAGAAAATGCATGCCTCAGGACAAAAGTAAGCTGCAAGCAAGATCAGCATGCTAATGGTGAAATTACCCCTAATGTATCTTCACACTCCTCCCTGTACATGAACAGAATTTTATGATTTAGTAACTAAAAGCTTCATGATATCACTAGTCCTAAAAGGGGAAGTCCACTGGTTACTTACTCTATAAATGGTTCTGTTAAAGGTGTGAAGACAAGCCCGGCAACTATCAGATAAGAAGGTTGGCCACCCTCGACATGAAACGGCACCTTAATTAAGAATTAAGATTCTTGTTAAAAGTGCACCGGTGAAATTTGCATTTCAAGTTTTTGGTAAGATGAGGGTTAGTATGTCACCAAATGTTTTCTTGGCTGCAAAATAGTTTGGACTTTCATGGAATTGCCATCACGAATGATTCCTAGCTGAGCAATATCACCTGCATACCTGAATAATAAAACTATCAAATTTTACTGCAACACATGCTCTAGTGTAGGAAAAAATGTAGCTCCGTAGATTTTAAATAAAGATGCAACAGAATATCAGACATATAGAACATACACAATACATTGGAAACAAAACAAGGATGATTTAGATGGATCAAGTTTGTAACAATGTATTCATATCCAGAGGAGGCTTATAACGTTAAAAGGGATTCCACATAAGGGCTTGTCCACCCCAATCCACATGGTGGATTGAGGCTCACATGCCAGTGGGTGACTGAACAAGAAATTTTACCCATCCATACCCAAAGCACAGTTAACAAAGCACGTGATTCGCATATAACGCCTAATCACATGCTGACACAATATCCAATCATTACTGTTAATGGAAGATGAACCAAAGTGAAATACAAAATTTTGGACAGCATAAAATTGTCATTATTGGAAGGCTCAGCCACACATAAAAAAAATGTTTAAGAAACATAGGGAAAAGCAATGTTTTCTGCAAAAGATAACATCAACAAATTATGAAAAGAATGAAAGCTATCAGGAATAAGCTACAAAACTTACTTTTGGCTTGTGAGATAGCGGAAAGCAATCCGTTCTGTGGACCGAAATGGTACTGTTGCTTCACATCCTACTGCGATACCATCAAAGCTAACAATTACATCTCCCTGGAGACAAAACAATCTGATAAGCTTAAACAGACGAAGCAAAAACAGTTTGGACAATCATTAACCCAGAAAGATCCATTTCAATAAAAAACAAGGAAAACTGAAGGCATTCAAATCTGTGAACTGGATCAAATTAGTGAATGTTACCTTTTGCAAAACACTGCTTGCTGGAGCAGTAGGCTCAACCCGACGAACAAGAACACCCTTCAAGAGAAAAGCAAGATGGCATGTCATAGGGACACACTGGACTAACTGACTAAGCTTAGAGCTGTGCTCAAAGCTAAGGACCATCTATTAGTATTTAGAGGACAATTTTTTTTCTAAATAATTTTAATAACAACTTTTAGAATACTGTATGGATATGCAAGGTACTCTCAGCCAGAAACCATAACTACCAAGTAGCAATCCCACCTAATGTAACTAACTCGCAAACAACAAGGTGCATTTAAGTGCTGATTGAGGCAACCTCAATTAAGTCCATCAATGGATCTGCCACCAGGATGAATGATTCAAAGATGATAGCAAATCTTCCACAAATATTCTTTGTTTTCGTCGAAGTGAAATCTTCCTTAAATATTGTTAGACTAATCTAAGGATAACTGAGGTCCACGTCACAAGAAAAAGAAGCCATCTACACTCAGTCGAAAGTTCTGAATATATGCAAGAATTCAAGCATAATTTATCTCTTTATCTGCTTTTCTTTTTAATTTTATTGCTCTATAGGATATTTCATGGTGTGTGATAACTCAAACCACAACAATATCATGCTTATCAAATGTGGAAGTACAGGAGCACCTACACAGTATGCAAGATGACCAGTGCAACCATAGATTACACAGGTCTCAACAGGGAAAGAACAGCTAAACCATCTAGAACTGTGCTTGTGTGTGCATCAGAGTACACTTGAAAATCTATACTTCAATATTTACAAGTTGAAGTTCATAACATACAGGTAGCCTACCTCGCTTGAAGGTACTTTTAAGTTTTCACGCAATGCCGGATTTTCCAATTTCTGAAGTAAGACACCCAAACAAGGAAATCCTACATATTTTTTGGAAACATTGAGCACAACTTCAACATAGTAGGGTTAAACATCTCACAAAGTCAGTGTACTGGAATACGGTTTTACTAAGTAATGCACACTCGATATTCATACAATTAGGAACTAACTATAACATGTTTAAGGAATCAAAATTTTCTTCAAGGGAAGTTGCTACTTCTGACTTTATATAGTGCAAAGGTAGCATCTATTTGAAATGTCTGGTTGAATGTACAAACCAACTTATATCTATAGCTAACTAGGTAAAGTAGACATCGCTTTTGCTTGCTTATCTTTAAAACAAAGAATAATTTACCTGTGTACTTTCCATTTTTCTGATAGTCATTTAAGAAATGGGATACAACTGTAGTTGGAATAACATATCCAATATTTTCAGCTTCATCTGACCTGTACACCTAAACAAAACACATAATGAGAAAGAAAATAGAAAGAAAAAGAAACACTCGCATCCTCTTTCATTAAGTCTACCTATCTGTGCATCATCATGCTTAGTGCTACTACCTTCGTTCACAAATACTTGTCATCTCTGAATCTTTGATCAAACACTGATCACCATTGCAATCGTTACTTTTATCTAACATGATCAAAGTGTATTTTATAACTACCCTCGAAAAAAAGTGCTTTTCATATCTAATTACTATCTTCTGTGAGCATATGCGAAAGAGCCTGCTACCTGACTGGTTAGCAGGGCTCAAGTAGCACCCTAGGTCCTGGGTTCAACTCCCGGGGGAGCAAATTATACTGTGGGGTCAAACCTTTGCAGGTGAGTTTTTTTTTTCCTGTTAGCATATGGCAAACTTCGTTAAATAGTTTGTCACGCACCCACTTCTTGATGGTGAAGTGAGAGGACTGAAGAGATACTTAAAAAGCTTAAAATGGAAAATATTGCTAAAATGTGGAGTGAAAAGTATTTGTGAACAAATAAAACTGTCAAAGTGGCAAGTATTTGTAACTGGTGGAAGCAATAATTTGCATACCCTGATCAAAAGCATAAAAGTACCCTCAAAGAAGACAATAAAAAATGAACGCATGTGATTCTGATCCATAAGCAAGGTAAATACCAATTCAAGTTCATATAGAGTGATCATTACCAGAGCATATCAAAATCCAGAACTATGCCTGTTTCTGAAAGTTGAATAGCTATTTGATTTTAAAATAGAAATCTACCTAAATATGTTTTTAATCTGTTCAGATATACTGGGTTGTCCATCAATTATTCCAAAACCAAAAGTCACCTGTCAGGTACCAGTAATGTGACCGAGTAAAAGTACCTGAAATGCCACACCAATGCACTCGCCTTGTTCATTAAAGGCTGGTCCCCCACTGTTTCCTGAACAAAAGACCAGGACAACAAATCAGCTCATCATTTCCAGGAATTCTGGTAAGGATGAAGATAGGTCAATGCTCTGAATATCATCGTATAGCAAATAGCAGACTAGTGAGCCTTTTTTTAAGGTGGATGCAAAAGACAAACCAGGATTTATGGCTGCGTCAATTTGAATGCCAAGAAGATCTGACGTCCCATGTGCATATGGAGTGACCTGGGCTATTCCAAAGGAAACAGTGTAAGTTCAATCATTCGGTTGAATATTTATCAAATATAATTATTAGAGAACATTTTCAGAACAGTGCTTCGCTTTCTGAATGTATCTAAAGCAATGTTGTATTTGGGCTATGTTTCTGCATACAAGTTCAACGCAGAAAAAAATAAGTCATTTGACAACTAGTCACTTTTTTATTTTATTCTTTTTGGAAAATAGTAAGTATTTGAGAATTGAAGACCAAGATGATTATGGTTACACCTAACCAGATATAGAAGAAGACAGCAGTATATGACTGGAGAATGAAAAACGATGGACCAGTCTCCCAAACAAATGAACTCAGAAGTCAGAACTGATCACAGGAAGTCAGGAATAAATGAAGCATAGCATAATTTGTTCTTAATCCTGCCAACGTGCAGTGGACAACTAAAAAGGAGCACGGGATCAGGTGTAACATTTTTGAGAAATGATACAGCTTTTGAGAAATGATACAGCTACTGCATGCAAGAAATACCATTGCTTTTCTCCTCGTTGAGGCAAGAGTCAAATGAAAAAGACAGATACAGAGAATTGAAGCATCCAAGATATAGCACCTCAATGCGTGATACAACGCCTTTTGTTACAGATATAGTGTCTCCACCAAGAGGATATCCCACAACAGTTACTGAATCCTGTCATAAGTTTGAAAATGAGAGTTATACAGCATGAAGTAAATGTGAAGTACTTTTTCATATATAACTAGAAACAATATGGTAAATGTTTATCTCATTTGCAGGAGCAAAGAATGACTTCAGCTCTGACAGAAACTTTTATGGTGTTCATGTGCTATTAACAAGCACTACATGTTACAGTTGCAAGTTACCAAAAAGTTGCCTCAACTATAGTTTCAAGTGTTTAACTGTACATGTGGTGACTAGCCAGAGAGGAAAAAAAAACCCAATATTCACATTACATGGATCATTAAAGGTCCAGTAAACACATCATGACGATAATTGGTTACCTGAAGGCATGGCAAACGGCCAAAATGAAGTGCCTCTGTTCCTCTCCAGAACTCTTCATTCTCAACAGATAGCAATGCAAGATCGCATTCGGTACCCCTAGCTAAAACCTGTAAATCATTTTGTCAGTTGACTTCTTACATGTAAGTTTTATAAAATCAAATGTAATAGTCAAATACCTTGCTCAAAAGATTACTAAGCATATGTGGTAACTTTTAATGTTGGTCTCAAAAGAGTAATACTGAAAATTAGAAAAATAATTACGATTATGATTCTTTTAATAATTCCCAAGTCCCAGTGGTGGAGCTTCCAATAGTCCAGTCCCACCAGTACAGTGGAATATGGTTGAAAAGCTAAGTTGGCTTGCAATGGATATTAGTTGTAAGAAAATGAACAGAAGACTGACTCAGGGATCCGGGATTTCAAAACCCATAAGCATAACTCTTGTTTCAGATAATTCAGATTCACAATAAACTGATAGTTACCTTACTTCAAGAGAATTGCAATGTTCATTGCATAAACATTTTGATTGCGCACTCAGGAAAAAAAGATATTTTGACGAATCTTGAAAGCAGCATTGCTATAGGTGATTTACCTTGGCAATATACTTTTTATCATCTCCCCTTCTCTTTACTTTGACCTGCAACGAGAAGCAGCCTTACCTTAACAAATTAACTGACATACCTAAACTCTTATCCATAGAAAAACTAATGGTACATCGGTATCAGCACTTCATCAGAAATTTTAATTAGTTCATCTTCAACTGCTAGTAGCTCAAAAATTTAAATCAAAATAGTAACAGAAAAAAGAGAGTGACAAACCAAAGTAAAATAAAAACATGAAGAGATAAAGCTGTCCAGTTGAATAACCACCTGAGTGTCGTGTTCAACGCAATGTGCATTTGTCAAGAGTTTGCCATCCCCAATCATAAAAGCACTGTAAAAGGACATGCCTTGTAAGATACACAAAGAGCTTCTAAGTTCAGGACATGTGAAAATCATAATCTTCAAAATGAGTGGCCTCATCCAAAAGATATGCATAAATTTCAAAACATGTAAGGTAAGAATATCTGTCACAAGATAAACAAAGGTACCGAAGTCAACTAATGTGATCACAAAAGCCCTAGCATGTTGATGACTAAAGCAGGATGGCTATCACAATGAAACAAACATCATTATATTTACAGCCTTAGTCTCAAGTGGTCTAATCAGTACAAGAAAGAAAATGCTGCAACTTAATCTCTACAAAATTATGAAATCACTTATTGCATCATGATAATTTATATTCCATGCCTGCATACATCCCCACCCACCTAGAAATGCACAATAGATGAAATTTTATATGGAAGAAGTAAAATTAGCAATTCAACCAGATACACACATGTTATATCAACACTTACCTCCCACTGCTTGAATGCTGCCTTTGCTTCTGCCAAGGAAGACCATAATCGGGTGCGATATGAGTGCAGTAGACCTAACAGGAGAGAAACTACTTCAGGTGATAAGGACATGATTAATCACAAAACAAAGCAAAGTCTTACTCGACAGAACAAGATCTTTGAGCAAACCAGAGCACTGTGCTTGACATAATATACTGAAAAGGAAGTTGCAATACGAATATGACAAAGCAGTACTTAGCGTACACATAAATATATCTTGTTGAAATATAAGCTACTATAATACGGAAAAGTAAGCATTATCAATAGCCAGGGGCATGTATTCGTGAAGCCTACCTTGACGACAGCATTAAGGAATTTGTCCTCTTCAAGATCATCAAAGTCAGCAACCTGATGTAACCGCACGGTTAGCATAAGAGAAGGTTTGTAAGATTTTGGGGCAACATTTAATCAAGCATACATGTGGATTGCATTGAAAAGGAAGAAGAAATGTACATGGATCAAGCACATGCACAAGATGATGAAACAGTACGAAACCATCATAAAGATTCATTCAGACTGAAGAGCATGGTTTATAACTGAGGCGGTGAACTTACAAAAAGAAAGTGCAAACTGACTCAAATCCAGAATGGATAAGTGCAATTAATAGTTTGAACAGACGACACCCCACCCTCAGGCCACAGCATACAATCCACACAGACGACAATGTATAGGGT